>NC_082685.1:12649394-13287296 GCF_949987515.2 Delphinus delphis
GGGTGCTGCCTGGCCTGCAGTGCCCCCTGCTGGCTTCCAGGGAAGACACAGGACTGTGCCCCAGATAAATTCCAGACCAACTGATGATCTCGGCTAAAAAAAGAAAACCATAATAGTGCTATAATAAGACATCCGAGACTATTTTTATGATCTTGGGTAGGGAGCGACCTTTCTAACTGCAACAGGACACCTAGAAGCTGCAGAGGGACATATGGATAGAGTTGACCTGAGCAAAATTAAACACAGATGCTGAAGACAAAGCTCAGAGGCACCAGGGAGGAGAGGCATGACTGAGAATGATGGGGGGAGGAGAGTTAGGGAGTTAGCAGGGGGGCACAGAGGGCCATAATGACACAGAGCTCAGTGATGGTCATTTACAGGGCCCCCTGGCCAGGACACAGTCCCCAGTGACTCCATGAATACTAATCCAGGTGTGCCGTGGAGGCATTCTCTAGATGTGGTACATCCACGGCCAACTGACTTCAAGGAAATGACCCTTGACGGTCTGCGTGGGCCTCATCTAATCAGCCAAAGACCTTAAGAGGGAAACTGAGGTCTCCCTGAAGAGGAAGAAGCTCACTGGCAGAGTACAGTGTTGGTTCCTGCCCAAGCCTCCGGCCCGCCTCACAAATTTCAGATTCAAAAGCCCCACGACCACATGAACCAATTCCCCGCAACAAATCTCTCTCTCTCTCTATATATATATATATATACACGTATATATGTATACATATATATACAAAAATACACACACACACCCCCCCTACTGGTTCTGTCTCTGTGGTAGCACTCTCACTGATAGGAGCTCCTGCAAATAAACAAGGAAGATGCAAAGTACCCCTTCGAAAAGCAGCCCAACTTTGCAGCTGGTTTTCACCCTCTCTGGAGGTGTGAAGGGGAGAATGAGGCAGGCCCCAGTCCCCCACAGACAGGGCCAGAGTCGCACACACAGGCCTAGTGAGACAGCCAGAGCCACAGGACAGGCTGGAAAGGGGAACTCATTCTTCTAGCACCTTCTGTGCACCAGACCCCAGTCAGGCCTTTTCCAGTGGGTGCAGTGGACAGAGGTCAGGGGCTTTGGTGCCCAAACGTCAGTGTTGTGACCTCCCTTGGCTGCCTCATCAGGGTCACCCCAGAGTCAGGCACATGGACATGCACAAGAATGGGCGGCCAAGTATGGACCAAAGTGTAAACCTCCGCCTGGGAGCGGCCACAGTGAGTGCCAGCAACACTCCCCCATCTTCGGGAAACAGCACCCTTATTTTTCCCTTTGAGGAGCCCTCTTTTCCACTCTCAGTCTGTGTTGCTGGACAGAGCCAAGCCCCCTCCCCAAATGGTTTAGGGATGAGCATGGGATGTGGTGTGGGCCAATGCGTGCTGGCTTGGAACTCTCCTGGAGCAACTAGGAGTAAGGACACTGTTATGCTAGGGCTGCCATGCAGGTGGGACCAAGCTGACAAATACAAGAGTTGCCCAGAGCCAGCCAGACCTGAAGCAGTCCTAAACCCTCACTCACTCTTGCCACACCTGCTCCTACCTTTGGCGGCCTCAATGAGCACCTTCAAGCCTCCATTCTCCTGCACGATCATCTTGGCATGGTCATGGGCACGGCCGAAGGGCACACGAATGTCATCATCAAAGGTCATGATGCGTAGGGCCCAGCAGGCCTCCCTGACCACGTCGGCGCAGCGGCTGTGCCGGGCAATGGCACCAGTCAGCAGGGGTAGCACACCGGCCTTTACCAGGCTCTGCCGGTTCTGCTCGTGCTTCAGGCAGGCGTGGCGCACACAGCGGATCCCCGAGCAGGTCACGTTGGCCGAGTCAGCATTCCGGGCCAGTGTGGCCACCAGGAGCTGCAGGCCCTGCGTGTCCAAGAGGTCGGGCTGGCCATCAGTCAGGGCTGACAGGGCATTGAGGGCCTGGAGCAGGAGACCCTGGTCACCTGCTGCGGCCAACTTCCAGGTGGCGAGGAGGATGGGGTAGGCCCCCTTCTCGGCTGCCAAGAAGCGGCAGGCCTTTTGCTGCTTGCACTGCTCGCAAAAGCGGGCGAGGTGCGCTGACACCTCCTGGGGGTGAGAGCGGGCCATGGACTCCTGCAGGTCATCCAGGGCCTAAGGGACATGGGAGAAACCTCAATGTCAGCTCAGTCCAAAGACGGTCACAGCGACAGTGCTGCACCCCTGTGGGATTCCCTCGTGTGGGATCTGGGCCTTGGTGGAAGTTCTGTGGGGCTAGTTCCAGCTGTGTGGGGCAGCTTCCACACCTGTGCTTTTATTTATTTATTTTTTTAATATTTATTTATTTGGCTGTGCTGGGTCTTAGTTGCGGCATGCAGGATCTTATAGTTGCAGCATGTGGGATCTTTAGTTCCGGCATGCGAACTCTTAGTTGTGGCATGTGAGATCTAGTTCCCTGACCAGGGATTGAACCCGGGCCCCCCCGCATTGGGAGCATGGAGTCTTAGCCCCTGGACCACCAGGGAAGTTCCCACTGAGCTTGAGAGGCCATGGAGGGAGGGAGGGAGAGGGAGAGAGAAAGAGAGGGGCCCTGCCATCTCAGTGTCCCTGACAAGGAGCCACACACACGAGTACAGACATTAAACATTCTAGCTCTAGCTGCCATTGCATGAGAGGCCCCCAAGTGAGACCAGTGGAAGAAACATCCAACTGAGATCAGTCAACCCAGCAAAATCATCAAAAACAATAAAATGGCTATTGTTTTGGGTTGTTTGTTGTTTTTCGGCCATGCCACGTGGCTTGCAGAATCCTAGTTCCCCGACCAGAGATCGAACCCGGGCCCACAGAAGTGAAAGCACGGAGTCCTAACCATTGGACTGCCAGGGAATTCCCCTTGGGTTGTTCGTTATACAGTCATAACTAACTGACATACCCACCAATGGTTAGCTCTCTAAGGAAGGTGAAAGCCACCCTTACCAGTCCTGCCCATATCATATACCTCCTGTTCATCTCTCTCATTCACTCCACAAATATTTACTGAGTACCTGCCAAATGAAACCATGCTGTACACACGGTTGGTTTACCCATGTTCAACTCTAAGCCCTTGGGGAAAAAGCTTATAATGAGAGAAGACAATTTGAATAGGGCACACAAGTCTAGTGGCCACTCAATGCCATGACCTGAGGACCTGTCTCAGCTTGAGCCCAAGATGAACCCATGCCCCTGGAGCTTATGACATCATTTGCATCCAGCCCTGGTGAGGGTGGGTCTACAGATACCATCAGCCCGAAGTGCTTTGATTTGGCCTCGACTGCCATGAAAGTCAAGAATGCCTGTCAGCCAACCCTCGCTGAGCTCTGATTTGTGGACTTAACTAAACATATGTTATGATGAAACAGAATATTAAGAAATAGATTAGGGCTTCCTTAGTGGCGCAGTGGTTGAGAGTCCGCCTGCCGATGCAGGGGACACGGGTTCACGCCCCAGTCCGGGAAGATCCCACATGCTGCGGAGTGGCTGGGCCCGTGAGCCACGGCCGCTGAGCCTGCGCGTCCGGAGCCTGTGCTCCGCAACGGGAGAGGCCACAACAGTGAGAGGCCCGCATACCGCAAAAAAAAAAAAAGAAATAGGTTAATTGGCCCAACATTGTAAATCAAATCTACTTCAATAAAAACGAAAATTTTTTAAGAGGTGAAAGAAATAGGTTAAAACCTATTTGTGTGTGTGACTTGAATAGACATTTCTTCAGAGAAGATACACAAATGGCCACTAAGCACATGAAAAGATGTTCAACATCACATCATTAGGGAAATGCAAATCAAAACCACAATGAGACACCATCACGCCCATTAAGGTGGCTACTATGAAAAGAAAAACAAACAGAAAATAACAAGTGTTGGTGAGGATGTGGAGAAACTGGAACCCTGTGCACTATTGGTGGGAATATAAAATGGTGCAGCTGCTGTGGAAAGCAGTATGGTGGTTCCTCAAAAAATTAAACCAAGAGATCCAGCAATTCCACTTCTGGGTATATACCTAAAAGAATTGAAAGGCAGAAAGGCAAAAGGCAGAAACAACTCCAGTGTCCATCAATGGACGAATGGATAAACAAAATGTGGTGTAGCCATACAATGGAATATTATTCAACCATACAAAGGAACACTATTCAACCACAAATACTACAACACGGATGAACGTTGAGGACATCATGCTAAGTGAAATAAGCCAGTTCCAAAAGGACAGATACTGTATGATTTCCCTTAGGTTCACATCCACGGCTGTCTCCCCCTCCTGCTTTTTTTTTGGGGTGGGGGGGAGGTGGTCCATGCTGTGTGGCTTGTGGGATCATTTCTTCTCTTTGGATCTCAATTTTCCCATCCTTTAAATGAGGATGATAACCCTACCCTCACAGATGTCTTTGGATGAATAACTGAAATGGCATGAGGAAAGCACTTGGCACAGAACTGAGTCCACAGCCGGTTCTCAATGAACACTAGAACCTTCTGCTGTTTTACCAACAGTTTACCAGTTTGATGGATGACCTTAAATAAAGGACTTAACCTCTGTGAGCTGTACTCTCGTTGTTTGGGTCACTGGAAAGCAAGGTCAGGCTCTGGGCCTCCGTTTCCCCAACAGGAAGCCAGAGATGACACCACCTACCTTGCAGGCCAGTTTGAGTGCTAAGGGGATGGGCTGTAATGTGCCAGTAAAGAGTCGGTGCTCAGTAAGTGACAGCCTTACTATGATTGCACTCTCTTTTCCTGGGATTCCTGTCCAATTTTCTGAGCAAATTCAGTGGTTGGGAGGCAGAGAGAGGCTCCTCCAGGGGGCCGTCTACCCCAAGGCTCCCAATACCAAGACAAACATGAATGCTGTCTGCCCCTTATGTCTGGAGTGCTACCCACTCCCCGTCCACTCTAACAGCTCCAATCCCAGAATGTGGCACGTGGGTGGGTGGACAGATCACAGTGGTCCCTGAGAGGCCCTCTGACGTGGACTCAAGGAGCCCTGGCTGCACACTCAGGCTTGCCTGTGCTTGCTGAGTAGGCTCTGACCTTCTGAATCTGTGTCTGCCATCTGGGAACCAGGGAAAGGGTGCCCCCGACAGAGTTATGAGGTGATGCAGGACCATGCGTGTAAGGCCCACGTGGGCTGCCCTCTCCTACCTGCAGGATGTCATGTGTGGGCTCCTGGGGTCCATCTGCAGAGACTTTCGGCGTCGTCTTTACAATGTTGCCCAGATCAACCCCTGAGGGGGATGGGGAAGTCAGGAAACAAGTGACAGCCATCATCCCCATGGGCCTGCTGGAGTCACACCTCATGTCCCTTCAGCTGGGACCACCTACTCTGGAGGCCTTCAGGGATCTGCCCAGCTCCCCACCCCACTCCCTCCCTGCCTGGGCAGGGTCCAGCAGCCACGCCCACACGGGGGTGTGGGGTGTGGGGGTCTTTGTACCTTGGCCCCAGCCAATGGGAGCAGAGGAGTAGTGAAGCTACACACCAGCACCACAGTGAGGGACACACTCTGTCTGGTGGGCTGAGAAGGGAGGGTAACCCATGGCCTTCTCCCTTGGGGCTCCCATTGTTCTTCACCCTGGCTGCATCCCCAGCCTCATTTGCCCCCCCAAAGGAAGCCCCCACTGTGCAGAACCTGTCTAGGTGCCCCACCAGCCCCTGTCCAGTGTCTATACACTACTCTGTGCCCGGGACACCAGCTTCTGACGTCGAACGCTGGATCCCCAGTCTCCCTTGCCCTCTGGCGTCTGACTGGGTTTGGCCAATGGGAAGCCGGACTCAAGATCAGGGGCAGGAGGAGTGGGAGGGCAGGGTGTTCATCCCCAGCGTCCTGCCTCTGCCTCTATCAGACGACTCTCATCCCTTGCCTTGGCCTGTCATGGGAAGGGGGAGGTCCCTGCTGTGGCTAGCAGGGTCTAACCCTGCCCACATTATTGCAAAGAGCTCCCTCTTAACCACTCTCTTCCACGGCCTGGCTGGAGCATGTCACCTGTTTCCAGAGGCTGGTGACCAACACCCCTTCTGCCTCCATGAACTCAAGCTGGGGTGCAGGTGGGGCAGGGAGACAGGTGGCCCTTTTTCTCGGGAGGTGGTCAAGAAAAGTCTCTTCAAGGAAGCGACAGTTAAAATGAGACCCACCTTGAAGGACCCAGCCCTGCAGATGTCAGGGTAAGGTCCAGGCAAGTAGAGGGTGGGCTCCAGCGAGGTGGGAGAGGGTGGCCAGCATGCCTGGGGCAGAGTGTAGACAGAAGATAGTGCCCAGGGCTGTCATTGCCAGGAGGGATGTGGTCATGGCAGGATACCACTCTTTTCACATTAAGAGCCATGGACTGGAGGCAACTCTTGGGCAAACAGCCAGACCAGCGCTGAGACAGAGCCACACCACCCTACCTTGTGATTCAAACTGCTCCACGGCCTCTTTCACTGCCTCCTCTGGCCCCAGCTCAAACTCCTCGATGTTCTCGCGAACGGCTGCATCAAAGGTCTCCTGGGTGATGTGCTTGGAGGCCATCTTCATCTCCTCTGTGTGGGGTCAAGGGCACCCAGTAGTTGCTCCCAAGCTGAGAAGGTGAGACGTAAGCATCATCAAGGGTCAGAGGGCAAATGAGAACCTGGCTACCACTTAGGGAGCATCTACCAAGGGGCCAGAGCCTATAACCACCCTGGAAAAATTCTTACAACCTGAGTCACAGGAAAGGGTGATCTCCCAACATCCACAGAATATCTAAAAGTACAGACAAGGGCAGGTAGTTCAGTATATTTTATCTAAAAAATGGGAAATGTTAACATAATGTATGTCCTTATAGTAAAAAGTAGTAACAGTAAAATAAATATAAAATATCTTAATAATATTATATTGTATGTTGTATGATTATAATATACTATAATATTACAATATAAACAATATTATTCACATATTACTCTATTATATAGTTATGTACTTCAAATGTACTTATCTAATGAAATATGTTATGATAGCATACCATTGCACTAATAAAATATAAAATAAAAAATGATATTAAATACTTATTTAATTAAATAATAACAATAAGGGCAGTCCACCTGCTGATGCAGGGGACACGGGTTCGTGCCCCGGTCCGGGAGGATCCCACACGCCGCGGAGCGGCTGGGCCTGTGAGCCATGGCGGCTGAGCCTGCGCGTCCGGAGCCTGTGCTCCGCAACGGGAGAGGCCACAGCGGTGAGAGGCCCGCGTACCGCAAAAAAAAAAAAAAAAAAAAAATAACAATAAGTAATGTTTATTACTGTTACTATAAATATTTATTATTACTAAATAATAATAAATAAAAAGAAAAGTAAATCAAAAGCTAATAGAAATAGTTACCTGTAAGGGGAGGTAGAGAAAAGGATGGTGAGAGCAGGAATAGAAGCTGCATTATTCTCTCTTAACATACCTTGTTTTACAGGTTTGAATTTGGAACTCAACTAAATGCTTTATGTGATTAGGAAAAGAAATACGCCAAAATAACCAAAATAAAAATAAAAGCAATCCCTAAAAATCAAGAGCAAAATGAAAGTCATGAACCTAACAGTATTTCTACGTGGATCAGATCATTTCATGCAATTTTTTTTTTTTTTTTTTTTTTTTTTTGCGGTACGCGGGCCTCTCACTGCTGTGGCCTCTCCCATTGCGGAGCACAGGCTCCGGACGTGCAGACTCAGAGGCCATGGCTCACGGGCCCAGCCGCTCCGCGGCATGTGGTATCTTCCCGGACCGGGGCACGAACCCATGTCCCCTGCATTGGCAGGCGGACCCTCAACCACTGCGCCACCAGGGAAGCCCATTTCATGCAATTTTAAAACACAGTGATATGACTGTATATTCTTACTGGGATCTACCCTAACGATAAAACTGCAAAAGAAAATCTTCAACAGTTTTCAGTAATCATATTATTGGAAACCACATTAGAAATATTATTCAGAAACAGTTATAGATGTAGCAAATAAGTAATAATGTTTATATCATTAGGAATGAGCATAAAAGAAAAAAGATTCTAACATAAAATCAAAGAAGTAAAAACTCAGAACTCCTAAATTTGAACTGGAAATATGATATGAACTCATGATGCATTTTCTCTTGAGCAAATAACCAATTTTCTATTAATATGAACTGAAAATGCCTGGAGGAAATGACACCACAGCAGCAATGAGCAGCACCCTGAATACCAACTGTGGTCTCTAAACACCATTTCCCACCAAAGAAGCCAGGGCTCTTGGAGTAAGAGTTGATTCCAGGTCTGGGCAGGAAATGGGCCAGAGAAGCCAGGAGCATCAAGTGAGACCAGAAAGCAAAGAAGCTTCTGAAGACCACTGTGGTCATAGCGCGTGGTATGGCCAAAAATTAAAAAAATGAGAAATACATCACTTTTCAAACTTATAGTAAAGTTGCAAGAATAGTACCAGGAGCACTGTATAAGCGGAAGGATCTCCTAGCTTCACCAATTGTTAACATTTTGCCGTGTTAACCTATGTGAGTGAGTGTGTGCCTACGAGTGTGTGACACGTACATCATTTGAGAATGCGTTCCAGTCATGGGACCCCTTCCTCCTACAGATGTCAACATGAAAAGGACACTCTCTTATACATTCACACAAAACTGAAATTTAACACAAGAAATTTAACACTGATACAATGCTATTTTCTAACATATAGCACACGATGGACTTTCTTGATTGTTGTAATATCGTCTTTTAAAACAGTTTTGTTTTTTTCTGGTCCCGAGTCCATTCCAGAATCATGCACCGTAGAAAGCACAGAAAGTGCATTAGGGGGACAAAGGCACATGGGGGCACTAGGATCGTGGCATGGGAATGTGCAAATTTGGGCTGTGAGGGAAACAAGCCACCCATGCCCTCACTTCTCTTTGTGGAGGCAGCATAGAATGTGACTATTCTATCTGTATTTGTGCATATGCTTGGGCTGGGGGTCATGGGGAGGACAGGCTCCAGGGCCAACCAGGGGGGCTCAAATCCCCAGCCTTACACTTAACCTCACTGTTGGTCAATTCTCACGCGTGACACAGGGACAAACACAGAATCTACCTAGAGGGCTGCAGTGAAAATTCAACCCATCAATCTCTACAAAGCACTTAGAACAGGATTTGGCACAGAGCTCAATAAACATCACCTAGTTGTTCTTTTCCTTTGTTGCTTAAGAGGTAATTCAGCCAGTTTACTGGGGGGTGGCAGACATAAGGCATCAAACACCTCACCTCACTCCCTTGCAGATATCCCCCTCTTTGCTCTCCAGAACAGGGAGCCTGTTTAGGGATTGCTAAGGATTTCCAAATCAAAGGTGGAGGAAAAGAATAAGGATTTTCTGTTTCAAGATAAAGAATTTCTCACTGGGGAGCCCAGGCTGGTGGTGGTGGGGTGCTCCTGGCCAGCTCTGAGGGGCTGGATGCTGCTGGAGGGACTCTGCTTTCTGGCTCTGCCACCAGACGTTGCTTCTGCTACTCTGGCCACGCTTCAGACCCAAGTGGGCCATTGAGGAGTGGCCACTCGGTCACAGAAGCACAGTCCTAAAGGGGAATGTCATTGTGCCTACTTTAAGGATGAGGACTCTGAAGGCCAGGATCCTATCCTGTCTCATTAACACTTTACCTCCACCTACGTCCTCTGCGGAGCTTCCACCAGCCCTTCCAGGCCGCCTCCTCACGGGAGCCCTCCCTAGCTACTCAGACAGAGTCTGTGTACTCTCAGTACCCCCGCACCCTCCCCACCCCAAGAATCTCCCTCTGCTCAGCCCTGAGATCCCTGAGCTGGGAAGGTCAGTGTCTGGCTCTGGAACCACCACTTAGGACAGTCCTTCAGGGTCCCCTGGATCCAGCACAGACCTGTGGAGGGCAGGGACAGGGATGAAAGTACAGCTCATGAGAAAGATGGTGTTTGGGAATGGTCATCTGGGAGCCACCTGGCGAACAGGCCAGGCCAGGAGAGGAAACAGCATTACCGACCCCCACGCTGCGTCCAAGGCATGCTGAGGGGAAGGGAATTATCAAGGCTCTCAACTGACAGCCTGCTTCCCTCTCTAAGCCATGGTTCTGCTTATCAAGAAAACGGTGCCCTGACAAACTGGGGACCCTGAATGATTCATCTTTCTCCACCTGCCACACCCACCCTGGTTCAGGTGGCCTCACCTGTTTCCTCCCTGCCATACCCTGTGCCTCTGTGCTCTACAAGGCAGCCAGAGGGAGACTTGAAAGCACAGAGACCGCCTCATTCACCTATTCAAAATCCTGCAGTGGCTTCCCAACCCTCTCAGAACAAAACCCAGTTCCCTTACCAACACTTTCCCTACCTACACCTTCTCACCTGGGCTTCCCCGCTTCTTTCTCATTCTTCCCAGCTACCCAAGGGACATCCTTCATAACCACTTTGTTTAAAGCAGCCCCGCTCTCCTACCGCATCGCTTTTAGTATTTTAATACTATCTCAACATGGAACAAAATGATTCATCTATTTATTTGCTTTTACTGTCTAGTCTCCTCCCCAATGATATTTAACCTGCATGAGAGCTGGGGCCCGTTTTGTTAAACACCTTCCCCCCCAATGCCTAGGATGGGGCCGGACATGCAGCAGGCAGTCAGTACATACATAAGTGTTGAAAGAATGAATAAATGAAAAAAAGCGAAGAGCAGGGAAGTGGGTGATTTTGTCCCTGGGCGGCTTCCGTAACGATCTTTCATCACCCAAAACCAAGTCCCAGAAAGGCGCGCCACAAATCACTAGTCCGACCCCGCGGCGTCCACTCCCTGCCTCGCGCACGAGGGGGCTCGGCGGCCACCGCTCCTCACCCGGTCTCCGCGGCCACGTGGGGAAACGGTGAGGTTCGCGGCTGTCACCGGCTGCGGCGCCTCTGGTCCCTTTCGGCCGCCGTACGTGCGCAGGCGCTTTGGCGCCGCCTCGCCTCGGCCTCCCTCAGCCCTGTGAACTGCTCCCGGGGTGACCAAGGGTGACCGTGAGTGCAGGTAAAGCCGAGGGAGCCAACAGGTGTGCGGCGGCGGCGTCTTTGTCTCCTTTTTCGGGCGGTTCCCGTTGCCGCCACTCCAGGCAGCGAAATTTTTTTACCTCAGGAGTGTCCGCCCTGAAGACGGGGCAGTGCGCCTGCGCAAAAGGGTTTGGCGGCGGCTGCCTGCGCCTGTGCATCAAGGCTCGGCGGCGGCCTGCGCCTGCGCGGCGCGGCGCTGCGGAGACCGTTGGCTCATTTGCATGTCCCCGCCTCGCGCGGTGGCGGCGGCGGGTGAGGAACCTGAGGCGGCGGTGGGGGCGGCTCCGCACGCGGTGGGCTCTGGGTGAGGTCCGGGCCAGGGCGTTGTCGACGGATGGGCCCCGGGGTGAGGGCTTTGGGCTGGACCCCGGGAATCCCGGGTCTCCACGATGGCGCAGCGGGCTCAGCCCTTGGCTGCGCGGCGGCCGCGTCGCGTCCGGGTCGGCCTGGGGGGCTGTCTGCGGCCTGCCGGGCCCGACGCCCCCTTTTCTTAGTCCTCGGAGGCCGGTAGGAGGCAGGCCGCGCCCGAAGGGGTTCATTCGTTCGGTCGTTCATTCATTCAACCTGAGCCGGGAGCGACCCCTCTGGTGGGGCGATAACGGCGGCGGGGCGCTGAATCCGGCTCTTTGCCATTTTTAACTGGTTCCGTCCCCACAGCGACCCCCATCATGAGCTGCCCATTCCATAGATGGGGAAGCGGAGGCACGGAAAGGTTAGGTCACTTGAATTGATCTCGGGCCACCTGGCCAGGAGACCCTGCCCTTCGGTAGTAGAGAACAAGGGAGCCCCGGGAAAAGGGCTGAAGGATAGTAAAAGGGGGTGATGGTTATAAGAAATGACTATAAGGCAGGGGAAGACTTGGGTTTTGAGGCTGGAGGTTTCAAGATGGAAGGGAAACCTTGGTGGGTAAGGACACTGCCACTGGATTGCTCAGTGTTGCTTCTCAGTCTTTTTCTACTCAGTCTTCAGGGCTTTGTCCCCACTTCCAGTGCCCTGTTTTTGCCAGGTTTCAGTCTGGGCTGGCTGACCTTGGATGGGTCACTTAGCCTGAATCTCCCTTTTGCATTTTTGTGTAATTTCATTCATAATAGGACCCACTTCTTTATTGGGTTCTTGCAAGAAGTAAACGGCATTGTGGGAGTCCCTCCCCTGCAACAGAACCTGGCACAGAATAAGTAAGCTCTGTCAGTAGGTCATCATCACTGGTCAGGGATTTCTCCACTCACTCGTTGAGACACCTCTCTCAGAGGGGAAGTTAGCACTCAGAGCCTCTTCACCATGTCTGTGAAAATAGGAAAATGGAAATGGGAAAGATCACATCTTTCCTAACCACCATTTGCAAGGGTTATGCTCCTACTGCCCTACATTGTTGTGTTTAGTTATGTGTGTTGCTTCATGTAGTCCTTCAGCAACCCCGGAGATAAGACTGCTTTTATAGAGCTTCTTTTAAGGGACTCTGGGAAAATGGGCTCAGAGATGCAAAATAAATTATCCAAGATCAACATGCTTGTCTTACTCCTTCTCAGCCAATACACACCTGTGAGGTTCATGAGGGCAGAGCCCCCCTTAAAATAATCTGGCCTCCCTCTGAAGTACCATGCCAGATTATGGATTACTGCCTCGTTACTTTGAGGATTAGGTGAAACAGATCAGACTCTGTGAGAATTAGTTGTCATTCTTAGTGTCTTTCGTTTCCCACTTCTCCCTACAGGTCAGAGAAACATGGCAGCAAGGAGAATTGCCCAGGAGACTTTTGATGCTGTACTGCAGGAAAAGGCTAACCGATATCATATGGACCCCAGTGGTGAGGCTGTAGGCGAAGCTCTTCAGTTTAAAGCTCAAGGTAAATTAAAGTGCCTGTTTTTTTGGGGGGGATGGAGCGTGTGTTTAGGGTTGGGACCAGACCCCAATCTGCAACTCCTCAGATCCTACCTTCTTATTTGTTAAGGGGAGAGAAAATTTTCTCTTGGTCCACCTGTCATGTCACATCATTATGTAGAAGGAGGAATTGTCATTATCTCGAGGTTCTTCTCCCCGGGCACCTTCCGCCACCTAAAGACGAGTTCTTAAATAAACCTCCTGGCTCCATCCCCACCATTGCTACCCAGGTTTGAGCTCTTATCAGTTCTCACCAGGATTATTGCAATAATCTCCTCCTGAAAGGTCTTTCAGCTTCTGGCTTCATTTCCTCAAATCTGCTTTCCCCACAGATCTCTTTTTTTTTTTTTTTAATTAATTTATTTATTTATTTATTTTTGGCCGTGTTGGGTCTTCGTTTCTGTGCGAGGGCTTTCTCTAGTTGCGGCAAGCGGGGCCCACTCTTCATCGCGGTGCGCGGGCCTCTCACTGTTGCGGCCTCTCTTGTTGTGGAGCACGGGCTCCAGACGCGCAGGCTCAGTAGTTATGGCTCATGGGCCCAGTTGCTCTGTGGCATGTGGGATCTTCCCAGACCAGGTCTCGAACCCGTGTCCCTTGCTTTGGTAGGCAGAATCTCAACCACTGCGCCACCAGGGAAGTCCCCCCACAGATCTCTTAATGCCAACCTTGCTGGGCCAAGTCCCTGCTTGGACCCTTGGGGCTCCCCATTTTGGGTTTATATTCTCAGACAAGTGCAGGAGCAGCCGGGTAACTGGTATGTGCAAGACAGGAAGGTCTGGGGGGCCTGTGGAGCTGCTGAACGTAGGCCCTGCCTGAAAACATTCCTTTTGCAAAGTTTTGAAACATAATGCCAGCAGAATTAAAAATGGTGCCCATGGTGCTTCTCTGGTGACACAGTGGTTGAGAGTCCGCCTGCCGATGCAGGGGACACGGTTTCATGCCCCGGTCCGGGAAGATCCCACATGCCGCGGGGCGGCTGGGCCCGTGAGCCATGGCCGCTGAGCCTGTGCGTCCGGAGCCTGTGCTCCTCAACGGAAGAGGCCACAGCAGTGAGAGGCCCGCGTACCGCAAAAAAAAAAAATGGTGCCCACACAGATTGCGGACAACTTGGAAGTCCTTCACAGCACACGAGGCTCCTAGCCCTCATCCCCTGCTTTGGGCCTGTTGTTTCAGTTATACTGTGTGCCTCTCTGTGTTTTGAATCCCTCATCCCAGCTCTGCATGGTTAATTCCCTCAGGCACTAAGACTCAGCTCACAGGTGCCTTCCCCCAGGAGGCTCTAGTAGGCCTGGAGATTGATTTTGCACTGTGTACTTGCTCCTCTGCCATGGGCTGACCTCCTCCAGGCCTCCTTCGGGCCTGTGCCGTTTGCTGCTGCACCAGCCCTAGAGCCAGCTGAGGTGTAGAGGAGGCTTTCTCAGTGTTGGCTGGATGAGCCTGAGTGCTTGGGGTAGGGATAACTGTTATTATGTGCTTTGGACCTGGAGAAACTGAGGCTTAGAGGCTGTCTCCAGATTCTGGGTTTTCAAAAATGAGTAGCAGACAAAACCATTCCTATTACAAAAGATGGGAAGAATTAAGTAGTTAAGAATAAGATGTAAAAAGCCTCTTTGCTGTTTCCTTATCCTTCAGAAGTAACCATATCTGTGGTGTTTTGTGCATCCTTTAATTCTTTTAGCCATATGTGAATCCTGAATACTTAATGTGTTTTTATATATATATACGTATACGGGGGTATATGTACGTGCATATATATGTGTATGTACATAAACCTGTGTGTATATATATGGGTATTTGAATCTTGGTTTATCTTTATCTAGAGACTCGAACACTAATACATATCTTAAGTTACCTCAGAAGGGTTGGGGGCAGGGGAGACTGTGAACCCAGTAGGGTGCTAGATGGTTCTTGAATCATTTCTTTGTCACAGAGCTGTATGGTCCATCGGGCAGCCTTTCTCTGTGCGTGTGCTCTACTCTGCACTTTTCCAGTGCCTTGTAAACCAAGTCATTGGAAGATCCTGTTGTGTAGAATGCAACCACTGCTCTACCTCTAGTGCTACCACCCTCACCAGGCCATCAGTAACCATACTGTCTGGATTATCTTGGTGGACTCCTTGCTGGAACATCCACATCCACTCTTGTCCCTTGTGGTCTGTTCCCCACAGAGCAGCCAGTGAGGTCGTCCCTCTGCTTCAACCCTCCCTCACCCTCCACCCCCATGGCTTTCTGTCTCATTCATAGTAAACCCCAGAGTCCTGTCAAGGGCCTGGCTTGATCTGGTACCCACCCTGTTCTGTTTGCATCTTCTGTCATAATAGTTCCCTAATTTTGGTGCACATTAGAATCATTTGGGGGCTTTTTTAAAACCCTAATGCCCAGGTCACACCTCATTCTAGTTAATTAAGTCAGGATGCCCCAGGGACTTCAGTGTGCAGCAGAGTTTAGGTTCTGCCTTCTTACCACTTTGCCCCTCTTTCCCTCTGTTCCATTCTGGCCACATTTGTCCCCTCCTCGTCTTACCTCAGGGCTTTGTCCTCACACTCCCTCTGCCTGGTAGGCTTTCCCCACAACTGCCCGTCCTGACCCCCACAGCAGGTCTCTGCTACTCAGATACAGTGTTTCAGAGTTGGCCACCTTGACCAGCCTGTCTAAAAATGTCCTTTCCTCCTCACATTCCCGCCTGTTTATTTCTTATTAGCACTTTCTTACGCCTCAAGGACTTTTTATGTTTGGCTCCCTCAACTGACAGGTCCAGGAAAGTGGGGTCTTTGCTATCTCCTTTCCCTGTTGTAACTTCAGGGCCTATAACAGTGCTCACATGCAGTAGGTGCTTAGAAAGTACTGGTTGGACAAATAAACTTGGATTTATACAAAGCCCTGGCTTCCTGTGGCCTCTTGGCCCATCATTACTTCCTGGCATCTCTCTCTCCCTTTTCTTACATTTGACTTTTTGACTAGGTAATAGATTCTGATTCAAAAGCTAGAAAGTAAGAAAGGCACTCTGTGCAAAGTCTCCCTGAGGCCCACTGTTCTCATATGCCCATAGTTCACTTCTGTTGCTGGCTTCTTACAGTTTCTTTTTTTTTTTCTTGGCCGTACCACGCTTCTTATGGGATATTAGTTCCCCACCAGGGATTAAACCCAGGTCCTCAGCAGTGAAAGCGTGGAATCCTAACCACTACACCGCCAGGGAATTTCCCTTACAGTTTCTTTATGCACAAATGAGCAAATGCAAACATAGTTTCCTATTTTTCTCATTTCTCCACAGGGTAGGACAAAAGTACACAGTGTTTAGTTTCCATTGTGGCCTCTGTTGTTGTGGCTTGTTTAGCTTCTGTCTTCCCTTCTATCTGCTTCAGTCTCTGTTTTTCCAGGAATTGGTTGGCCTAATGGACCTTGCTGAGGGAGCCTATCAGCCAGCTTTGGGTCAGATGCTCAGCCAAGGCCCAGCCAGCTGTGGTGGGTGCAATGTCAGATATGGCTCCTGCCTCAGTGGCACTGTGGGCCAAGAGTTCCTCATAGGAAGCAGGGGAAGCAGACATCCTCTAGAAAACCCATCTGCTGTGTGATAGAAGTAGAAACACATAGGTGTTCTGGTCGCAGTAAAGAAGCCCAGGTTATTTGGGGACCAGATACCCTTCCCTGAGTCTAAAAGAGGGCTTGTAAAACAGAGCCAGGACAGGAGATCTGAATGAGTGAGAGTCACTGCTGCCCAGCCTCGATGGACTGTCGTCAGGGCAAATGCAGGCCCAGTACTTGTAGGTCTTCTGTTTTTCTAAGTAGTAAATCTATTTTTAAGTGAAACCACACACGTTTTAAATGTTGGCAATGAATATGAGCTTCTAAAATGCACTCTGACTGATAAAGCACCCCTGCTGGCTGGTGGTCTGTGGATCATCCGTTTGCAGCCTGTGGTCTGAAGTACCTTTGTGTTTCTTTCTGGATTGTTTATTTCAGATCTTCTAAGGACAGTCCCAAGAGCCAGAGCAGATATGTATGATGACATTCATAGCAACAGCAGATACACTCTGGGCGGATCTGTAGCTCATCCTCAAGACACTGGGAGAGAAGGCCTGAGAGGTGATATATTTCCAGGACCTTCCTTCAGATCAAGCAACCCTTCTGTAAGTGACGACAGCTACTTTCGCAAAGAATGTGGTCGGGACCTGGAATTTTCCCACCCTGACTCCCGAGACCAGGTCTTCGGCCACCGGAAATTGGGACATTTCCGTTCTCAGGACTGGAAATTTGCACTCCGTGGCTCTTGGGAACAAGACTTTGGCCATTCAGTTTCTCAAGAATCCTCCTGGTCACAGGAGTATAGTTTTGGTCCTTCTGCATTACTGGGGGACTTTGGCTCCTCCAGGCTGATTGAGAAAGAGTGTTTGGAGAAAGAGAGTCGGGATTACGACGTGGACCGTCCGGGAGAGGCAGACACTGTGCTCCGGGGCAGCAGCCAAGTCCAGGGCAGAGGCCGAGGTCTAAACATCGTTGACCAGGAGGGTGCCCTCCTAGGAAAGGGGGAGACTCAAGGCCTGCTCACGCCTAAAGGAGGGGTCGGGAAACTTGTCATGCTGAGAAACATGAGCACAAAACAGGTGCCCACTGTAAGTTGTATCACTCCCAAAACTCAGGGCACTGACCAAATTCAGAAGACCACCCCAAGTCCTGATCTGACGCTGGGGACAAACCCAGGGACGGAAGATGTCCAATTCCCCACTCAGAAAATCCCTTTGGGGCTTAATCTGAAGGATATTCGGCTCCCCAGAAGAAAGATGAGCTTCGATCTGATAGATAAGTCTGATGTTTTTTCGAGGTTTGGGATAGAAATAATCAAATGGGCAGGATTCCACACCATAAAAGATGATGTTAAATTTTCCCAGCTTTTCCAGACTCTCTTTGAACTTGAAACCGAAACCTGTGCTAAAATGCTCGCCTCATTCAAATGCTCCTTAAAACCAGAGCACAGAGATTTTTGCTTTTTTACTATCAAATTTTTAAAGCACTCTGCTTTGAAAACACCCAGAGTTGATAACGAGTTTTTAAACATGCTTTTAGACAAAGGTGCTGTGAAGACCAAAAATTGCTTTTTTGAAATCATAAAGCCCTTTGATAAATACATAATGAGGCTACAAGACCGGCTGCTGAAGAGTGTCACACCCCTGCTCATGGCCTGCAATGCCTATGAGCTGAGTGTCAAGATGAAGACCCTCAGTAACCCCCTGGACTTGGCTATTGCCCTGGAGACCACCAATTCTCTCTGCCGGAAGTCTTTAGCTCTTTTGGGACAGACGTTCTCCTTGGCCTCTTCTTTCCGGCAAGAGAAAATCTTAGAAGCCGTCGGCCTCCAAGATATAGCTCCCTCTCCTGCCGCATTTCCAAACTTTGAGGACTCTACTCTGTTTGGGAGAGAGTACATTGATCACCTGAAGGCCTGGCTGGTCAGCAGTGGGTGTCCACTCCAGGTCAAGAAAGCCGAACCCGAGCCAACCCGAGATCAGGAGAAAACGGTTCCTCCTACCAAACCTGAAATTCAGGCTAAGGCTCTGAGTGGTCTGAGTGATGGTAAGGAAAGCAGCAAAAGTTTCTGTTTGTTGCGATTTGCTTGCTTTTCATGTTTTCTTGTAATGTCTCTCATTCTCTTTGATATTTGTACATAAAACTCCTTTAGCCAGTTGGAAACAAATCAGAATTTTAGTAGTAAACTCACAATGACCAGTATACATGCCTGCCATTCATTCTGTAAGCATGTAAGCATGCGTTAGGAATCTTTTGTCTGTTACAGAAGTCCTTAGACTTTCTGGGTCAAGACTCCTTTGGGAATCTGATGAAAAGCTGTGGTCCTTGCCAGGGAAAATACATATATGTTTGTACACAATGTTGCACGTTCTGGGGTGTTTGTGTCATCCTGCAGCCAAGTTTTAAGAAGCCTTGTTCCAACAGCACCCCTTCTCTACCCCCGCCAAGTTATTACTAGAAGGGAGAGTAAATGCTGGGCACAGTCTCTTAAGAATTCTCCAGGCTTCTAAGGGAAAGAAGTCACAAAACCCAGCCCCTCCTTTGCTGGGATTAAGAGGACTGTAGGAGAGGCCCCAGCTCAGCTCAGCATGGGGAGTCAGGAAGGCTATGTTTGAGCTGTTTTGAGGGATGCGTGGTGGAGGCACCTTTTCACCTGGTCGCTTTTCTAGACTGGCTAAAGGTTGAGAGATCACTTAGGTATACCTGGTAACCTGCAGTTAACGAGTTGGCTTACTGGGGAGGGGAAAGACCTAGAAGAAGGTAATAGAAATAGAAATGACTGGCTGGTGTCCCTTGTCCCTCCCCCTTTGCTCTCAGGATGGACGTTCTCACAACCCAGACATCCCAGAGGTCATGAGCACACATAGTGGCCATGTGGCCATTTAGGAAGTCCCCTTTCCCTCTGATAGAGTTTTCAGCTTCCATTGCCCCAGCCAATTTGGGAAGTCTCATTTGTCCCTGAGTCTCTTCAATCCTCTCCACCCTCGTGGAGCCCTGATTGCGACAGGCACTGGGTAGGTCGCTCCACGGATGGGCGGCCACACCTACTCCCAGAGAGAGAGCCTTCCAGTAGTGGGCTCAGGGCTGAAGCAGGACCTCTCCTCCCCACATCCCCAAAAGTAGTGGGGTGGAAAGTCAGTATAACAACGATACTGAAGAACTGTAAGAAGGACAAAAAAGTCCCCCATAACCTAAAGTTGCCTGCCACCATCCCCTGGTTGTGCTGCTATGCAGGCATGCCTGTAGCTGCAGTCTTGCTGTACTGAAAACACTACAGTCTGCTCTTTTACAGGATTATCGAAGGCTCTTTTCTGTGTTTCTGCGGCATTTGCAGCATCATGACTAAATGTGAATTTACCTCACCTCTCCCTTGATGTTGGACTCATAGTGCCTTTTACTAGAGGCTTCTGAGGCTGAGCAGAGCTCAGTTCCCATGAGATTGGCATCTGCAAAGCATTGGCTCCTTTTCTGGTCAGCAGGTAGACAGTACCAGCGCCCACGTCTTATGGGGCGCTGCCCTGCCATTACTTCAGTACTGTTAGAAATGCTGAGATGACATCTTTGGTTGTATTTATTATTGCTATTATTTTCGTTAAAAATGTTTTTGAATCCTCCCTTAAAGGAGATAGTCACAGAATGATTGCTGGGCCAAAAGTAGGACCCACTTTCTGGCCCTTACTATGGTCATCTTCTCTAGAGATGTTTGCAATGATGCACAAATTTCATTGTCTTTGAAAGCTTCTGACTTTGAATCTCTTATTCTTTTGTAAAATCATATAAAACTAGCAGTTCTATAGAATAAGAGCTGACAACAAAAAAAGGGAAAGTAATTTCAGAGGGGAAATGACATGACAATTGAAGGATTGACTCATCCTATGTTAAGAACTCACATTGATGTTTAAAATGCCATTCCACAGAACAAACTGGAAAACCTCTCCAGTTCAGGGGTGATTTTTATTGAATGAATGAACAAATAGACCATCTATGCTATTAAAACTAGCAAATATCAGAAAACTAAACAATCTTAGTGTTTAAGGACATAATGCTCTTCTGTGTTGCTGGTGGCATTGTAAATTACAAGTCATTGGAGGAAATTCACACTTTAAGAAATGTTTTCTTTTCATACATTCAGCAGATATTTTCTGTGAACACCTACCTTGGAACTACTGACTTTTTTTTTTTGCGGTACGCAGACCTCTCACTGTTGTGGCCTCTCCCGTTGTGGAGCACAGGCTCCAGACGCGCAGGCTCAGCGGCCATGGCTCACGGGCCCAGCCGCTCCGCGGCATGTGGGATCTTCCCGGACCGGGGCATGAACCCGTGTCCCCTGCATCGGCAGGTGGACTCTCAACCACTGCGCCACCAGGGAAGCCCTACTGACTTTTTAAATTGGGAAATTTTTCTTTGTAAATTTATGTATATGTTTTATGATTACAAAACACATGTGTGTTTAACTTTTATAGATAAAGCAAACACAAAAATGAAATCCCTGATAAATCTACCACCCATAGATAATCTCTGTTAACTTTCTGGTATATTTCCTTCTAATTTTTTTCTGTGTGTCTGTATTTATGTATCTCTTTTCCTTTTTTTCGTATTGCAACTCACAGTTTAGATATACTTTTTACATATTTTATACCTAGATACATTTTATGTCTTTTGTTCTCCCCTTAATATTGTGAACATTCAAGTTAAGATGTGTGCAAAAAGTGGTTAGGAGTTGCTGCACACCATTTTCTCCTATAGGATATGTATATATATTGCTCTGTACAGTCATCGTAAGTTTGTGACTGTTTCTCTCCTAGCGATTATGCTGTTATAGCTTTTGAGAGGATATTTTGCATATTGGTTTTGAGAATAACAGGCCCCTTTCCTCTTTTCAATGCTGGTCTGTCATCTACGAGGATTTCAGTTCCTGGTGCCTGCTTAGGCCCCATCCTAAGCCTTCAGTTCTGTCCTGGTCTTCCCAGGCCCCATGTGGTCCAGTGCGTTTCTCAGAAAAGCCCTTCTGTGTGTTCCAGAGGTCCCCCAGCGAGCAGACCACAAGGTGGTGGACACCATTGACCAGCTGGTCACACGTGTTGTTGGAGGCAGCCTGTCTCCCAAAGAAAGAGCTCTTCTCAAGGAGGACCCTGCTTACTGGTAGGTCTTTAAATGTTGCTCTTCAGAATTCCTCCCATAAAGTACATGGCAATGTTTTTGTTGCTCTGATGATGTCCAGAGAAGAGGGTGAGATGCTTATTTTGTGCTGTGGTGTAGTCAGTGGAAGAGCATGAGGGTGGGTCAGGTTCATGTGGGTTCAAGCTCCAGTCTGCTGCTTACCTGCCATGTGGCCTTCTCTCATCTGGACATGGAGCACTTTGTCCCTGCTGTGCTGGTTTGAGGATGAGGTGAGAAGTGTATGCAAAGAATGAGTGTAAGATAAGGAATATATCACAGCAGTTGTTTGTGATTTATTGCTACTGTTTGTTAAACTGTCTTTTCCTTTTGCCTTATTGCCTCTTCACTTGAATAGAACTTTTTAAAATTAAAGTTTTCACCATAAATATAGTATTTGATCATTAGAGAAGGTAAAGAAGAACAGAAAATTGGGCAAAGCCACCTGTGTGCTTACTGGCATTCACTGGCATTTTTGGGTATTTGCTTCCAGTCTTTCTGCTCATTGCGAGCTGTGTGGTTTTTAACACAGTTGTGATTATGCTGTGATATATGCTACTCCTTTTAGATAACAAAGGAAAATGCTCGTATTCCCTACTTTTTGTAAACATTTCAGATGGCTGTGTTTACCGGTTCGCAGAGTAGGTGATCAGTTTATCTAGCCATTCCTCTCTTGTTGTATTTTTAGAATATTTTTGATTGTACACTATTTTTAATTTTTTCTGTGAATAGCTTAATGTGTCACATTTCTGTGTGTGTTTAGGATTATCTCTAGATTAGATTGCTGGAAGTGGAAAGGTTTTATACTTCGTTAACTTTTTAAAAAATGATCAGAGTGGCATATGCCCTTTGTAAAAATAGAGAAAAGTAAAAAGGCAAAGATGGAGTTACTCAGAGCTCTCCCACTTTTCCCCCACAGTGTGTGCTCTGTAGTTGTGTCCTGTGTTTTAAACTTAACATAATTGTCCTTATTATCAATGAACGCATACTATTCCTTCTTACACAGTATACTACACTCAACCATTGCCCATTGGTGGATTCTTAGATTCTAATAACGTTATGATGAATGTTATCTTGCTTTTATTTATGTCTACATTTCTGGCAGTTTATTACGGTAGTATCTGGGAGTAAAATTGCTAGTTTAAAAAGAAAGCTCATGTTAGAGGCTTTTGATCTGTGTCAGTGTTTCTCAACTGCAGCATTATTATTATTATTATTATTTTTAAAGAAGATGTTGGGGGTAGGAGTTTATTAATTAATTTATTTATTTTTGCTGTGTTGGGTCTTTGTTTCTGTGCTTTGTTTCTGTGTTTCTCTAGTTGTGGCAAGCGGGGGCCACTCTTCATCGCAGCGCGCGGGCCTCTCACTATCACGGCCTCTCTTGTTGCAGAGCACAGGCTCCAGACGCGCAGGCTCAGTAGTTGTGGCTCACGGGCCTAGTTGCTCCGTGGCATGTGGGGTCCTCCCAGACCAGGGCTCGAACCCGTGTCCCCTGCATTAGCAGGCAGATTCTCAACCACTGCACCACTAGGGAAGCCCAACTGCAGCATTATTGATGTTTGAGGCTGGATAATTCTCTGCAGGGGGACTGTCCTGGGCATCCTTGGCCTCCACTCACTGGTGCCAGTAGAAGCCTCCATCCCAGCCAAAAATACCTTCAGACATTGCTCAGTGTCCCCTGGGGGACAGAGTTGTCCCTGGTGGAGACCACTGATCTTTATCATCAGGTTATTTTCCGTGATTGACACCCTCACTGCCACTCCGTACATGTGCCATGCCCTCACATGAGTGTTTTTGACTTAAAGATAATTTCATAGGGTGATGTTTTACCTTATATGCTTTTGTTTTATGTGTTTGCTCATAGGATTTCTAGTTGTAGTTCCTCTTTTTTGAGTGATCTGTTCAGGTCTGGTATAGTCAATGTTGTATCCATACCAAGCTCTCTATTCTTGCTGTTGTAATTTCTAAAGATGCTTGAAAGGTGTAAATTTCTGTGTAATGGCACCAGGGCTTTGGTCCTAACCAGCATGATTTTTTAGGAGAAGAGTTGGAACTTGTTATGGTTTTATTTTTACAGAATTTTTTTTTTTTTCTGGCTGCACTGGGTCTGTGTTGCTGCACTCGGTCTTTCTCTAGTTGTGGTGAGCGGGGCTACTCTTTGTTGTGGTGCGTGGTCTTCTCATTGCGGTGGCTTCTCTTGTTGTAGAGCACGGGCTCTAGGTGCGTGGGCTTCAGTAGTTGCAGCATGCAGGCCCTAAAGCGCGCAGGCTTCAGTAGTTGCAGTGCTTGGGCTCAGAAGTTGGGACTCATGGGCTCTAGCGCGCATGCTCAGTAGTCGTGGCGCACGGGCTTAGATGCTCCACGGCATGTGGGATCTTCCCAGACCAGGGCTCGAACCCATGTTCCCTGCATTGGCAGGTGGATTCTTAACCACTGAGCCACCAGGGAAATCCTTTACAGAATTCTTGAATTCATCAAGATTATGTTCCTGTGTTGAATAAGATAGGCATGTAACTTAAAAGGTAAAAAAAAAAAAAGAAAAGAAAAGAAACCCAGTAACCTAATTGCCCCAGTATCATTTATTGAATACTTTTTATTTAGCAAATACTTTTGCTTTCTGTGCACTTGGTACCGTTCTAAGCACTTTACTGCTTTAAGCATTAGCTGGCCGAACCCTCATAAACAACCTTTTGAGGTAGGTATGTTGTCATCCTGATTTTACAGACAGAAAAATTGAGGCTCAAAAGAGACCTCTTGCCTCAAGGAGGCACAGCTAGGAAAAGACAGAGCTGAGGTTCACATTCTGGCTCTGTGGTCTCAACCAACGCTCATACTGAAGGAAGGAGGCTAGATCCTCTGGGTAAGATCCTCTGGGTAAGATGTCATCTAGACTTGGAAGACCCAGGGGCAATTTCCAGGTGATTGCCGAGGTGATTGGGCTGGAGGGAAGGGGGACCCTGAGAGGACTAGGAGCATGCCTCTCTGCTGCATGACCGCTCCACACTACCCATCAGGTTCATGATCTCTGACAGTCAGGGGTGGCGGACGGAAGCATAGCCAGAGCTGGGTGTATGTGTGGCGGTGGGAGGGGGTTCCAAATCAGAAATGAGCATTGAGCTCTAAACCAAGTATTTGAGGGAAACTGGCAGCATGAAGGAGGGCCACCCAACCCAGCAGATCTGGCACCTAAGAAGTTACTATAAGGAAAAGAAGATTGTTTACAAGTACATGTGTGTAATTAATAGTCTTGGGTGGATAATAGCATATTGTATCCATGAAATAGGAACTGCTTGTTATGGAAAAGAACCAATTAAGGATCTTGGAATTGACAAATGTGATTGTTGAAATGATCTCAGTGGTCGGCTGATAGAATTGACCTGGATGAAGAACAGATTAGGGAGCTGGACTCAGAGACGTGATCACCTGTGACTTCCTTCAGAAAGAATCATCCAGAGACTGTAAGAAGAAAGAGTGTGCAAAAAACAGTGTTAAAGAACTAGTAAACTTAGGTTTTTGGTGTGTATATTTGAATTCTTAAGTTAAAGTAGTACTTTACCAAATGTGATTTACCAAAAAAATGAAGTAAACACAAACGGCAAAATGTTTCTGCCATGATATCGATGGCAGAAACCATGGCTGTGTCTATGTGGCATGCAGGATCTTAGTTCCCTGACCAGGGATTGAACCCATGCCCCCTACAGTGGAAGTGCAGAGTCTTAACCACTGGGCGGCCAGGGAAGTTCCCAGTTCCACTCCTTGGAGACAGTCGCTTTTAGTTCATTAAACTACTTTTAACAGTTACTTCTGTATCTCTAGAGATGATAAGCCTATGTTGCTCTTTTTTTTGTTTGTTTGTTTTTTATGACCACACTGCAGGTCTCGTGGGATCTTAGTTCCCCAACCAGGGATCGAACCCAGGCCCCGAAAGTGAAAGCACCGAGTCCTAACCACTGGACCACCAGGGAATTCCCCAAAGCATTTTCCTTATAATGAAAAGTGTATATATAATTCAAGCCTCACAGCAACATGATGAAGTAGCTTATTATTATCATCTGTCTCATCTTACAGATGGAGAAACTGAGGCACAGAAAGATTCAGTAAATCTCACAGCTAATAAGTGTTTACACTGGGATTTGAACCGTGCAGGCTAGCTTAGGAGTATTCTATGCTCTTGATGTTACACTCCACTAGAACTAAGGGAGATGGGTTTGTGACATGTCCTCACACTGCATGCACCTGGCATTAGAACCGACCAAGGGAAAGGGACTTACATCTTGGGGATCCAGGTCACCTGGGCACTGACTCCACTTTCTGCCCTGGATGAGGGGCTGCGTTTGACTTGAGAACTGGAGCTTCTGTTTTGGTCAACCTTCCCTTATGTGGCAACCCTTGCTTGTTAGGATGCAATCTTGCAGGATGCTGCTGTTGGCCCGGCAGAGTGTCCAGGGCAGCAGAGGAACCAGCACACAGGCTCTTTCCTCAGATCCAGCCAGACCTTGACTGTGCAGTGAGCATCAACAGGAGCTTCATATGGAGCTGCCCACCAGGGACATGCCACATCACACGGTGCTGCCAGCATCCTGCTGTGCACTGCCACCTCACAGCCAATCAGCTTCTGTTATTGGTAATTGGGAACCTCATCTAATATATGATCTCAACTTCAGGCGTCCAAAAGCCGCATGAAATATTGCTATACTCACCAAACAGTACTCGTTCTTTAACACAAACTGAGATTGAACGTTCACAAAAAACTTGTTATGAATGAGGTTGTGTAGAAAATTACAGAATATCCCAGGAAAGGGAAGTCACGTGCGCCACATTGGCAATGCATAGAAGTTGAAACCAGCAACAGCCAAAATAAAACAGGCTTCTGAATAACTTTTATATGAAAGAGAATTAGAATTGGAATTAGAAACTCTTCAGAGGGAGTAGCGGGGAGAGCATTGCATATAGAATGCATCTGTAACAGCGGTTGGGAGAAAGGTGCGA
The DNA here is from genome assembly GCF_949987515.2 of Delphinus delphis. NCBI lineage: Eukaryota > Metazoa > Chordata > Mammalia > Artiodactyla > Delphinidae > Delphinus > Delphinus delphis. The sequence continues at coordinate 12,675,919 of NC_082685.1, forward strand.
CCTTGTGTGTGTATCAGAAATAGAGTGAAGGTAAGCATTCAATTCATGAAGCAAGAAGGAAATGGTGCAAAAAGCCCAGAGACTACAAGGAAAGGGTTAATAGAGATGAAAGAAAGTGCTAATGAAATGGTCAACAAAGTAAATAATGTGACCTTCCCCTTCTAATCCAGTCATTCCTCTTTCTAACCCGTTCCTTGAGCAAATCCTTAAGTTTGCTTTATATTCTTTCAACCTATGTGAAAAAAACAAATATATGTGGATTTCATGTACACAAAGCAGTTTCATATGGTATGTATCAATGTTGGTCTTCTCTAGTTTGCTCTCCGTGGGCTGTATTACGGATCTCTTTCTATGTTAGTACATGTAACTCAAACTCCTCTTTTCTGTACTGTTCTCATTATGACTCTGGCACGTGATTTCACAGCGGTGGCACACTCAGTGCCTTAATGATGTAGTTAAAAGGTCGCTGAGTGCTCACCATTTGAAGGGCGTCATCTCCTGAAAGTGATGTCCAGGAGCAACACCTGCCACTTCCTGACAGCAGAGAGCTTCCATGGTTTCAGGGTAACTGGTTTGTATTGTGAGGCCACCAGGAGCTGGGAGCTCCTTCATGGCTGCTGATGATGGAAATTGAGGAGGAATCGACCAGTGTTCGGTCAGAGCTCCTGGTCACCCTGTGGTCACTCTGAGCAGGACAGATGGCCAGGGCCCAGCGCTGGGTTCTTGATGGAGCTGGGCGGAGCCTCTCCAACAGCAGGGAGGCCACTAAGTAGAAAGGGTTTGCAGAAGTGTATTTACAGCGACAATTTGGTCATGCTGGTGTATTCACAAATGTCCTGCTATTCCTGTTTTGTTATACAGGTTTTTATCTGATGACAGTAGTCTGGAGTATAAATATTATAAGCTGAAGCTGGCAGAAATGCAGCGGATGAGCCAGAACTTGCCAGGAGCAGATCAGAAGCCGATGGCGGCAGAGTGTGCAGTCCGGGCCATGCTATATTCCCGGGCGGTCCGGAGCCTCAAGAAGAGGCTCCTACCAGGGCGGCGGCGGGGGATGCTTCGAGCTCAAGGACCCCGGGGCTGTAAAGTGAGGAGAGCGACCACCGGGACCCAGACCCTCCTCTCCTCAGGCACCAGGCTGAAACACCATGGCCGGCAGGCTCCAGGCTCCTTGCAGGGAAAGCCGCCTCAACCAGATGGCAATGATGTTGCCAAGGACTGCCTGCCAGACCCAGCCAGACCCTCTCCTCGGGACCCCAGCCCAGAAGCCTCAGGCCCATCCTCCAAGCCAGCAGGAGTGGATGTCTCCGAAGCCCCTCAGACCTCTTCTCCCTGCCTGTCTACTGATGGTGAGTGCTCACTTCTGTCCCCCTCCTCTGGGCCCCAATGCTCATCTATCCCCAGGGCTCTCTGCAGAGACAGGTGGCTTCAGTGGGCTGGGCTGGGCAGCAGGCAGCAGCGAAAGGCACCTGGCCAGGATGGCACACACACAGGCACTGTCTCTCCTCTTGCTTCCTCAAGGGGCTGGCCCTAGACTCCTGCTGCACCCTTCCTCTTATCCTGAGTGTGGAGCTGACACGAGGTGCTGCCTGGTGACTCTGTGCTTCCCTGCAAGGTCCTCCTGCTGGCCAGCAGGGTGTGCCACGTGCCCGTGCTTAGGGCTTTGAGCTCCTTGATCCATTTCTCTCTATTCTTGCCCGTTATATGTTCCATAAGGCTGCCCGTGTTCTCATTCTGCTTCCTCTTCCCTGCTAAGGTCTCTGTGTTTCCTTCGTTAGAGTTAGTTGACCAGCAGTTTCTTTTGTTTCTCCCAGCCATTACCTTCTCCTACTGCAACAGGCCTGCCCTCTGGCCAGTGCTTCCTACTCAGCACTAGGTGGGAATGGAGAGGGAAAAAATCTACACAACTGCTACATTTCTCTAGCTGTTGCTACATAACAAGCCAGTCCAAACTGTGGCTTCAAACAGGAGGCATCCAGTGTTGCTTCAAGTCAGCTGGGCTGGGCCTGCAAACTGTCTGCAGGCAGCGGCCAGTTGTCTGGAACTGTCAGCTGAGATGATAGGGGTAGTGGGCTACATGCCTGTCACCCACCAGCAGTTCACCTGACAGTCGGGTTTGGCCATCCAGGAGAGGCAGAGGAGGTGCTTGAGCCCTCTGAGGCCTGGACTCCACATTTCTGTCACATTCGTAGCCAGCAAGAGTTCCAGGGCCAGCCCCAATTCAAGGGGAAAAAAGAGAGTCCACCTCTGCTGGACAGAGCTGCAGAGTCACATGGCAAAGGGCAAGGGTACAGTGAGGGGCCGTCTTTGTAATCAGTCTCCACAACCCCACGATGTTCACATGGGAATTGGCATCTCAGAACCAATACATGACAGTTGCTTTATTTTGTAGTTGATACGAAGACAATGGAGACTGCAGAGAAACTGGCCAAATTTGTTGCTCAGGTGGGACCAGAGATTGAACAATTCAGCATAGAAAACAGCATTGACAACCCTGACCTTTGGTATGTACCCATCACACCCCTTTAATCTGAGGCCATGAGTGTCCTGAGAGCCCACAGGAGTTCACCCCATGAGTGTCCTGAGAGCCCACAGGGGATCGCCGCGGGATAAATCACGACTTCACTTCTGCTGAGCTCAGGGCTGTTAGGGAGCATCTGTTTTGGGTTGTTGGGAGACCTGCCCTCATCTGGGGCATCAGGAAAAGCCTCCCCCGGAGGGAAGTTTAAGCTGGATCTGAAGGTTCAATGGGCGTTGGCCAGGGGAAGGGGGAGGGAATGCCCTGGCCGAGGGACTTATAGTTTCCCCGGGACCTTTGCAGAGGCAAAGAGGAGAGTGTGTCCTCGCCCATGAGTCTGAGGAGGAGGAGGGCACTGTCCCTGGTCATGCTGGCTACTCTGGGCAGGATGAGAATGTGCTGCTCATGTAGCATGTTGGTGGGTTTTGGTCCAGATGTAAGCAGCAAGCACTTCCACTCAGTGATGGCGTGGCACCCTTGTGCCAGGAGGGGGCACCATTTTCCTCCCCATTCTTCAGATGGCGTAATCATTCAACACTACACAGCCCAGAGGCCACAGAACCAGAGCCCCACTCTGCCTGCGGGGTGCGGGTTCTCCTTCAGGGAGAGGCTGCCTGAGGGCCATGTGTTCCCAGTACCGAGCCGTAACCCGGCTGGGCTCCCCTTGGAGTGTGGGGTTCCTACGCTGTGTGGATTGTGTCCTATTGCCAGCTAGGGGTTCTGGGCGCTCACCCTGCTCCCAATATGCTAGAGAGTCGTGCCTCAGCTTAGTTAAGAATACAGTTAAAAACTTTACATTTCCTGGAGCATTTCTGGGACCCAGTAGTGGCTAAGTGCATACTTCTAGTTTGGCCTTACACACAATCTCTTTGTGTTTGTGGTGAGAATTTTTGGGTATCTTCCAGAAGGGGATTGTTGAATCATAGTTCAATGCAAACTAAGTTTTGTTAGTGCGAATTCCCCTCCCTGAGGGCCACTCTCCTAGGAGTGTCATGAGTGCCTGTCCCCACCCCCCACCTTTTGGCATGCCTTTGAGCCAGTGGGATTGGTGAGGAATTTCTAATTTTCTCAGTGAAGTTTTAGTTTGCATTTTTCTTATGAGTGAAATTGAACCTCTTTTCATAAACTTGTGTCCTTTGAATATCTTTCTGTAAACTGTTCATATCATTTGCCCTTTTTTTTAAAAAAAGTTTTGTTGAGGTATAATTGACATGCCATAAACTGCACATATTTGTCTAATAAGTTTTTTTATTAATTAATTTATTTTTGACTGCATTGGGTCTTTGTTGCTGCGCACAGGCTTTCTCTAGTTGCAGTGACCAGGGGCTACTCTTCCTTGCGGAGCGCGGATTTCTCATTGTGGTGGCTTCTCTTGTTGCAGAGCATGGGCTCTAGGTGCACAGGCTGCAGTAGTTGTGGCACATGGGCTCAGTAGTTGTGGTGTGCAGGCTCAGTAGTTGTGGCACACGGGCTTGGTTGCTCTGCAGCATGTGGGATCTTCCCGGACCAGGGCTCAAACCCTGAATTGGCAGGAGGATTCTTAACCACTGCGCCACCAGGGAAGTCCCTGTCTAATAAGTTTTAATGCGTGTTTACACTCATGCAGCCATCACCAACATCAAGATGATGAACACATCCATGACTCAAAAGTTTCCTTGTGCCCTTTGTCATCCCTTCCTGCAGGCAGCTGCTGATCAGGGTTCTCTCACTGTAAATAGTTTGCATTTTCTATAATTTTGTGTAAATGCAGTTTGTTTTCTCCTTTTGTCTGGCTTCTTACTCCACATAGTTATTAGGGTTCATCCATGTTGTGTGTATCCATAGTTCATTCCTGTTTATTGCTGAGTGTATCGCATTGTATGGCTGGACCACAGTTATTTACCCATTCAGCTGTTGATGGCATTGAGATGTTTCCATTCAAGGACAATTTCAGATAAACCTTCTGTGAGCAGTCATGTACAAGGTCTGCTTTTATTTCTCTCCAGTAAAATACTGAGGCAGAGAAAGACTGGCTCACATGGTGGGTCTGTGTTTAACTTTTGAAGAAACTTCCAGACAGTCTTTCTAAGTGGTGGCACAGTTTTGCATTTCCAGCAGCTTGGGTGAGAGTTCTGGTTCCTCCCCATCTTCACCAGCACTTGATAGTGTCAGTCTTCTTCATGTTAGCCCTCTTGGTGTGGGGGAGGGGTGGTTTTCATTTGTGTTTCTCTGAGGACTAACAGTGCTGAGCATCTTTGCATGTGCTTATGTATTTTTTTAGTGAAGTGTCTGCTCGGATCTTTGGCCTATTGTTTTATTGGGTCGTTTATTTACTTATTAATGAATTTTGAGAGTTTGTTATGTATTCTTGATACAAGTTATTTGTCAAGTGTGTGGTTTGCAGATAATTTCTCCCAGTCTGTGACTTGTTTTCTCATTCTAGCAGTGTCTTTTGGAGGGCAGAAGTTCTTAATCTTTGCCCTTTTCTCAATTGGGATTTTTGGATTTATTCTTTCTAGTTTCTCTGACCTTTTACCTGTAATGTAATTGTATCTATTTCCTTCATAGTTGGATATTTTTCACTTTACTTATGGTATGTTCTGCAGTGCAGAAACGTTTGATCTAGTAAAATTTCTGTTTTATCTCGTTGCACCTGGATACAGAGTTACAGTTAGAAAGAATCTCCCTACACTCAGATTATAAAGACATTTATGTATTTTCTTCTACAACTTGTATGGCTTGGTTTTTACATTTAGATCTCTGATCGGTGTGGGGTTATTCAGGAGCAGAGAGTACAGCATAGATCCAATTTAAATATTTTTGTAAAAAGCCGCCCAGTTGTCCCAACACCATTTGTTGAAAAGACTGTTCTTTTTCACAGTGATTTGAGAGGCCACCTTCATCAGATACTGTGTTTCTGGCCGTCCTCTTGGTCTGTCTGTCCATAGACAAGTACCACACTGTTTTAACTATAGAGGCTTAACACACCTTGTAATACCTGGTGGAACTGAGCCCCTTGTTGATCTTGTTCAGGGGTTTCCTAGATAGTCTTACATACTCATGTTTCTATATGAACTTAAGAATCAGATCCAGAAAAAAATGATGCTTTTACTTTTATACGTTAATATTTAATTAAGGGAGAATTGACTTCATTATGAGCCTGAGTTGTCCTGTCCAAGAACAAGGGCTGTCTTTCCTTTGGCCCAAGTAAATTTTGTGTGTTTTCGGTTTCTCACACCAGCCGCAGCTCCAAGCTGTGGCTGGGGCCATTGGACTCGGAGGCTCAGAGAGGCCTTTTTGCCAGCATGTTCACACAGCTTTGCTGCAGGACATGAGGCAGGAGGTGACACACCTCTCTCCATCTCATGGCTGGAGTATGGGAGGAACCAGAGAGTCACAGTGAGCACACCCAGGCCCAGAGTGGCCGGTGACGTAATCAGAAAGAGATGAGGTAAGGCCCAGTTTGGATCTCCTGGCTGTAGTGTTAGAGCTCGTTCTAGCACGTTCTCTGGTCGTCCCTGCATACCTTGTTCCTCCAGCTCCCTCCCCAAGAAAGCAATAAGGCCTCTTATGTTCTGGCTACTTCGTTAAATTACTAGTACTCTACAAGCTTTCTATCTCATTGTAAAGCTGCCCATCAACCACAGCTGGTGGAAAGAGGTCATGTGTTCGCTTCTTTGTCCCACCCCCAGCTTTGTCAAGTCCATTTGGACAGTTTCAGAAAATACGAATGTTTATAGAGAACCCTCTGGTTAACCAATGTATTTCATCTTTATCCCAGGTTTCTACATGACCAAAACAGTTCAGCTTTCAAATTCTATCGAAAGAAAGTATTTGAACTGTGCCCATCGATTTGCTTTACGTCATCTCCTCTGAACCTTCCTGCCAGCAAGAGCACCGATTCTCAGGAGAGCCCCCTGGAGCCCATGGAGGGGGAAGGAGAGTTTGAGGATGAGCCCTCTCAGCACAAGGCTGAGCTGGAGAGCCCAGAGGTGATGCCTGAGGAAGACGAGGACGAGGAGGAAGATGAGGAGGACGAGGAAGGGAGTGAGGAGGCCCCCACTCCTGGAGGGGCCTCCAGGCCGGCAGGAGGGTCGACCAAGTCTGAGGGCTCGGAGGGCAGCCCCCCAGCTGATGGCCTCCTGAGTGGGGTGACCGAGGATGGCCCGGCTGGTGCGCCTGCCCTGTCACAGTCCTCCTCAGGGGCCTGCTTCCCCCGGAAGAGAGTCAGCAGCAAGTCGCTGAAGGTCGGCATGATTCCGGCTCCCAAGAGGCTGTGTCTCATCCAGGAGCCCAAAGGTAAGTGCCTGGCTATTGACACAGTGCCCCCAGCACGGTCTTCTGTTTAACACCTGAGGAGGAGTCATGGTGCTCGGTTGTGGGCCATGAAAAATTGTGGAGATGTTGTCTGACTGTTTTGAAGAATTTACCTGGCCCTCAGCCCAAGTTCAGGTGCAAGATGACCAGCTGGCCCCCGTCACCCTTTCCGCCTCTGATTACTCCAGCTAACTTGGACTTTACCTTCCAGAACACTCCCAGGGCCAACACAACATGGGGTTCTTCGGTCTTATGTTTTTAACCTAAAATAGTCCTATTGGTTTTGCACGCAGTCCAAAATGTTCATGAGAAACTGACGTTTCCAGTTGGTCTGAGGTTGGCACTCTAAGGAGATGCTGCGTTTGGCTTCTAGCACCCCACATGCTGCTTGTTATTTTCCATTATTGCTCAGCTTCCAACAGGGGAGTCCTGGCTGTGGAAGGAATGGGCCTGGGTCATCTTGGCTGTTTCCTGCCTGTGATCTTGAGGCGTGCCCAGCTTTCTGAGTGCCTCCATCTCCCCAAAGACCCCAGAACTGTGATGACTGCTTGGTGACGATGAGGCAGGAGGACACGGACAGGGATCAGTCTTGGGCAGCAGTTAGTGGGAGCTGTGCAATCCATGCTCTGCCAGCCTTGGCCATGGAAGGCCATCTCCTTCCTGCCTGTGGGGAGGGTCAAGTTTCTTGAGGTACAATTTACCAGCAGTAAAGGTGCACCCTTTTCAAGTGGACAGTTCACGGAGTTTTGGCAAAGGTGTATAGGCATGAGCCCCCCAGTACAGCCGAGCTGGAGCTCGTCCCAGAAGTGTCTCTGTGTCCCTCTGCAGTTTTCTCCTCTACCCAGCCCAGGCAACCACAGACCATCTTCTGGCCTTGTGGTTTTGCCTTTTCTAGGCTGTCAGTAGGCGAATCACATCATGTCCCGCCTTTTGTTGGGCTGCTCACTGCCCACCCAGGTTTCCACACAGCCGGGCCTGTGTGGGGCTGATGCTGCGATGCTTGTGTGGCAGGTGGTTTTGGTGAACAGGGCTCCATTGTGTGCGGAGAGCCTGTGTGTTCTACATTATTGAGACCATCATATTCACACCCAGCAGTGTCAGTATAGTTTCTCCTGCTAAAGGAACAGTTCTCGTGGTTTGTGTTTGGAAACCTTGGTGTTGCAATGGATTTCTAACTGTTCTACTAAACTCTTATGTCCTTCAGAACTTATCAGGGTATGGTAGCACATCAGAATGCTTGTTAAGATGGCTTTTATGGGGGGAAAGTGGAATTCTTTCTACTTTAGAAGCTCTCAGTTATTTTGATAGGGTGGTTGATGAGATAGTACCAGACCTGCTGATCTCTCCTTTGTCAAATATAATAATAACAATAATAATAACGTGATGTGGTGCTGTGTATGAGAAGCATGGTTGTTTTTACTAGAAAGTTCTGAGTGGACTTTACTTCTCTATCTATGGAACAGTCACAGGGACATGAGGAGGGCACAGTGTTGCAAATAGCTCATTTGTTGAAGCAAAATGTATTCCTACGGTCATGGAAAATGACCCACGTGTCAAATCCTTCGTCATAAACGTGGGAATCATGCTTAGGTAGACTCTCCCATAGCAAGGCAGCCCTCAGTTGAGCCTCTGTTCTGCCTCTGCACTCCGTGGGTCACAAGATTCCTGAGAGGAGTCAGGGCCAAATGGCTGGCCCTGTGGTGCAGCTCCTAGCCACCTTCTGTCCGCAGAGGGGCTATAAGCCAAAACTGCAGCACCCTCATCCTCTAAATAATTTGGGGAAAGTACATATATGTGTATATATACATTTCTTTTGTCTTCCAGTTCACGAACCAGTTCGAATTGCCTATGACAGGCCTCGGGGTCGTCCCGTGACCAAGAAGAAGGTGAGTGTGGCTGTGAGTCCTCACGTGTGACGTAGTCAGAGTTTGCCAGAGTTCCAAAGGGCACTGGCGTGACTAAGCTATACTCATACTTCAGGCCAGGTGTCAGCATACAAAGCACAACACACAGCCTTTTCTCTCCCGGGACTTCTTAAAAGTGTTTTGCATTGCCCAAAACCACAAGAGGGAGTAATTAGTCTACTTAACGGATGTATGAGGCCTGATATGTGCAATGGATTGGAGAGATGAACAAGATAATGTCTCAGCCAATGAGAAGTTCAGATTTAGTAGACTATAATTGTGGTTAAAAGTGTGCTACTTTGCTAGTAAGCCGAGCGCATGTGCGTACGCATGTGTGTTTATTAACTGGTCAGCACCTCTTGTGCTCCCAGCTCCATCTGCCCACCTAGAGGCAGCCATGAGCGGGGCTGGCAGCAATAGAAATGTGCAGGACCGGGAATGGTGGGTGCTGTGGGTGCAGAGAAGCAGGTCAAAGGGAGGCAAGCAATAAGGTGGGTTGGGGGCACCCTTTAAGCAGGGAGGCCTAGGAGAAGCCCCAAATCAGTCACAGGTCAGCAGGGAGCCCTTTGTGCCTAGAATGGAGTGATGGGGTGAGGAAGTAGAGGTGGCAAGCACCCAGGTCACATAGGGCTTGTCGATGGATGTCAGCACTGTGGCCCTTTCTCTGGGAGAGGCATTGGAGAACCACGGTGGGGATTTGGGTGGAAGACATGGCCACTATGGCAGCTGTGTTGAGAGCAGCCTGTGGGGTGGGGGGCGAGGCAGAGCCGGGGGTCCAGGAGAGGCGAAGGTGGAGTTGGTGGGACTTGCTCATGGATTGGATGTGGAACAGAGAAAGCCAAGAGCCCAGGGTGACTCCAGGGTTGTCAGCCTGGACAGTTAAGAGAATGGAGCTGCCATTGACTGAAATGGGGAGCCCCTGTGGGAGCGGGTCATTGGAAGAAGACGGGGGCACACTCCAGACAGCTGGGCTGACACATGTCGGGGCAGGTGAGGCTACACAAGCTCACCTGGGATACATTTGGGGACATCACAGGTCTCTAGAGGTCAGGGAGGTGAGTGGGGAACCAGGCGAGGTCTCTGCTGGTGTCAGGGGATGAGCAAAGCCCAAGTTGTGGCTCAGACCTGTTTTGAGTGCATTGCATCAATATCAATGGCCAAATGAAGCATCAGTGTGACCCCAGTTACAGCTGAGAGCAGGGACCTTCCTGTACCCGAAGCTTATGGTCTTAACAGCTGTGTTGGGTTTTAAGCTGACCCAGCACCCGGGTACCCATCTGGTGGCCTGGGTGAGGCACAGCCTGGTGAGAAGGCAGCCTTTTCAGGCTCAACCTGGCCATCTAATCTTGGCATGTGAATCCTGAGGTTTTGTACATCTGTAAAGTGGGGCAGTTGCACCTATCCTGCAGGTAGGAGATACCTTGAGGATTAAATGAAATGTATGTTAACCCGGTGTGCAGCCAGCTGGTGTCCTGCAAACATGGGTCTCTCTTTGGGGTGACTGCAGGCAGGGAGGAGGTCTCCCCTACAGCTCTCTGTGCACACCTCAGCCTGGCCTATGGTGCATGGCTTTGCTCCAGCCCCAGGAAACCAGGCAGGGTGATTCTTAGACACAGTTGAACACTCACAAAGATCTGTCCAGCTGAGTGGGCACCTGTTCCTCCTGTTGCTCCCACCTGAACAGCTTTCCCGAAGGGGGATGCAAGCCTGCCATTTGGGGACCAGTGGCCAGCCTTCCCTCTGCCTTCCCCATCCTCTTCCCCTCCCCACTTGTCCCCTACTCAGACCCTCTCCACTACTCCCAGCTGCCTTGATCAGGATAGAGGAACCTTCTCCCTGGGAGCATGTGAGGCCCTGGGGACAGGCTGTGTTCAGTGTTTAGTAAACGGATTAAAGAAATTGGCTCAGGCGGCAGGGACTCTGAGCCCCCAGCTGCCCAGCGGTTCCAGCACACTGTGGGTGCTAATGAATATTCATGAGTGAATGGAAATCCCCTTTGCTCACACTGGGCAGGCTCCTCCTCCAAAGGCCTCTAGGCTTTTTAATTTGTCTTCCCACAGTCAGCTCTGGAGCCCAGACTTCCTCTAGGGCTTCTTACCTTTCCACCCACAAGGTCTTTCCCAGGCCCCATCCTTCTTCCCAGCTGCACTGGCTCTCAGTGAGGTCTGCTCTGTGCTAGACATGGACCCCAGAGTCCAAGTGAAACCCGGTCCCTGCCCTTGGGGAGCTCTCAGAGCTCCAGACCTGGGAAGGACCAGAAAGACACATAGGTCAGTCAGGTTTGCTGAGTAATGCCTGAGGGCAGCCAGGGAAGCTTCCAGGATAGGGTCACTGCTCAGAGTTTTGGAAGCCCATGGGAATTAATGAAGCAGTGGGAGAGGAGTGGGGGTCAAATAGGGAGGACCCTTTGAGCCGATTTTTCTGTACAGCCTCTCTCCACTGCCTTTCTGGATCCCTCCTGCCTTAGCCCTGCTGCCCCTCTGACTCCTGCACTCCAGGGGCCTTCCTGCCTCAAGTCCTGTGCCCTGTGTCCCTCAGGCTGGGGTATGCCCTTTGGTCATCACAGGGCCACTCTCTTTATCCAGGTCTCCACTCTGGGCTCTTCCTACTCACCCTTTGGCCCCAGGACCCACCATCCCCTCACAAAGTTTAATTCACAGTCTCAACACTGCAACAAGAGTGGTCATGGTGAAGCCTGAGAGGCTGGTCTGGTGTGGTTCTGTGGGGATACCTCAGGCTGGTGACCTCCAACCTTTAGAGGTCTGAACCCACCCAGGGAATATTGCCAGGACCATGGCTTGATCTTGAGCATCTGTGGAGTCAGGGAGGCATTAGGGGTGTTAGTACTGGACCATGTCCAGGTGTAACGCAGGGCAGACCCTTGCTCCAGGGGCTTTGCTGCACCTCACGTGCCACACTCTTCTCTCTCCTCAGAAACCCCAGGACTTTGATTTCGCCCAGCAGAAACTGACCGACAAGAACCTGGGGTTCCAGATGCTACAGAAGATGGGCTGGAAGGAGGGTCACGGCCTGGGCTCCTGTGGGAAGGGCATCAGGGAGCCTGTCAGTGTGTACGCAGTGGGCGCTGGGGGCCAGGGGTGGGGATGGGCAACCGTGCCTGGGGAGATGAGGCTTTCTGTGGGATTCTGGTCCTAAGTCCTTTGACCTGCAGTCTGATCCTTGGTTTCCTTCATGTCGAACATGGGTTATAGCAGATCATTTACATATGCAGGTGTTCATACAGCTCCTTGCTGCACTTGCATAGACTTGGTCCCTGGCATTTGGCCACATTCATTATTATCATAAAAGCTTGAGTGGTAATGCTGGGTAGTTACGCTAAGAGCCACTTCCCTTTTCCAGGAGCCCACATGCAGACTAGCCAGGGTAGAGCACGGCCCAGAGTTTATTAAGCCCCATTAGCAGCCAGCAAGCATTTCAGTTAAAATTGAGCTTAGCACCTGCTGGGGAGGCTTTCTGCCGTAATCAGGGGCTGGTTCTGAGCACACTTCTCAGAAAGTTCGCATGCCTGCACGGGTGAGTATCCCTTGTTCCCCACTGTGAATTGTGTCTCTATTTTCCCCCTCCCTTGCTGTCACTGTTGTGTGTCCCTCATACCTCTGTCCCACTCAGATGACTCAGGCTGTTTTCCATCTCCTGGTGGCCGGGCTCTGGGCTCAGGTGTGGCTAACTCTCCATTTTGCTCCTTAGGGGAACTGCCTCGGAAGGGGAGGGGTTGGGTGCCGACGGGCAGGAGCACAAAGAAGACACGTTTGACGTGTTCCGTCAGAGGATGATGCAGATGTACAGACACAAACGGGCCAACAAATAGGTACGTATGTGAGCTAGTGTGGGGGGCATTCTGCCTAAGCTGATGTTCTGGTACACAGAGAAGCTTCCTCCAGAAAAGTTAGTGTGCCCCACTCCTCAAAACCCAAACATCAAGATATCACTCCCCCTAAAAGATCATAAAATTTTGTGAGGGAAACAAAAGGAGTGTTTGGATGTGGATGTGTCCCACCTCTCACCTTCCAGGCTGAAGGAACGAGCCCAATGCTCGCCAAGCGCCACTGCACGCAGCCCATGGTGCGGCCTCTGCACTGGGCTCCCAGGTGCGACTGTACGTGGCCATCTTGTGGAAACAAGCCACCACGGGAGTGGCCTGGTGTCTTACGAGTGTAAGGGTGACCTGGAAGCTGGTGCTGCAGAGGACGCCACTCTGCCTCATCCCTTTCTGAGGGTCTTCAAATCCTTTTCCTTCTGAGGGGCCTTTGGCCTATAAATATCCTATCTTTCTCCTATCTTTCTCCTCTCCTCTCAGTTTTGAACAAAATCGTTCTCTCCCTGAATAGATGAAAACCATTGGTGAGAAAGATAAGGCTTGAAGCAGCAATTACTCTTAAAACGCCACCTCTGTCCCGGATCTGCCCTGGAACCAGTGCCCAAGTAGGTTTGGTGTGTACACGAAAAACAAACATCTCTGCAGTTTCTGGTGCGGAGGTTCCACCCGCTGGCTTTTCTTTTTCTTAAAAAAAGAACGCACCATTTCCAATCCGCTTTTGCCTTTCACCCTCTTCCAAATGCTTTTGGCAGCAAGTCTTCTCCAAGTCTCCCCTGGTTCCGCTCAGAAGGTGGGGCTGCCCTTGAAAGCACCAGCACCCTTTAAGTGCTCAGGAACCAGCTCCTGTCGGTTTTTCTGTCCTGGGACACATTGCTCTCTAAAAGTGATCTGCTTGCAAACTTGATACCGAAACGGTCACAGATCATATCTTCTCAAATTTAAATAGGGAATATAAATCAGTAATAATGAGGTCTGTGCTTTGGTACCACAGCTGTCGGTTGGAGTGCTGAAGCTCTTTAAACAAGTGGAGGTACTGGATTCGATGAACGTGTTATTTATGGAGTCTCATCTCTTAAATGCATCCCAAGAGACTTGATGAAATTTCAGCAATGTATTCAGCAGCTGTATTCAGGGGGGAGTAATCATTACACCGATGAAACTTTCCCCAAATTTACGTGTCTCTTAGAATCCACAAAGCAAACTAGTTTTTTTTTCTTAAACCACATATGGAGTCTCTCCTACAAAGGGGTGGGAGGTGTAAACTCTTCAAGACTCTTCAGTTTTTGCATGTGTGGCAGTGTAAAGAATTGTTTTATTAGGGCCTTTGTACAGAGCAGAAAGGATCCTCTTGGGGTGGGCTGTGCAGCTGTTTGCTATTTCAAGGCGTATGATTGCCGCCCCTTCCAGCTTCTCGCACTCTGCCTCTTGCAACTACATGCGAAATTCTCAGGCTGTGGGAATCTCTCAGCCCTTCCTCACAAAGCAGCAGTGTTGAAGTTTTAAATACATGCTAAAATCTGGAAAACAGGATCCTGCTGATACTATAAGCTTGGGGGACACAGCAGTGAGTTACCCTGTCAGCCACTTGTATTGGCTGTTATGAAATCCTTGCTTTCTCAAAGCCCGAGACCTCCTGGGCTGTAGTCCCAGGCTCCTCTGGATCTGTCTTGTCTGTCTGGCCCACGCTCACCAGCACAGCGTCACGGGCCTGTGCCAGCATCTCACGTGCCCGCCTGATGTTGCCCTTCTTCATGCCACGGGTAGTCCCCAGGGCCCTGCTTGCTTCTGGTCACTTTTGTTGCTTTGGCAACTGGCAGATCTTTATGGCCACGGACATGCTGGAGGTTCTTCAGCAGAGTTGAAATAGCCTGCAGGGGTGGTGTGGTTTTGGGGAACCACAGCTATGGGGTTTTTTTCTAATCTTTCCAACAGCCTTCCATGTTGGCTGGGGATCAGGTAAAGGGATAGAACTCTGAGAACAGGGCCTTGATCCCGCATGGCCTTTCACAGAGCACCCCTTGGTGCTGAGTGAGGTGTGCACCCCCCAGCATGGGTCCTGGCTCTTTTTTCAAGCATCATATTCGCTTTGTCCTAGTATACTCATTCTTGGCTTTCCTCTGCTTTTATTTATAAGTAAAATACTTTAGGAATTCCCAGGGTTTGAGCCCTGTTCCCACAGCCTCCTGCCACTCCTCCTCCTGGGGGTGTCCTGCTTTGAGCTGACACTGTGAGCCTTTGGCAGTCGTCAAAGGGAGCACCTACTTCTTGAGCCTGGAAAGTCCTGTAAGCACTCAGGTGGCGCTTCTGTGGAGTTGGCATTGAGGCAGTGAAGGTGTTGCGTGGGCCGGGGAGGAGCGTGGTGGTGCGTCCCTGTGCCAGCTGTCGGCTGGGGACCAGCGTGCTGGCCCTCTGTGCCCGCCCTTGCCCTCTCCAGCAGAGGCCACTCTGCGGAGAGCACGTGTGAGAGCAAGTGCGATGTGCAGTTGCATAGCCTTGTCAAAGTCACAGTGTCTTTTCTGTCATTCTAGTTCCAGGGTCTCTTCCATGAGGACGACAGGCATCCGGAAAGTGCTAACTCACCACTTTGGGTGCTTACTGTCTCTGCCTTGTTTCCATCACTGGAAATCATATAGAGAAATTTAGCGTTTTTGGTCCTTGGTAAAACCTAGAAGACATTTGTGATGTTACAAAATGGAAGCTTTGGGTTTTGTTTCTTTTTTTTTAATCTAAGAAGTTGTGGATGTTGTTAATCATTTAGCAGTTGAAATAAATGTAGAGGAAACCTAATTTTCCATGGTCTCCGTTGATGTGTTTTTAAATCAGACTGGTTGGGGAACACATGGTAGATGTTGTAGGGCCTACGTGGAGCCAGATCGTAAACACCCCTGCCTCCCAGGCATGCCCTCTGCCTGCGGGGGCCTTTCTGACTGGCTTGCTGCAGCTGGGGAAGCCTAGAGGGTGCCAGAAAGCAGGTAGTGATCAGGGCCAAACATAGTGGGTGGGTCCACTCTGTTTTCTGTAGAGAGGGGGGTTTATTGCTGGGTACAGAAATCTGCCTTTGAGAGGGTGTCAGGACATGGGAGCTTTACCTGAGCTGCCCACAATTCACCTGCCCACCTCAAGGCCTTCCCTGATCTCAGAGTCGGGGTTACAGCTGCCAGAGTTAGACCAAGGCCCACCTGGGCTTCCCCCTGAGTTAGGAGCTGGCCTGTGGGACATCTTCAAAGCTCCCTGCTGTTCCCATATTCTGCCCAGCCTGTGTATGATTCCTCCATCAGCAGCCCCTTGGCCCTTCTGGTGAGGAGGGAGGGTAAAGAGCACATAGGTGGGCAAGCCTGGCACCTACAGGACCTGCAGGGACCTCCACCTGAACACAGTGTAATGGGCAGGAGCCTGGGATATGGTTGTGCCTGGGGTAGCAGGGAGCCCAGGAAGGGTTTGGGGGGCCTTTGTCAGCAAGAAAGGGAGGGAAGGAGGAGACAGGGCCCCTTAGGAAGCTGGTGTGAGACCCCTGAACCTCTCCTCTCACTGTGTCCCAGAGGACACTCAGGAGTGATGAGGACCCATATGATCATGATGGGAGCTCTTGTCATCCAAGAACCTCCCACACATTTGCTGTCATCTTCACCAGAGCCCTGGAGGTTGGTGTCTGACCATGAGCTTTAGTGCCGCTCCCTGAGAAAGTTGCTCAGAACCTATAAGGACCCCACCCATTCTCCTCCTCCCTCTTGGGAGCCCCCCTTCCCAGCTCTCCTTTATCACTGTGCAGGGCTGGGGAAGGTCACTTAGACAAAGGCACACAGAATGAGGTTCTCCAGCCCAGGACACTGTTCAGGCTTTGACCTCCGGCAGGTCTCTCCACCTCAGGCCTCAGTTTTCCCCTCTGCGATTTGGGAAGGATTTCTTCCTCTGCTACCTTGTCATTTAGGGCTAACTGGAACCTGAACATACCATTCTCAGCCTGGAGGGCCCCTCGCCTCCACGTCCTCCCCCCACAGCCTCTCCTCTCCCTGGAAGCCTTCTGGACCAGGACCGTGAGAGGCAGAGGGTGCTGCCAGAGGAGCTCCAGTCTCCAGTGTTAAAGCAGGCCTTTGCTATGCCTGCACACGGACCTACATAACATGCACACGTAATACATGCAAACGTGCCCATTCAAGCAACATGAGTACATTTTCTTTTGTAAAAGATTTTTGAAAATGCAAGACCCAGATACATGCGGAACAAAGCACAGAGGTTTCCCCTCTTTCCCACTCCCATGTAAAAATAACAAAAAATAAATTTAATAATTTAAGGCTTACGATGCATGCCGCCTAGAGACTTGCTTCCTCGTCGTCTCAACAGTCTTTCCACATGAGTTTGATTTCAAGTACTGTTTGTGAATAAGTAATGCCTGGCTAAAGTCAGGAGGTACAGAGGTGTGTTCTGTGGGAAGATAATTTTCCACGACCCACAGCACTCAGGTATCAGGTTCCTATGTGTAGATTATTTTATTTTCTTTATTTATTTTTGGCCACGCAGCATGTGGGCTCTTAGTTTCCCAGGGATCAAACCTGTGCCCCCTGCAGTGGAAGCATGGAGCCTTAGCCACTGGACCACCGGGTAAGTCCCTAGATGATTATATATATGGGCATATTTTAGATACAGACCTTCTTAAAAATGAAAATTATACTTCACATTCTGTTTTGCCTTTTGCTTTTTTCCACTTAACTTTCCAAAAAACATTTATGTATAACAATGTCTTGGACTGTCATTTATCTCACAAGTTCCCCATCCATAGCCATATGGGTTATCCCGAAACTTTGGCCCCAGTTAGAACACCTTTGTGGATAAAGCCCTTCAAATGGCATTTCTGGGGTCTCCCCACCTCACTGCCTGCCTCCAGTGTCCCTGTGTCATCCGACTTTGGGGGCAACCCTGGGGGTTCCCCTGTTTCCCCAGCCATGCCTGCCCCGCCAGGGCGTAGTGGAGCTGTGGACTCTGGGAAGCGCTCCACTGCAAACCAGAGCCTGCAGCCCTGACCCCTCCGGACCATGTCCTTGCACTATATTCAGGACACAGGTCCAGCTGCCACCCCTCTCTTCTACCCCCAGATCCCTCTAACCCCGTCACCCCCTCCCTCCAATTTTGACCGTCCTGGAGCCAGCACAGCTGCAGCAGGTGACCTTGATTTCCCAGGAGGCCCATCAGCCTGGGCAGGGGACCCTGCCTCTCCAGGCCTTGACTTCCCCCTCTATCCAGTAATTGGCCAACACCCACCCAAGGGGCATCATGAGGGCTGGATATGCACCAGCTGGGAGTTGCGGGGAGGGGAAGGGGAGCCTGCCACAGCAGGTGGTGGGACAATGTGCCTGGTTTCCTCCAGTGAAAGGTACAGCCGATTTGCAGGGTAATCCAGGACCACTCCTAGAGAGGGTTTAGAGGGACTGGTTTTGTTACTGATCCTTCCATATCCTGTCCTCTTGGGCCTCAGTTTCCCCACCTGTGAAGTAGGCGTTGTCCTTGAAGATCCGTAACCCCCTTCACTGTGTGCCCTCCTCACCCCTCCCTGGCCAGCCCGAGGGTGGGGTCACACCCCCAAACTGCCCCCCTCCCACTGAGGAGGGGCTGAGGCCTAGGGTCCAGCCCCTAGGACAGGGGTAACTTGTCAAAATCCCATGTGTTTGGGGCAGGGGACAGTCGGAGGGGAGGAGCAGTGGTGACAGTTATTGTTGGGGCTGGAGGCAAACTCCTGCCCGGCTACATGACTGCCAGCTGTCCTGTCCTATTGTACAGATGGGGAAACTGAGACCCAGAAAGGGGAAGAGCCCGGTCCCAGGCTGCACAATGAGTTCTCCAAAGTCTCAGTGCCTGCTTGAGCCTCAGTTTCCCCATCTGGGTAGGGCTGGCACTGTGCTGCAGCAGGCAGCAAACTTTTTTTTTTTTTTTTCGGTACATGGGCTTCTCACTGCTGCGGCCTCTCCCATTGCGCAGCACAGGCTCCGGACGTGCAGGCCCAGCGGCCATGGCTCACGGGCTTAGCTGCTCCGCGGCATGTGGGATCTTCCCGGACCGGGGCACGAACCTGCGTCCCCTGCATCGGCAGGTGGACCCCCAACCACTGCGCCACCAGGGAAGCCCAGGCAGCAAACTTTTGAGCCTGTTGTTGGGACTTACGGTTGAGGCCTGGGGCCAAGTATTGGCTCCTACTCCTGGATGTCAAGTGTTAGGGAAACTCCTAAGCTGTGCAGCTGGCCATCAGTGGGGGTGACTCTCCACCCTGCCCCCAGGCTCCACTATGCCTGCCGGACCTCCATTCAACCTTCAAGGCCCACTTCCCATGTCTCCTCCTCCAGGCAGCCTGCCCTGCTCTCCTTGATAGAGGCCCTGCTGCCCCTCTGGCTTCCCCAGGTCTGTCCCTTACACCCCTGTCTTGGGGCGTCCAAGTCTGGCCCTGTCTCACCTGGGTTGAGAGCTCCTTCACCTGGGCCTTCTTGTCTTTAAACCCCCAGCATTGAATGAGTGTTTCATGAAAGGACAATGAACAAGTGTATTTTTTTTTTTTTTTTTTTTTTGCGATACACGGGCCTCTCACCGCTGTGGCCTCTCCCGTTGCGGAGCACAGGCTCCGGACACGCAGGCTCAGCGGACATGGCTCACGGATCCAGCTGCTCCGCGGCATGTGGGATCCTCCCGGACCGGGCACAAACCCATGTCCCCTGCATCAGCAGGCGGACTCTCAACCACTGCGCCACCAGGGAAGCCCGAACAAGTGTATTTTGTACAGTGTCTGAAGGGGACCCGCTTTGGGGTGGGACAGGCAGACCCAAGTCAAGTCCTAGACTGGGGGCACGACAGTGGGTGACATTTAGCAAGCCCCATGACCTCTGAGACTCCATCTCCTTCATCCATAACATCTGATGATGATGTATGAGCTCGGGGAGTCCAAAATGTACCATTAATTGAAAAGCCACTTTTCTCCAGTATTTACATTGCCGTTTTTTTGTTTGAATTTTTGGCCGTGCTGCACGGCTTGTGGGATCTTAGTTCCCCACCCAGAGATCGAACCCAGGTCTGTGGCGGTGAAAGTGCTGAGTCCTAACCACTGGACCGACAGGGAATTCCCATACATCGCTGTTTTAATACACTGTATTGAACTATATGGAAATATGAGATACAAACTCAAAATATATACCTGCACCATGCACCGTCACAGACAAAATCTGGAAAACTCCACACCCACCTATCAACAGGGGTTCCTTGGGAAGTGGGCTGAGCTGCGGGTGGAATCTTTCCTGTTTACCTCATACATTTCTGTGTAGTTTGAAATCTTTGCTTGCATGATTTTAGAGTGACGAAAATTCATTGTCTATGAAAATGTGGATAAACTGAGCCTTGGGTTTGCTTTGAGAATCAAAGGAGATCACAGGTGTCAACTTCGCAGCCTGTAGCTCAGACTGTATACTGTGACAAATCTTCTGATAGACAGTGGTCTCTCTGGACTCTAATCTTCACATCCAGCAGAAACTGGCCCATTTCCCAGTGGAGAAACTGAGGTCTGGGAGCCTGACTGCAGACTCACACTAAATACGAGGATTTCCAGTTGATCTCATCTGTTTTTTTGTTTTTTTGTGGTTCGCGGGCCTCTCACTGTTGTGGCCTCTCCCGTTGCGGAGCACAGGCTCCGGACGCGCAGGCTCAGCGGCCATGGCTCACGGGCCCAGCCGCTCCGTGGCACGTGGGATCTTCCCGGACTGGGGCACGAACCCGTGTCCCCTGCATCGGCAGGCGGACTCTCAGCCACTGCGCCACCAGGGAAGCCCTCTCATCTGGTTTTGAAGCTCCCCATATATACACACATGTGTGCATATACATGCATACGTACACACATAAAGACACATGTGTGCACGTGCAGGCTCAAAAACACATGGATATATACAGACACAGATGTGTGCACACACGTGCACACACACACGCATGCATACGCACCATTCCTATTTCCCACCAAGCCCATGCTCACCGCCCTGAGAACTTTGACACTGAGGAATTGCAGCTCCACGATGAATCTGACACCAGCTGCTTGCTTCAGGACCCAAGGAGGGGGACCTCATGAGCTGAGCTTTTCTTTGCTTGATTTTTCTCCAGAGATTCCTCTGTTTGGACTTGTGGGAGCACCACCTCCCAGTTCCTGGAATTCCTGGTCCAGGTGTGAGATTTGAGGTTTCAGCTTCAGGATTTCAGTGTCCACATCTTGATCATTTGCTTTGCCCAGAGGCAGCTCAGAGCAAAGCAGAACTTGAGGGTTTGAGTCCTCAGTCCAAATATGTCCTCCCTGTGCTGTGTCACCTGGGGTGAGTGATCCACCTATCTGAGCCTTATTTTCCTCATTTATAAAATGGGAGAATGGTAGTATCTGATGCCAGGCTTCTGCGAATCAGCACCAGCATGCTTCGAAGCTCACAAACGTTCACTGCACTGTTTCCATCGTTCTGTGACACTGGGAGTCTGTCATTGAGGTTTCCTGTTGGCCTGCTCCTCCTAAAAATAAAGTCCCAAGTTCGTGATGTGATGGGAGGACCACACGGGTGATCTTACAATATTCACTACACCCCTTGGAACCTCAGTTTCCTCATTTGTAGAATGAGGAGATTAGGTACCTGAGAAGGGGCGTCTTTGCTGACCACACGCCCAGACAAATGTTAGAATTGCTAATGCCCAGTGGTTGCCTGTATTGGCAGGGACAGCACCTCCCTCCTTGCTGGCTGCCATGAGGATCACCCCAATTTTTTGGTTTCTTATTGATGTAAAGTTCACATAACATAAAATTCACCATTTTAAAGTGAACAATTCAGTGACATTTAATACATTCACAGCGTTGTTCAAGGACCATCTCTATCTAGTTCCAGAACATACCCATCACCCCAAAAGGAAACCCAATGCTCATTAGCTGTCACTCCCCAGTTCCCCCTCCCCCAGCCCTAATAATGTCTACTCTGCTTTCCGTCTCTATGGGTTTGCCTGTTCTGGACATTTCATAGAAATTGAAATTTCATATACTATGTGGACTTTTGTGTCTGGTTCCTTTCACTCAGCATGATGTTTTCATGGTTCATCCATATTGTAGCATGTGTCAGTGCTTCATTCCTTTTTATGGCTGAGTAATATTTCGTTGTGCGGCTGGACCATATTTTCCTCATCCATTCATCTGTCAATGGACATTTGGATTGTTTACTCCTTTTGGCGATTGTGAATAGTGCTGCTGAAAACACTCGTGTATAAGTTCTGGCTTGAATACCTGCTTTCAATTCTTTGGGGTCTATACATAGAAGAGTGGAATTACGGGATCCTATAGCAACTCTACGTTTAATCTTTTGAGGAACTGCCAAGCTGTTTTCCTCGGGGTTGCTCCATATTCCAGCCTTTTTTGCCAACTGATCTGGGCGTCTTTAAAAGCCATGATCCTCTCCCTCATGGGGCAAACCCACTGAGGTCAACCCAGGGCATGACTCTCAATGTCCACAGATATGAGGCGGAATCCTGGGAACAAAGCAAATAGAGGGAAGGTAGGGAGAAGTTAAAGGGTCTTTGGATATAAAATATGATGACGTTTTTCACAGAACAGACCCTGGAGGACAGAATCCGAAGCGTGATGTGATTTTTGTAGGATCCAAAAGGATGAAATTGCAAAGTGTGATGTGATTTTTGTAGAAAATATATAAAATGTAGACAGATTCCCCCACGCAGAGAGTGAGAGGGGTCTGCTCCAAACTGTCTGAGTCACGGGGAGTGTTGGGGGGGCCGAGGGAGAAGCTCTTCCCATCCCTTCCCCAGCCATGCGCCTGGGCACACCAAGAGTGCATGCTTAGGCAGTTTGAAAAGAAAACCCATTGAAGAACATTCAAAGGAAGTAAAAATGATGAAGCATGTGCTGGCGGCAATTGTCGGTCTTTGTTTCAGAGGCAGCTGTGGTCTTAGGAGAAAAAAGCACCAGATGTGAATCTAGACAGTCTCTTCCTGTGTCAAATGGGTGACTAAACATTGCTTCCTCCAGGACCGCTGTTTGTAGGCTGCCATGAAAGTCCCTCCAGCATCTCCCTGACAGTCTCTCAGTAGCCTCTGTCCATCTATCTGTTGGTTCACTCATTCACTCACTCATTCATTCACTCACTCATTCATTCGCTCACTCATTCATTCACTACATGTTTGAGAAACACCTAACTGCTCCTTCCGGGTGGAACCTTCTTTCAAGATCTAAAAGCAGTATGCAATTATTGGGTGGGCCAAAAAATTCGTGTTTTTTCCGTAAGATGGCTCTAGTAGCACTTAGTTGTCTTTAACTTCATTCAAAACAATTTTGTTAGATTGTATGTGACAGCTGTCATATCGGCGTGCATTTAAAAAAAAGACATCAAAATTTGTGTAGCCATTTTAATATTGAAGATGGAAGAAAAAAAGCAGCATTTTCGGCATATTATGCGTTATTATTTCAAGAAAGGTAAAAATGCAGCTGAGGGCTTCCCTCAGGTGGTGCAGTGGTTGAGAGTCCGCCTGCCGATGCAGGGGACACGGGTTCGTGCCCTGGTCCCGGAGGATCCCACATGCCGCAGAGCGGCTAGGCCCATGAGCCATGGCCGCTGAGCCTGCGCGTCCGGAGCCTGTGCTCCGCAACGGGAGAGGCCACAACAGTGAGAGGCCCGCGTACCGCAAAAAAAAAAAAAAAAGCAACTGAAACACACAAAAAGATTTGTGCAGTGTAGGGAAAGGTGCTGTTGACTGATCAGATGTGTCAGAAGTGGTTTGCGAAGTTTCGTGCCGGAGATTTCTTGCTGGATGATGCTCCACGGTCGGGTAGACTGGTTGAAATTGATAGCGATCGAATCGAAACACTAATTGAGAACAATCAATGTTATACTACACGGGAGATAGCCAACATACTCAAAATACCCAAATCAAGCGATGAAAATCATTTGCACCAGCTTGGTTATGTGACTTGCTTTGATGTTTGGGTTCCACATAAGTGAAAAAAACCTTCTGACCATATTTCCGCATGCAATCCTCTACTGAAAGGTAATGAAAACGTTCTGTTTTTAAAACAAATTGTAATGGGCGATGAAAAATGGATACTGTATAACAATGTGGAACAGAAGAGATCGTGGGGCAAGCAAAATGAACCACCACCAACCACACCAAAGGCCAGTCTTCATCCAAAGAAGGTGATGTTGCATATATGGTGGGATTGGAAGGGAGTTCTCTATTATGAGCTCTTTCCAGAAAACCAAACAATTAATTCCAACAAGTACTGCTCCCAATTAGACCAACTGATGAATCTGGTCTAATTGGACGCATTTGATGAAAAGCGTCCAGAATTAGTCAACGGAAAACACATAATCTGGGACTTGCCTGGTGGTCCAGTGGTAAAGAATCCACCCTACAATGCAGGGGATGCAGGTTCGATCCCTGGTCAGGGAACTAAGATCCCACATGCCACAGGGCAACTAAGTCCGCGTGCCACAACTACTGAGCTCACGTACCACAACTACAGAGCTCGCGTGCCTCAACTAGAGCCCGCGTGCTGCAAACTACAGAGCCCACATGCCCTGGAGCCCGCGCATCACAACTAGAGAGAAGCCCTCACACCACAATGAAGATCCCGCGTGCCGCAACTAAGACCCGACACGGCCAAAAATAAATAAAAAATAAATCTTTAAAACAACAAAAAAGAAAACACATAATCTTCCACCAGGGGGCTTCCCTGGTGGCGCAGTGGTTGTGAGTCCGCCTGTCAGTGCGGGGGACGCGGGTTTGAGCCCTGGTCCGGGAGGATCCGACGTGCTGTGGAGCAACTGGGCCCGTGTGCCGCGGCCGCTGAGCCTGCGCTCTGGAGCCCGCGCGCCACAGCTGCTGAGGCCCACGCGCCTGGATCCCGTGCTCTGCAGCGGGGGAGGCCACCACAATGAGAAGCCCACGCACAGCAGCGAAGACCCAACACAGCCAAAAATAAAAATAAAGAAAGAATTAAAAAAAAAAATCTTCCAGCAGGATAATGCAAGACCACATGTTTCTTTGATGACCAGGCAAAAACTGTTACAGCTTGGCTGGGAAGTTCTGATTCATCCACTGTATTCACCAGACATTGTACATTCGGATTTCCATTTATTTCGGTCTTTACAAAATTCTATTAATGAAAAAAATTTCATTTTCCTAGAAAATGTAAAAGGCACCTGGAACAGTTCTTTGCTCAAAAAGATAAAAAGTTTTGGGAAGATGGAATTATGAAGTTACCTGAAAAATGGCAGAAGGTAGTGGAACAAAACGGTGAATATATTGCTCAATAAAGTTCTTGGTGAAAATGAAAAATGTGTCTTTTGTTTTTACTTAAAAAACCAAAGCGGGACTTCCCTGGTGGCTCAGTGGATGAGAATCCGCCTGCCAATGCAGGGGACACAGGTTTGTTCCCTGGTCTGGGAAGATGCCACATGCCGTGGAGCAACTAAGCCCATGCGCCACAACTACTGAGTCTGCACTCTAGAGCCCGTGGACCACAACTACTGAGCCCACGTGCCACAACTACTGATGCCTGCATGCCCTAGAGCCCATGCTCCGCAACAAGAGAAGCCATCGCGATGAGAAGCCCACACATCACAACAAAGAGTAGCCCCCGTTCACCACAACTAGAGAAAGCCCGCGCAAAGCAACGAAGACCGAACACAGCCAACAAACAAACAAACAAAAAAACCGAAGGCACTTTTTGGCGCACCCAATACAAACTGCAGTCAGTGATTTGAAGGAAACATCCAAGGTACAAAGAAAGGCCCATAATGGAACCTCGTCTGGGAGATAACATTTCACTGGAGAACTGAAGGATGAATACGGGCATGCCAGGCAGAAGGAGTGCAAAGGCCCTGAGGTGCAAATGATCTCAGCTGTGGGAAGAGGAGTGAGATGAAGAGAGGAGGGAGGGAGACAAGGGTGAGGGGTTTCTGGGGTGGGAGACAAGGATAGATTTTGTCCTAAGGCAATGGGGAATCACGGAAGGCTTCAGAGCACAGAAGGGGCATGGCCCAATTTATGCTTTTTAAAAATTGTGGTAAAAGTTACATAACATAGTTACCATTTTAAAGTGTTTAATGCCATGGCAGTTAGCACATTCCCAGTGTTGTGTAACCATCACCTCTATGTAGTTCCAGAATACTTTCATCATCCCAAAAGGAAACCCCGTCCCCGTTAGCAGTCGCTCCCCATTCCCTGTCCCCCAGCCCCTGGCAACCACCAGTCTGCTTTCTGTCTCTGTGGATTTGCCTGTTCTGGACATTTCATATACATGGGATCATACAACATGTGGCCTTTTACATCTGACTTCTCCAATGTATAGTTTTAAAAGAGCAACTTAGAAGGACAAGAATGCAAATAGGCACCGTGCTGCTCCATCCACACTCCCTGTTTAACAACAGGCACCTGTGTGATTGCCTGTGATTGTCAGGGGCTCCCCTGGGCTGCTGGAGCACCCGTTGCCTGCAAGACCAACAGAAGGCCAGAAGTGCCTTGAGTTGACATCCCCCAGGGCAGCCCTGATCAATAGCATAAGGTGTTTACAGATCTCCCAGCAGGATAGAGCCAAAGTCACCCTCCAGGGTCTCTGCTGGATGCACGCCCCTCACCACTGATTCCCAGTCTCTGCTCTCTCCCCTTTTCTGAGCCTCAGTTTCCTCCTCTGTAAAATGGGTCATAGGGAGGGAGCATATTGCACTCAGTGAACAGTCAAAAGTCACACTGGGTTTACAAAAAGTAAGATCCACATTAAGAGTGCAAGGAAAGGACTTTTCTGAGTGTTGATGGGGTCCACTTTGGGAGAGGTGTCAGGCTCAGGAGTCAAGACCCAGCAGGGAAGGTGTCAGGTGGTTGGGAGCAGCTGGAGGCACAGCAGAGGCTTAGCATGTGGCTGCCAGCCTAGCCCTGGGAGGTCAGCCTCTGAAGGCTGCGTTCATCCTCCCAGGAAAATCACAATTCTCTCTTTCCCCTCAGCCCCTCCCCAGCCCCCTTCTCCGCCCTAGTTTATTCTTTACCCATTCAGGGCCACAATTTATTTTTGGACGAGGACGTCGCCCCTCCTCACTCTCGTGGCCACCCGCCAGAGCCCTGCGCTGGCCACGCTGGGAGAAGGAAGGCCAGAGAGAATCCAGCCTAGCTGAGAGAAGGCGGGTCCTCGGGGGAGGGTCTTGGTCACGCCTGGCTCTTGATCTTTTGTTTATCCTCATAGACAGCAACTAGGGGTGCGGGCGGCCGAACTTTCAGATTTCTCCACATTCCTGATGAACGAAGAGACTGACATGCCAGTTTACAGCACTGTGTTTGCTGTAGACATAAACAACGTCACTTCGAAATTGACATGGGTGAGCCAGGCATGGTTTGGGGTGGGTTGCGAAGTGTCCAAATATGCACTCCTTTAGTTCATGCAGACAAATAAGGATGCATTCATTTTCATTTTTAAAATTATGTTCATTTTATTTTGTTTATTAAATTTTACAAAGTTGAATTCACCCTTAGTCCCCAACTTCAACTTGGCAAACTCCTATTCATCTGTCAAAACCCAATACACAGACTCCTTCCTCCATCCTTCACATGTCCACACAAATGCTACATCTTTCTCCTCTCTGTGCTGTAAGAAAGGAATCCTCCAGTACTATAGTCACCTGTTTATGACTCTGTGTCCCTCTCTGGACTCTGTTCTAGCACCCAGCACAGTGCCTGACATATAGTGGGTGCTCAGTAAATGTGGAGGTTTGGGGGAACATTTTTAAAAACAGCTTTATTGAGATATAATCCACATATCATTCAATTCGCCCATTTAAAATATATAGTTCAATGGTTTTTAGGATATTCACAGATGTGTGCAGCCGCCACCAAGATCAATTTTAGAACACTTTCACCACCCCCAAAATAAACCCTGTGCCCATTTCAGTCACTGCCACTCCTCCTCCCCACAACCCCTGGCAACCACTAATCTACTTTCTTTTTTTTTTTTTAGCTTTTTCTGTGTGTGTGGTTTGAGAGATGGAAATTATTTATTTGTTTGTTTATTTATTTATTGGCTGTGTTGGGTCTTTGTTGTTTTGCATGGGCTTTCTCTAGTTGTGACGAGTGGGGGCTACTCTTCGTTGCGGTGCGCGGGCTTCTCATTGTGGTGGCTTCTCTTGTGGCTGAGCACGGGCTCTAGGCACGTGGGCTTCAGTAGTTGTGGCATGAGGGCTCAGTAGCTGTGATTCGCAGGCTCTAGAGCGCAGACTCAGTAGTTGTGGCGCACAGACTTAGTTGCTCCGCGGCATGTGGGATCTTCCCAGACCAGGAATCAAACCCATGTCCCCTGCATTGGCAGGCGGATTCTTAACCACTGTGCCACCAGGGAAGTCCCACTAATCTACTTTCTGTCTCTAGGGATTTGCTTGTTCTGGACATTTCATATAACTAGGATCATATAAATGGGATCATACTACATGTGGGCTTTTGTGTCTGGCTTCTCTCACTTAGCATGTCTTCAAGGTTCCTCCATATCGTAGCATGTATCAGTGCTTCATTCTTTTTGATGGCTGAATAATATTCCACCGTGTGGTTAGACCACATTTTGTTTGTCCATTCTTCTGTTGATGGACACTTGAGTTGTTTCCACCTTTTGCCTACTGTGAATAGTGCTGCTGTGAACATGTACGTGGATGTATGTTTTCACTTCTCTTGGGTATGTCCTGAGGACTCACAGTAAATGTTCATGGTTATATTGAACCCTGTTAAACTGCAAAGAGTCACCTGGGTTGGGTAAATGAATGCTCCAACCTCACAGGCTTTGAAATCAGGAATGTGGGCTGGAATCTGCCCCCACTGGCTCATCTGTGAAGGGGACCACAGAGACTTCTGGATTCCTCGGATTGCCTTGTAAGGACCTCAGGGCCCCGTGAGTAGAAAATGCCCTTTCATCGTCAGCTGGTGTAATCACTTCCTCTCTCCTGGGTCTCTCCAAAATGAAATTTTTGTTCTTTGAGGCCAACTGGTCCACCCCTCAGGGCTTTTGGGACCAAAGACAGCCCTGCCCATGGGACTGGAAACACCTAGATCTGTGATCTGGATCAGACCTTGGGGTTTTGGTGGGGGCTGATCTAGAGGCACCCTACCCTGAGTTGATTTTGATTGAGGGTGGTAGGCTGGGTCAGCACGTTGGGGGTAGCCTGTGCCCAGGACTGTGAAACCTGAGGCCTCGAATGCATGTCCTTGGCCGGCAGGTGTCTTGGGTGGCATCTGAGGCTGAGGGCCTGGCCTGTGTCCAGTCAGGAAAGGCCGAGGTAGGCTGTTTTTGCCTCTGAACACTCTCACTTTGTCAAGGAAATCTCATCTCTAAAAAACAAGCCCTGGGGCTTCCCTGGTGGTGCAGTGGTTAAGAATCTGCCTGCTGGGGCTTCCCTGGTGGCACAGTGGTTGAGAATCCGCCTGCCGATGCAGGGGACATGGGTTCATGCCCCGGTCCGGGAAGATCCCACATGCCGCGGAGGGGCTGGGCCCGTGAGCCATGGCCGCTGAGCCTGCGCGTCCGGAGCCTGTGCTCCGCAACGGGAGAGGCCACAACAGTGAGAGGCCCGCGAACCGCAAAACAAAAAAACGAACAAACAAACAAACAAAAAAGAATCCGCCTGCTAATGCAGGAGACACAGGTTCGAGCCCTGGTCCATCCCACATGCCGCGGAGCAACTAAGCTCGTGCGCCACAACTACTGAGCCTGCGCTCTAGAGCTTGCGTGCCACAACTACTGAGCCTGCATGCCACAACTACTGAAGCCCGTGCTCCTAGAGCCTGTGCTCTGCAACAAGAGAAGCCACCGCAGTGAGAAGCCTGCTCACTGCAATGAAGAGTAGCCCCCACTCGCCGCAACTACAGAAAACCCATGTGCAGGAACGAAGACCCAACGCAGCCAAAAATAAATACACAAAATAAGTAAAATTTTTTAAAAAGAAAGAAAAAAAAGAAATGTCACTGAGCTGTGCATTACTGTGCCAAAATTTCACAGCCACCTCTCAAGGAATGAGAGGGCAGGGGCATTTGAGAGTCCTTGATATCCATCGCCATCTGGCCTTCCCTCCAGAGGTCCCCAGTGATCAATGTCACAGGGTTCCTGCATGCTGATTTCCCTTCAAATCTTCCACTTCTTTTATTTTTTGGCTGCACTACACGGCTTGTAGGGTCTTAGTTCCCTGACCAGTCACTGAACCCGGGTCCTTGGCAGTGAATGTGCGAAGTCCTAACCATTGGACCGCCAAGGAGTTCCCCAAACCTTCCACTTCTGACTACAAAATTACTAGCTGCCAGTGCTCTGAACTGAGCCCAAAATGAATGAATATTCTGAACTTCTCCTGAAAGAGAAGGGAGTTCCAGGAAGCTGAGGCCACTATGTTCCTGTCCACATCATTTGTTTACAAATATTATGTTGCCACACTGTGCATGGCCCCACACCAAGTGATGTGTGGACTCACGAAACCTCAATCCTCAAGATCCCCCCAGTCTGGGGAGCAAAGGCAAACACAGATTCCTCCAGTCCCATGGGGTCTGGGCTGGGTTGGAGGGAGGAATTGGAGCTGGAGGACCCTAGAACAGGGAGCTGGGACCTGCCAGGGAGTTTAAAGAAGACTTCCTGGAGGAAGGGGCAATGATGCTGGGTGTTGAAGTATGAATAGGAGTTCAGTTGGTGGGGAAGAGATGGCAGTGACCCTGACAGAGGGAATTTGCAAGAGCATGAGTCCGAGGACATTGAGCGAACATGGGGAACTGTGAGCAGGTGGGCACACGGAGGCAGGGGGGACATTGCTTAAGGATCCCCATCTGTAGAGTGACCTCAGAGGGAAGCAGCTCCTGCAGAAGCAGTGGACAGCCTTCCTCAAGGTCAGCCTCATATGCTCCATCCCGAGACTAGCTTCCGCGTCAACATCCTGCAAGACTAAAGACTAGAGAGAAACTTTCTCTTACGGGAAACTTACACCGCAGTGTAAGTGGGCATCATCTCTGTGCCTCTGGGAGCAATTATAGGACATCCACTGCATGCTAACTCCTCATGGCCGGAGGCAAAAACAGCAGCTCAGGAAGGTTCAGGGCTTTGGATTCGAACACTCGGCTGCAGGCCTGGGCCAGACGGGGCCATCTCTTCCTTGAGTCACTTCATTTCATCTTCACGCCCAACACTTGGGAGGAGAGAGTCTGATCTCCATTTATTGAACCTCCAAGAGAGGATTTCTGCTTGAGGGTTCATAGTGCTGGTGTCTCCAAGGAAATGCAGAGCCTGAGACCCACACCTGCACCCATCTCCCCCTACCCCGAGTTCAAAATGGCAGGAGGCTGAGGACCACTTTCAAGGCCAGTCCCTTCCAGAGGGAGCACCTGGAGTCACCCCAGTGTTTTACATGATCATTTTCCCCTAATTATAAAAATGTTAAGCAATTTCCTGATGGAGAACCAAAGAAACAGAAAAGAAAACAAACAAACAAAAAAAGACACAACCTGTCCCACAGTTGCTCAGCTCAGAGATAATCTCCCCTGGCATTTCATGTACTGCCTCCCAGCATTTAAAAAATGGCCTTATTATATTTTATTATCCAAGTAATGTGACTCTCCTGGAGAATAAGCAACTGACAAGATAAGGAGAAAGAAAACATAAGCAGAAATTACCTATCATTTCCAAAACAAGAACTCTTACTATTTTTTTTTGACTTTTTGAATGTTATTTTATTTATTTTTTATACAGCAGGTTCTTATTAGTTACCTATTTTATACATATTAGTGTATATATGTCAATCTCCCAATTCATCCCACCACCACCAGCCCCCAGCCGCTTTCCCCCAAGAACTCTTTCTATTTTAAAGTATTTATTTTTCTTAGTATGCAACATCTCACGTCTACTGCAAATGATTTAGAAAATACAGCTAAACCAGAGGCAGAACAGTTTCTTTTTATTCCTTCATCCATAGATGAGCCTCTTTAACTCCAGTTCTATGGTTTCTTCACACTCATGAATACTCATGAGAACAGCAAATGCTTATGAGCATGAACAGCAAATGCTTATGAGCAAAGACTCTGGACCCAGACAGCTCAGGTTCAAATCCTAGCTCTGCCAGCTGGCTGTGTGACTTTGGACAAGTAGCTTCACCTCTCTGGGCCTCAGTTTTCCTATCTATACAACAGGTAGGATGATCATCATGCTTCCAAGGCACAGTGAAGATTGAGATAATGCACTTGCTGTGCTCAGAACATTTTTTACAACTTGATTTTTATACTTCTTTCCTCTGCTTACAAAGTTAAGATGTGCATACCATATACACAAAAATACACACACACACACACACACACACACACAGCAACAGCTAATAGGAAGGGAAAGGTTGGCAACCCCACCCAGCAAAGCCCAGCCTAAAGCAAGTTAGGGCAAGAGACAAGCTGACGTCCAGCCTCAGCCTGATCCCACGGGGAGCCCTGGAGCATGAACAGCACCCCAGAGCCTGTCTCGCTCAGAGGTGAGGGGGCTGGGCTAATATATGCAAATCCACCCTCGCAGGGGCTATTATTTCTCTCCATTTACAGAAGAGGAAGCTGGGACCCAGAAAGGGGTAGGTGACTTGTCCAGGGTCCAGACTTGATTCATGATGTGGATGAAAGAGTCAAGTGATTAGGAAAAAAGCTAATTCTTAAATTTTTTTCCTTTTGCTGTTTTATTTTATTAGTTTATTTATTTATTGGATGAAACCATTTTATAGATTAAAAAATGAAACTCCTAAAAAAATGAAACTCCTGCAATTAGTGAAAGTATATATTGGTCCATCCTTTTCGAAGTAAAATTTGACATTATATCCCAAAAACCTTATAAATATGCATGCCCTTTTGCTTAGCAATTCTGCATTTAGAAATTTATCTTGAGGAAATAATCACATAAGTGCTCAGAAAATGTTGTTAATAATAATACAAAACTAGAAACAAAACATTCAGAAATACAGTATTGCTTACAAAACTTATGGTACACTTGTACAGTGAAATGTATTTCAGAAATGAAATATGATTATACCTGTCTATATTTATTGTTATGGAAAGACATTTATGATATGTTATAATATGAAAATCCAGGTTACCAAATAGAGTATGCTCCTTTTAAGATATGTATAATATGTTATTTTATTTTAAATACAAAAATATTATATGCTCAGTGTGAAAAATTCAAATTTAGAGTCCTGTTGAATAAAGAGAGAAGCCCCACTTTGCCCTTTTTTTTTTTTTTCCGGTACGCGGGCCTCTCACTGTTGAGACCTCTCCCGTTGCGGAGCACAGGCTCTGGACGCGCAGGCTCAGTGGCCACGGCTCAACGGGCCCAGCCGCTCCGTGGCACGTGGGATCTTCCCAGATCGGGGCACGAACCCGTGTCCCCTGCATCGGCAGGCGGACTCTCAACCACTGCGCCACCAGGGAAGCGCCACTTTGCCCTTTTGAGAGCAATTTGACATGCATCCTTCCAGGTGGTTTACACCTGCCAGGTATAAATATACAGATGCAGACATTATATACAATTTTTTTTCCTTATTTTTACAGAAATGTGATTCTACTCTACATATTAATCTGCAAATTGTTTTGTTTACATACTGTTCTGTGAATATATGTGCACATCTATACGCATAGATCTACCTCATTTTTTTTCCTTAAATGGACTACTTTAATCCCCCACTGACATTTTTTGTAATGTTTTTTAAAATTTTTGGTAAATGTAAATTTATCTTTTTTATTTTTCCTTTATTATTGCAGTATGGCTTACACCCAGGAACATACATAAAGTGCATTAATTTTAGGTGTAGATTTTGGTTAATTTTTGAAATTTTTTTTCTTTAAAATTTATTTATTTATGGCTGCGTTGGGTCTTTATCGCTGTGCACGGGCTTTCTCTAGTTGTGGTGAGCGGGGGCTACTCTTCGTTGAGGTGTGTGGGCTTCTCATTGCAGTGGCTTCTCTTATTGCGGAGCACGGGCTCTAGGCGCTCAGGCTTCAGTAGTTGCGGCTCGTGGGCTCTAGGGTGCAGGCTCAGTAGTTGTGGTGCACGGGCTTAGTTGCTCCACGGCACGTGGGATCTTCCCGGACCAGGGCTCGAACCCGTGTCCCCTGCATTGGCAGGTAGATTCTTAACCACTGTACCACTAGGGAAGTCCCTGGTTAATTTTTGATATGGGCACACCCAGGTAACCACCACCCAAGTAAACCTGGCAGGTCCCCTGGTGCCCTTCCCAGTACATCATGTTTCAAATAGCTGTATGCATCTCACTATCTTCATAGAGGTTGTCCCCCACTTTAAAAAATAATTTTATCGTCTTCCATTATTTTCACTATCTGATCTTAATGTCTCAGCATTGCAAGTCTTTTTCTCCCTTTCATTAAACTTTGGTTTTTGTTTTTGCTTTCAAGTTCTTTTTTGTCTTTTTTTTTAAATTGAAGTATAGTTGATTTACAATGTTGTGTTAGTTTCAGGTGTACAACATAGTGATTCAGTTATATATCTATGTATATGATTCAGTTATATATTCTTTTACAGATTCTTTTCCCTTATAGGTTATTACAAAATATTGAGTATAGTTCCCTGTGCTATACAGTAGGTCCTTGTTGGTTATCTTCATTAAACTTTTTATTTTTAAATAATTATAGATTCACGTGCAGTTGTAAAAATAAGACAGAGACTTGAAAGCATATGTTCGTACTAGAACTTGCATGTGAATACTCGTGTCAGCATTAGTCATAATAGTCAAAAGTAGGAACAATGCAAATGTCTACCAACTGATGAATGGGTAAATTAAAAGTGAGACATCTATACCGTGGGAAATCATTCATCCACAAAAAGGAGTGAAAATACTGATACATGCCACAGCATGGATGACTCTTAAAAACATTATGCTAAGTGAAAGAAGCCAGACATAAAATAAAAGGTCACATATTATATGATTCTATTTATATAAAATGTTTAGAATAGGCAAATCTATATGTAGAGACAGAAAGTAGATTAGTGGCTGACAGGAGCTGGAGGAGGGGAAAATGAGAAGTGATTGCTAATGGGAACAGAGTTTCTTTATCGAGGTGATGAAAATACTCTGGAATTAGATAGTGGTGATGATTGTACAACTTTGTGAATATACTAAAACCCACTGAGTTGAACACTTTCAAAGGGTGAATTGTATGACATGTGAATTATATCTCAATAAAACTGTTGAAAACAAAGAAAACATACAGAGAGAATTAGGGTACCCTGCATCCCACTTCAACCAGTGGGAACATCCTGTGTGACTACAGTACATTATCACAGCCAGGAAATTGACATGGATACAATCGACAGATTTTATTCAGATTTCTCCAGTTTTACATGCACTCATGTGTGCGCCTCATAGAATTTTAAAGAAATAATAATGGCAGTAGCTTGAGAGCCAGCTGCACAGCAGGCCTACTGGGACCCAATCCCACCACAGCTCTGCAAGGTGGGGACCATCTCCCAGAAGAGGCTCAGAGTTTAAAAAGGTGAACTTTTGTGTATGGCATGAGGTAGGAATCAAGGTTTGTTTTGTCCCACATGGATATTCAGTTGCTACAGAAAAATTTCTTAAAAAGTCCATGCATACCCAAGCTCACACAGGTAACCAGGGATAGGGCAGGGACTCCAACCCAGAAATATTCGACTTAACCCAGAACAGTCTCCAGGTCTCCTGTGGGCCTGTCCTACCGGCTAGCCAGCCAAGCGAGCTTTGCCCTGTCAGCAAAACGGAATGACTTTTTTAGAGCGTTTGCCAGAGGAAGCAGG
This sequence comes from Delphinus delphis, assembly GCF_949987515.2. Taxonomy (NCBI): domain Eukaryota; kingdom Metazoa; phylum Chordata; class Mammalia; order Artiodactyla; family Delphinidae; genus Delphinus; species Delphinus delphis. The sequence goes on from NC_082685.1 coordinate 12,711,291, forward strand.
GTGGGGAAGCACAGGCCAGCTCTAACTCGCTTCCTTCCTGCAGGGATGGCGAAACATCTCACTCTGTCTCCTTCCCACCCTGACCTCACCTTTAAATTTTTTCCCCCTTTTTCTGCCTTCTTCTGAGGGGGAAGGTAGTTGTCTGGACTGTGTGTGCAGTCCCAGTGCGGAAGGTCCAGCGTGTCTTTGCCAAGGGGACGTTCAAGTGCATGCCTACATATAGCACTTTTGTCCACTGGGAGAGGTGAACATGAGGCTCCCAGGACACCCTCAAACTGGCCCAGTTCCCCCCTAGTCTCCCCAAGTCAGGGAGAGGCTCCATCAAGCACCCAAATATCCAGGAGTCTCCCTAGATTTCTTGCCTCCCTCAGCCTCTAGAACATTCCTCCACTGGCCAAATTCTCCCCCTGTTCAGGCAGGCCATCCCTCCCTCAGAAGGTTTGGGGATGGTCAGGAAGCCAGGAGGCCTAGGGGCCACAGTTGGTGCCTAACAAATGTTGAATGGAACCATAGTTATACTCCATGCCTCCTGACACCACTGTCCCTGAGCCTTTCTCCCTACAGCAGCCACTGGGGGCTTTCCAGAGCTTAAAAACCATATCAGGTTACTTCCCAGCTTACCCATGTCTCCCATCATCCTAGAATCCTACTCCCTGCAGCCCCCCAAGGAGGCCCAGTCCTTGCCCATCTCCTTGGCCTCCTCTTTCTCCCTCCCCACCCTTGCTCACCCTGCTCCAGCCTCACCACCCTCCTCAATGTTCCTCAAACACTCCCAGCTCCTTTCCACCTCAGGGCCTTTGCATGTGCTGTGCCCTCCCCCTGGAATGACTTCCCTCCTGATCTCAGTGTGCCTGACTCCTTCTACCCTTTCTGCTCTCGGTTCAAATGTTACCTCTCCAAATGCACTCCCCCCCCATGCTCTCCCAGCCATCTCCCCTTTCCTGTTCGATTTCCTTCTCAGTACTTATTGTCATGTGACCTCTCCTTATTTAGATATTTGCCTTCTATGCTTTTTGTACGCCCCCACACCCAGCCCAGGGCCCATGACATGGTTAGACCTCAACATATCTTTATGGAATGAATGAATGGATGGATGAATGAATGAATAAATGAAGGGACGGAAGTGGTTAAGGGACCAGAAGTGACAAGAACCTCTTCTGAGGTCTAGCTATGGGGTAGACTGTTTACACTTTCCCCAATTTGAAGAGGACCCCAGCCATGGCCACTGGGCATCTCTGGAAGGGGCCAGGACTGGGGTGGGATGTGAGGATGCAGCCCAGACCTGCACTCACCTGGCTTGGTGCCCTGGGGCAACCCCAGCCCTCTGAGCCTCAGTTTCCTTCTCTGGAAAACAGGCATAATAATTTTGACATCCTCTGCTCTCCTCTACCTGGTTTGGACCAGGGCAGAGTCCAGGAGTATCAGCTGCTGCCATTGCTGGGATGGTTGAGGAGCTGGGAGGCCTGGGTGTCATGGTTACACTCCATGCCCCTTTGGGTTCATAGTTGGCAGAGCTCCAAGTTCTTCTCTCTGCCTCGCCTTACCCCTGCTCCAGGGGCATATGTCATCTCTGCCCTAATTGAACCCCCGGAATGGGGAGTAGGTGGGGAATTTGGTCCTTGGGGTTCCCACCCCCACCTCACCCCAGTGAGGGAACATCCACGGGACCCTGAGCTTCAGGGCAACCCAGAAGGGGATACTGAGACCCAGAGAGGCTTCCCTACTTGCCCAGCCTTGAGAAGGGAACTAAGGCGGGACTCTTCCAAGCGACGCCTCTCTGGACCTCTCCAGTACAGGCTGAGGATGGTACCAGGGGGCCGAAGTTCAGGGAGGTTACCTTGTGCACCCAGAGGTAGAGTGGGGAGGGGCAAAGCCGGGGTTCTCCTGAGACAACAGGGGCCCAGGCTGGCTCTGTGCCCTGCAGCACAATTGCAAAATCAGCCCAAACATTCCTGCTTGTGAATGCTGACAAGTGTCAGGTCTATGAGATTCCAGCTTGTAGAGAAATGAGATGATTCTGAGCACCTTTCAATGGAGACCCAGGAAACTCCCCCTTCCTTCCTCCCTCCCCCCCTTCCTCCCCCTCCTTCCTTCCTTCCTTCCTTCCTTCTTTCCTTTCCTTCCTCCTTCCCTCCTTTCCTCCCTCTCTCCCTTCTTCCCTCCTTCCCTCCTTCTCTCTAATATGACCCCGAAGGTCTTTAGAAACATCCTTGCTTTCTGGCCTCACAAGATGCTCCTGGATCCTCTGGCCCATTTCCTGCCCAGACCTGGAATCAGCCATTCCTCCAGGAGCCCTGGCTTCTTTCGTGGGAAATGGTATTTAGAGACCACAGTTGACATCAGGGGTGCTCATTGCTGCACATCTGGTCACTGTTTCTAGGCCTTTTCAGTGGGCAGAGTGAGAGCATACTTCTTCTGTTGGAGAGACAATACATGCTGTATTCTTACTGATTTTCCAATTCAACTATTTAGGATTGCAGAATTTTACTTCTTTGCTTTATTGGTACATCTTTCCTCTAACCCTGAAAATCTTGGTTTCTAACATTAACAAAATGACTTAGTTGCTTTATCCAAAAAAAAAAAAAATTATATATATATATATAATAGTTACAGAATAGCAACACCAATATTATTACTAATGCTATGATTCCCCACCAGGGAATATGATTTATGTACTGTGTACTGTGTTCAAATGACTGTGTTCTAAAGTCATCTGAAATAATTCCTGTTTGTGGGGTTAAGCCAACAGCTCAGAACCACAATTAGATTCATTTGTCTCTCTCTCTCTATCTCTCTCTCTTGTTTTTTCTTTTTCTGGCCACTCCACGCGATTAGTTTCCCAACCACGTATTGAACCTGGGCCCTCCGCAGGGAAAGCATGGAGTCCTAACAACTGGACGGCCAGGGAATTCCCCATTTGTCTCATTTTTATTTCAAGTTTTTTGTTTCTCTCTCTCTCTCTTTCATTTAGTTTTGTTTTGTACCCGTGCAAAACATTCACATGATCCCAAAGTCACATTTACAAAACAAGATAAACTCAGATAAATCAGCTTTTAGCCTGTCCCTTTCATCCTGTTTCTTCCTTTTAAATGTTGAGGTTTATTCTTCCATTTTAAATATAAGTAAATATACATTCATAATCCCCCTTAGATAAATGATAGCCTATTACATGCACTTTTCTCCGTCTTGCCCTTTGCACTTTATAACATACCTTGGAGATGACTCTGGTAATATAGAGCTTTTACTCATTGCTTTTTAAAAATATATATATTTTTTGGCTGCATCAGGTCTTAGTTGCGGCACGCGGGATCTTTTCGTTGGGGCGTGTGGGCTCCTCGTTACAGCGCGTGGGTCTGTCTCTAGTTGTGGTGCACACGCTCACCAGTTGCAGCATGAGAGCTCTCTAGCTGTGGCGTGTAGGCTTAGTAGCCCCGCGGCATGTGGGATCCCAGTTCCCTGACCAGGGATCAAACCAGCTTTGCAAGATGGATTCCCAACCACTGGACCACCAGGGAAGTCCTATTACTCATTTCTTTTTACAGTGGTGTATTCCATTGGGTGGATGTATGGATAGTTCATCCCATCATCCCCTCTAGGTCATTTCCAGTCTCTGTTATTATCATGCATTTCCCACACATCTCTCTTTGGACAAGATTCCTAGAAGTAGAGTTGCTGGTTCAAAGGGCAAATGAACATGCAGATTTGCTGCATACTTCCACCATGCCATTATACTATTCTACCTTCTCACCAGAGGTGAATAAGAGTGCCTGTTTCTTCACAGCCTCACCAAGAATGAAGGGTCGTACTTCTATCTCCATGTATATTTTTCCCCAAACAAAATGGAAGTTTATTTTCTGTCTTGTAAAAGTCCAGAGGTAGGTGGTCCAGGGCAGGCATGATGACTGCTCCACAAAGTCCTCTGGAATTCAGCCTTGTTTTCCCTGGTGGCCTCCATGCCCAATGTCTCACGGTTCAAGATGGCTGCCTCAGCTCCAGCCATCACATCTGCATTCCAGGCATAGGAATGATGAAGGGATAGAGAAGGTAGCAAAGAGAGTGCCCTCCGTGTAGTTTTAATTTCCATTTCTCTTATTAGAGCAACGTTGAGCACGTTTTCAGGGCTAGTGCACTTATTTAATGTGATCTCTTGTCCATTTTTAAATATAGGGTAGTTGATTTTCTTCTTTATTTTTGGGAACTCTATATTAGGTATATTAACCCTTTGTCTGTGATATATATTGCAAGTGTTTTGTCAGACTTGGAGACTGAGGCTTAGAGAGGCCTAGGGGAGTGGGGCTCAGACAGGGGGTGGGGATCGCGGCCCCATTTCTCTGCAGAGGAGCTTAGGCCGGCAGCCCCCTCCCTTCCACAGTGGACAACGTGGTCCTGCAGCTTCTCGCTGGAGCTGCCAGAGCAGACACCACAGTTCGAACACAACCATGGGTGGCTGGCCTGCCTAACCTTGCCCCCAGCATATTCTCAACCTCGTGGCACACTAATGCCCTTCCCCAGCCCCGCCCACCACGTGTGACTCCACCCCGCCTCTCCCACAAAATGGAACAATCCCACCCCCCTCACTCCATGGTTCCACCCACCCGTTGTGAGTAGCCCCGCCCCACCAGCCCCGTTTAAGCCCATCCTCCCAGCTGCACACGACCTCTGCAGAGGTGCATTCCAGCTGGCCCCACCTGATAGGGTAGCCCCGCCCCAACCCCTCTGGCAGCCAGATTCAAGTCTTCTCCTCGATTCCCGCATCTATGTGTCCTCCAGCACCGTGCTGACCTCTGAGCCTCACCTTCCCCCTCTATACACTGAACGCAGGAATAGTGTCACCCTAAAACCTGCTCCGGCACGACCTTGATGTGTGACCTTAGGCGTGTCACTTCAGCTCTGTGACTTCAGTTTTCCTCTCTGTACAGTGGGTACATTGAGCTCCCTCCTCAAAACCCAGCCCCTCATTACCCAGCTATGTCAACTTGGGCAAGGACCTTAACTGCTCTGTGCCTTAGTTTACCCACTCATAATGGGCTGTTGGGAGAACTTTGAGGAGGAAGATTGGACTCTCAGTATACAGCTGGCACTCAATAAATGTTTGGAGTTGTTCGCTTAGTTCCTCCAGGTAAGGAGATAAGGAAACAGGCAGTGATTGGAGGAGATGGTGGCTGAGGGAAACGACAGCAAGTCGGGGGGCCCAGGGCCAGCACTGCAGACCCCAGGTGTTCCCATAGAAACCACTGCCCAGGCAAAGGCATGGAGGCTGGAATATGCTTGGTGCTTTTTTTCTTTTTTTTTTTTTCTGCTATGGAGATTTCTTTTTTCTAATTTACTTATTTCATTTATTTTTTATTTTATTTTATTTTTATTATTATTTTTTTGCGGTACGCGGGCCTCTCACTGCTGCGGCCTCTCCCGTTGTGGAGCACAGGCTCCGGACACACAGGCCCAGCGTCCACGGCTCATGGGCCCAGCCGCTCCGCGTCATGTGGGATCTTCCCGGACCGGGCACAAACCCGTGTCCCCTGCATCGGCAGGTGAACTCTCAACCACTGTGCCACCAGGGAAGCCCTATTTCATTTATTTTTTAATTTTTTTTTTTGCTGTGTTGGGTCTTCGTTGCTGCACGCGGGCTTTCTCTAGTCATGGTGAGCAGGGGCTACTCTTCATTGCGGTACGCAGGCTTCTCACTGTGGTGGCTTCTCTTGTTGTGGAGCACGGGCTCTAGGTGCATGGGCTTCAGTAGTTGTGGCACACGGCCCAGTAGTTGTGGCTCACGGGCTCTAGAGTGCAGGCTCAGTAAGTTGTGGCGTGTGCGGGCTTAGTTGCTTCGCGGCATGTGGGATCTTCCCAGACCAGGGCCCGAACCCGTGTCCCCTGCATTGACAGGCGGATTCTTAACCACTGCGCCACCAGGGAAGCCTGGCACTTTTTTCTTTTTACTATTTTTTTGGCTGCGCCGGGTCTTCGTTGTGGCACCTGGGATTTTTTTTTTTTTTAGTTGTGGCATGCAGGTTCTTAGTTGCAGCATGTAGGATCTAGTTCCCTGACCAGGGATTGAACCCGAGCACCCTGCATTGGAAGTGTGGAGTCTTAACCACTGGCCCACCAGGGAAGTCCCTGCTTGGGGCTTTTGAGGACGAGATTGTTGAGGCCAGCTGGAGTGGGGAGAGGGGCAGGTGCTAGGCAGCTAAAAGCCAAAGAGGTGTGTGGGCAGCGGGGAGCTAGCGCAGATCCTCCTGTTAGCAGGACACCCTCCCCATGTGGGCCAACCTGAATTGGGTCAGGGAGGAGAAGAATGCATTAAACCTGCAGTTTCATGGGGCATGTGGTGAGGGAGGGGCTGAGAAGCCAAGTCCAGAAGCCGAGTCCTGGCCTGGAGTCTGCCTGGCTCTCCTCACACCTGCCCCCCCAAATACACCTCACGCCAACTCACACCCCAAGCCCCATACAAATTAAGCCATTGGGGAGAGTTGGAAGGGTGGGAAGGGAGCCAGGCCCAAGTTCAAACCCCTGCACTGTCCCGCCCCTCCTGGCCTGTGGGCCTGTGGCCATGGCCATTACAGTCCTTGGGCTCAGTTCCTGTATCTGTGGCATGGAGATGATCACGCTGAGCTTGGGAGGTCCAAATACCTCAGAGATGGGGAGGGTCTGGTCAGGCGTTGGTGGGTGTGGGGCGGGGGGGGTCCTCTTTAAATGGCTGTAGAATGAGCAAATCCAGTCCACTCAATCTAGCCACTGTTCATTATCAGTAGTAGTTTGGGGATCCCAAAGGCTGACTCCACGACGAAGACTTGAGGGCCCCTGGATTACTTGGGAGGTGACTCCAGGAAGACCTAGTTGGGGGGTAAAGATCTAAGGTGGGGGGAGTTCTGCAGGCAACGCGGTGGGCAACTGGGGCTCCATCCCACTGAGGACCTCGTGAGGCAGGATAGCGCACACCGCAGAGTGGTCTCACCCCAGGGGTGAAGTCACAGTGGCTCGGGCTGCTCTAGTGTCACTGACCTGGCGCTTCCAGCCAGCCCCGCAGGCCCCACTAACATAGCATTCATGTAGTATTAGGTATTATAAGTAATCTAGAGATGATTGAAAGTATACAGGAGGATGTGCATAGCTTATATGCAAATACTGTACCATTTTATATAAGGGACTTGAGCATCCACAAATTTTGGTATACAGGGGGGGTCCTGGAACTAATTCCCCCTGTGGATACCAAGGGACAACTGTAAGACATGTTCTTATCCCAAAGACATCCCTTGTCCCCCCACTTCTCTCCACCCCGGTGCCTCCACTCAAGGTGCCCCAGTCTCTTCCCGGAGGTCCCAAGCCCTGCTTCCTCCTCCTCTCCCTACTTTGGCTGCAGCGGGCTTCTCCAAATCCTCCTGTGGCCTCCAGCCCACTAGGAATAAAACCCCAACTCCCCACCAAGACCCTGCTCCATCTTGCCCCTCCCAAAGGCCCCGCCCCCAAGTGAGTTCAGGCCACTCTCTGCCTGACTCTGGTTACACTGACATCCACCTCATCCCCACTGCTGGGTCATTGCACATGCAGCACCCTCTATCAGAAACACCTTCTCCGGGCGACTTCCCTGATGGTCCAGTGGTAAAGAATCCCCCTTCCAATGCAGGGGATGCGGGTTCGATCCCTGGTCGCGGAACTGAGATCCCACATGCCACAGGGCAAGTAAGCCAGCACACCACAACTACTGATCCCACACACCTCAACTAGAGAGCCCACGCGCCCTGGAGCCCGCATGCCACAACTAGAGAGAAGCCCTCGCGCCGCAATGAACAGCCTACACGCCGGCAATGAAAGATCCTGCATGCTGCAACGAAGACCCGATGCAGCCAAAAAAAAGAAAAGAAAAGATAAGATAAGAAACATCTTCTCCGGGACTTCCCTGGTGGTCCAGTGGTTAAGACCCCATGCTCCCGGGGCTTCCCTGGTGGCGCAGTGGTTGAGAGTCCCCCTGCATCGGCAGGGGGACTGGGAAGATCCCACATGCCGTGGAGCAGCTGGGCCCGTGAGCCATGGCCGCTGAGCCTGCCGGAGCCTGTGCTCCGCAACAAGAGAGGCCGCGATAGTGAGAGGCCCATGTACCGCAAAAAAAAAAAAAAAAAAAGACTCCCTGCTCCCAATGCAGGGGCCCAGGTTCTATTCCTGGTCGGGGAACTAAGATCCCACATACCACAACTAAGCCCGCGTGCCGCAACTAGAGAATCTGCACGCTGCAGTGAAGACCCAGCACGGCCAAAATAAATAAACTAATTAAAAACAAAAAAAAGAAACACCTCCTGTGCCTGACCCTTTCACCAAGTTCTCCATCCCTTAGCTCCAGCCATCCTCCCAAAGCCTTCCCCAACTCCCCAGCCCAGGTTAGGCCCCCTGATAAAGCTCTCATAGAACTAGTTCCTTTCTTTCCAAATAGCTCCATTTAGAGTTAGACATTTATTTCTCTGACTATATCTTCTGCACTGGATCGTTACTCCATGAGGATAGGCCCAGGTCTCTACTTGTCCCCAGTGGCATCCTAGGCTTAACCCAAGGCTGGCACACAATAGGACTCAATGCATGCTGAATAAATCTCCCTCACCCTCCAGGCCTGGACCTCCCTGTGTATACAGCCCTCTCCATTCTTTCTCTCAGTAAATGTTTATTGAGTAGCGACTGTGTGCCCCATATGATCTGCAGGACTGCAGGCTGGGAAAGGACCTACAGCCCAGAATCTCAGGCCAGAAGTTCCCTGAATCCCTCTCTCAATGCCATATGTCCCCAAAGCATCCTTTGTCTCAGACCCTCCTCCTTATCCACTCTAGGCCCCCGAGACTGAAGTCCCTGATGCCTCTCACTCCCAAACCCACATTCACTCAGACTTCTGGTCCTGACAATTCTCCTTCCTCAGTTCTCAGCTCCATCCTGCTGGCTGTCCCCACAGCCTCCCGGGTTCCTGCCCAGACCCGGCCCGGGCTCACCCTGGAGGGTCACATCTCCCCAGCACCCTCAAGTGCTAGAAGGGGGCTCTGTCTCAGCCCAGCCCGCCTCAAGGCTGTGCGCAGGCCAGAAGGCCCAGGACGAGGCCAGAGAAGAGGCTGCAGGTTCCTGTTCCACTTGCCCACCTCATCCTAGGGCTGCTTGGCCACAGAGGGAGCCTGTTTTTTGGAGGTCAGAGGCAGGCTGCAGCTCAGTGGCCCCCCAGTCCTGTCCCCCAAGGCCTCCAATTTGTGTCCTTACAGAGTGGAGTGGTACAGCTTCCATTAGTGGCCTGAGGCTACTACCAGACTGAGTGCTGGCCCGAGTCCCCTCCCTACTGCTCCAGGGCCCTGCACTTTGCCCACGGCATCCTCCTGGCCTGGCCCCCCTCTCTTAGTTCTGGTTGGCCCACTGAGGCAGGGACAAAGGGCATTCCTCCCTCTCATTTCACAGGCAAGGGAATGGAGGCGTCACAGCACACTAGGATTTGAACCCTAAATTCGGGGTCCTCAGCTGTCTTAACCCCTCTATAAGCCCATCACGATAATTCACAAGTGTTGAGCGGCCTCAAAGCAAGGGATATCCTGTCTGTTTCAGGAGCAAGCACTGAGTGTCCCCAAAGGCTGAGCATGGTTTTGCAAGGGGGGAAGGAGCAAAGGCATTCCACGCGGAGGGCGCTGCATGGGCAAAGGTGTGGTCAGGGAAGGAGCCGGAGGGGTTCTGAGGCCAGTAATTGGCCTGACTTCACTGCACTATAGGGAACAGCCAGAGAGAGAGCTGAGGTGGATTACGGAGAACTTCTGATACTTACAGGAACCATAACCGCTACCAGAATCCACTGAGCATCTACTGCACGCAGGCCGCCTGGTACTCAGTGTTGTGTGTGTGTGATGACTCCCCATGCTGCCCTTGGAAGCCTGTGCTCGTCCCCACTTTTCACACAGGCAAACTGAGGCTGGGAGCACACCGTCCTGCAGCTGGCAAGGGCGGGATGGAGATGGGATCCTACCCCTCAGCCTGCTTCCTTCCTGGTTTTTTTTTTTGCTGGGGGAAGATGTTAATCCAAAGCAACCAGCAGGGAAGCATGTCTGGCTGTCCCCTGGCTGGTAGGGAGACACACAATGGAGAGACACCTCTGCTACCTCCATGCAAGTCCCACCAGGGGCTTATGTTGGGTTTTTTTAAAAAAAACTTTGTCCAGAGAATGTAAATGCTGACCAGGGACCAGGAAAAATAACCAAGGGACCCCAGGGCTTGGGTTTTGTGTTTGGGGACCACGTGGGTATCATCTCAAGCCATGGGAGAGGGTGACCCTTTTCTCTCTGGCCACTGCCCCCTGCTGAGCCCTGCTGCCCAACCACTCAAGACCCAGAGGTCCCTCCCTTGGGCTGGGGCCCCCAACTTGTCACCAAGGACACCTTCTTTCCCTCCCCTTTAACCTTGGGGAGCCACTCCTGGAAAAATTTCTGCCCATCTCCCATACTCTGTGTGATTAAATGCCCACAATTCATTTGGCCTTTGGCTTTTCATAAAGATAGAAATGAGGAAAATACAGACAATCAGGGAGGGCTGAGAATTGTGTGCTCCATCCCCACTCCCTTGGAGTCCTCACCCCCACCCCTTAGCCGGAATGATTCTTTCTGGGTGGATTTTGCTTTTTCTTGCCTGGCTGGGATTTCTCTGTTGTATATTGTGCCTGACCTTTTTGCTGGACAGGATAGCAATAATTGGGTTGTGACTATTGTTTCCTAAACACTGATTAACAAATCAGTGTTTTTTCGCTGACGACCTACTGTGTGACCAGCACAGCTAGTGAATGAATGAATGAGTGAGTGAATGAATGAATGCCAGGGAGTGATGAGAGCTGTGAAGACAAATAAAGGGGCTGCTGGATGGGGCACAGGGGCTTGGGTGTGATAGTGAGGAGAGGCTTACTGGAGGACATTTGAGCAGAGTTTTGGGGACTTCCTGGAAGCCAGAAACCCCAGGTTAGGGCCTTTATTTGTTGGTTGGTTGGTTGGTTTTGATGTAAAATTCACATAACATCAAATTAACCATTGTAAGATGTACAATGCTGTGGCATTTAGTACGTTCACAATGTTGTGCAGCCATCACCTCTATCTAGTTTCAGAACATTGATGAAAGCATCCCCCAAAAGGAAACCCCATACCTATTAAGCAGTCACTCCCCATGCCCCCTTGGGCCCCATTGGGGGCCTCTGATTTTAAGCCACATTTTGCAAAGTAAATGTCTCTAATATTTATGTGCAAATGTCAGATGTTCAAAGAAATGGACACACTCATCCACTGCTGCTGGGAGCAGAGTGAGATACGGGTATCCCATATGGAAATATAGAAGCTGGTGTGGCCCTAAGTATACATAAGAAACCCTGAAAACGTGTGATTCCACTTTTAAGGCTATCTCCAAAAAGCATCCCTCAAGGAAGCAACCTAGATGCCCAACCATAGGGGATCAGTTTAATAAATCACGGAAGAGCCCCCAGCTGGACAATGATGAAGTCTTTCAACACCAGAGGATAGAATGGTACTGATCATTGTGGAAAGTGGGCCTTGACTGACAAATCATGTGTACCGTGTGATTCCATCGTGGCTGAGATAAATAAAGGAAAAAAAAAATCTAGAGTGAAATAGATGATCATGTTAGTAACAGTGGTTTCTGGGCATTGATTTTATTTTTAGAATTTCAGGGACTTCCCTCGTGGTGCAGTGGTTAAGAATCCGCCTGCCAATGCAGGGGACATGGGTTTGAGCCCTGGTCCGGGAAGGTCCCACATGCCGCGGAGCAACTAAGCCCATGAGCCACAACTACTGAGCCTGCTCTCTAGAGCCCACGAGCCACAACTACTGAGCCCATGTGCCACAAAGCCTGCGCACCTAGAACCCATGCTCTATAACAAGAGAAGCCAATGCAGTGAGAAACCCGCGCACTGCAACGAAGGGTAACCCCACTTCGCCGCAGCTAGAGAAAGCCTGCACGCAGCAACGAAGGCCCAACGCAGCCAAAAATAAATAAATAATTTAATTAATTAAAAAAATTTTTTCATTCACTCTAGATATTTACTGAGTGCCTGGTGTGTGCCAGCCTCCTTTGCCAGTGTTTTTTTTTTTTTTTTTTTTTTTTTGCGGTACGTGGGCCTCTCACTGCTGTGGCCTCTCCCGTTGTGGAGCACAGGCTCCGGACGCACAGGCCCAGCAGCCATGGCTCACGGGCCCAGCCGCTCGGCGGCATGTGGGATCCTCCCGGACCGGGGCACAAACCCGTATCCCCTGCATCGGCAGGCGGACTCTCAACCACTGCGCCACCAGGGAAGCCCTGCCAGTGTTTTTTAACTTAACAGTGAGCACCTGGCACATCATAGGTGCATCATAAAAATTCACCCAGGAAATTAAATGCTATAACAAAGGACCTTATTTAGATGATTTATGTCATGCTTGTTTGTGTTTTCTGAAACTGTTTTTATACTGAGCATATTAATTTGGCAATCAGAAGAGAAAACACATAAAGCTAATTCCATTAGAAAACATATGCATGTATGTTTCATGCCCTCCCCCCACCCCTCATCATGGCTGTTTATCTTCCCAGCTGCCTCTCCTTTCCTCCAGTCTGGCTCCTCCTGACTTCTCATTGAGAGTGGAGTTGATACATCCCAGTTCCTAGGGTCTGGGGCTGGGCTGGGCTCCTAGAAAGTGTGCAATTAAGATGAGTTGGAGAGGGAATTCCCTGGCGGTCCAGCGGTTAGGACTTGGCACTTTTGCTGCCGTGGCCTGCGTTCAATCCCTGGTTGGGGAACTAAGATCTGCAAGCCGCAGGATGAGATGGAGAGATTTCCGGATGGGGGAACTGAGGCTCAGAGAGGTGAGTTGACCTGTTCAATGTCACATAACACATAAGTGTCAGTGGAAGCTGTCTGCCCCCAGAGCTCTTTCTGCTACCTGGAATGGACTCAGGCCAAGCCTGGATTCCTTCCTACCCTGCAGCCATTTTATTAGGCTTATATGATGGTGGCTTTATTATTGATGGGGGGAGTTGCACCCCACATGGAGTTTGATTTCTCAATGGGCCACTGGCAGAAATCGCTGGTCTTTTCCTTCGTATACATCTCATACTGGTGCTCCTTGTTCCCCAAGAAGTCTCAGCCCCAGGCCTAGGGACACCAAATCAGATACATTTGCTCTCTGCTCCCTGGGATCAGGCCTGAGCCAGGTGCTCTGCCTGGAAAATCTGGAGGGCTGCATGGAGGAGGGGGCGCAGAGTTGAGGCTCGGATGAGTAGAAGTGTGCTAGTTGAGAAGTGGAGGAGGGACTTCCCTAGTGGTGCAGTGGGTAAGAATCTGCCTGCCAATGCAGGCAACACGGGTTCGATCCCTATTCCGGGAAGATCCCACATGCTGTGGAGCAGCTAAGCCCGTGTACCACAACTACTGAAGCCCGCGCACCTAGAGCCCGTGCTCCACAAGAGAAGCCACCGCCATGAGAAGCCCGCGCACCGCAATGAAGAGTAGCCCCCATTTGCCACAACTAGAGAAAGCCCACGTGCAGCAATGAAGACCCACGCAGCCAAAAATAAATAAATAAAATTATTAAAAAAAAAAAAAGAAGAAGAAGTGGAAGACTAGCTGGGTAGATGTAAGGATGGAGGAGCTGGGGGTGGATCATGGATAATGCCTGCATCTCTAGGAGGGTAGGTAAATGGATGGGTAGGTGGGTGAATGGTGGGTGGATGGATTGATGGATGGGTGGCTGGGTGGGAGGATGAATGGATGGGTGGATGGATGGACAATGGGTGGGTGTGGATGGGTGCATAAGACAGAGCAGGCCACTCGGGACAACTGACCACCTGGCCGACCCAGTGGGGGCCCCTCAGCCTCCCTCCCTCTTGCCTCTGCTCTTCTTCTCCCTGGAAGGTGCCCCCCCCAGCGCAGCAGAGACACCTCAGCCCAGCCACCAGACACATCCTGCCTGGGCCCCAAGGTGCAACGAGAGACCCCAAGATGTGATGAGACTGACACCCCTTCCCCAGACTCTGAGTTCCCCTGGTCTGTGCTCACTTTGGGATTTGTTATAACAAAGAATTAAACGATTTTGAGAAGCGGGGACCCAGAGTTCCAAGTTCCACAATCCCCCTGCTGGGGTCCCCAAGATGTGACTAGGAGGCTGAGTCCTAGTTGTCCCCGCTACACTTATCACACTTGCCACCATTTTGGGAGGTGGGAGGGTCCCCGTGTGTCCCTCTGCTCTTGGGCACGCCCCTTCCCTCTCTCAGACTCAGTCTCTCCAGCTGTAAAAGGTGTCCACGAAAGCTCCCAGCTGGGACCAGCTTCTAAGTTTACTGCTCTGATGTCACAGTCTTAAAGATCTGAATAATTTGCATCTTCCTTTCATACTGGGTCCTGTAAATCACGCAGGCTACGCTGCTCCCACTGCATCAATCAACGAGCATTTATGCTGCTCCAGCTGAATGCAAGCCAGGCCAAGCCATGATTCCCCTCTCTGGAAGTGTGTGGCCGCTACTCTCAGACCTCTCGGCTAGAATAACACAGAGCAAAACTCGAACCCAGGCCTCTGATTGCAGCCTGGAGGTAGTCTCCCCTGTGTACGTGGTTGGTGTCCAACGTGTGACCCTTTCTCTGTCCCTTAGTGGGCCCCCTCCTCCAATCCAGCCCAGGGCAAAGCAGGCTCCTCTGTGACCTCCCTTGGGGCTACAGGATCCACGTGTTCCGGAAACCAGATGTTTCCGTCCTGTTGGAGGCCTGGGATTTCAGTGATAAGACCAGGGCCAGCATCAAGAGCTTTTGAGAGAGAGAAAGAGGAAGGCCAGACAAAGCAGAAAGAGAGTTACTGAGATGAGCTTTCTCCTGGAAGCCCTGGGAGGGATACGTGCTTAGAGCCTGGAACCGTCCCCAAAGATATAATGATAGCGCTAATAACAATGTCATTTGTTTATCAAGCACAGAGCAGGATACCCTCTGTTTCGTGATAAACGAAGAGGCAAGTATTAGAATCGCCCTCCTCAGTCCATTTGCCATGTGGTGTGCTGGTGAATCTTATCGCAACATGTAAAAGCAAATCCTGTCCCTCTCCTGCTCAAAAGCCTCCCATGGCTCCCCAGTTCCCATTCTTCACTGGGGCCCAGAAGGTCCCTTCTGACCCAGTCTATGAAGCTCTCTGCCCACACAGCCCCCAACTGTGCCCCCGCACTCACCCTGCTCCAGCCACACCTGCCTCCTCGATGCCGCTCCAAGGGGCTGAGTGTGTTCCCACCTCAGGGTCTTTGCACATGCTGTTCCCCTGAATCACCACCTCCTCAGAGCAGCCTTTGCCAGCCACCTGTCTTTGCCTGTGGCTCTGCTTGATTTTCTTTCCTTCGCATAATGCTGTCAGAAGCCAGCCTACTCTGTCCTCTGTCATCCATTTTGTCCACCAGGTAGTTGTGAGCGCCCTGAGGGCAGAGCCTCCCACAATGCTGGCATGTAGTAGGTACTCAATAAACATGAGTTAACAAATGAAGAGCCCCATCTTAAAGAGGAGGAAACAGGGGCTTCCCTGGCAGTCCGGTGGTTAGGACTCTGTGCTCTCACTGTTGAGGGCCTGGGTTCAATCCCTGGTTGCAGAACAAAGATCCCATCAGCTGCGCTGCACGACAGAACAAAAAAAAAAAAAAAAAAAAAGGAGGAGGAAACAGAGGCCCCCAGTGCATCCATGGAGATGGGCCGTTGGAACATTTGAGTCTGAGCCCAGATTGTATCAAATCTACCTGCAGGGAAGTGAATGCACCCCCACCCCCTCCAATGGGTAAATAAGGCTTCAAAGGCTGCACGGAGCAGGGCCTGGCCTGTCAGATCCAGGTTCGAGGGCAAGCTTTTCCACTCGGACATTTTTTAATTTGGGGAAGTGGCCTAATTCCCCTGATCCTCAGTTTCCTCTTCTATAAAAATGAAGTCAGAGGTCAGATCAAGGAGGCAGCCTGTGGGGCCCTGCCATGGGCTGCCATAGCAGGCATCTCTCTCCCTCTTTGTGCCCTCCCACACTGCGCGACAATGGGGCCCCTGAGAGGCCTTTGCCCAAGTCGGGACGCTGAGGGACTCCCAGTCTGGGGTGGCGGCAGAGCCAGAGAGAGATACCCCCTCATCATGTAAGGTCAGGGTTGGGGTAGTGGAGGAAGTCTGGGAGGGCTTCCTGGAAGAGGAAGTGTTGGAGCTGGCATTCCAGGCCATAGGTGGGGTCAAGTGCAAAGGCTCAGAAATGAGGCCGAATGCATAAGTTCAGAGATGGGGTTTAGCAGCTTGGCTGATGGAAATGAGGCGCTTGATTCTCCCTCTGAAACCTAACAAGAAAGCCATAGAAGGTGCTGGGGTAGGAAAGTGAGCAATGCCACCAGTTAAGGGGTCCTGGGGGTGGGAATGCTGGTTTAGGGGCTGGCCAGAGGGGTGAATCCTCACTCTAGCCTGTGCCTGGGGACCAGCAACAACCTCCCCTGGCAGACTGAGGGAGGAAGATGCAGCATCTGAGTCACCCGGTTCCTGCAAGAACATTCGGCACCCAGCAGCCCCACATGGGCTGTCACGAAGCAGGAACACGGCCCCCGGAGCCCCTCCATGCAGACTTCCCCGAGACCTCCTGCTCTCTGTTCCCACAGCTCTTCCTTCAAGGCCACAGAAGTAGGAGGAGGAGAGGGCAGGTGAAGGGGAGGCCACGTAGGTTGCTTGGCCAGAATTTGGGAGCTTGGGGGAAGGGGAGATTCCCTGGCTGAGGGTCCTGAGTGTCCTGGGGCTGCCAAAGCCTCTGGACTCTGTCTGGGATTGGGAAACTGAGGCTCAGAGAAAGTCAGGGTCTGCCCCTATTCTGCGCAGTGTATAGGTACCTGGTTCTCTCCTAAGAGCTGAAACTCTGGGGAATTCCCTGGCAGTCCAGTGGTTAGGACTCCCCACTCTCAATGTTGAGGGCCTGGGTTCAATCCCTGCTCAGGAAACTAAGATCCCACAAGCCGCACAGCGCGGCTGCCCCTCCACCAAAAAAAAAGAGTCGAAACCTTGTCTGGAGCCTGCAGTGTAAATGTGATCACATCCCTCCCTCTCTGGCTCCAAACTCTCCCACGGCTCCCCAGTACCCTCAATACTTCATTGCCATCCACGAGCTCCCACCTGGCTCCTTTAGCCCTCAGCATCCCCTTAGTCTCCTCCCTCACTCTGTTCTGACCACCCTGGCCTCCCTGCTGTTCCTCCAACACACCTAGCCCATGCCCACCTCGGGGCCTTTGCACATGCTGTGCCTCTGTCCAGAGCACTCTTTGTGACTTATTAACCCCATCTGATCCCCCAGCAAAGGTGCGGAGAGAGGGGATCATGTGCCCAGGAACACACATCAAGCTGGTGTGAGTCAGGATTTATACCCAGGCCTGTCTGACTACCCCCCAATCCAAGCCCTCTCCCACAGATGGTGTCACGTTCAAAACAGGCCTCCAGACCAGTCCACCGTAGAGATGAATGATTCTCAGTCTCTCCAGGTTTTGCCACCACAGGTGGGTGCCAAAGACTCTCAGTCCTTAGGCCCAAACCCACTGCTCAGGGAGCTCCTGGGCCAACTTGACTCTCAAGTCTCCCACTGTCCCTCCTGATGTGGCCGTGATTTTTCTGCCCCACTTTCTGCCCTTCACATGAGTAGATGGTGGAGCCTTCAAGGACAATACAGCCAAAAATAATCAGGCCCTGACCTACCTCCCAAAAGTGGGGCAGCCCCGCCCAGCCACCTGGTATCGGGGAGGTAATTAGTACATGTGGCAAATGAGGGTAATTAGGTCTGTGGGAACTGAACCATGCATCCAGATTTGAAGTTTGGAGGGGGCTCAAGGGCCGCCTCCCTCAACCCCCAACCTGCCCTGGTCCTGGGAGGTTGAGTCCATAACCCAGTGACAGATGCCCTGCACCAGCCCCTTCATGTCTGGGCCTGAGGGGGTCTGGTTCCATTACTTCCTGCGAGCTGTTTGTTTAATGAATTAACCTTGGCCTTGGGGAGAAATTGAATTGGATCTGAATTTTAGGTGGGGTCACTTTCTAGGGAAGAAAAATCACCAATATTAAATCATCAAACTCTCCTCTGCCATGACCCCTATGCGTCCACCCCATGCTGGGAGATGCCAAGCCCAAGAGAGGCCTCAGCCCAGCCCTTGAGATACCTTCAGGCTGGGGGAATCAGCGCTGGACACAGACACCTCCTGGGGTCAGTATTGGGCTACAAGGAGGGAGAGTGTTGGGAAGGGTTCAGCAGAAGAGGAAAGAGGGCTTCTTAGAGAAGCGGGCATTGGGGGTGGGGGTTTGAGGAATGAATAGGAGTTTGCCAGGAGGATAAGGTCTAGTGGCTGGCCCAACTAGCCAGCCTGGGGCAAGAGGGAGTAGGAGAAGGAGAGTGGTTAGAGAGGCACATACAGGGCCCAGAGCTAAAGATTTAGAGGATATCATGCCAGGTTGGACCCATTTCTGTTCTCAAGAGCGCATGCCTGGTTGGGACCCTTCAAACCCTAAAAGAGAAAATCTTAAGAACTTGGCTCAGGGTCGAAACCACATGCCAAGAATAACTATAATGTTTATAACAGCAAGCATTTATTAAACTCCTAGGGTCATACCCTCTTCACGCCAGGACATGTTGGAGCCTTAGAGGAAACCTCAGAAGTGAGCACCATTCTTATGCACATTTTATAGATGGGGAAACTAAAGTGCAGGGAAGAAAAGTGACTTCTTTAAGGTCACCCTGCTGGTAGGAGGCAGGGCTGGGATTCACTCCCTGGCTCACATGACTCTGGAGGCCACCAAGGACCAAGGTGGGGCCTTGGGACCCCTTCCTTCTGGAAGCATTTACAGAGTTCCTGCTGCAAGTCAGGCCTTGCTCTAGGTGCTGAGACAGAGCCATGGAAGTAGACAGTAACCAAATCATGACCTAAACAGATCTAAGTGGCCACTGTGACTCATGCCATGAGGTTGGGCATGTGGCTTTGGGGAAGAGTGACAGACCTCCCCTGCTCTGGTGGAACAGGAACCCTCCAGGGAGGAGAAACAATATAACTTCAGCCCAAAGGTTGGGTCAGATTTAACTAGGCAGAGGCCAGAGCCTGACCTTTAAGAGCCACTCTGTAAATGCGGCTGCCCTAGAGACGAAAAAGCTGTTCTATTTCTTGCTTGGTTTCTCCCGTGACAGGAAGCTTATTCCCTCATGTCCTTCCTCAGCCCCAAGAGAAAGCTGTTGTTACCAGTCAGCCACCTTGTGTTGGTGGCCTCTGTTCGCCCCTCAAGGACATTTCCAGTAAGACAGGCCCGAGAACCAGGCAGAAGAGGGCTCAGGCTGGGGTGGTAGTGGCAGCTCAGGGCAGCCCCCTACCCATCTATACCCAGGGGACAGTGAGAAGCTGCTGGTGTTGCCTGGATCCTTCCTGCCTCCTCCCACCACCTACAGCCCTGTAAGCATCAGCCCATTCTCCAGGCGAGAAAACTGAGGTCTACACTGGCAAAATCACTCCCTCAGTTTGAACTTGATTAAGACAACTTCAGGTCAGGGCTGCTCAAGGCCAGCCACATCCCTGTCCTTCCTGGAGACCTGAGAGGGGACCCCATTCTCCCTCATGCTGTTGCCTTCTGCCCTCATAAGGGGTAAAGTCTGCCCAGGCTCCTCGCCCAGCCGCCCCCACAGAACAGCCACATGGCCCCAGCTCTACAGCCAGCCAGCACTCAGCACACACCGAGCAGCTTCCAGAAGTCTTGGCTCTGCCGGCACCTTTCCAGTTACTGTTTTTTTTAATTTTTAAATTTTCTTTTTTTTTTTTTTTCGGTAATAAGGAAAAGTCATTCTTTGCACAGAACAGACGGTATTTCCTTTGTTCCCTACAGTGTTCAAGCGTTTTGTGGCTTCGCGCCTGAGAGCGAAGCCAAATCCTTTGCTTATGCAAATGCCGTATGAAGTTAAAGGCAACTGGGGAAACTGAGTCTGCAGCTCTGTTTTCCTAGCTGCAGTGATACTACCTCTCATGCTGAGTGAGCCTGGGCTCCAGGATGGGCCAGCTCTGGCCACAATCGAACAAATAAATAGATCAGGGATCCCACAGAAAGGGATGGGGTGGTGGAACAGGGGCGAGTGATATCCCTTCCGAACCCAGGATAGTTAGAGAAGCTTCCAGGAGGCGAGGGGGCAGTGGAGCTGAGCCTGGAAGGACATAACAGAATATATGCCTTTGGGAAGGGCATTCTAGGTAGAAGAAACAGCTTGCGCAAAGGCCAGGAGGGAGGAAAACTCAGATCTTGGCCTGGGAGTAAGTCTCCGGAAATGACATGACCTGGGATTCACCTAAAGGTAATTTGAAGGAAGCTACCAGCTCAGATGTGCGATTCTTGTTGGCGGAAACAGACAGACAAGAACAGGGAAAGGATGTGAGGAGAGGAAAAGCAAAAACCTGGCATGTGAGTCAGAGCTTCGGGGAAGTGCAGGGCTTGGTTCTGAGGAGCCCCGGTGCCTCTGCCCATGAACCCGACGGCACTCTGTGACTTTGGAGACACTGTGTGTCTCCAGAGAAAGGGCAGATACAGGACTGAAAAGCGGGCTCCACAGGCAGGGTCAGAGGAGATCCTGGCTCGGCTCTAAAAGGACCCTCTCCCAGCAAGCGTAGGAAGGGGGTGGACTCCCTCTGACCAGAGGTGGCAAACCTGGGCCTGTGGACCTCCAGGCAATTCACCCGTTTGGTGGCAAGTGGACACTGACATTCCCTCCACCTGGATTTGGGGACCCTATAACACAGCAACGATGATCCTAATCCAACCTCATCGGCATTGTTACAGTTGTTTTAGGGGACACAGAAGCCCCGAGGTTGACAGAAGTCCCAACCTGGGGATCAGGGTGAGGTGGGAGAGCAGGCAGGAAGGATTATGAGCAGGGGACCTGGGATCAAGCCCCATTAAGTGCCTACTGTTTGCCTCTCTCTCATCTACCAGCCCCCTCTCTGCTGAGGTCTCTTTCATTTTCTGGATACAGCCATTGAGAAGCCACTGTGTGCATGCGCCTGGGCCCACCAAGGCAGCAGATGTGCCCTGCCCCCGCACTCCCATCGGGTGAAGAGGAACCTGATTCCCCATCACGGGCAAAAGCATCACGGGCAAAAGCATCACGTCTATGGCCTTGGCTTTGCCTCTGAGCAGCATCTGACTCAGGTGGGCCCGAGGGTCAGGGCCCCCCTTGAAGAGAGGATGAGGCCACATTCTCCTCTGTCCACCCAGGTCTGTCTGTCTGTCCGTCTCCTGTGTCTCTGCCTCTCTCCTCCATCTCTCCGTCTCTAGGTCTGGGTCTCTGTCTCCGCCCTATTCCCTGTCCGCTTCCGCCCCCTTCTTAACCTCTCTTCCCCAATCCTCCCCGCTTCCTCTCTGCTCGCGCCCCTCCTTCTCCCTCTCCCCCCACCTGCCGCCAGCAGGGGGTGCTGCGGTGCGGCCTCGGCGGCCCGGGGAGGCGGGGCGGGCGGCGGCCGCGTCGGGACTCGCCGCGATGGGACCGGAGACGGCGCGGGCGGCGGCGGCGACGGCGCAGACAAAGGCGCGGGCGGTGCGGAGGGCGGCGCGGAGGGCGCGGGCCCCGGAGCCAGCGAGCGAGCGGGGCGCCCGTCTGCGGGGACTCGGCGCCGCGGGGCCGCACCCGCCTAGCGCCCGGACACTTGCGGGGTGCAGAGCCGGCAGGGTGAGCCCGGCCAGCTGAGCCAGCGCTGGGAGCGCGGGGGGCCCCGAAGTTCCAGGGCCGGGGAGAGGGCGCTGGGGGTCCCGAAGTTCCGGATACAGAGGCTGGGGGCAGCTGGGGGAGCCCCGAAGTTCCAGGGCTTGAGAGGGCGCGGGGACCCCGAAGTTCCGTTGTCGGGGTCGGGGAGGGGACAGTGCGAGCGGTTCCCGAAGTTCCGGACCCGTCATTGGAGGAGGCTGTGAAGATGTCTCCGACGTTTCGGACCTGGGGTGGAGGGGCGACGCGAGGGAACCCCGAAATTCAGGACCCGGGGATGGAAGGGTGGCAGGGGCGTCCCCGAAGTTCAGGAGTCAGGAACAGCGCGCAGGATCCCCTAAGCTCTGGACCTGCGGTTGCAGGAGGTAGATAACGTGTCCCCGAAGTTCTGGACCCGGAGTGGGGCGGGGCGTCGCAGGGATCCTGGAAGTTCCAGGGTCGGGGGCGGCACTTCCCGAAGTTGGGGCGCGCATAGGGCACCCTGGTCCTGACCCTGGGAACTCGATCCTGACTGAATATCAGATCCCCTGGACTGGGGCTCCTGGGGTGGGGCTTCGCCCCCGCACGCGATTGTGGATCCCGGACACCGGGCGGAGTCGGGCTCCCCTTTGGAGCCCCGCGGCCGGCAGCGTCCGAGGCGCATGACTCTTGGTGAGTAACTTTTCCCAAAGCCGCAAGTCGCTGCAGGAACATCCGCTGCAGGAACGTCCGGGCAGGAGGGGCCTGAGTTTCTAGGATCCCTGCGCCCTGGAACCCTGGCTCGACCCAGGACTCACCCCCAACCCCGGCCAAAGTCTCTGCCCCTACCCCACCCAGGGGCTCCGGTTTCAGACCCTGTGACCGGGACAGAAGCTGCCCAGGACAGAGTGGGGGGGCATTCCCCCCTCTGACCACGGAGGCTACCGAGTCTAGGCCTCCCTTCCCTTAGTTTGCCTCCCCCCCTCCCCCAGGTCTCTCGTGGACCTGGATCCCGCCCAGCCCCATGGTACTGGGATTGAGTGGTGATGGGTGGGCACCATGGTAGACCTGTTGAGCCACATCTTGTCTTTTTAACTAGGCTGGAGGCTCCCTGGGGATTTGGACTTTGACTCCAAGGTGTGCCTCTGCCCTACAGTGGAAGCTGAGGGGTCTCTTTGTGGGTCCAGTGGGGGACCGGTCTCCCAGTAGGCACCTGTCAATGCCCCACTTATCGATGGAGGCCCTGCTTTGAGGAGTGATGGACGAAAGTGTCAGGAAGTACTGAACAGGAGTTGGCCACCTTGGCCTCCTCCACCCAGCCCAGAGATTGAGAAGACTTCACTGGGGGTCCAGTAACCAGGAAGATGTGAGGTATATGCCGGGCTGTTAGATGCCACCTGGCTCCTATCAGAGGCCGTCTCCTGCCCAGGGTGTTGCAAGAGTTTCCTCCCAATGGACAGAGTTGGGGTCTTTTTGCTGAGTGATTCCCTCACTTTTGGATTGAAGTTCTATGAATGGTGTACTTGGAAGTGGGGTCTTGGGGCTGGACATGCTTGGCCTCCCACAGCCTGGTCTGGGGAGACACTCACAAACGTCCTGTCCCCCCAGAGGCCAAGCCAGCTGTTCCTACCATCCCCCTGGCTGTCCCTTGGAGCCCACCCAGACAAGCCTGACCAATGTCCACAGCCAGGTGAGCCCCTGCTTCTACCAAAGCTTGGCCTTGAGTCCCCTGGGGGGCCGGTGCCTGGCCCCCGCTGAACACCCTCTCCCCATGCAGGGAGCAGCCCATCTTCAGCACACGGGCGCACGTGTTCCAGATCGACCCGGCCACCAAGCGGAACTGGATCCCCGCGGGCAAACACGCACTCACTGTCTCCTACTTTTACGATGCCACCCGCAACGTCTACCGAATCATCAGCCTTGGGGGTGCCAAGGTCCTGGTGGGGCTTGGGTGGGGTGGCAGGTGCCAAGGATCCTAGGGACAAGCCTGGTTCAGTCGCTTCCTTGCTGTGTGCCTTGGGGGCCGGGGGAGTACCCTGAGTCTTTCTGGGTCTCAGTCTTCCTCCTGAAATGGCCCAGACCAAGGACTTCTGAGGTGCTAATACAAAGCTATATCCCTGGGGGTTTCACATTCATTGTTACCAGTCCCATCACCCGGGAACTTTTCTCCCCACCGCCTTCCCCAGGCCATCATCAACAGCACTGTCACCCCCAACATGACATTTACCAAAACGTCCCAGAAGTTCGGGCAGTGGGCAGACAGTCGCGCCAACACCGTCTATGGCCTTGGCTTTGCCTCTGAGCAGCATCTGACTCAGGTGGGCCTGCAGGGATACATGGTGGGAGGAATGGGGCTGGGGCTGGGTCTTCTCTTGGGTGCACTGGGGGGACCCTGGACAGATGCTGGGCCTCCATCTTCCCAGCTGCAGAATGGGCCTACAGAATTGGACAAGCCAGTAGCTCCTTCCCAATTTTCTGGTTCACATTCCAGCTCTGTTGGCCACCTGCTCTGATTTCGGACACAGCCTGCCCCTCTCTGGGTGCCTAGGATGGGCTGGGTGCTTCCCCGCACCCCTGGCATTACCTTCTTTATCGCCTTCCTCCACCCTCTGCTGTTTCTAGAGTTCAGTACTGTCTTATCCATTGTTTCCCTGTATGGTTCGTGCTCTCTGAATCCTGTTGAGTTCATGATGCTTTGCTTTGCTTTGCTTCTAGAAGCATTAGTTTTCCTTTCAAATTTAGATCATTGAATTAATTTCTACCGGAGGTTTAAAGTAGGAGTGTTTTTTTCCCACATGAGTATTCAGTTGCTCTTGGGCCATTTTTTGAAAAAAACATCTACCCCCCCAACCCCCAATGAATTGCACTGGCCCCTTTGCACAAATCAAGTGGCTATATGTCTGTAAATATGTTTCTTTAAAAAATTACTTTCAAGCTAAGGAAATTTATTTTAAAATGAAAAAAAAAAAAGTGTATCCTACCCTAGCTGGAAATGAAAGACAGATTAGCACCCACCTGAGGCTCTCCTTGCTGAAATAAGCCTGACTGAGAGGGAAAGGGGGCCCCTCTCTCAAGGTGGCTCAATGTGATACACCTCCATGAACATCCCACCGCCCCCCCCATCCTGATACCCACTCTGCTCATTGGGCATCGTTTTCCAAGCCTACTTCCCACTCTTCCAGTTCATGAGAGGCGGGGATGCACTCAATTCTAAAGTTCCTTCCAAAGCAACAGAGCTGCTACTGGGTGGAGCTGATGTGGTGGGACCCTGGGGGAGGGGGCTGGGGGTTTGTTGACTGTCTGTTCCTGCCCCCCATTCCTCAGTTTGCCGAGAAGTTCCAGGAAGTGAAGGAAGCAGCGAGGCTGGCACGGGAGAAATCTCAGGATGGGGGAGAGCTCACCAGTCCAGCCCTGGGGCTCACTGCCCACCAGGTCAGCACTCCCTGTCCCATGCGTGCCAGGAGCTCAACTGATATTGGGGGGGGTCTAGGTGCTGTGCCGGTTCCCAGGACCAAATGCTCACAGATGATGTAAAACTAGATCCATGGCAAGGACCATGGAAGAGGGCTGTGGGTGCCATGGGGGCGTGTCATAGGCTGTCCAAATGTTAGATCAAGGAAGGCCAGAAAACCAGCTCACAGGGCAGAGTTGAAATGTGGAAGTTGAAATGGCTAAGTAGAGTGGCAGAGTAAAAAACTGTCCCTGGGTGTTTTCCCCCACTAACTTATTCGTATCATTTATTTATTTAGTTTAAATATTTATTATTTATTTTACTTATGTATTTTGGCGGCACCGGGTCTTAGTTGTGGCTCGTGGGATCTTTGTGGCGGCATGCGGGCTTCTTAGTTGCGGCATGCAGACTCTTAGTTGTGGCAAGCATGCAGGATCTATTCCCTGACCAGGGATCAAACCCAGGCCCCCTGCACTGTGAGCACGGAGTCTCACCCGCTGGACCACCAGGGAAGTCCCTCAGCATCATTTATTGACCGCATACTGTGTGCCAGGCCCAGGGCTGGGCACAGGGATTAAGGAGATGAAAAAGTAGGTTGGTCCAGGCAGCAGGTGGATTCATAATGAATTTAGCCTGATGGAGTGCGTTTCCTGTGGGATTTTTAAATGGATGTTGAAATTTGGCCCCAGGGAAGGTCATTGCTCTGAGGGAACAGCATGGAGGTTTCAGATTGCTCCCCGCTTTGCAGATTATGAGTATCTCCCGGGGTTTAGGCTAGACTGCATCAGGTTTGCTCCTGGGGGTTGGTGAGAGCCCAGCAGGCAAGGTGGGGGGCAGGGCCCAGAAAGGGGCCATCGGGAGCCATTGGTGGTGGGTGAGGAGGGGAAAGGAGCAGTCAGATCCCAGTGCTGGGAAAGACCTCCTGCCCTCAGTCACGAACCACGTAGCATCAGCCCTCACTGTGCCCTCACTTCTGCCCATGCTCTTAGGTGCCCCCGAGCCCCCTCGTCAGCTCCAACGGCCCCGGCGACGAGAAGCTATTCCGCAGCCAGAGCGCGGACGCTCCCGGCCCCGCTGAGCGCGAGCGGCTCAGAAAGATGCTGTCCGAGGGGTGAGGGGGGTAGGGCGGGGCACAGGGGCGTGGCAGGACGAAGGGTTGGGGAAGAGGGGAGAGGAAGTTCTCAGAAACTGTAGGGACTTGTTCAAGCGGCGGGATCTGACACTGGACCCAAGGCCTGTGGTAGGAGAGGAGACACTCAGACTATGCCCCTTCCAGAGCCGACCCCGCTCCTGCCTCATCCATTACTCGGGGCTAACTCTGGCCTGTCCACATCTCCCCCGGCTAATTCTAAACCCACGGGTGCCTCCCCACCCACTTTGTTCTGTCCACATCCCCTCGGCTGATCCTGCTTGGCCTTCCGACTGTGTCTCACTGAACTGACACCAAAGCGCCTACTTTGACCCCACCCCCGACAAGACTCCGCCTCCCCGGGACGTCCCCACCCCCTAGTCCCGAGGTACCTTGGCCCCAACCATAACCCCGCCCCCAGCCCAGCACCTCCCTCACCCTGCCTCAGGCCCAGTGAGGCCCCGCCCTACCCTCTGCCGACTCGCCCGTCCCCGCAGCTCGGTGGGCGAGGTGCAGTGGGAGGCCGAGTTCTTCGCGCTTCAGGACAGTAACAACAAGTTGGCGAGCGCCCTGCGAGAGGCCAACGCCGCCGCCGCCCAGTGGAGGCAGCAGCTGGAGGCCCAGCGCGCAGAGGCCGAGAGGCTGCGACAGCGGGTGAGGAAGCCCCTCCCTCCCAGAGACCCCAAGTGGCCCGGACCACCGTGAAGCCCCGGCCTCCTATCTGTCCTGGGTTCCCTGGCTGGCTGTGTGATCTTGGCAAATCACTTCCCTGAGCCTTAGTTTCTTGTTCTGTAGTATGGGTCTGAAATAATGTCAGCCTCAGAGGGTTGTCAGACCCTAAAGACCTACCTGCCAGAGGCGGGGTGGTGGCCCCAACCAGAAGGGGTTAGTGCCCAGTCATGGGCTTGGCTGGTCAGGCATATTCCCCAGGGATCAGGAGAGTACAGGCTGGGGCGTCAGGGGCTGACCTTCCTGTCTGCACAGGTGGCTGAGCTGGAGGCCCAGGCTGCCACCGCCGAGCCACCCGCGGTCAGTGAGAAGGAGGGACCCGGCCAGTCGCTGGAGCAGCTGGAGGCACTAGTGCAAACTAAGGACCAGGTGTGTGAGCGTGTCTGTATGCGTTTGTGTTTCCTTGGGCCCTGCCTTCCCTGATCTCCAATGGGGGAGCCAGGACTCTCAGAATGGATTCTGGGAACTTCTCCATTAGGAGATCCAGACGCTGAAGAGCCAGACTGGTGGTCCCCGTGAGGCCCCAGACAGCGCCGAGCGTGAGGAGACACAGCAGAAGGTGCAGGTGTGTGCGGTTGCTGTGAGGCGGGGTGGGGTGACCACCCAAGGCAGCCAGCCTCTGATGTAGGACAGACCTGGCATATTCCCTACCTAGTGCAGCTATGTGCCTCCCTGAGTTTCAGTTTCTTCACCTATAAATGGAGTAGGAAGACATCTAAGGTTGTGAAGGATTTGGATGACCAGGTGCATGGAAGGACGGAATCGGTGGGTGGTTTATAAAACATGGTTATTAGTACAATGTTTCATCTCCTTCCATTCATTCAACAAGCAGTTTTTGAGTCTCTGTTGAATCTTCATTCTTGACCCCATCAAATCCTCACACATTCCCAGCCTGAGGTCAGGAGCTTGCATTTGTACCCAGGTGTGCTGGCCTGGCCCTCACTGTAGACTTTATCTGAGAAACCTCAAGCATGTCCTGTGAGTCCAGCAGGGGAGAAGTTAAAGGAGCTGGTGCCCCCAAAGAGAGAGAGGTTGGGGGAATGCTCCCTGTTGTTTCCTGGGCAGAGTGCACAGCATATGCAAAGGCCCTGAGGTGGGGAGAAAGTATGTTCAAGGAACCACAAGGAAGCCAGCAAGCCTGGGTTGGAATGAGCGAGGAGGGGTATGGATTTCATTCCCAGCATGATGGGTGACGAGGGTCTTGAGCAGAAGAGGAATGTGGTCATTTCAGTGATGTTCCAATCAGGGGACCAGGGAGTGTCTTGGGTAGAGGTGGCAGGGAGGAGGCCAGGAGACAGAGAGGGCTTGGCCCAGAGTGGAGGCTGTGGGGATAGCATTCAGATGCTGGACCCTTGAGACTTGCTGGGGCCCCCAACCCTGCTTGCCCTCTCCCTGCAGGAACTGGAGACCCGAAACGCAGAGCTGGAGCACCAGCTGCGGGCAACGGAGCGCAGCCTGGAGGAGGCACGGGTAGAGCGGGAGCGGGCACGGGCCGAGGTGGGCCGGGCCGCGCAGCTGCTGGACGTCAGGCTGTTTGAGCTGAGCGAGCTGCGGGAGGGCCTGGCCCGCCTGGCCGAGGGCACGCCCTGAGTCCGGCCTCTGGGTCTACATGGGAGCAGGGGCCTGCGGGAGCTAGTTTTACATGAACGATTCCCGCCTGGGGCACGGGCCAGGCCGCAGGCGGCACAGTGGGCCATTCCCCCGGCAGGGACTGGGGCCCGACTCAGCCTGGGGAGGGCCTGTCCACAGTCCTCCAGCCGGCCCTGGCTGTTCACAGCTCACGGGCTGTTTTTGAGCTCTTCATCGTGTAGAATTTCTAGACTCCCCAGGGCATGTGCTGGTGCCCAAATTACATTTCTAAGCGCGGCTGTGTGTGTGGTGTGTGAGTAGCTAGGTACCTGGTCGCCGTCACTGCACCCGCGGCCCTCGGTCTGTGTAGGGTTTGGTGAGCCACTCAGAGATGAGAGGGAGGCTCAGAAAGCCTCAGGGGCACGCCCAGGCCACATGGCTCTGCTGCGCCATCTTCTTGGGCTCTGCCCATGTTGTCTGGACCGGTTTGGACTAAGGTGGACCCTGGTTAAGGACTCCTCCCACCACTTCACTGTGGCCACAAACCCCAAATACAAGCAGGTGGGCAGGAGGGGAAGGTCCTAGCCCATGGCTGTGTTCACTGGGCATGGGAGGGATCTCACCAAAACATCTGCATTTGCAGAGAAGAGCAGTTGCTATGCCCATTTTCCAGATGAAGAAACCAAGGCCCATATAAGGGGCTTCACCAACCCAAGGTCACTCGGCTGGAATGGTCAGCACTGCAGTTCAAAGCTTTGGGCCTGGCCCCACAGGAAAGGAGACACGGGGGATGGGGGGGTGGTAAGTGGTGTTCTGGGAGACTTGAGAAGTATAGGCAGTCATACCCTCCTCCCTCTGCCCCTGCTCCCCGAGAGTCAGACTGGGGAAGTCAAAAGACTCATTTATTGAGCATCTCCTGCAACGACACACCTTCGCTCTGGGGCCCCACGGCACCCCCAGGGTGACCCTGGGCTGGGGTCACTGCACGTGGACTTGGGTCCAACCTCATAGCCTTCTTTCCTCCTCTGCAGCCTGCCTCTTGGCCAAGGTTCTGAGGAGGGGCCACCAGGGGCTGCAGGGTGGGGTGGAGGGCTGCGCACTGAACGTGGGTGTCCGTGGGCTCCACTGAGGGGGACTGAGCAGACTAGGAGGAGAGATTATCCTGAGGGGAGGACCCTCCAACCTTCAGCTGGATGAAGGCGTCCCAGGCTGGGCAGACGGGGACCGTGTGGAACTCAGGCCGGGCCCTGAGCGGGTGCTGGGGACAAGCAGGCCTCAGGCTGGGCCCTGGATGGACACCCCCTGCGGCCAGCCCCACTGGCCTTCTGCCGCTGCAGTGCCTGCTCCACTTTCTCCTTGAAGCGCCGGTTCTTCTGCTTGATTTTGGCCAGCTCGGCCTTGCGCTTGGCCTCCAGGTCGGGATCCTGGCATGGGGAGGACCGGAAGGTGGCTAAGCTGATCGTCCGCGGGGAAGCTTGTGCCCCACGCCCACTCCACCACCGGCTCAGCCCTCACCTTCCCCTCCAGGATCATCTGCTTCCGCTTATTAATCTCTTTCTTTTCATCAAAGTTGGCTGCCTCCAGTTTCTGGGGGGCGGGAGGGAGAGGCCATCTTGGGGGTCACCGTCTTCCAGGAAGCACCCTGGGCCCCAAGGACCAGCCCCTTCCCCGACACTCACAATCTCACACTCCCTCCGCACCACGTTGACCTGTGTGAGGATCTGTAGCACCTCAGGTTCCTCCACCGAGAACTCCTCCAGCTTCTTCTCTGTGGGGACAGCAGGGTCACAGGGGGGCAGGCACGACATGGAGAGGGATTTCAACTATGTAGTGAGTTCCCTGTGTAGCAGGGCATGCAAGGCCATCCAGGGCCGTAGCAGATAAGGATCAGGTGGGCAAGATCTAAGATTTCAGACCCAAGGAAGGTATAGACCGCTCTTTTTATGTTGTTAGCAATACTATGAATTTGACTAGGGATTTTTTTTTTTTTTTCCTGGAAACAGTGTCCTTTAAAGTCAAGACATTTCTGAATCTTAGGACAGTCTGTGCAGTGACTGGAGGTGCCCCAGAGGTTCTCAGTCTTGGCTACACATTAAACCACCCAAGGGGGTTTTTCAAACATGCCCAGGCCCAAGCCCTGGGGCTTCTGACTCATCCACAGGGACCACCCACACACTCTGGTCTGAGAAACCAAAGTCCCTTCCCACCAGATGTGGCTTTCAGCTGCTGAAGGCCATTGCAGAGCTTGTTTCAACAACTGGGCAAAAGAAACTTCTTTGAGGGTTGCATAAAAAGGAAAGCGCAGTTTAAGCCTGCTCACGTGAGCAGGCTAGCGGGTGTCTGATAGGGCTGAGTGGCATCTCACCCAGAAGCACCCGCCTCCCCTCCCCTCTCCTCCTCTGCCCCTCCACTCACTGATCTGCTCCTCGATGGCGTGTACCAGGTGGATGTCATACTGCGTCACCAGCGTGATGGCCTGTCCCTGCCGCCCTGTGGGGACACACCCAGGCTGTGTGCTGGAGGCCAAGACAAAGGGCCAACAGAACCAGGTCCTGACCAGCAGGCGGCTCAGGGCTCCTCTCAATCAAGGGGAACAGTACAGGAGCTCGGTGGGTGAGTGAGTGACTGGAAATGAATGACGCTCAGGGCGTCAGGGCTCAACCCCCTGCCTGACCTCTGCGTAGTAGGCAGGTCTGTCCCAGGGGAGCTGCAGGACTCCAGGGAGAGGCAGCTCTCCTGCCAGCTTGGCCTTATACAGGTGATGTGGCTGATTTCCCATTTCGGTGTGGCCGCCAGGGAGCCCAGGCCAAGTTCTGTCAGCAATAAGCCCAGACAGGTTTCAGCTCAGATCTCTGCACACCACTTTCTCCATTCCCCGTTCCTGTGACAGTAACTAGTGCTGGAACAGCACTGGTAGCTGGCCAGGCCCATGGCCCTCGGAGCAGCCCCAAACAGGTGTCACCTTCTTATTACCCATTGTTGGATGAGGCAGTGGGGGCCCAGAGAGCTGATGTGACCTTCCTGAGGCCACAGGGGAGGAGAGAAGGGCCAGGCCCAGTCTGGCCCCAGAAACCGTCTCTCTGCCCACTCCAGGTGTGAGAAAATCTCCTGGACTCCGTGCCCCTCCTGGGTGGGGCTGGGGAGCAGACACAAGGATGCCTCCTTGGCTCCTAGCCAGAGTCACAGCGAGGGGTTGAACTTGGACGGCAAATCCCACAGGGCAGCGTCATACCCACCAGGACTCGTACACCTATTTGCTGCTGGGCATGGATTGGCAGTCCTGACGGGTAAAGGGGCCTGGGGTGAGGCAACAGGGAGTGGTGGGGATGGGGCCAGTGTGTACCGTGTCCCCAGGGGACAGCACGTGTCACTGCTAGTGCTGCTGGGGGTGAGAAGACAGAGCATCCCCACCTACGGTTTTGAAAGGCCGATTCCCCCAACTTGCAAGTGCTTCCTCTAGTGTCTTTCACCTGTGGCCTGTAGCCCTCCTGTGTCCCACCAGCTTGTGACTCTGGCTCCTCGTGGTGTGGGCAGGCAGAAGGGGCGGGTGCCAAAGGCTGCCCCACCCTGTGTGCTCACCTGCACGGGCTGTCCGGCCGACTCGGTGGATGTAGATCTTCGGGAGCCCGGGGGTGTTGTGGTTGATGACCACCTGTACCGTGGGAATGTCCAGGCCCCTGGAGAGAGAGGTCGGTCAGCACCTCTGTCCACGTGGGGACACTGAGGTTGGGACTCACCCAAGGTCGTTCAGCAGTGAAGCTGAGGCTGCCTGACCCATGCCTGAAGCCAGTCCCTCCCTCTGGCCCTTTTGTGGGGGGCGTCATGGGGAAGGGAGTACCCTGGAGCTGCTCACCGGGAGGCCACATCTGTCGCGATCAGGATCCGGTAGATGCTGGACTTGAACTTGGACAGGGCGGCAAAGCGTTCTTTCTGTGCCGGATTGGGGAGAGAATTGGGGGTGGGGGGCGGGGTGTGAGGTGGCATCTCAACAAACGTTTGAGCGCTTACTGTGTGAGGCCTGGGGACAGGGCAGAGGCCAGGACAGTCTCCGCCCTCAAGTGGCTCACAGTCCAGTGAGGGAGATGACCTTGAGGAGGCCAGACTGGGGCAGACAGGTGGCAGGAAGAGTGTTCCAGGCAGAGGAAAGGGCCTGGGCAAAAGCTGGGAGAAGTCCCCAGGGCAAGGCTGGCGGGTGAGGGGATCTGTGGGGCCGCCCAATGCCTCACCTGTTTCATCATGGAATGCAAAGCCACGGTGGGGAAGTTGAATTTGCGCAGCATCATACACAGAATCTGACAGGTCCTGGCAGGAAGGATGTGCTGTCAGCCCATCTAGCGCTAGGGTCCTGGAAAGGTGCTCCTGGCCCTCCCACCCCCCGAGTCCCCAAGCAGGTGGCCCTGCACAGCTGGGGAAGGAGAAGCCGGGCTGCAGTGTCCTGCCCACTGACCCCTCCCCTGGCCTAAGCAACAAGAGTGGGCCCTACATCCAGACTTTTCTCTTCTGGTGGCCAAGAAATTCTTGGGGGCAGCAGTCAGGAGGTCTCCTCCACGTGCTGTGGACTGCCCTTCTACGCTGGCTCAGGCTAGGCTACTCTACAGCTCCTTGACGCTCTCCCTGAACGCCTCAAAGAATTTTGAAATCCCTGGGTCTGCGGAGAGGACAGCCCCAGGTGTTGGTGCTGATGTGCCGGGCCTCACTGACATCCTGAGACCACAGCGAATAGGCTGCTCCAGGGCCTTCGCAGCTGCTGCAGGGGTCTCCTGGAGAGAGCCTGAGGCCCTCAGCCCTTCCGGTTAAAGGCAGGTCTGAGGAACCCCAAATCCTGGCTCTGCCTTCAGGAGAGGTGACCTTGGCAAACTGCTTGACCTCTCTGAGCCCCCTTGAGTGCATCCTCTGAAACTGCTGGTCTGAGCAGAGGCCCCGGAGTGCCGAGACCATCTGTATGCCTCATACCTCCGACCTTGGGCCACCTCTCAGGCCTCCGTGAAGGGCTATGGGAGGGGCGCCCGGGGGATGGGAGAGGCAGGCCTGCCCACACTCACTTGCATGTGTTGGTGAAGATGATGATGGACCAGTCCTCGTGCTCGTCCTGGAAGTTCTGGATCAGGTGGACCAGGTAGGCATCCTTGACCTTCTCAGGCACTAGCAGGTAGCGCTGGTCCAGCTGTTCTACTGTGCGCACACTGGGGACAGGCGGGCCTGTTTCCCCTTCTGTTGAATGAGGCCAATAGCCCACCCTGCCCATAGGTAGTGACCTCTGTTGGGTGTGACCCCCACTTGGACTCCCGCCTGCCCTGCTCCCCCAGGAGCGTGGCTATGGACTCACGGGGCCTGAGCCTCCCAGAAGAAGGGCTGGTTGGTGGCCAGGCCCTGCAGCTCCCTCAGCGTGTCGGTCAGCGTGGCACTGAAGAGCAGCGTCTGCCTGCGGGCCGGCACAGCCGCCAGGATAGTCTCCAAGTCCACGGTGAAGTCAGTGCAGCCCTGCTCCAACAGCCGGTCCGCCTCATCCATCACCTGTAGTGCCGGCAGCAGGGGGTAGGGATCTGGGGTGAGGGTGCTGGCCGAGTCCTGACTACATGCCTGGGCTCGACCCACCTTCCCCATGTGCCTCCTTCCTGGTCTAAGATGTGGGCCCTAGAGCACTCTCCCTCTAGGTCTTGGAGGCCTTTTCCCTCACCCATCTCAGCTCCAATGTCACCTCCTCAGAGAGGCCCAGCGCCCAACTATCTTTACTAATACAGGCCCCCTTTTGTTGGTTCCTGAGCTGTTCTTATCACCATTCCCAGCGTGGTACTGGATGGCCTGTGGGACACACATTTCCCACATGGATGTATCAGGGCCCCAGGCTGACTTACCAGGAAGCGAATCTTCTTTATGCTGAAGGTATTGGAGCTGCGGAGGTGGTCAGCCAGGCGCCCTGGTGTGGCGATGACCACATGTGGTTTCCGGGAGAGCTCCAAGGCCTGGGCCACCATGTCTGTGGGTGGAGGGCGAGAGGTGGGGCTGGGTGGATGGTCTGAGGCTGCAGAGGGTCCATGCCCAGAGCCTCCCTGGGCCCCCCATACCCATGCCGCCGACAATGATGCAGTCTTTCAAGCCCAGAGGCTTCCCCAGGACGCGGAACTGCTCTGCGATCTGGTAGGCCAGCTCCCTGTGGGCATGAAGGGGCCAGCCTGGGTCAGATAGCGGTTTTGTGCTTGCCTCTCATTCCCATCTCCACCCTACGGCCTCCTGCCTGGACCCCTCCTGTTCACACACCCTCCGAGGCTCCCAGTCCCCTTTGGACAAAGGTTCTGATACTGAGTGTTGGAGGCCCCTTGTGGTCCCTACCCTCTCACTAGGCTGGATCCCCAAACAGCCCATGGCTTGTCCCCTGCCAGTCCTACCCACACTGGCCTTTCTTCTTCCCACGTCCTCAGCAATGGCCTCAACACCACAGTCATCAAAGCCTGAGACCCAAGTGTCAGTCCCCCCTCCCCCAGGGCTGGTCAGTGTCCAAGTCCTCTCCTCTCTGCCCCCAGCCCCAGCTCCGCCCAGGCCTTTTCTCTGCCTGTGTCCCTACTTCCCGGCCTTCCTACTTGCCCCTGAGTCAAGCCCTGTGCTCAGAACTTTTCACACACTGTCTTGTTAATTCTTCAGCACCTCTAAGAGGTGGGCATAATTTCTGTCCCCATCTTGCACACATGGAAAGTGCGCTCAGAGAGGTAAAGGCGCTTGCCCGAGAGAACACAGCTGGTTAACTCACCCACGAGGCCTTTGGGGCGCTCACCTGGTGGGTGTCAGGACGAGGCAGAAGATGCCATAGGGATCCTCAGACAGCTTCTGCAAGATGGGCAGGACAAACGCTGCCGTCTTGCCACTGCCTGTCTTGGCACAGCCCAGGCAGTCCCGACCTGGGCAGAGGGCAAAGCAGTGTCACAGGTGTAGACAGGTGTTGTATCGGGCACAGTTTACAGCAGCTAACATTTAATGAGCAATTACTGTATGCTCAGTACTGGCCTGTGCCCTTCCCGTTCCAAGCATTCTGACAACTTTCCATTTAGAGCAACTGACACATTTTAAAAGGGCGAAGCCATTATAATCCCCATTTAACATAAGGGGAAACAAAGTCTCAAAGATTTTCCCAGGATACACAAACAGTGAGTATCAGGCTGGACTGGAACCCACATCCATCTGACCTGAGATACCTGCTACTAACCACGACCTCGTTTTGACTCCTTCCGGGGTATCAGGGCTTGGGAAACCCAGAATGTCCTCCCCCCAATCTGCATCCTATGCTCCCTACTGACTCCTTCATCCTTGTTTATTTAATGCCTCAATTTGTCACATCCTAGGCTTCCTGAAGGCGTCCCTTTAATGGCAAAACTGGGTTGGACCAGAGGAGTGGGGAGAAGAGCAGTCTAGGGACCAGAGCCGTGGATTTACCAGTAATCTTGACAACCTCAGTTTCCATTTGTAAAATGGAGATAGTAATCCAAGCTCTGCCGAATTTTCCCAGTACTATCTATCAGTTTTTCATCAAACCCTCCCAGTGCTCTGAGGCTATAAAAGTTTCAGAGATTACATCACTTGAGTGCGGACACATAGAGAGTCAGCCGTACACCCTAAACGCCGACACTGCCTAGTCTGCCTCCGGAACCCAGGATCGCCCGTAAGGGCCAAGACTGCCCTTCGCCTCACGGGGCCGGCGTGGGCAAAAGCTGCGAGAAGGCAAAGTGAGGTGACAGGAGCGGGGACGCCTCCTGGAGAAGAGGCCTAGCCATACTCACCTTCCAGGATGGCGGGAATACAGCCGAGCTGCACGGGCGTGGGCTGCTTCAAACCCAGCTGCCGACATTGTTCCACGAGCCAGGATGACAGCCCAAGCTCCGCAAAGCCAGCCATCCTCGCCGCCAGCCCAGTGTAAGCACCAGTGTGAGCCGTGCTTCCGGTGCGTGTTGATGACGTCAGGAAAGCCTTCCAGTTTATTGGATCTGCCTCCTGCCTGGTCCCACCCTTTGCAGCTCACTGCCATTCCTAGCCTCTACCACATCCTTACCACTCTTCCCCGAGTCCCGTTGGCTCTCAGGATCGAATCGAATTACAGATGCCCTGCGAGACGCACTTGCGTCTCCCGCCCCTTTGACTCCCGTTTGAGTCTCCCATTGGCTCATCTCTAGGGATGAACGAGTAAACTACATTTCCCGGCGTGCCCCGCGGTGACTCCCTCCTTCCGGCCGACGTGTCTCTCAGTGGGAGTAGCGGGTGAGCGGCCAGCAATATGGCGCCTCCGGCTCCTTGCTCAGCCTCTGGAGGCTCCGGGGAGGTGGACGAGCTGTTCGACGTGAAGAATGCCTTCTACATTGGCAGCTACCAGCAGTGCATCAACGAGGCGCAGCGGGTGAAGGTGCGGCGGCTGCGGGGCTGGGGGACCTTGGGGGCGGAGGCGGAAGACACTTCCTGGTGGCTGCGGGTCGCGCTCTGGTTTCAAAAACCCTCCCTCTTCACCTCGCGCCGTTTCATCCCCGCGCCCCCACCACGCCGCCACATCTCTTCAGAGCGCGGTGAAGAATTATCCTTGTCCTATGACCAAACTCAAAGCAGTAACACTTTAACGATACTTCTCACTCTGAGCGCTCTCTCAGACTGAGCCTTGGGAGGCATTTGAGTAAGAGAGGGGTTCATACCGCTATAGTAATAATAACAATGGTAATGATACTACGCTACAGTAGTAATCATAAAGACAGCAACAACAATAATAGTTTCCATCTGTTGAGCACCCACACTGTGCCGCCATGCCCTCAATACCCGTGAAGTAGGGACTGTTGTTTATCCTCATTTTACAGGTGAGAAAAGGGAGGCTCAAGAGAGAAATGACTTCTCGCTCGTTACCCTGCCCCACTAACCAGGTTATTTCTCCCCAGACTTGCGCATGCATTCATTCACGCATTCCTTATTGAGCATCTGTATGGGCCAGGCAGGATATTAGTGCTGGGGTCAAAGCAGTGACAAAATAGACAAAACTCCCAGCTCTCTTGGAAGCCTCAGCTCCCAAGGGAGACAGACAGTAAACAAGTAAATAAACAAGATGTCAGGAGGTGGTGCGACGGAGAGTGGTGGGAGTGAGCCTGGCTGTTTGAGAGCTAGAAAATGTAGCCCTTCAAGGCAGGGCCCAGGCAACCAGGCGGTGAGTGGATGACAGGAGAGGGGGCAGCAGGGCCCACGAGCAGCACTATTTGAGGAGGCACATGGATGGTACTGTCACTTTGAGAGTGAGCCATTGGAGAATTTTTAAGAGCAGTGAACATGACAGGGTCTTTGCCAGCCCTCATGGTGTAGTGTCCTGAAGAGAGTAAACAAGTAACCAAGGAAGAGAATACATAGTTTTCAGTTTGAGTCCTCTAGGGGAGAGGGGAGATAAAAAAGTGCTGATCAGAAATGGGGGTGGGGGCTGCTTCACGTGGGAGTGGTCAGATCAGGGCTCTCTGACTGCCATTTTAACCTGTGACCAAACCTTGGGAAGGCTCTAACCCCATAAGTTGCTGCAAAGGCGCTGAGGCAACAGTGAGCTCCATGTAGTCAAGGCATGAGGGTGGTGCGGCAGGAGTGAGGTGAGCACAGTGGAGGAGATGAAGAAGGAGGTGGGCAGAGTGAGGGGCAGGGCCTGAAGGGCCACAGCAGGGGTTTGGATTTTATTCTGAAGGTGTGGGAGGCCATCGGAGCGCCACACAAGGGAGTTGCAGACATCTTCCCAGAGGCAGCCAGAGGGTTGGGAGGAATTTGGATTCTGAAGTAAGGAAGGCTTGCTTTCCCTTCTGGCCTTTGGCAGTGAACCCCATGTCCCTGAGTGTCATCTGCATAATGGGGAGTAAAACCTCAAACAGACTTCAGTAAGAGATTCGGAATCGTTGAAATAACATTTGCATGACTGTATTAGTTTTCCATTGCCACTGTGACAAATTACCAAACGACAGCTTAAGTCAGGCAGCACACGTTTATTATCTCGCAGCTTCTGTAAGTCAGAAGTCCAACACCGCTCTCACCAGGCTAAGATCAAGGTGTTGGCCCAGCTGTGTCCTTTTCTGGAGGTTCTGGGGAAGAAGCACCTTCCTAACTTGTTCAAGTTGCTACCTCTTGGCCAGGGACCACCCTTAGCTCCTGGAGGCTTCTGGATGCTTCTCTCCAGTCCTCAACCCCGCATATCACCCTTCCATCTCAGAACCAGCCACAGGGTTCTCACTTGGAGTCTCTCGAATTTCCCGTTCTTCATTTCTTTTGTCTAAAAGTCCTCTCCTTTTAAGGGTTTCCGTGATTAGACTGGATCCTCCCAGATAACCCAGCATAGTGTCTCCATTTTTAGGGTCCATAATCTTAATCACACCTGTGAAGTCCCTTTTGTGACGTAACGTAAGCTGTTCACAGGCCCCAGGGACTGGTATGGACATCTCTGGGGGACCTTGTCCGTTTGGCGCCATGGTTGTTACATGCCTCTTTGCTGAGGTAGTGTAGACCATGAGAAGATTGAGACAGACCTGGGCTCAGATTCTGTCTCTTCTGTGTTCTCTCTGCAGCCAGGGCTGAGTCACTGCACCTCTCTGAGCCTCACTTTCCCCTCCTGTCAAATGGGAACGATGACATTCGTCTCAGTAGGGTCCCTGTGAGGTTCAGCGTTATACTCATGATCCGCCGTCTGTCTTCTGTTGTGTGTCTGTTCTGCTTACATTACAGCAATGTGTTCTTTCCGTCTTATTGTGTCATAATATGCAAACTTTACCTCCCTGCTGAAGGAATCAGCATGACCTGCTGTATGCAGAGAGTGATGGAAAACAAAGGAAACCAGATCGGCACTCTTATTTATTTATTTACTTATTTATTGGCTGTGTTGGGTCTTCGTTGCGGTGCGCGGGCTTCTCATTGCGGTGGCTTCTCTTGTTGCAGAGCACGGGCTCTAGGCGCGCAGGCTTCAGTAGTTGTGGCTCACGGACTTAGTTGCTCTGCGGCATGTGGGATCTTCCCGGACCAGGGAGTGAACCCCATGTCCCCTGCGTTGGCAGGCGGATTTTTAATCCCCAGGGAAGTCCCAACAGTTTTTTTTTTGTTTTTTTTTTATATTTATCTTTGGCTGCGTTGGGTCTTCGTTGCTGCACACAAGCTTTCTCTAGTTGCGGCGAGCAGGGGCTACTCTTCGTTGTGGTGCGTGGGCTTCTCATTGTGGTGGCTTCTCTTGTTGAGGAGCACGGCTCTAAGTGCATGGGCTTCAGTAGTTGTGGCATGCGGGCTCTAGAGTGCAGGCTCAGTAGTTGTGGCTCACGGGCTCTAGAGCGCAGGCTCAGTAGTTGTGGCGCACGGGCT
This sequence comes from Delphinus delphis, assembly GCF_949987515.2. Taxonomy (NCBI): domain Eukaryota; kingdom Metazoa; phylum Chordata; class Mammalia; order Artiodactyla; family Delphinidae; genus Delphinus; species Delphinus delphis. The sequence continues at coordinate 12,751,177 of NC_082685.1, forward strand.
TAGTTGCTCCACAGCATGTGGGATCTTCCCGGACCAGAGCTCGAACCCATGTCCCCTGCATTGGCAGGCAGGTTCTTGACCACTGCGCCACCAGGGAAGCCCTCAGCAGTCACTCTTGCTGGAGGCACACTGCGGCCAAACCTCTGAGCTGGGGGAGCTACACCCTCTTTAGCAACGTGGTAAAGATGCACCGGCACCAAACCAAGAGATTCTACCTGACACATCCAGAAGAGTGGGAGTCCTGTCCCTGCTGAGCCATCTGACGTGATTTAATTCTGGTCCACAGGCCACCTAAACCTTCTTAGGCAGCCTGTACTGGGTTGAGTCGTGTCCCTGAAAAGATATGTTCACCCGGGACCTGTGAATGTGACTTATTTGGAAAAGAGTCTTTGCAGCTGTAATTCAGTGAAGGATCTCTAGACAAGATCAGCTGGGATAGACCCTAAATCCAATGACTGGTGTCCTTCTAAGAGAGAGGGTTGAGGCAGACAGAAAAGATGGAGGCAGAGGTGGGGGTGAGGCAGCCACAAGCCAGGGACTACCTGGAGCCACCAGAAGCTGGATGAGGCAAAGAAGGGTCCTCCCAGAGAGCCTGTGGAAGGCGCACAGCTCTGCCTGATCTCGGACTTCTGGCCTCCAGAACCATGAGAGAGTACGTTTCTGTTTCTTTAAGCACACCCCCCAGCCCAGCTGGTGGTTAGTTATAGCAGCCCCAGCAACCTCAGGCACCACCAGAGGTGGTGCCAGGTAGAACACCTGGTGTGTCTCAGTGCTGGCATCATGATGATGTTTGTTTCCCTACCTGTCAGACATTTCGCAAGTGCCCACAAGATGGCAGGCACTGCACAGGTGTTAGGGATGAAGCAGCTAAGAAAGCCTCCAGGAGCTGACTGTCGACTGTGGTCAGGGGACACTGATGGCCAGTAAGGGGAGGGAACGTGATCCTCCTTGCCAAACCCCATCACCGACTTCCCTTTACAGTACCCCTTGCTCTCAGGTCTGGCTGCACCTCTGAGCTGTTTGAAGGCAGTTTGAGGCCACCTCGGGGTTGGACGTCGTTGGTGGGCATAAGCTTCCTGGCTTTTCTGGTTTCTGAGCTCCCAGGTGATTCTGATGAGCTGTCAGGACTGGGGACCAGACCACTCACCTGGTGGCATGCATCACAGTCCCTGGTGTTCCCTGGTCTGTACATCTGTCCTTGTTCTTACACCTCCCAGAAGCTCTTCTCTCTTTGGCTGATTGAGAGGGTCCTGAGCGTCTGTGTGTGGGGTCTCGGTGACCCCTCTTGGCAGTCCTGCAGGGTCAGTGGTGGTGCCTGTTTTACAGAGGGGGCAGCTGAGGCTCAGAGTTGCCTCTGGGACCCTGGTCCCCCACAAGGCATCCCACTGTGTCCCTGCTTCAAAGATAGCAACAGCCAACATTTGTCTCTTTTTTTACTGAGGGTGGTATGGGGACCCCAGGTGGGTTGTCCTCACCAGTGACCACCTCTGAGGGTCATTTCAGAGTTACTCATATAGAGGACACCGTGTTCCAAATCATGGCCGGATCCCCAGCCTGGCCACCAAGGCCAGAGCAAGCTGCTGGAACCCCCAGGCAAAGTTGGCCTGAGTCTGGCTGGGGCCAGGAGCCAGGCTTCTTGTTCGCAGTCTCCCTTGGCCTGGGAGGAGGACACGTTCAGCGCCCTCGCCCCCTCAGGCTGGGAAGAAGGCCTGGGGACTGGGAGTCTGGTTCTCAGCCTCGGGGGAGAGCGGTCCTGGCGTGCTCCCACCGGCGGGGCTCCAGAACATTTGTCCCTGTGCTCTGGCAGCTGGACAGGCTGTTCATTCTCTCTGTGCTTTTCCTCAGGCCCTGTGGTTTAGAGGTTGTTGGAGTAGTGACTCCAAGGTGGCCGGGCCCCCTTCCCCCACGTCACTTTCCTCTCCCAGCCCCCAGGTGGCCTGTCCCAGCACCCGCGTGCCCTCTAGGCTGAGTTGCTCTGTGCCACCCCAGGTGCCACAGGGCCCACAGGAAGTCAGCCAGCACCCTGGGGCGTGGTCCAAAGCTGCTCTCCCGAGGAAGGGTCCCTCGCTTGCCCGTAGCCTCGTGGGGGCCTCCCTCGCAGTCCCACAGTGAACCCTGTAGGAGGTCACCTCACACCTGCTTCTGGGTTCTGTGTGGTGGCTGGGCTGAGGGAGTGTGGCCCATGGGCCTCGTCCCCGAGTATAGGGCGGTCCCCAAGGTCTCACCCAGCCTGGCTAGACCCAGACATCGCTATGCTGGGGCAGCCAAGCTGAGCTCTCCCAGAAAGGTCCTCCGAGTGAGGCAGACCTTCACCTCTCCTGTTTGTCACGTTTAAAGAACGTTTTGAAACAAAAGCAGGACAGGAACAAGAGGCATGGAAGTATTCATTACAGAAAGTAAGTCCCTTTCGCACGTCTCCCGCTGGGTCCCATCCCTTCTCCAGTATCCACCATTCATGTCCGGATAGGAATCCTCCCAGGCCTGTTTGCTAGGCTTGTACAAACTTGGGCATCAGGGCATTCCCATACCTACCCCCACCCCCACCCCTTGCTGTCCTCGGACCACCCATACTGTTGAGCAGCTTCTGTTTCGATCCACTGCAGCCTGGGGTCCTTCCGCCTTGACACAAGCAGCTACATGTCCAGTGGTCAGAAGCGTGGGCTCTGCCCTGGCCCCTGCTGTGTGGCTGGAGCAGTTTCAGCACTTTTGGTGCCCCCATCCCTCACCTGAATGGATGGGGGTGACGGTCGAACCTCCTTTCCCAGGGAGATGTCAGGGTGGCACAGAATGAGGTGCCCAGCACACCGCATGCCCTCAGTGGAGGCTGCTCTCCTGCTGCCTAAGGTCATAGGCAGTTGAGAGCCAGGGCCGGGACTAGGACCCAGACTCCACTGAGAAAGCTGCCCACTTGTGGCCTCTGAGGGCCTGTTGGGCACGTAGCCCCCAAGAGTTCTGACCTGCTTTTCCACAGCCGTCAAGCCTGGAGAGAGATGTGGAAAGGGATGTCTTCCTGTACAGAGCGTACCTGGCACAGGTGAGTGTGGGCCCTTGACCATGACTGCCAACACCCTGGGGAAGGAGAGTAAGGAACAGAGTGTCGGCAGGGGCGGGGACCACGAGCAGCTGGTGTGGCCACCATAAGAAGGTGGCAGTGTCCCTGAGGCCCTGGAGCACCAGGCCAGAGGGCCAATGTTGAGATTTCTTGCTTTTCTTTTTATACTTAATCGATAGATTTCACTTGTTCAGTACAGTTCTGGGTTTACAGAATAACTGAGCAGATGGCAAAGAGAATTCCAAATGCCCACCCCCCACACGGGCATTTTCTCTTATTAACATTTCGGGTTGCAGGGTGCTTTTGTTACAATCAATGCAGTGATATTGATACTGTTACTAGCCAAAACCCACAGTTTAGACACTAGGTTTTTTTCTTTCTTTTATTTGGGGTATAATTGATTTATAATGTTGTGTTAGTTTCAGGTGTACAGCAAAGTGAATATGTTATACAAATACATATATCCACTTTTTTTTTTGGATTCTTTTCCCATATAGGCCATTACAGAGTACTGAGTAGAGTTCCCTGTGTTGTACAGTAGGTCCTTATTAGTTATCTATTTTGTATACAGTAGCATGTATGTGTCAATCCCAATCTTCCAATTTATCCCTCCTCCCAGACCCCTTACCCAACCCTGGTAACCATAAGTTTATTTTCTACATCTGTAATTCTACTTCAGTTTTGTAGGTAAGTTCATTTGTAGTCTTTTTTTAGATTCCACATATAAGCGATATCTTACGATATTTTTCTTTTTCTGACTGACTTCACTCAGTTTGAGAATCTCTAAGGCCATTCACGTTGCTGCAAATGGCATTATTTTGTTCTTTTTTATGGCTGAGTAGTATTCCATTGTATATATGTACCACGTCTTCTTTATCCATTCCTTTGTTGATGGACATTTAGGTTGCTTCCACAGACACTAGGGTTTTTAAAAAGCAGCATTACCCTGATAATGCAGTAAGACTGCATTGTTCTGTTCTAAAAACAATCTGGACTCTGCAGACAGGATTGAATTGTGCCCCGCCCTGTTCCCACCCCAGACCCACCAGCCTCCCGCCAACCTCGTCCCACAGCCACAGCCATAGAGTGCTCTGTTGTGGGTACATGGCTCCACAGATGCCCCCACCTCACATCAGGCCTCGGGTGGCTTCCCAGGTCTGTTTGCATCTTTCCCTCTATGGAGGGTTCTGGAGCCTGATGGAACTTCCACCTTGTGGACCAAGCCCCCCTCACCACCCTCCCCCCACCAACCTCCAGGGTGAAGCTGGGGCCCAGACAGTGTGTGTGGTCCCCAGCAGAGTAGGGTGCCCCGGTGCGCCCCAGAATCTCCTTGGATGTGTTCATATATTCGTGTGTGTATATATATCTTTAAAAGATGAATACACGTCACTGGCAACGAAAATACTGAAACTACCTAGAAAGAAAGATAGTGGAAAATGGGTCCCTGATTGCAGTTCCCCTCCCTGCAGTGACCTCCCTGCTGGGTGTCTGTCGGTGGGGTGCATGTTCTGCTCAATAGAAGCCAGTGCCCAGACCCCCTGCCCCTGGTGACACCACCGCACCCCACCCCCAGAGCTGGCGGGGCCCTCACCCCGTCACTTCACCACCAGGGGCTGAACAGTGAGCTGCCAGGGTCTCCAGCTAGAGCAGTGGGCAGCGTGGCACGACTAACGAGTGATGCTGTGCTGGCTTCCACAGCGCACTCCAGCGGGGATGGCACCCGTGGGCTGAGGGGGTCCCTGGGAGTGGTGGGCACCGGCCGCTGGTATTGGGGCTCCACCAGGGCAGTGCTAGAGCCAAGAAGCCCTTGTATGTTCCTGGGGTCTGAGAACACATAAACCCCACGGGGAGTTCGGGCGGAGCTGACAGCCTGCTTGTCTTGCCCACAGAGGAAGTACGGCGTGGTCCTGGATGAGATCAAGCCCTCCTCGGCCCCAGAGCTCCAGGCCGTGCGCATGTTTGCTGAGTACCTGGCTAGCGACAGCCGGCGGTGAGGTTGGGTGGGGGGCAGGCCTGGGGCACGGTGGATGGGCCTCGGTGGGCAGAGGATGTCTAGTTGGCATCCCTCCTCTGCCCTCTCACCTCTCTGAGCTTCAATTTCCCTCACTTGCTCAGTGGGAGGCTGTGATGGACCCTGCTTCAAAGGGGACGGGGGGCTGGGGATCAGAGATGAGGACTTGTGTACAGATACCTAGGGACTGTGAGGGCCTCATTCTTGCCAGGAGGACCTCCCCTGGTACATAAGGGTGGGGACCCTGCAGCCAGTCTTCCAGCCATTGCTGCTCACCCACTGTGCAGGGGAGGGAATGGCAGCCACACCACACATCGTTCATCTCCGCCCAGATGGAGGGTGGGAGGGGACAGCAAGTCTTCACCCTGAGCTGGGTGTGTCCACCTGTGCCACAGACCAGCAGTCATCAAACTCCCTCAGGCGATGGCCAGGAGAGGTGGGGTGGTCCGGGCTATGGGGACCTGGAAGTGCTGAGCATCCCAGGACCAGGCCCGCCTGTTACCTGCTACTCCGTTGGGGTCTGAGACAGCTCACAGTCCAGCCCTGCTGGCCTCAGCTGGTTCCTGCACAGGCAGGTGCATGGGCTGTTCCTTGCTGGCTGGGATGCTCGCCCAGGTGCACGTGAACTCGGCCTCTGCAGGTGCACCTGTGCGTGGAGCACCAGCCTGACGCAGCAGGCCCCGTGGCCCCTCTGCACCTCGGTTTCCCCCGCCCCTCGGAATGGGCTGGTCTTGAGGCCCCCTGGGATTTCGGAGGTAAAACACTCCCCAGAGGGCGGCTGGGATGGAAGGCTGGGGCAGCACAGCCCACGACAGGGAGCCACTCTCTTCTGTGAGCCGATTCCCGCCTACCTGTCCCAGCCTCAGGACCCTTCCACCACCCAGGCCGCCCCTCACAGCACTGTGACGCCTCACAGAGGGGCCCTCCCCCCGATCTCTGCCCTGTGGAACTTAATAGACCAGGATGTGGTCATGACCTTGTTGACAGTACGCTTTCCTCGGAGGCTGTGCCGCCATCTGTGAGTCCCAAGTGTGGGTACGACTGTCTTCTGTGACCCCCACCTCTGCTCCTTCCTCGTGGAGGGCAGCGCCCTGTGCTCCACCTTCTGTGATCAGGCTCCTTCGTCCACAGACACTTGAAGGATTTACTCAGAGAGGCTTAAGCCGTGGCAGCTGAATGGGGACTCCCAAAAGACATGTCCATGTCCTGACCCCCAGAACCTGTGAACCTGACCTCATTGGAAATGGGGGTTTTTGCAGATGTAAGTGGTTAAGGATCTTGAGATCATCTTGAATATGAGGTGGGCCCTAAATCCGGTGACTGGTATCTTCATAAGAGATGGAAGAGAAGACACAGATGCGGAGGCTGCATGAAGATGGAGGCAGAGATTGGGGTGAAAGAGACACAAGCCAAGGACTGCTGCAGCTCCAGGAGAAAGGACCAGGACCGATCTTCCCTTGGAGGAAGGAACCAATCCCGCCAGCACTTTGATTTTAGACTGCTGGCCTCCAGAACTGGGAGAGAATAAACCCCTGTTGTTTTGATCCCCTGCCTGGTTTGTGGGCTCTGTGACAGCAACCCCAGGACACTAAGACAGGCAGCCTCCTGAGGCCATCCCTTCACCCTCTCTGTGCACGTCTGTAGCTGGGGTGACAAACCCCATTCTCCTTTCGGAAGGGGAAGGAGCCCCAGGGCTGCTGTGAGCACTACAGAAAAGAACCCGCAGGAAGCCCACGGCGTGGAGCAGGCGCTCGGGAAAGCAGAGCGGCTCTTGGTGCATCCATCCTGGCAGTACAAACCACCCCATACAAACTGCCCAGCGAGCAGGTGGTGGAGAAAGTGCTGGAGCCCGCAAGGGTAACCACAACGTGTTCCAGGACCAACGTACAGTACTGAGGTTACAAGGACAAGAGCAGGCACCGTGTTCACAGCCTGTGTGCCAGGAGCCAGGCAGGAAGCTTTGGGACGTGGCCTTGGGGCTCCTCACGCCAACCCTGTGTGATCCCCGTGCACAGCCCTTCTGTGCAGAGCGGGGAAGAGACTCAGATTTGAAGTCATTTGTCCGTCAGGCACTCTCTGGTGGGCGCAGAGGGAGTAATAGGCACATCCCTGCCCTCCAGGGGCTCTCAGGTACACAGGCACTTGGCCACCAGCCCCCAGCAACCCGCATGAAACGTATGCGCTTGTGTGTCCCAAGCCAGAGCATTTGTCCAGCAGTGACACAGGGCCGGGCCCTTGCCTCCCTTCTCTCATTAACCGCTTAGCAGCCCTTTGAAACAAGGAGTTGCAGCTCCTCGTTTCAGTTAAGCAGACCGAGACTCTGGTGTCCTGTGGCGGGTGAGGGCGCCCGGCTGGTCCTCGGGCAAGCCTGAACTCCAGCCTGCTGCCGGCTCCCAGCCCCCAGTCGCGCATGACGTCCACTTGCCGGGAGCAGCCTGCACACCAAGCTCGGGAACCGGGGGCAGCCACCCTGTCAGTGGGGTGTCGTCCTGCACAGCCGCCCTCAGGACCCAGGCCTGACGCTGGCCGAGGTAGATCAGGACCCTCTGCTGAGACCACTGGCCTCCTCGGGAAGTTGGTGACGTCGCCAGTGTGAGGTTTACCTGTGTGGCCTCATGTCCCTGTGGAGGTGTCCCCATTGAGCTAGCCTGTCCCTGTGCATGTGGGGCGGCGTGGACACCTCAGCCCCCGAGCACTGAGGGCCAGTGGAGCTCGAGACCTGGATGGTCGTTTATGCTGCTTCGTGGGCAGAGCCAGGCATGGCCCTTCCTGCCCCACACGCCCCATTGGGCCTGGAGCACCCAACCCCGCTTCTCCTGGCCTTGGTTTCCGTGTTTATGTGAGGGGTGAGGAGTGCCTGGTGGGGAGGTGGCAAGAGTGGCACCTAGTGGGGCCTGGCAGAGACAGCTGGGCCTATCCTGCCCTCCGCTGCTTTGTGCCCCAGGGGGCCTGACTCACCCTCTCAGGGCCGGTCGGAGAGGCCGCCTCCCGCCCCTGCCTCGGGCTCTGAGCAGCTGCATCTCGCAGGGATGGGATCGTGGCCGAGCTGGACCGGGAGATGAGCCGGACCGTGGACGTGACCAACACCACCTTCCTGCTCATGGCTGCCTCCATCTACTTCCACAACCAGAACCCAGATGCAGCCTTGCGCACCCTGCATCAAGGGGATAGCCTGGAGTGGTGAGTGGCTGTCCTGCACTGGGGGAACGGCCAGCGTGAGTGGCTCCTCTGGTGTCCAGGCAGCTCAGGGCCTCATCAGCCATCGTCATAGGAACGGCAAGGGGGGCTGCTCTGAAAGAGAGGGGCTGGGATGGGGCACGGGCCTCCCATTTAGGCTGCAGCTCTTGTTCTCCGTCCAGGAGACACACTTTTCCGCATGGCTGGGCCATTGCTCTGAGGACACATCACCCGGGGCTGAAAACCCTCTGTTCCCAGGAGCAGAGCAGAAAGCACCTTTGTCTCTGCCTGAGATTTCTGCACCCTCCCTTCTCCCATGAAGCCTTGTGTTTCTCTGCCTTGGGCCCTGGATTTCCATGTCCTCCCTGGGCCCCACGGACCCTCCTCTGAGACCGGCCCTCAGGGCACTCCGGGCCTGGGCACTGGAGCGCCCTGCAGCCTGCTGTCGGCTCCACCCCCACCCCAGGAGGTGGCTCTGGGCTGTGCTGTGTCCGGCTCCCTGCAGCCAGGACTCCAGCCCTGCAGGGTGCAGCCATTCTCCCCTATGAGCGCTCTGGTTTCTGCCTTCCCTTGGTTAGTTGGTCACCACGTGTTCCTTCATATCCGTTTATGTCCCACCCAATCCAGAGAAGGGTTTGCAATAGGCATGTTACACAGCTGGTGAGGCAGTGCACCCCACGAATGTTTCTCATGCTTCTCCTCGGGCTGGTCTGGGTGCTGGGTCACGTTCTGGCGGGAAAACTCGGGAACAAGTGGCCACATCAGTGATCGGTGGTCACAGCTGTCTGGGCTCGAGGCGAGGGGCTGTGGGTGTGGGTGCTGAAAGCATGGAGCAGGTGTTCCCCTGCAGCACTTCATCTGGGACTCTGGAAAGGAGACGGGGGTGCAGATGGGATGGCCAGCCACGGGGCGGGCAGGGAGCGGGCCACAGGCCTGGGGACCCCGTGGGAGCTCCCGGCCCAAGCACACTCAGCAGAGACAGGTGGGAGTGCAGGGCCTGGGAAGCGATGGGGTGCTCAGCCCAGCGAGCAGCGCCCAGGTCTGAGTTCGGCCCAGCTGGGCTGACAGTCAGCCTCAGTGTTCCCCTCTGTAAGGCGGGGCTGGTGGCCTGAGCACTCAAGGGGAGGTTTCTGGAAGGTGGTGCTTACACAGAGTGAGCCCCTGGTGGAGGATAAAGTGGGGTGGGAGTTCACTGACTGCCCGCCCTTTCCACAGCATGGCCATGACGGTGCAGATCCTGCTGAAGCTAGACCGCCTGGACCTCGCCCGGTAAGCCCCTCCCCACCGGGGCTGCTGGGCTGTGGCCTGTGCATGGAGGGGGGGGTATCTTAGCAACGGCCAGGCCATGTTGGGACCCTGTGTTCTCCAGCAGCCAGGCCGCTGTCTTCAAGGGTGCACGTGGCATGGGGACCACCCAGAGCCCTCCCCCTGGCTCTGATTATCAGTGACACGAGTGTTTCTCCATTTATTTCATTCTAGTCCATTGGGGTGACTGCACTATTGTTTACCTTCTCGTCTCTGCAGGGTGTTGCCTGGGACAAGGGGCGTCACTGTCTGTGCCTCAGTTTCCTTCTGTGAGGCAGGCAGTGGGGCCCATCTTGCAGGGTTGGGGTGGGCTTTGCAAGCACGCAGAGGCATGTGCAGCCGTGGATGGGGGGTGGCCAGGCCGGGGCCTGAGGTCCTGGGGCCTCGTGAGCAAGGAACTCGGGCTGGGGTGGGGCACAGTGACTGGCCACTCAGCTACCGGGCACCTCCTGCCTCTCTCTTCTGCCCCCAGGAAGGAGCTGAAGAAAATGCAGGACCAGGACGAGGACGCCACCCTCACCCAGCTGGCCACCGCCTGGGTCAGCCTGGCTGTGGTGAGTACCCGGCTTGTGTGCGGGCATGAGAGACAGGAGTATCCGGGAGCCAGGAGGTGGCGGCGACCCCCTGTGTGCAGCGCTGGCTGCTCCTGTGGGGAGGGTGCAGGTGGGGTTCCACAGACGCGCTGGACCTCCTGCTTTCTTGGGGGCTAGTCCCCTGGAGGAGCCCCAGCACGTTTTCCCCCTCTCTCGGGCTTGACCCCTTCTGGCTCCTTGCAGCCGAGAGGCTTGGCCAGAGCCAGAGTGAACAAACTGGGGGTTTATGGAACCGGACTCGGCGTACCTCTGCCTGCACGTACCCGCTCCCGCCCCCTAGCCCGGGTGCACGGAGCCAGCCAGCTGGCAGCGCACCCTCCTCTGGGGTCTGGCCCTGCTCTTGGCTGCTGTCAGCTTGCTCTCTGGGCTCCCAGCACAGGGTTGGTGCCCGTATCCCCCTCACGCTTTCCCCCCTGGAGCCAGCCCCCCACCCCCCCGTGCCTGGGCACCCCTCTCCTGGCAGCAGGCCCCATTTCTGGATTTGGACATTTGGCTCCCTTTCTCTGAGTCGCTCCTTTGTACGGGCCTTTTAAATGGTGCTCCTCGTATGTGTGCATCTGCACATCCTTTTGCGGGGCTGAGGCCTCACCCCACAGTATCCATTCAGTTTATTGGGACAAACCCGAACAGCTCTCTCCCATAGCCTAGCAGTCTTTCACAAGCACATCTTGGTCTCAGGTTCCCCTGCAGGTGTGGCGCTGTGTCTTTACCAGGCGGACAGAACCTTCTTATTCTGAATTCAGGCGGTCGGGGTCACGGCTGCTGGAGCAGAGGCCACCCCGATGGGCCATGTGTCCCAGTGGTCCCAGCTCAGACCTTGACCCAGCTGCCCATGCACTGATTCTCCCTCTTGAAGCCGAGGCTTTCGAGTCTATAAATATAGGGCTTGGGGAGCCGGGTTTGAGGGGGTCTGCGTACCGCTTCGGCCCCTTCACAGCACTAGCTGCACAAGGGTCTCTTCGGGGAAGGGGGCGGTGTCCAAAGACTGCCTGCTGTGGGCCGGCTGCACTGGGATTGTCTCCACAAAGTGCTGGGATCCCTCCAGGAGGGAGCAGGCAGGGTAGGGCCGGGCAGCAGGGTGACAAAGCGGTGATGCCAACTGTCCCCGCAGGGTGGTGAGAAGCTGCAGGACGCCTACTACATCTTCCAGGAGATGGCTGACAAGTGTTCGTCCACCCTGCTGCTGCTCAGTGGGCAGGCAGCCTGCCACATGGCCCAGGGCCGGTGGGAGGCCGCGGAGGGCGTGCTGCAGGAGGCTCTGGACAAGGTATGGGCAGGCGCAGCCCCAGCCCAGAAACAGGTGTACCACAGACCCCATGGCCTGCCTTGTGGCCATGTGGGGATTTTAATGCCATATCAGTTAAAACTCAGGATTGCAAGCTACAATCCTGATTCTAACTTCTCTTGGAAATGCGAGGATCCCGTCAGCCTGGGCCCCCGTCGGCCTGAGCTGAGCAGACCCACGCTCTGTCTCCTCTTCACTGACACCTTGGCTACCTGGCCAGGGGCCTTTCGTGGTGATCCCTCACCTGGGTCTGTGCTTGGGAGAGACAGCTCCCGTTTGCTGCCGAGGGGAGAGCAGGCTGCCGACGGGATGTGTCACCTCTGCCCATCCTTGTCGAGCAGAGGGCCTGGAGCGCTGCACTCAGGGCTGCCGCAGTTGTCTTCTCACGGCTGCCATCTGAAACGTTGTTTGATATAATGAGACACTGACACCAGTGGGAAGCTTTCTCCATGCTCATCTCTGCGAGGGGCCGAGCTATCGTCAGGTTGTTGGCCGAGTGGGGCCAGGCTGAGGGGAGTCAGTCGGGTGCTCCTGCTGGCTGGTGTCGTCAGGGTGCCCGTGTGGAGTTGCCTCGCCTACCAGAGCGCCCCGTGCTGGTGGGGAGAATGCGGGTCTCTGCAAAGAAGGGCAGCATGGGGTGGAGCCAAATCTGTGCAGGAGGCTTGGGTCCCTGCAGCCCCTCGAGCCTGTGGCGCCCTGCATCCTGAGCGGCATGTCCCTGCCTTGCCCCAGCCAGGGGCTCTGGCTGGGGTTCCTGGCCAAGGCAGCGGCCGAGCTGATTCCCAGAGTTCCCTGTGCCTCAGAGCCCAATATGGGCGGGTGGGGTGAGGTCACCCCCTTGGAGTTTCTGGTAATTTCCCGCAGCTTCCTGCCAATGCCCCTGGGGAGCAGGCAGGGCAGGAGGGGTCTGTCCCACGGTCTCAGGCTTCATTGCAGCAGGAGGAGCAGCTAGCTGGGCTGTGATAGGTTGAGGCCGCCTTGGTCTGGACTCCATTACTTTGAGATTTGTGATAAAAACGCCCCTCCCAAATTGCGACAAGCAAGGGGGCTCTGTGTCAGACTGGTCTGCACGTGAAGCAACACGCTCACTGGGAAAGCAGCCGGTGTGGGGAGGCAGAAGGGAGGGCCCTGAGGTCACTGTCTTGTGGAGCGGCCAGTGGTGGGGGCGTGCTGGGTCTTGCAATCCCAGCCCTGCTTGAGATGGGGGCCTGGAGGAGCTGACCCTGCCTGTCTGGTGTCCCCTTGTGTTGCCAGGACAGCGGCCACCCTGAGACCCTGATCAACCTCATCGTCCTGTCCCAGCACCTGGGCAAGCCTCCCGAGGTAGGACCCTCCCCACCCTCAGCCAGGTGCAGAGTGTTTTCCGGCCCTCACGGTGCCAGCCTGGGGTGGGCAGGGGTCTCTGGTGTGGCCCCGGCTCTAGAGGGAGCTTGGGGCCTCAGGGTCTGACCTTCAAGATTGGCCTGGCCTTGGGGCAAAAACCTGTTCCCCACGAGTGGGTGCAGCTGAGATCGGCCCCGGGAAGCTGGCATTGCAAGTACTCTCCCAGGGTCCCCATCCTGGTCGGGGCTGCAGGTCAGCTGCTCTGTGGGTCCTACAGACAAGTGGGCTGAGGCTCAGGGCTCCCAGGCTGGGACTCAGCCTGTGCCACCTCAGGATTGGGGGCGGACACCAGGACAGAGAAACAGGGCTCCGGGGAGCAATCCTGCTGAGCCTACCTGGTCTGAGGGCGGGGAGGAGGACGCTGGGGCACTGCCCCATTCAGGTGTCTTGCCCAGCCGGCCAGGGGCCTGCCTCAGGGCTTCATGATGGTCTGTCACCAGTTTCTCGAAGAAGAGCCCCCCAGACAGCCTCAGGGCTGGGGTGGTGCAGGACAGATAGGACCACTCTCCCACTCACCGCAGAGACATCCCCAGACTATCAGTTTTGGAGAAACAGAGCCAGACAGACGCCCCTAGCCCCACATGGTCAGGGCTGAGCCTGGCGGGTAGGGCAAGGCTGGGAGCGAGGGCCCACCTCTGAGGTGTCGCCATACGACGTGCCCAGAACAAATCCATCTCCTTTCCCAGCCCCGTGCTCCCTGACCTGCCTTCCACTCCTGGCCTCCTGCCTCTCCCAGGGCCTGGGTCCCTGCCCAGCCCGCATCCCTGAACCTGGTGCATGCTTCGCGCATGTACCAAGTGCAGGCTCTGTGCCAGGTGGTGCTCCCCACCCGCCAGGGTCCTCTCGAATTCAGCATGGTTCCGGGGCGGCAGGTTGTGATGGAGAAAATGTGGGGAAGCCAGGGCTCTTGCCTGGGTCTGGCCAGGTGGCCCTTGTTTCACCCCACTCCCTACCCTGCAGGTCAGAGCCACCATGGAGTCCCCATATTTAGCTAACCTTGCCTCCCCCACAGGTGACAAACCGCTACCTGTCCCAGCTGAAGGACGCCCACAGGTCCCACCCCTTCATCAAGGAGTACCAGGCCAAGGTGAGCTTGTGCAGGCGGCCCGTCTCTGAGCCCTAGACCCCCGAGGCTCTGCCAGGCAAAGCGCAGAACTTGGGGCCTGGCTCACAAGTTCTCGCCTTTCTCTGCCCACCCCCATCCCCCTTCCCCGCCCCCTATTCACGTTGAAGGAAAACGACTTTGACCGGCTGGTGCTGCACTACGCCCCCAGCGCCTGAGACCGGCCCCAGACGCGTTTCTGGAGCTGTGGGGATACAAGGCCAGGGCTGTGCTGCCCTCTCCAGCGGGCACTTGCCGTTTGGCCAGAAGCAGAGGCTGGAAGCCCAGTCCAGCCCCCCCTTTTGTCAATAAATGTCTCCACTCCAGGTATCCCCACTGGATCCATGTTTGCTCTAGCCATTTTGAGGGAAGCATGTGGGAACCAAGGCTCAGATGGGAGGGGCCTGGGCACCATCACCCAGGGCCGTTGCTGGGAGGGGGCCCCGGTGACCAGGGTCTGTGAGCAGCAGCTGTACAGACTCCCCTGCCCTCAAACAGCCACCTCATGTTGCTGAGCTGCAGGCGGCACAGCCATGTCCCCCAAGCCCAGTTGGCATCCAAGGAAACTGCAGCACAGAGAAGTCACAGCCATCACAAGGGGCCCCAGGATTTGAACGCAGGACCCCTGGGTGGTCTGCAGGTGGTGAGGGTGCCAGAGCACTCAGGCTCAGCCAAGTGGGGGTGTGTACCGGGTCCTCACAGGAGCGAACATCAGCCGCCCAGACCCCTGCTCCTTGCTGCCCTGTGCTGAGTCATGAGCCAAGACAGACCCACTGTGGTCGGGGCTGTGGGTGCCGGAGCGCTGCTGTGGGTGCCGGAGCGCTGCCGTGGCCAAAGCAGCGAGCTCCCTGCCCAGAGAGAGAAATGCATAGTGAGCGCCCCTCGATAAGAAGAAGCTAAGGGCTTCCCTGGTGGTGCAGTGGTTAAGAATCTGCCAATGCAGGGGACATGGGTTCAAGCCCTGGTCTGGGAAGATCCCACACGCCACAGAGAAACTAAGCCTGTGTGCCACGACTGAGCCTGCACTCTAGAGTCCGTGAGCCACAACTACTGAGCCCATGTGCTGCAACTCCTTGAACCCCGCGTGCCTAGAGCCCGTGCTCCGCAACAACAGAAGCCACCGCAATGAGGAGCCAGTGCACCGCAAAGAAGAGTAGCCCCGCTCGCCGCAACTAGAGAAAGCCCACACGCAACAACGAAGACCCACGCAGCCAATCAATCCGTTTATTAAAAAAAGAAAGCTAAACAACAGAGGGAGGGAGGGGAATGGCAGAGGCCTCTGGGATGAGGTCACCATTGAGCTGTGTCCACCAAAACAAGAAGAAGGATCTGCCAGGACAGGTTCTGGGGCGACGAGCATCCTGGGCAGTAGGAACAGCCTGTGCAAAGACCCTGAGGCCACACTGGACTCAGTGAGCTGGACAGGGCTCTGTCTCTGGGCCAGTGTCTGGGTGGGGAAAGAAAGATACTTGGGCTCCGAGAGCCTGGCTTCGGAGGTGGCCTTGGGAAACCCTGTGCTTGATTGCCAAGACAAGACAGAGAGCAAGGGACCCCCAGCATCAGGACCCACCCCCAGCCCCTCCCTGCCTGGCGCGGATGCCCCAGGGCAGGGGCATCAGTCAGGGGCAGTGGTGTGTAGGGGGAGTGAGGGCTGAGATGAGCTCCCTGGGGAAGAGGCCTGCCCTTTCAGGTGGGGCAGGGTATGGGTGCCATCCTTGGGACCTCGGCAGCCCCTCACTGAACCCCTGGTGCCTGGGAGCTGTTTCTCAGCTGCCAGCACCAGGAGCCACTTTCTGTTTCCGCTCTGTACCCACACATTGGCAGCCTCCTATGTGGGCCCTGCCAAAATGAAACTCGAGGCTGGGCTGGGGCTGGTGGTTGGGGGCACCTCTCCCATTACTGATGGGTGCCATAGTGACCAGATAGTGCCTGGGCGGGAGGGCAGAGGTGGGTGGTTGGGATGGTACAGGGCTGCCCCACAGGCCCGACTGGACCTATGAGGGCATGTCCAGCAGCCCGGGACCCCTTAGCCCCCGTCTGCTTGCCACGCTGGCTGTGGCATTAGTTAACGGGACAGATGAACCCCTGCCCACATGGAGTGCACATTCAAAAATAATGAGTAAGAGGTACAGCAGGACAGATGGTGACAAGTGCCAAGGAGAAGACTGATGGGGGGATGAGGGAGGTGCAACAAGCAGGTGACATTTGTAGGTAAAGCCTGAAGTTGGTGAAGGAGGAGCCCTGCCAATACCTGGGGGAACAGCATTCTAGGCAGAGGGAACAGCCGGTGAAAGACCCTGAGGCAGGACTCTTTGGGGTGTTGGAGAGCCACCTCCAGCTATGAGGCCAGTGTGGCTGGAACGGAAGGAGAAAGATGGAGAGAGAAGGGCGTGAGGATAGGTTGTGGGTCACAGTGAGGAGATGGGCTTTTACTCTGTGTGATGGGAGCTATGGAGGGCTGTGAGCAGAGGAGGGACAGGTAGGTTTCCTCTGGCCTCTGAGCAGGGTAAGGAGGAGGCCGAGACACTAGGAAGGAGGCACAAGGGTGGCCGAGGGTCGCATAAGGCTGTACAGGTGCAGAGAAGTGGCTGGATTCTGGGAACATTTGAAGGTGGGGAGAATTGGATTGCTGCAGGACAGAGGGTGAGGGAAAGGAGGAGGGATGAGGGCCCCTTTGACCCCCCCTTTCTGTTTTCACCTGTGCACCTGAAGGTCAGGTCAGGCTGGTGGCCATATGGAACCCAGCCTGGCTCCTGCAGGGCACACACTGATTCCCCCCACCTCGGAAGGCTGTGGGAGGACTCCTAGATGGGGAGAAGGGCGGGCACAGGCATGCGGGAGTCCTGGGGCTGGGATGAGGGCTACCAGTGGCAGGCGAAACGATGTCCCCAAGAGGTGACCGGTGCCTTTGGTGATGGCCATTGGGGGCTTTGGACACAGGTCGTGGTCGGTGTACAGTGGAAGATCATGGGGGGTGGTCCCAATGAAGTGATGGTCTTGATCCAGCCTGAGTTCCCCCACATGGGCACTCACTCCCTTGGCCTCCCTGAAGGCCTGTGTTAACCCGCTTCAGGGAGGCCTGCCAGGTCCTCAGGGTCACAGAGAGCAGCAGGTGGCCCTCAAGCGGGGGGATGGTGAGGCCTGAGTGTGGGACAGGGCAAGAGAAGCATGCTGGAGGGCCTGGGAAAGAGAGAATCGCTGGTCCTGGGCACGGCTTACTGGTGCTCACCTTGCCCCGTGTTGCGGACACAGCCTGGTGGGGTGAAGGAGCCCAGGATGGGCAAGGGCATCCAAGCGAGGACGAGGGATGGGGACACGGGGCCGCTGCGGCCCTACTCGGGTTCAGGTCAGGCGGGCGCCAGGCAGACACCCCCTCCACCCCCCGGTCGCCCCCCTCCCCCCTCCCCCGCGCCTGGGTTTCCTCCACTGGAAAATGAGCCAGATCGCTGGCCCGCCTCCAGGACGCGGCGCGACAACGCCAGGACTTGTACGCCCGAGGTCGCCGCTGCTGCCTCCGGGGGACCCAGCTCCTGCGCGCCCCGGCCCCGCGTCCCTGCGGGGCGGAGCTAGCACTGGCCCCGCCCCTCCGTCCCACGGGCTACGGCCAGCGCGCCCCCGGCCCAACTGCGGCGCGTGACGCGGGGCGCGCGGCTCCGGCGGCCACCGTGGGCGGGCGCAGACTGCCGGGACGACCGGGAGCGGGCGGCATGGCGGCGGCGGGGACCGCGGCGGGTCCGGCGGGGCCTGAGCCCATGCCTAGCTACGCGCAGCTGGTGCAGCGCGGCTGGGGCAGTGCGCTGGCGGCTGCGCGGGGCTGCGCGGACTGCGGCTGGGGGCTGGCGCGCCGCGGCCTGGCCGAGCACGCGCACCTGGCGCCTCCTGAGCTGCTGCTGCTGGCGCTCTGCGCACTCGGCTGGACCGCGCTGCGCTCGGCGGCCACTTCGCGCCTCTTTCGGGTAAGTGCTGCTGGGGGTTGGGACGTGGGGGTCCCGGGCTGGGGGGCCGGGATGTTAGGGAGTCCGGGGCGGGGACCCAGGGCTGCCGCGCGCCCCTTTGTGTCTCCGCGGACCAGGGTGACTGGAACGTGGCGAGCCTCAGGCTGGAGGAGCTCGGGACGCGGAATCTTCGGCCGCCGCGTGCCCCTCTGGGCCAGGGCGGGGTGGGGTTGCGAGTGGATGTGGGGGTGTGGCCGGGCTGGGGGAAGCCTGGAACGTGGGGACCCTGACAAGGGTAGGATGCTCAAGATGTGGGGGAACAGGTCCGGTCAGTGCGGGACAAGGGGGCCCCGGGCGGTGGGAGGGCCTTGTCTGCTGCGCACTCTTTCGGACCTAGCGGAGCTGGGTATAGAAGAGCGGAGGACACGGGCAGGGAAGGCTCGGCGCACAGGGGCTGCGTGTGCCTTGCGCCTCCGGGTCACTTGGGGCGCGCTCGGAACCGGATCGGTGTCCGGGGTCGGTGCGGCGGCGGGACTGGCTCGTCCGCTGCGACCGGGAAGAGGCAGGAGCTGCCCAGTCGCTGCCGCTCGTCTGTCTGGAGTCAGCGCCACCCTCCGATCAAGGGATGCAAAGGCCTGGGCTCCCTGGCCACGCCGTGTTCGCAGCCTTTGGGGGGAGGTGGCACGGCCTGGGTCTGCGAAGCTGGACTGTGCGGGCTCCAAGGGGTCGCCACCGAATTGCTCAGTTTCCGGCGAGCCTGGGAAGGCCACCTCCCCAGCTGGAGAGTGACTGTGGGGTGACATTGGCGCCTGGCCTCCCTCCCATCCTTGGGGAGGGGTCGCTGCTATGGGAGCTTGTTGGAAGGCGTTTGGGCTCCAAGCTTGGCTGTGACTTCCCTGAGGACCAGCTGGGGTCACTCCGCCCGTCTGACTGGAGGTGGCAGGGGGTGCAGGGACAGAGTGCCTGGAGCCAACAAAGGGGCCTTTCTCTGCTGGCTGGGCAGAGGCTGGCCCTTGTTAAGTCAGGGATGGGGTGTTGTCTGGCTGCCATTGTCCCCACTCCCACCCCCATATGACCCACATGGGGGTTAGAGACCGCAGCCACCACGCTGCTCCAGGGAGGGGGAGGCAGGCATGACTATGGCCCCTCCGTAGGTGAGCCCTGGTCCCAATCTTGCTTTGTTGCTTCCCCCACCTTCCCAGTTTCCAGCTGGGCAGTGGGAGGTCCAGGAGGACGAGGGCCAGAGCCCAGGAGGGGGATATGGTTGCTCTGGGACTACCAGGGTGGAGCAGGCTTCCTCCCCACGTTCCTGAGGGAGCTGGGTGGGGGACAGCAAGGTCACGGGCCCCTCACTTTTAGAATCCCTGGACGTTGGGCACTCACTCCAGTTCGTGGCTCGCCCTTCCCAAGAAACGGGCGGAGGGGCTGCCTCGTTCTCCAAAGCTCATCTTCTTGGCAGTCGTGTGGTTGCCAGGGGTTACCGGAGCTGGCTCTGGCTGTCTCCATAGCGACTGTTGGTGCTCCGGCCCCCTCAGCCTCGCCTAGGGGAGGGGGGCGGGGCTTGGCCGGCAGCTCTGGAGCCCCGCCCCCAGAGAGATTGAGGCTCTGCCCCCAGGACTCCAGGGGCGCTGGGTCCCTGAAATTCCTCCATGCCTCACCGTTGCATGCTCCCACTTCTCTTGTCCCCTCCCTGCTGTCCCCTCAGGTCCCCCCATCTGCGGTGTCCTTTCCTTGACCCTCTTTCTTCCTCTGCCCCATCCTCTCTTCCTTTTCTCCCCTGAGTTCCCATGTCCTCCCCCACCTACCCACCCCATCTTCCCCAGCCCCCGTTCCTCTCTGGTCTCCCCAATTCCTCCTCTGAGGCACCCCCTCCCGTCAAGTTCCTCCCGCATGGGGACTGCTAGGGTTCCAGCCCCCCATGTTCCCCCGGATGCCCCCATATTCCCCTCCAGTTCACTCCCATTGCCCCTTCCAAGTCTTCTCTTTAATCCTTCTTCCTCTCTGTCATACCCCTAGCTCCCCCCCCCAAGCCCCCCAGTCCCCTGGACTGACCCCACTGGTCTCCCTTGCTTTACACCCACGTGTCCCCCTCCTCCCCTCACAGCCTCCCCTCACGTTTCCGCCCAGGTCTCCCCCATCACTCCCCTCCCCTTGCGGCTGCGGCTGGACAGCTGGGCACTAAGTTTAGCCCTTGGCAGGTACACGTGGGCTCTGGTTACTTTCCAGGAGGCTGTGGGTACCGGGCCCGGCACTGCCTGGCCTGGGGAGTCCCTGGGCCTTGGTTTCCCTACCCTGGAGGAGCGGCCCTTGGCTACCAGTGCTGATGGCCGCCCGCCTTCTCACCCGTAGCCCCTAGCCAAGCGGTGCCGCCTCCAGCCTAGAGATGCCGCCAAGATGCCTGAGAGCGCCTGGAAGTTTCTCTTCTACCTGGGCGCCTGGAGCTACAGCACCTACCTGCTCTTCGGCACTGACTACCCCTTCTTTCACGACCCACCCTCCGTCTTCTATGGTAGGGGACCTGCAGGGATGGGGCAGGTTGGGGGAGGGCCCTGTTCTGAACTCAGAGAAGGGTACATGGGGGAGCTGGACACTCATCAGACATCCCATGCTGGATGTCTGCTCTGAGACAAGGGCGATGAAGGGGCCCTGGGGCCAGAAAAGGGGGCACCTGTCCCTGTCAGGACTCAGGGAAACATCCTAGAGGAGGGGACCCCTTGTGTGGGCCCAGGCAAGCAGTCCAACACGTGCAAAGGCCCTGGGGCTTGCATGAGCTTGATAATATGGGGACGAAAGGAGGATGGCAGGAGCTTGAGTTTCGTCCTAAATGGGATGGGTTTGTGGATTATAAAAAACCTTCTTCTGGCTGCCATGTGGAGACAGATGAATCTTGGGTAAGGAGGGGAGCTGGGCCCAGGGGTTAGGCAAGGGACCAATGTGGCTTGGACCAGCTTGGCAAGGAGATAAAGGTGGTGAGAAGTGGCTGCATCCATTGATTGGATTCGACGTGGGTGTCATCAAGGCCTGAGCCCTGGGTGGGATGGGCAGGAATTTGACTGCAGTGTCCTCTGTTACCAACCGGCAGGCCGATGTAGAAAACTCAGTCTACGACGAGGGGTCAGGCTTCTCTACTCTTGTGCTGACCACCCAGACCGTGTATCAGGGACACACATGGACGTGTTTCCTGCCGTGTGATATAAACATCCTGGGAGGGCTCCTGGTGGCACCAGGGAGCTGGGCATGGAACCCCTGCGCTGCACCTGTCTGTCTTGTGACCATGCTGCCCACATGGCCACTTTTCCCGTGTAACACACGCACATTTCCCGTGTCATAAATCCCTAGAGGGGAGGTTTGAGCTGTCATTCAATTTTCCTTTATGAGAATGAACTGTAATTGAACTCTCTCTCTGTAATTGAAGTTTCGAGCATGGAGTTGCCTCTGGTTCCTGCTTATAAATTATGCTGTGATAACACACTTGCAAGTTAGCTGCTTCTCTGCAGGCACGCTTACTGAGTACCTACTGTGTACCAGGTGCTGTGCTGACACAACTGTGAGTAGGTCAGAGAAAGCCCCCCACCCCTGTGTTTTGGGGTGACATATCTGTTAAAGTGAAACAAGAAATCTGTTAACGGTGATAAGTGCAGATGAGGAAACTTGAGTGAGCAGAGGAGCATGGGATGTGGGGTGTCTAGGAGGTGGGGAGGAGGGCATTTTCTACAGGGATGGGGATGGTCCCACCAAAGGTGACTTTTGAGTGGGGACTGGGAGGAACCTGGGGCAGATGGGAAATGCAAAGGCCACTGTCGGACAGACACGCTACTGGCTGATCAGAAGCAGCAAGGAGCCCAATCAGGTGGGGTGGGAGCAGTGGGGGTCTTTACCATAGGGCCACGAGCAGAGGGGGGACGTTGACAGGACGACCTAAGGGTGGGGCTGAGGGCAGGAGCCGGTGTGCTCTGCCCAGGACAGGGTTGTGGTGGGGAGAGCAGTGGCTGATTTAAGAAATGTTTTGGGGCTTCCCTGGTGGCGCAGTGGTTGAGAGTCCACCTGCCGATGCAGGGGACACGGGTTCGTGCCCCGGTCCGGGAGGATCCCACATGCCGCGGAGCGGCTGGGCCCGTGAGCCATGGCCGCTGGGCCTGCACATCCGGAGCCTGTGCTCCGCAACGGGAGAGGCCACAACAGTGAGAGGCCTGCGTACCGCAAAAAAAAAAAAAAAGAAATGTTTTGAAAGCAGAATTGATAGGATTCACTGCCAAACCATAGGTGGGTGTGAGAGAGAAGGAGGATGGGGCTGGCCCCAGGGTCTAGGGGGCTGAGGGTGGGGCAGGTTTGGGGGAGACCAGGAGCTGGGTGTGGGATGCCCAGGTGGCTGATCCTGGAGATCGGGGAGGGGGATGAGGCAGGAGTGACATGGAGAGGCCAGAGCAGCAGGCGGGGTGTGTGTGGAGAGGAGGTTGGAGGTCCACAGACAGAGCCCGGCCCACCTCACCCCACAACGTGCAGGGAGGTGCAGACGCAGCCCAGATGGGGAATTATCTGCTGCCCTCTTCCCTCTGCCCCAGATCTGGGGCCCAAAGCTGGAGAGGGGGTGCTCTCCACTGTAGCAGTCTCGCCAGTGTGATAGGTGGAAAAGAGGGTGTCCCGTTTCCACAGAGGGTGCCTCCGCGTCCCTTCCTTCTCAAGAGGGACAGAGACACTTGGCAGGTGTGGGGAGGCCCCCCTCTGCTGACTGCAGCACTGCCACAAGGCTGTGCACGGAACGTGGGGGGAGACCCAGCCAGGAGTGTGAGTTTTGCTACTGAGCCCAATTGGGGAGCCCTGGATGTGTTCAAGTGGGGGATGAGTGATCTGTCAGGTGTCTTTCATTTTTTTTAATTAGGTAAACTTTACATAACATAGAATTAACCATTCTATTTTATTTATTTATTTTTGGCCGCACTGTGCCGCTCGCTGGATCTCAGCTCCCCGACCAGGGATTGGACCCATGCCCCCTGCAATGGAAGCACGGAGTCCTAGCCACTGGACCGCCAAGGAATTCCCAGAATTAACCATTTTAGCCAGTCACAGAAACACAAATATTGTGTGATTCTACTTATGTGAGGCACCTAGGGTCGTCAAATCCATAGAGACAGAAAGTAGGATGGTGGGTGTCAGGGGCTGGGGAAGGGGGAACAGAGAGG
Source organism: Delphinus delphis (assembly GCF_949987515.2). NCBI lineage: Eukaryota > Metazoa > Chordata > Mammalia > Artiodactyla > Delphinidae > Delphinus > Delphinus delphis. Next base: position 12,774,200 of record NC_082685.1, read on the forward strand.
GAGTGTCTAATGGGAACAGAGTTTCAGTTTTACAACATGGAAAAACTTTTAGAGATTGGTTGCACAACAGTGTGAATATACCTAGTGCTACTAAACTTAAAAATGGTTAAGGTGGTACGTTTTATGTTATATATATTTTTACCACAACTTTTAAAACTTCACCATTTTAAAGTGAGCAGTTCAGTGGCATTTAGCACGTTCACAGTGTTGCACAAGCACCGTGTCTATCTAGTTCCGGCACATTTCCATCATCCCGAAAAGGAGACCCGTCCCCGTTAGCAGCTTGCCATCCCCCCTCTCCCAGCCCCTGGCAACCATTAGTCCGCTTTCTGTCTCTATGGATTTGCCTGTTCTATAGACATTTCATATACATGGAATCATTGGTATGTGGTTGCATGTGCCCGTTTGCGTCTGGCTTCTTTCACTCAGCATAATGTTTTTGAGGTTTATTCACATTGTAGTGTGTGTCAAGGCTTCTTTCCTTTTTAGGGCTGCATAATATTCCACATGATGTGGCTACACGAAACGTGGATTTACCACATTTTGTGTACCCAGTCACCTGCTGATGGACATTTGGGCTGTTCCCCTTTTGATGATTGTGACTAGTGCTGCTGTGGACATGAGTATACGGGGGTCTCTTGAGTCCCTGTTTTCAGTTTCCTTGGGCACAGGCCAAGAGTGGACTTGCCAGATCATGGCGTCTGTGTATTCACAGCCATCGAGGCTGCTGTGGGGAGAATGGACAGTCGGGAATAGGCTCTGGAGGCCGGGAGAAGCTGGGGCAGCGCTGGGAGGAGATGACGGTACCTGGACCAGGGTGGGGGCAGTGGGGGCAGGGCAAGTGAGTGGAGGTGGGGACCGAAGAGGGACCCCCAGATAGAGGTCCAAGTGGATCTCCGTTGCAGGCAGGACCAGGGTACAGACGAAGGGCTGTCACTGAGGTGGCAGCATAGGAGGCGTCTAAGGGATAGCTGGCCTCCAGGGGGACTTGAGGGTCTAGCTCCAGATCACTGAGGCTTGGAGGGGGAGGGACAGGAGACCGGGGATGGAGCCCAGGGAGGCCGTTACGGGGGATGGACAAAGAAGGAGCCGCAGACAGCAGGGCACAGTCTGGAGTTCTAGGTCGATTCGGGCAGAGTCCTCGGTGATGGACTGAGGAGGGGAGGCGGAGATGGTGGGGGGAGCGATGTCCCCTGGAAAGGCACGAGGCCTGAGTGCGGGTGGGCGCATGTGCAGGGGCAGGGGGCAGGAGGTGGCTGCAGGAGGGGAGGTGGAGCCGGGCCCGCTCTGCGGGAGAGCCCGCACTCATGGGCGTTGGAAAGTGTGTGATTTCTGCCTCAGCTGCTTGGCCGGCACAGCAAGGCAGGTGGCAGCCTCCATCGGTTTGGGGATTTGCTGGGAGGGCGGCACCCAGGACCGGGTGTCTTGAGCGAGCCTGGTAAGAGAAGACGGGGAAGGGGGCCTGGGGCACAGTTGGAAATTCTGCAAAGGACCAATTTCAGGGCAGGAGCACCTTTTTCTGTAGATCTATAACTGTTCTAAAAGGTAATGCCTATTCATAAACAATGATGGGTGGAGAATGGGTAACAGAAAACCAGCGACCAGAACAGCTGCAGAGATGCGTGGCACGCCCAGCATGCAGAGGACCCATGCGCGGCTTGAGGGAGTGTTCGGGGTCGCCTGCGGGTCCTGGAGGCCCTGCAGGTCCCCGACGGCACGGTCTGGCCCTCCCCAGACTGGAAGACGGGCATGGCGGTACCACGGGACATCGCGGTTGCCTACCTACTACAGGGAAGCTTCTACGGCCATTCCATCTACGCCACGCTGTACCTGGATGCCTGGCGCAAGGACTCAGTGGTCATGCTCATCCACCATGTGGTCACCTTGGTCCTCATTATCTCGTCCTATGCCTTCCGGTGAGTCCAGGAGGGGACAGGAGGGTGGAGGGCACTGGCGTGAGCAGTGGCAAGAGGCTGGCACAGGGCAGAGGCTGATGCCTGGGTGGGGGGGTATGGGGGTGTCCGTGGGAGAGGTTTCTGAAGAGAGATTCTGACGTGATGGGGCAAAACAGGTGCAGAGAGGCACCACCTGCCCCCACCCCATCTGTCCCCCTCCAGCTCCTCCTGGATGGCAACCTTGGCTGGGTCACAAAGCAAGTGTTTACTGAACACCTGCCATGTGGCAGGTGCTGCTGGGGGCACAGCCGTGAGCACAGTAGACAAAACGTTATGTTCCAGAGCCCACTGTGGCCACCACACGTGGTCATAGTGCTTCAAGGCAGAGCCTGTGCAAACCACAGCATGCTGTATGTGTAAAAGCCACCCTGATTCCAAGGGTAAAGGAGAGTGAAAATATCTTTCAGTCCCTTTGTTATGTCATTTACATGTTGAATGATGACATTTCAGATATACTGAGTCAATTGGAATATATTATTAAAATTAATTTTACTTCTTCCTATTTACTTTTTTTTTTAAACGCTGCTGATAGAAAATTTAGAACGAAATTGGGATTAGCAGATGCAAACTATTATATATAGGATGGATAAACAACAGGGTCCTACTGTATAGCACAGGGAACTATATTCAATATCCTATGATAAACCATAATGGAAAAGAATATGAAAAAGAATATATATATATGTATAACTGAATCACTTTGCTGTACAGCAGAAACTAACACAACATTGTAAAGCAATTATACTCCAATAAAGATATTAAAAAAATAAAAATTGAACATGGAAACTCAAAAAAAAATTAAAAAAAAGAAAATTTAAAACGACATATACAGCTCATATTCTATTCATTTTTTTAAAATTTATTTTTATTTATTTTATTTATTTATTTTGGCTGTGTTGGGTCTTTGTTGCTGCGCCTGGGCTTTCTCTAATTGTGGCTAGTGAGGGCTACTGTTCGTTGCAGTGTGCGGGCTTCTCATTGCGGTGGCTTCTCTTGCTGCAGAGCATGGGCTGTAGGTGCGTGGGCTTCAGTAGTTGCAGCATGTGGGCTCAGTAGTTGTGGCGCACGGGCTTAGTTGCTCTGCGGCATGTGGGATCTTCCCGGACCAGGGATTGAACTGTGTTCCCTGCACTGCTCCACCAGGGAAGCCCCTCAAATTCTATTCCTGTTGGACTAGCTGTGCCCTCCAGCACAGTAGCTGCTGGCCACAGGTGGTCATGTCAACTTTAATTAAACTTAAATAAAATCACACATTCTGTACCTCAGCCCAGTATGTGGCTGGTGACTCCTGTATTGGACAATGCAGATTTAGAACATTCCTATCATTCTTGAAAATTTATTAGACAGCCCTGCTCTAGAGGGTAGAATCAGATAACAACCCCCCCACAAAAAAAAAACCATGAAAGAAAAGAACTAACAGTTTGTTTGAAGGTGATCACTATGGAAAATTCAAGTCGGAAGATAAGGACTGCAGAGGTGGTGAGGTGAGGTGGGGTGGTCAGGGGTGACCGGTGAGCCGAGACTGAAAGTTGGTGAAGGAAGGCTCCGGGAACACCAGGGATGTTAGGGGATGAGAACAGCCTGTGGCTGTCAGGAGGGCAGAGTGGGCATGAAGACGGTGACAGAGGTGCACAGCCACATCCAGGCTGAACTCAGGCACCACGCAGCTGTGAGGCGGAAGGCTGGATAGGGACGGGGCTCCAGCCTTCGTCAGATCCTGGTGGGGGTGCGGCCTTTCCCAGGCAAGTCTGCAGTTCGCAGCAGTGTTCAGGTTAAATGTACAAACCTGGGAGCATCAGTGAGGCAGTCATGTTGAAAGTGTGGGGTATCTGGACACAGAATGACCCAGGCCTGTGAGGGTCAGGGGTCATTGAGGGTCAGAGGTCACAGAGATGAGGAAGGATCAGAGAGGGCACTTCCAGGGAGGTTCCTGAGCCTGGGGTGTGGCTGCCACAGGACGGGTGCAGCCTGGGTGTTACTGCTGACCTAGCCCTGTGAAGGGGGGATGGGCAGGGCAGATGGGCCAGGGAGGACAGCTCTGAACAGACCCACGGGAAGCCTGGAGGGGTGGCCAAGGGGGCCTGTGCTTGGGAGCCTCGGTGCGGGTAGGGGTCCCAGGGTAACCAGCCCTCTCTCCTCTCCCGATTTCCTCCTCAGGTACCACAAGGTGGGCATCCTTGTGCTCTTCCTGCATGACATCAGTGACGTACAGCTGGAGTTCACCAAGCTCAATGTCTACTTCAAGTCCCGCGGAGGATCCCACCACCGGCTTCACGCCCTGGCTGCAGACCTGGGGTGCCTCAGCTTCAGCCTCAGCTGGTGAGCCGGCAGGGGAGGAGGCGGGCCTAGTGGAAGGGGAGGGGACCTGGTGGAGGTAGGCGGGGCCAGGCCGGGAAGGAAGTGGGGCTTATGAGAGTGGGTGGAGCCAAGCAGGAAGGAAGTGGGTCCTAGAGAGGCGGGTGGGCAGGGAAGGGGTGGGTCCTGGTGAGGTGGGTGGGGGCTTGGTGAGGTGGGAGGGGCCAGACAGGGCCAGGGTGATGTGGGCGGGGTCTGGTGGGACAGCAGAGGGCACGAGTTGGGAATAAGCAAGCTGGGCAGGAAAGGACAGCACAAGAATGGAGACAGCTGGGCAGGAATGAACAAGGGTGGGGTAAGGAGACATGGATGGGTGAGGATGTGCAGGGACAGATGGATGAGTCCAGACGGGACAGGACAGGGACTGGGGGGAAGGGGAGGGGGCTCCCCTCCCCCTCCCCCTCGCCCCCACAGCCTCCTCGACGCGCCCCTCCCTTCTGCAGGTTCTGGTTCCGCCTCTACTGGTTCCCGCTCAAGGTCCTGTATGCCACGAGCTACTGCAGCCTGCGGTCGGTGCCTGACATCCCCTTCTACTTCTTCTTCAACGCCCTCCTGCTGTTGCTCACACTCATGAACCTCTATTGGTTCCTGGTGAGTTGGCGCTCACAGCTCCTCGCCACCCCTTTCTTCTCAGATGCCAGTCCTGTCCCGGTCCCCGTCCCCAAGGAGCGCTCCAGGTGCACGCCCTTCTCACGCACTCCCAGGGAGGAGGGGCATGTTAGGCAACGTGCAAAGGGCCGGTGGCAGGAGCACCCAGCCATCAGGAGGGCAGCGAGGTCGGGGACGGGGCTCTCTTCTCACCTGTGCCTTCCCCTCCCACAGTACATCGTGGCTTTTGCTGCCAAGGTGCTGACGGGCCAGGTGCGCGAGCTGAAGGACGTGCGGGAATATGACACAGCAGAGGCCCTGAGCCCGAAGCCCAGCAAAGCTGAGTGAGTGTGGAGGGGCCCCCAGCCCTAGTTCATTCCTTAACCACGTCCGTCTGATCGAGCGCACTCTGTGGGTAGGCCCCGGAGACACGGCAGCGGATGAGGCTGATGCCGACGCTGCCCCCCCGGAGCCTGCATCCACAAGAGAGACTGCGACAAAGGCATGGACGACGTAGCGACAGAGTTAGATGCTGTCAGGACAGACAGCGAGGAAGGTGGGGGTGGAGAGGTGAGGGGCGAGAATCAGGGTCTCGGTGGTGGGAGCCGTGAGGGCCAAGCCCAGTGCTGAGGATCAGCTGTTTTCCAGGCCTGACGGCAACCTCTAAGCAGGTGGCAGTGGAAGGGGGCGGTGAGGGGGTGCCATGGGCAGCCCAGGGAGCCCGGGCTCTGTTCGGGCCAATACCCTCTGGTCCAGGGGGGCAACCACTGGTCAGCCAAGCAGGAGATGGGGCCGGGGGTTTGGGCCCAGGTGGGATTTGTAGGGATGACGAGCCAAAGGGGCCTCTTCGACCGTCCTGGAGGTAGGGGCCTCGGGACTGCCAGCCCTGGGATGTGAGCCAGATGGCGCCCAAAGCCCCTGGCCTGGAGGGGCCCCAGGAGTGAATGGAGGCGGGTTGGGATGACCAGCAGGGTCCAAGGTGTGCAGCGCCTCACAGTCAATGTGAGGGGTGGTTGAGCAGCACTGAGATGGGGGCTGCTGAAGGCTCGCAGGGCGCTCCCCAGCAGACCCTCTGATTTGACCCCTGGGAGGTCATCAGTGACCAACCTGGGAAAGATGGTTTCGGGGAAGCAGTGGGCTCAGAGTGCAGTGAGCTGTGGGTCAGAATGGGCAGGGAGGAGGATGAGAGAAGCAGAGATTTTTTAAAAATCTCCTTGAAAGACATGAGAAGGGGAGCAAAGAACTGGGGGAATTGCCAGAGCAGCCAAAAAGCCAGCGCCCAGGTTAGAGGGGAGTCAGGCAGGTGAGCAGGGATTGTGGACACAAGAGGGCTGGGCCGCAGGTGAGGTCACCCCAGTGGTCAGATCCCAACTCTGGTGTAGAACTAACCAGACTTGCTTTGGATGTAGGTGAAATAGAAATAAAAAATTCAAAGATGACCCAAGACCTCTGGCTCGAGCTGCCATTTACCGAGATGGGACTCAGGGCAGGACCATGTGCACCGGTGGGGGTAGGGGGTTGGGAGTCTAGTTTTGAGGGTGTCGGATTGTCGATGTCCAGCGAACCTGAGTTGGGAATTGCGCGTAGAGGTCAGTGAGGTCTCACCAAGGAGTCTGACCAACCCTCAGAGGCTTCCAGAAGAAACAGTGATTAAAGAGAACTCCAGGGGTGAGGTTGGGGAGGCACCTGCTTGGCTAAATCTAAAACTGAAAGACCTTTCTGCTGTAAAACAGTGAACTCCTAGAGATGTCCTTGTAAACGCAGAGCCCAAGGCAAAGAGCAAGCCAGACCACCTAGCTCCACCCTGCTCCCTGCTCTGTCTCCCCCAAGAATGTCCAGCCAGAATGTGAGTTGGGAGGCTGGCGCCTCCAGCCCCAAATGACAGCATTCCCACTAGGATGGCAAAGAACAAACTCCATACAGAAATGACAGGGGACTGGGGACACGCTGCCATGGTTGGCCCCATGGGCACCACCTGCAGAACCTGGTCCCTAAGGATGGCTAGAGTTAGCGCAGTTGGGTATAAAACAAGATGGGATAAAAAGCAATGAGAATGTGGAATGTGCCACAAAAGAGCTGGTCAGGACACCTCAAAATCGTCAGGTCATGGAAAACAAGAGACTGAGGAACCGTCAGCTCAGATTGACTGAATGCGATGTGGGATCCTGGACCAGAAAAGGGACATCTGTGGAAAAACTGGTGAAATTCAAATAAAGTCTATGGTTTAGCTCATAGCAATGTTCTAGCATTGGTTTCTTAGTTGTGATAAATGCACTGTGGAGATATAAAGTGTTAACGTTCGGGGAAACTTGGGCAGTGGCTACTGTGGAGCTCTTTATGCTATCTCTGCAAATCTAAAATTATTCTAAAATGAAAAGTTTATTAAAAATGTAAAAGGCATGAGAGACCATGAAAAACAGCATTGGATGTTAAATATATTTCTTTCCTAGGGCTGCCGTAACAAAGTACCACAAACTAGGGGGCTTAAAACAACAGAGGTTTATTCTCTCACAGTTCTAGAGACCAGAAGTCTGAAATGAAGGTGTCAGCAGAGCCACTCTTGCTCTGAAGGTCTTCCTTGCCTCTTCCAGTTTCTGGGGGTTCCAGATGTTTTTTGGCTTGTGGCTGCATCACTCCAATCTCCATTTCCTGTCTTCAAATGGTCTCTCTGGCTCTTATAAGGACATTTGTCATTGGATTTAGACCACTATGATCTCATCCCAAATTCCTTCACTTAATTACATCTACAAAGACTCTTTTTCCAAATAGAGTCACAGTCACAGTTCTAGAGATTAGGATGTGGACATATCCTTTTAGGGACCACCGTTCAACCTATTATAGATGTTAAGTCTCCCAACGATTAGATACAGCTGAAAAGAGAATCAGTGAATTGAAAGCTGCGGAGAAATTACCTAGGATGCAGCCTAAACAAATGGAAAATATGACAGCTAGAATAGTAAGAATTATGTGGCTGAGTCCTAATAGGAGATAGATAGACAGGGAGAGACAACATGAGAAGACATAATGCTGAGAATTTTTCCAGAAAGTGACAAGACATAAATCATAAGCAGGATGAATACAAAGGCATCCGGGCCCCAGACACATCATAGTGAAATGTGAAACAGCTACAGAAAAGAAGAGATGACCTACGAAACAGTGACAGACTAACAGCAACGAGGGAAGCTGGAAGACTGGAGTCAGATATCACCTCAAATGCTGAAAGGAAGTAACAAGAAACCGGGACTCTTATACACAAGTTTAAAAACAGTTACTCAAGAGAAAGGAAACCTGTTGGCTTGCATGAGATCCTGGGTTTGGTCCCCAGCATCCCCACCAAAAAAAAAAAAAAAAAAAAGGATATCGGCAGGAACAAAAACTAAGAAGGCTTACCATTCACAGATCTTCTCTAGGAGGATATTTCAGAAAACTACCCCAAGAGATAGATCAGCAGAGAAATTGATACATATCTGGGTAAAAAATTTTTTTAACGCCTAATTTGAGAGATTTTAAAAAATTAGAGCTGAAATATTTAATATTATTGAAACAGGATTGGTGGCTTTGCATTTTGCAGGAGGGTAGGGCATTACCTTTGGGCTATATTGAGTATTTATGTTAACACTATTAGGGTGTAGAGGGGAGAATGGAAGCAAAAACAGGTACAACAAAGTAAATGCAGGAAAGGAAAGCTAGAAAAAGCAGGGTAAGTAATGCAGAATGAGGGTAGAATCTCAACTATTGCGCATGCAAATAAACACACGTGGAATAATCATGACAATTACGCGACTGGGCTTTTAAATAAATCCATCTCTGACCTGGTCAAAAGACTTCAACTCCAGGATAAATAAAAGTTGTAAGTAAAAAGACAGGAGGAGGGCTTCCCTGGTGGCGCAGTGGTTGAGAGTCCGCCTGCCGATGCAGGGGACACGGGTTCATGCCCCGGTCCAGGAAGATCCCACATGCCCCAGAGCGGCTGTGCCCGTGAGCCATGGCTGCTGAGCCTGCGCGTCCGGAGCCTGTTGCTCCGCAACGGGAGAGGCCACAACAGTGAGAGGCCCGCGTACCGCAAAAAAAAAAAAAAAAGACAGGAGGAGAAAGGTGTAATTTTTGATGTGAAAGGATCCTCATGATGCAGCCCTAAACTGTGGCGAGATGGGACCACAGGAGGTAAAGTCCACGTTCCTCATCAGGCAGCTCCGAAGCAAGAACAGATGTTCTTTTTAAGCACAGGAACACTTCTCAAAATTGAAAAAAACCAGGGGCAACCTCCGTTGCTCAGAACCAGGATCGTGCAGACCATGTATGATGAAAATGCAGTTAGATTTGAAAACAATGACTGAGAACCACTTTGAAGGACCCCGGAGTGGAGAACAAATCATGTGGCAAAGCAGCACTGAGGCCTTCTTTGCTCCTGCTGGTTCTCTCTTCTGAACCCCCTCCATGGGGCCCCTCCTGGACCTCTGTCTTCGGCCCCCTGCAGTGGCCCCTGCACCCTGGTCACGACGTCGGTCTGAAGCCCCCATCGTTCTCTTGGGCTGCTGGGACCGCCATCCATCGGGGGCCCTCACCCCGCTCTGGGTCTGCTGACCTGCCTGAGGCTACCCCACCCCTCCGTACACCGGCTTTCTCCTCCGTGACACTCTCAGCTGCCCCCGCTGTATCTGAAGAGCCATGACCCGCACATCTGGTCCTCGCTGCAGCACTAATGGGGGCCAGGGGTCCTCAGCGATGCCTGGGCAGTGCCTGATCTCCTGAGACTCTTCCTTCTCCTCGGCCACCAACTGTCCTCACCATTGTCCCCTCACCCGATGACTTGGCTTCCATGTCCCCAGGAAAGCAGGGGTAGCCGGATGAGGACATCCACCCTCTAGTGCCGGCTGGCTGCTTTGGTAGATGGTCCGTCTCCCTCTGAGGCCACCGTCCCGGGCCACCGATGTCCACCCCTTTGCCTGCTCAGGGACATTCTGATCAAGAAGAGAAACCTCCTCTCTCCGCTCCGCTTACAGCCCAGCACCCCCTTCTCCTCCCTTCTCGAACCCAGCTCCCTCTGGGGTCTTCCCCCCACCACCCCGAGACCACTCCTGTCCGCTCCACTGATGCTAAACAAATCTGGTGGTCACTCCCCCCCGCCTTTTTTTGAACAGTTTTATTGAGATGGAATTCACACACCATGCAATTTGCCCATTTGCCGTGTAGAAGTCAATGTTTTTAGTCCATTCACAGAGTTGTGAAACCATCACTGCGGTTTTAGAACATTTTTGTCACCCCCGCAAAAGAAACCCCATACCCAACCCAACCTCTCCTTTTGCAATCGCCAGTCTGCCTCTGCTCCCTGCTTCACTTTCTTTTTTTTTTTTTTTTTTTAGTATTTTATTTATTTACTTGGTTGCACTGGGTCTTAGTTGCGGCTCGCAGTCTCCTTAGTTGCGGCACGTGGGCTCCCGCTTCACTTTTTAGTGCCTTCCTGCTCCGCATCTGGCCTCCCCCTCTCCCAGGGCCCTTTCACTTAATCCACCCCGACTTCCAAGTTTCTCTCCCAGCTCACAGTGCTCCTCTGAGTGCCATTGTCTGTGTCAGCATCTGCTTGACATTCCAAGCACCTTCTAAATATCCAGAATCAACCCCCATTCCCACCGCAAACTACCTCTCGTGAACATTTGTCCATCGCACTTGATGGCAACTCAGGGTGAAAACCTTGCAAAACCCTAGGGAGCCCCCCGTCTCTCCCTCTCCTCCTTATCCTCAAGGAAACATCCAGAATCCACCCGAGTCTCTGCCTGCCCACATCCCCCTGCAGCTTCCACCCTCGTCCTGATTTTCTCTTTCCCGCTGTGGTGCACTGAGACGAAAAAGTGTAAATCTGATTCTGCAGAGAGGCCGTCTCGCCCTAGTTGGGTACTCCCCTCCCCCGCAAATACACTGTTTTTGAGGAGGGAGGGGGCACTTGGAAGCTTGTGCAGAAAAACAAACCAGAATCACCACAGGAAAGCTCTGATAAAGAGGCACAGGGCGGGGGTACGGATCCTTGGAGGTATTAAACCTTCTATAGAAGTATAGGAATTAAAACAGTGGGAACAGAGCTGAGCCCATCAAACTTTAGCAAAGAAGCATCCCGGGAGGGAAGGAAGAACTGTCGATGGGACGCTTGCTTGGTAACCATCTTTATCTCGCATGAGCCCCCAGTGCAAACTCCCAAAGCATCAAAGATGTTGATGCAGAAATGGAAGCTGTGCAATCAAAGAGTCGAAATGAGAGACTGTGCCGTCCAGCAACTGAACTATGAGAAGACTCAAGAAGCTGGGAACCCCACCTCTGCTCTGTCTAAAAGACCAACAGGCAAAGCTGAAGATATAGGACAGATGGGAGGTCCACGGGGGGCTTATCTCTGATCTCCCAGATAAAGGGCTCCCGCGGTGGCAGCGAGAGAAAACAGCAGCCCACGGAGAAGTGGGCCGAGGGCGGGAGGTGTGCTCCCAGGAAGGGGCATCCAGTGGCTCCAGCCCCAGGGAAGAGCAAACTAAAGTGACTGAGACCATCTTCTCCAGGAAAGTCTTTATGTTCTCATATGGAACGGTCTCTGAGCTAGAGTGCTCCACAAACCAAAGGGCTGCAGGGTACAGTAATGCACATATGCTAGTATCTGAGGATACACAGAAGTCAAAGGGTGGTAGATCCCTAGGAGCCGCTCGGTTGAACTGTGAGTTTTCTATGCTTTCTGAGGTCTAGACCGTGAGAATATATTACTGGCTCAGAAAACTTAATACAGTTGTACATAAACTAGACTGTAGAATTCACTTTAGCAGAGACTGATGGACCATGTGCAAAGGCACGAAGAGTTCTCATACGTGGGAATAGGAATGGCCAATGGCCGTGACCGTAAGACTGCGGGGAGATGCTGTCTTGGCATCAGCAGGCTGGCCAGTTAAACAGGACACAACACCGAGCAAGTGATGGCAATAGCGGTGAGGGGCAGGGGTAGACCTGTTGAGTCCAGTAAGGTGGGCCTGGGCAGATCCCCAGGGTGCAGGTCCCTTCCCAGTCAGGACCCCAGAGACCTGCCACTAACACAGGCAGGGAAGATGGAATTAAGGAGATCATCAGTGCACATGGGAGCGATCTCGGTGGCACATTTTTGGAAAATTGAGGTGCAGGAGAAGACATCTTTGTAGACAGTTTGAAATATGCAAACCATGAACGTTGTTTAGACGTTAGGGGTCTTTCTCTGGGATCTTACAGTACTGATTCGTTTTAAAACACTACATAAGTTGTTTTAAGGACATGGAAGCAAAGAAGGGGCTGTGGCAGGTGTAGACAGAGGGCAGTGGATGGAGAATCATGGGCTGGGAAGCCTTTCCTGGTAGGGCCATTGTAGTTGGGGAGGAGCCTGCCCGGTGGGATAGCCGGGGGCTCTGGCCAGTTCTGCCTCCCTGGGAGAGGAGGAGGATAAAGCGCTGGTCCAGGTCCAGGCGATGGGCTTAAATCAGGCAGAGGTTGGTAGGTGACTTTTGCCCTCCAGCAGCCGCGGGTGGCCCAGGGGGGAGGGGAGAGGAGGGTTTAATTGTAGGAAGGAGCAGGGACCACTTGCCCAGCAGGCAGATGGCAGGGTCTTTTGGCCTTGTGGGCTGGGAGGAAGAATGGGGCGGGGCTGGGAAAAGGAGGGCAAGGAGGGCGGGACGGTGGTGGGAGGCGCTACGTGGTGGCGCGGGGTCCCTAGGCTAACCTGGGCCGGTTCTGGCTCGCAGGAAGCCGCTGAGGAATGGACTGGTTAAGGACAAGCGCTTCTGAACCCCTCGACCCCGGCCCCGCCGCCCAGGACCCAGCCCCACCCAACCTCGCCCTCGGGGACCAGCCACGCGGCTGCCCCATTCGCCCCCTGTACCCTGGCCCTATCAGGCTCCGCCCCCGCCGCAACCCACCCCGCCCTGGCCACTCCCGGGACCCCTGCCCCGCCCCCTCGAGACCCCGCCCCCATGATTGGTCCCTATTCGACTTCAGGATCGCGGCCACGCCCCCCGAGACCCTGACCTGGCCCAGGTCTTTCCAGGGACCCCGGTCCCGCCCCCAGCCCGCAGGTCCCGGAGCCCACCAGCCCCTGAGCACTCGCCCGGCCGCCGCCTGTGACGAAGATGCCACCGCTGTGCCGGCGTCCGGGCCGCCACGTCCTTCTTCTCCTACTGGCCATGCTGCTGCCCTCGTCACCCCCGGCCCGCGCCCCCGCGCCCCCGGGCCCCGCCGCCGCCCTACTCCAGGCTCTCGGGTTTCCCGACGTGCCCCGGGGCGCCCCCAAGTCCCGGCCTGTACCCCCTGTCATGTGGCGCCTGTTCCGCCGCCGGGACCACCAGGAGGCCAGGGCGGGCCCTCGGAGGACGCCCCTGGGGACTACCCTGCGGCCGTGCCATATGGAGGAGCTGGGGGTCGCCGGAAACATCGTGCGCCACGTCCCGGACCGCGGTGAGTGGGGTCTGCGCTGGGGGCGTGGGTCTGGGAGGCCGATACCCCGCTGGGCGCCCCGAGCCCGCCACGAGCCTCCAGCGGCGCGTGAGGAAGGCCGGAGAGCCCTGAGGGTCGCCACCCTCCCCGTCCAGCCCGCAAGCAACCTGGGCCTCTGAACTCCCTCAGCTCCTCCGCGTGGACACCTGCCGGGACAGGGGATGGGGTGGGGGAGTAATCCGAAGGCCAGGCTCCCTTGCACCGAGCAGGGCCCCTTGCTTGCAGCTGAAGCCCTGCCCCCACTCCATCCCACCCCCTCTGCCGCTTCACACCACTTGATGCCTTCCTGCAGATGCCACCCGCCCTAGCATCGCTTCCCCACTAGCCCCATGCGTTCGCTCATTTCCCCCCCCCACCTCCCCACCCCCGCCTATGTCCCCAACGGCGGGCTGGCCGCCCTACACTGGTCGGGGCCTCTTCCTTGCAAATGACGCCCTGCCCCCACTCCATCTCCCTCACCCACCGCCGCTTCACACCATTTGACGCCTTCTAACAGATGGTGCGACCCCCAGCTCCGGTCGCTCACCTTCCCCCGCTGTCCCCAACCAAGACCCATTCGCGGGCCGGTCGGCACCGAGTGGGGACCCAGCGCCAGCCGAGCCCTCTCCCTTCCTCCCCAGGCGCGGCCGCCCGGCCCCCGGAGCCCGCCTCAGCTGCGGGACAGTGCCCTGAGTGGACCGTCGTCTTCGACCTGTCGGCCGTGGAGCCAGCCGAGCGCCCGAGCCAGGCCCGCCTGGAGCTGCGCTTCGCGGCTACAGAGGCGACGGCGGGGACGGCGGGCGGCTGGGAGCTGAGCGTGGCGCCGGCGGGCGCGGGCCCCGGGCAGGTGGTGCTCCGCCAGGCGGTGTCCGCCCTGGGAATGCCGGTGCGCGCCGAGCTGCTGGGCGCCGCCTGGGCCCGCAACACCTCGGCGCCGCGCAGCCTCCGCCTGACTCTGGCGCTGCGTCCCCGGGCTCCCGCTGCCTGCGCGAGCCTGGCCGAGGCCTCGCTGCTGCTGGTGACCCTCGACCCGCGCCTGTGCCACCCCCTGGCCCGGCCGCGGCGCGAGGCCGAGCCCGCAGTGGGCGGCGGCCCTGGGGGCGCGTGTCGCGCGCGGCGGCTCTACGTGAGCTTCCGCGAGGTGGGCTGGCACCGCTGGGTCATCGCGCCACGCGGCTTCCTGGCCAACTACTGCCAGGGCAAGTGCGGGCTGCCCGCCGCGCTGTCCGAACCCGGCGGGACGCCCGCGCTCAACCACGCTGTGCTGCGCGCGCTCATGCACGCGGCCGCCCCTAGCGCCGCCGCCGGCCTTCCCTGCTGCGTGCCCGCGCGCCTGTCGCCCATCTCCGTGCTCTTCTTCGATAACAGCGACAACGTGGTACTGCGGCACTACGAAGACATGGTGGTGGATGAGTGCGGCTGCCGCTGACCGGGGGCGGGCGGGAGAGGGCAACAATAAACACTGCGTGGTCCGCTCTGCTGCCTTCTCGGGTCTTGTCACCTGGGAGTGGGGAGGGAAGCAGCTATGTCCATCACCATCGACCACCAGGATGGTGGGTGGAGGTCCTACAAGTGACGCCGCCGGCGCAGCCTTCCCAGAACCCATCTCTAGGGGGCCCAACGTCTAATGTACACGGGCCCCAGGAACTGACCCTGCGTAGGCCCAGATTCCCCAACTCCCGTCCCTGCTGCACAGGTTTGGCCCGTCTCAGCTTTGCTGTTGAGGTGGCTCCGAATCCCCCACCCCCAACCAGGCAGAACCCCAAACCAAGTGCTCTGCCACCCCCTGTAGTTATCCAGCCCCAGTGTGAATGCAGAGCTGTTTATTAAGATTTTATTGGTGACAAAAGAAGTTAAAACAAATTGACCGAAAATCAAAAAGTTACATTGCCTTGGTACAGATGCTTCTTGATTTGGGGGACTCATAGCAACTGTTGCTAAGGTGGAGAAAAAAGCAAACAGCACAAAGCAGAGGCAAAGCATTCCAAGGAACAGAACAGGGTGGGTGGGTGTGTCACCCATGGGGACAGTGCACAAGGGGTCATAGCAAAAACCTATCCAAACTCTATGCAGCTACCAAAAGAAGTGGGAACCGAAAGCACTACAGCAATGGTAATAAATAAGAGGCCTTGCCAGAAGGAAGGTGGCCTGTGTGTCCCCCGTCTCTCCCATGTACCAGCTGGAATCTGGAGGCTTTGGGATAAGGCACATGGGGAGGGGGATGCTGGGGGTCAGGGTCATCAGGGCCTGGATAGGCAGGGTTAGGGTTAGACAGTCCCCAACTAGGTCCCGCCAGGGAGGCTAATCCCCGTCATGGTGTGCGAAGAGCTGGGGGTGACTCCACCAGCAACAATAAATGCAAGTTGCAACCCAGATCCAGGCAGAGGCCCCTTGTACCACGTGATGTGACAACTCCTTCAAGCCCTTCGGCACAGAACCAACTTATTTCAGAAATGTATCCCCTTTCCCCGCCAAAGTTAAAATGACCCCACCTCATCAAAACTGTGCCCACAGGTAGAAGGGCTCCAAACTAGTCAGGTAGGGTGGGGGAACAAGAGGGGATGGGGCATTCAGTGAGCCTAACTGGCCACAGCGACGGTGGGAGCCTCCCTGGGAACGGGGACAGATCCTCCTGGCTAGTGCTTTCCACCAAATCCTCAGGAAGGACCCTGGGGAAGGAGCCACTGGCCAGGGAACTGCCACCTTCCTGCCCTCTGGCCTCACGGCCAGTCCTGCCCGAGGCCCCTCCTGCGGGGCCGAGTCCACGGCACACGGGAAGCACTTTGCTTCTCGGAGTCCAGCAGAGACCACGGAGTCGCCTGCCCGGCCCGGGACCATGCTCCCTCACTGCCCTGACGTACAGGGAGAAGCTGCTGGAAGCTAAAACTGAAAAAAAAAAAAAATCCTCCTCCCGTCACAGGTGTTGATCCTAATCTTGAGTTGTTTTGGCATGTTTAAACTTCGTTTCTGGAAGCTTCTCGCATCTCCCAGGTCCACCACTAAGATTTGAGAGACAAATTCAGGAAAGTATATTTTTCAGTACTCCTTTGAAAGAATCTTTAAAAAACAAACAGAAAAACACAAACCACCATATTTTCTTTAAATGAAAACCCTCCTAGAACACAGGCAGTTGTGAGCGCGGCGATATCAGAGCCAGCGTGGACAGAACCCACTCTGAGGGGCTCTCCCGGCACGGCCGCCACCGCAAGGAGCCTGCTCAGCACAGAAACGCGTAGTTTTTCCTGCTAAAACGTAGTCCCCTTTCAATAAAAGAGAAAAAGAAAGAAAAGAACAGAGGAAAGGGCTACTCTGAGATGAGGGTCTTCCTCCCTCCGCCCTGGTCGCAGACCCAGGTGTGGACGCAGCGGGCGAGCGCTGGGCTCCTCGGCGAGCGGGGCTGGCGGGGCTCGCTGGCGGGCGGTCCTCCGTGGCCGCCCCACCTCCCGCTCTCCCTTCTCCGTCTCCTCGCCGCCACGTGCCAGCAGTGGGCGCTCGCTCTGTCTCGGGCTCCTCTCTCCCTCGGGTACTCCTCTCCCTCTCCTGTTGCTCACAGTGGTGCTTCAGTTTTAGCAGTGGAAAACAGGTATCCATTTATTTTTATTTTTTATTACCCAGAATAAGATGCTGATGGACTAAGCCACGTAGCTTAGCTCTTCCGCTGCCACCTGTTGGGGAGGGAGGGAGGGCAAGAGGCTTCAGAGAAAGTGGGAGCTGGGGCAGCTCCCGGGCCTGGCCCAGAAGGCACGGACGGGGCTTTCTCCCCGACTCCACTTGGCACCTGCGTCCTCATGTGTTAAACATAACCTCAGAGGCCGGCCGGGTACCCAGACCAATGACTTCCCACCCGGAGAGAAGGCAGCCAAGAGTTAAGGCTGCTGAGCCTGTGTTGTTCAACAGCGGTACGCCCCTTCTCCCAGCATCACTGCATCCCATTTTCCCTGCACACCGTCAGGAAGGGGCAGAGGAGCAAGCCCCAGGCCTATGCTTGCCCTGCTCGGCCTCGTTACAGATGGAGAACCATGAGGCCCCTTCTCCCAGCATCACTGCATCCCGTTTTCCGTGCACACAGTCAGGAAGGGGCAGAGGAGCAAGCCCCAGGCCTATGCTTGCCCTGCTCGGCCTTGTTACAGATGGAGAACCATGAGGCAGGACCCTCGCGGGCACCTAGAAGCACCCCGAGGCACCCGTGCACCTAGGAGCTGGGGCCCTCGCCACCCTCACGACCTGCCTCATCAGGGCGAGGGGTACGTCCACTTCCTGGCTGCCCACCAGGAGCAGCTCTAAGATTCTCTCTGGAGAGGACCGTGGCACAGACGGTGTGCATGAAGTTCACATCCCCCAGACACTAAGAAGAGGTGCAGGGACCCAGAGTGACAGGTGACAGGATGCACTGGCCCCTCGAGGACTTGAGACTGCCATATTTCCCAAATTTTCCTACAAGTCCAGATCCCAGCGAAGACCTCCTCCAGAGGCCAGCTTGCCTTCTAATACTGGGACAGCCCCGTCACTCCGCCGTGCTGGTATGCCCGCTCCCCCTGGTACGTGGAGTCTTGCGACAGCGCCACATCAATCTGTGACTTAAACTCATCTCCAAGGTAACTGTCCTGGAAGACAAGGTTGGAGAGATGAGCACCCAGTCGAAGGATGCGCACTCACCCTCCCAGGCTTGAGAACCTGCTCTGCGTCCAGCCCATCACCAGCCGCAGGGAATAATCTGGAAACCTATCCTCAAGCCTAAGTGGCAGGAAACCCACACTGGTTACTTCACCATTGGAGACACGCTACCCAGGACAGTATTGTGGATGGAATGTTCTAGACCTACAGTCCCCCTGCTAAGGTCTTTAGGGGTAAGTGTCACGGGGTCTGCATGTGTGAAGAGGGCTCCCTGGGCTGGTCTGACTTTTCTGTGGGTGTGAGACGTCTCAAGTTAAAGTGGCAGAGGGCTCACCTGGGACAGCTCAGGCTGGGAGAGGCCGGGCTGGCTCATCTGGGAGGGCTGGCTCATGGAGATGTAGCCCTGGGTCAGAGCGCCCTGTGAGAAGGGCTGTGACGCCACATCCTGGCTGGCCTGGCTATTGGGGAGATTCGTCTGGCTGGGCCCAGGAAGCCCAAAGCGGTTCTTCTGGCGTCCCCCACGACCAGTCTTGCCTTTTGGGGTGCCCCGGCCTGAAAGACAGCCATCCAGGGTTCCTTGAACGAGGTTTTGAGCCTCACAGACAAGCACTCCTGCTCAAAGCCTGGATGTGAACAAACTCCAAGGCCAAACTGCTTTTCCCCATGGGATGCCACTCAGTGCTCACCTGCGGCTGGCCCATTAGCTTGTCCAAAA
This sequence comes from Delphinus delphis, assembly GCF_949987515.2. Classification (NCBI taxonomy): domain Eukaryota; kingdom Metazoa; phylum Chordata; class Mammalia; order Artiodactyla; family Delphinidae; genus Delphinus; species Delphinus delphis. The sequence continues at coordinate 12,792,893 of NC_082685.1, forward strand.
TACCCCGGTGGCGGCATGGGCGGCATGACCAGGTTGAAGGGGATGGGAATGTTCATGGCAGCCACGTGGCTGGGGCCAGCACTGATCATGCCAATCTGGTCATGGGTCTGGAAGTACATGTTCGAGGGCCGGCCTATAAGACACAAGGTGAACGGCAGGCATCACACTGCATCCAGATGAATCTGTTGCCTGCCCACAGCTGAAATGTCTGTTTGGTCCTGTCACTGCTTTGTCTGCCCCAGCGTTTCTTGGTGCGTCCCTAACGGCAAAGTCACCTGATGCAGAATCTCACAACTCAACCCCCTCCCCCTCCCTGCACCCAATAGCCTCCTTGAGGCTGGTGCCTGGGAAGGCACCTTTTCTCCCAGGGGATTCTGAGAATCACTGGCCCATGGGGATCTGAAAAACTGAAACCGCTATGCATTTCTAATTTCTTAAAAAAAAACCTTTTATGGCAAATGTTATATTCATATTACATGCTACCACTGCCACCCTGCCACCCCCCAATCAAAAGAAAAAGACCAAGCTTGACAGACCAGCAGATCTCACTGAAAGCAAAAGCCCCCAGGGCAACCTTGGGTGTAGCCAGACCCACGGTGGCATCAGGGATGAAGTATGGACCCAGGAAACCCCCAGCCACACAGGGACTCGTCAGATGTGGCGATAAGAGATCTGTTGTTCTTCAAGAACACAATCCCTGGGACTTCCCTGGTGGTGCAGTGGTTAAGACTCTGCGCTCCCAGTGCAGGGGGCCCAGGTTTGATCCCAGGTCAGGGCACTAGATCCCACATGCATGCTGCAACTAAGAGCTCGCGTGCTGCAACTAAGGAGCCCATGTGCTGCAACTAAGGAGTCCGCTTGCCGCAACCAAGACCCAGCGCAACCAAATATAAGTAAATAAATAAATAAATAAATATTTAAACAGACAAAAACAAACAAAAAAACACAATCCCCTGTCTGAGCCCAGGGACAGGGAGAACACTGGGGCAGGGAAAGGGGCCTTGCCAATTTAATGTGGAAAAGGAGCAGCTGGGGTGCGCCTGCCCTCAGGGTGAGTGGCAAGCACATGAGAGGTTTAAGGCCAATGTGAAACTCGGGGAGGTGGCACAGAGTCATGGGTGAGGCAGTCACCCTCCATGCGGGCTGGTGCAGGGAAGGGTCCCAGGAGGCAGGGATCTGGGGGATGAATGGGAACCGTCTACAGACTGGCTCAGGCAAGAGTCGTCATCCCAGCAGCAGGATAAGGCTCAGCCTCAGTACATACGGAAGCCTCACACAGGAAAAGCGGGCATGCGCAACCCTGAGGTCTGACAGATGGAGCTGAAGCTTGGGGAAGCCCCGAAACCTGAAATGAGGCGGTGGGTGTGACACCCCCACTGAGAAGGCGAGCGAAGGGCAGGCAGGGTGGGGTGTGAGCACAGGGGCAAACTGGCTGAGCTGCGTGCGGTATTTGTTGAGAAACTGCTGTCCATTGAGCTGTATTATTTTAAAAACATCTGGTTTTTAGAAATGGCCAAAGACCAATTATTTGATTTCTGACAAGGGAAGCTGAGAAAACTCTGTCAAACAGGCTTCTGTGGACCAAGGCTTGGGAGGCCACTCCAGGAGTAACAGGGCTGGAAGCTGTGGGCGTGGGAACGGTCAACAACGGTGGGGCCGGTCCGGTCCCCTGCAGAGACTCACCCTGGCTGCTCCGGTCATAGACGGATCCTGGGATGATGGCCTCCCGGGCATCATACATGGCTGTTGTCATGAAGCGGGCTCCCTGCAAAGGGTTTAGATAAGTGAGGAATTTATCATGTTGATACAAGGAAGAACTTCCAAAGATCTGGTGGCCTGGGAGGTGGCCAGGCTGCACTGAGGACTACCCCGAGGCTTGCTGGCTTTGGGCCTTGTGTGCTTTGGGCCTTGCCTGCCCCTCCTCACCTGACCTGGTCTTTGTTGCCAAACATTTCCGTCTCTGGGCCTCAGCTCAAGCAGCATCCACTCCCTAGGCCCCCAGAGCACCTTGGGTTTGCCAAGTTCCCTAACTGCTTGGGTCTGACCCCTAGGTGCCACCTGTGACGTAGCATCCCATGAAGTCCAAGGCCAGAAAGGCCTCAGAACAGCAGGGAGACCTGGCGTGGGGGGGCTCTGTGGGGACAGACCGGCATGCATGGCTCCTGTTCACACACTGACACTCTCGGCGCACCCTCAGCTCACACTAGTCACGTGTCACACCTGCCATCGCTCACTGCCACGTGCCTGGAACACTGGCTTGGGGAGGATGGGGTTCCCAGCAGTCTCCTCCCCGCCTCCCCGCCCCCTGCCCGCGGCCGGCCCTCACCGGGTTGATGGTGTTGACCAGCTTCCTGGGCTTGCTGAACTGCATGAGGCTCTCCCGCAGGTTGTTCAGCGGCCCCTCCACCAGCACCTTCTGCTCCTTGTAGTAGTTCAGCAGGTGGTTCCAGAGCGGCTGCTTGGACAGGGCCTTTGGGTTGCCCACAATAATGACCCCATATCTGCGAGACGTGGGCACAAAGAGTGCCGTGCTTAGGGCTGCACAGTGAGCAGAGCACTACGCAGATTGGTCCAAGGCAAGAGCAAACGAACTCGAAACCCAAGTCCAGAGTAAAAGGTGCCCAGGCAGCTCTCCTGGCACCCCGCCCACCAGGCACCCCTCCTCTTGCCATACAGGAGCCTTGGGTGCCACCCTCGACCTCCCTAACCAGACGCCTGCCCTGCCTGTGCCAGTGCCCGCCGTGAATGCTGGGGACGGGTGGGTAACTGCGAGCTGAGGTGACTTTCACTGGAGCCCACCCTGTAGCTGCCGAGCCTACAACTGGGTTTATTTGAGGGCAGATTTCTGTGGAGCCCAGATGTCAAAACACCTCTGTGGGCCGATGAGCTCAGAGTGAGTCTCCTTGTTTGCAACCACGAGTCAGCCTCCTGGGCACTATGTCATAAGTGGCCCAGGCAGGCTCCACAGCAGCTTCGGGACCCCTTATGGGCCGGGCATGTAACTCGAGGCCCAAGCTGAGCTGCTAATGGATGCTCACACCCATCAGGCTGTGCTGGGACCACCCCCGCCCCTGCCAAAGCTGGCCACAAAACAAATGGGGTAACAAACGAAAACCAAGGTGCCCTCAGTGGGGAAGGGACCAACATGCGAACGTGAGCCCTGCTTGGGGCTGGTACGATGGTGGCTGTTGTCTGGTGTCACGTGGGGGTAACACGGGGTCCACCTTGCCCTCTGGGTCCCTCACCATTTCAGAAAAGTTTTATTCCAGAACTGAACAAGGCAAATAGGACTAAAACATTAGACTCATGGATTAAACAACTTGACAAGGACACTCCGTTGTTGGGATGGAATTTCCTTCGAGACTGAGGCCACAGAAAGCCACCAGGACACAGAAACAAAGACAACTCATGAGTGAGACGTTCTTTCCGAATTGCTGCTGGGAGCCCTCTGACCACTAGCACTGGCGAAGCCCCTCTACCATGCCCTGTGCCCCAGCCCAGGGTGCAGCTGGGGTATGAGAATTAATAGGAAAAGAACCAGGCACTGAGCAGCCTCTTGGGCCAACCCCTCCCAGCGCCTCAGAAGGACTCCTATGCAAGAGAAGCCACCAGCAAGGCCCAACAGGACTCAGTCTTCCATACCGTGCTCTGGTCAAGGCCACATTAAGTCTCCTGGGGTCGTTTAAAAATCCAATGCCTTGGTGCTCATTCGCCCGCACACAGGAAAGGATGATGAAGTCCTTCTCGCGGCCCTGGAACGCATCCACGCTGGCGATCTCCACCTCCTGCAGGGGCAACGGTCACGGTCAGCCAATAGGCTTCCTTCAAGGACCCTTCAGCCTGGTGTGCTCAGCCTGGTGTTAAGATGCACCATCAAATCCCAGCGATGAGCCTGGGACCTGAAGCCTGCAGAGCCCCTAGGTGCTGGCCACCGCTCACTGCGCCTCTGTTACAAGGCGGTCAAAGGTCAGTGCCTGGGGTAGGAGCCAGCAGACCGGACTGGGCGCGCGCACCTGGTAGAGCTTGGTGTGCAGGGAGCCACTGAACTGCATGTACTGCACCAGGTAGGAGCGCTGGCCCTCATAGGGCGTGATGATGCCGATCTGGTCTGGCTTGGCGCCCGCCTTCAGCAGCTTCGTGGTGATCTTCTCCACATTTGCAGCCTCCGTCCTAAGAAAATCAGGCTTTCACTTCCCAGGCTCCACCTGTGGGCTCCTGAGACCGCCCCCCCACCAAGGCTGGAGGCTGTGGGAAGCTCAGGGGCAGTTCCGCCTCCAGCACGACCCTGGGAAGGCCCTGCCCAGTGCGGCCACAGCTGGGCTGCCCATCCTTTACCAAGGGAGTCATGAGGGATAGAAAGGCTCACGCGTGGGCTTATGAAGGATCTGCTCAACATAAAAACATACGCTGAAAAGATGAGATTGGAAGTAGGCTGTTGGTTTAAGTGTCTGAACAGAATAAGGATGAGGGAGACAAGGAAAAGTTTCACCACCACATTAAACAAAACCACAGGTTAGCAGTCACTGGACAAGCCGTCACTGAAGCTAGGAGACGCCACAGATGAATCACTGCTTACCTGTTTAGGTAGGAGGTGCCTGAGCTGGCAATCTCCTCTTGGCCCTGGGTCACGTAGAAGAACATCGGTTTATCCGGTTGGGGCCACTGGAAGTCAAACCCCTTCTTCACACGATCCGCTGTCATCGTAGAGAAGAAAAAAAGAGAATATCCTATCAGAGAAGAAAGTGTAGGCAGTCTGGACTGAGCTAAGGTGGAGAGCTGAGTGGAGGCCATGCCATCCTGGGCAGGCACACGGTGGGGCAGGAAACCGCAGGCTCCAGGCAAAAGACCCAGGTCTGCGGGCCCGGGCCAGGCCACCGAGTACCGAAACTCCCAGGAACACCTGGCACCGTGTCTGGGATGAAGCCGGCTCACTGGCTGAAAAGATCTCACTGGTTAGTGCTTTCTGCAGTCTGTTTAAGAAACCTGTGTCTGGGGGCTTCCCTGGTGGCGCAGTGGTTGAGAGTACGCCTGCCGATGCAGGGGACGCGGGTTCGTGCCCCGGTCCGGGAGGCTCCCACGTGCCGCGGAGCGGCTGGGCCTGTGAGCCATGGCCGCTGAGCCTGCACGTCCGGAGCCTGTGCTCCGCAACGGGAGAGGCCACAACAGTGAGAGGCCCGCGTACTGCAAAAAAAAAAAAAGAAAGAAACCTGTGTCTGCCTCAGAGTAACGAAGATATTCTATTTCCTTCCAGAAGCTTTATGATGTACCTTAAGGGACTCATATGCCCCTACAACTGGCTTTTAAGAACGACACTGTTGGGACTTCCCTGGTAGTCCAGCGGTTAAGACTCTGCACTTCCACAACGCAGAGGGTGCAGGTTTGATCCCTGGTTGGGGAACTAAGATGCCAAATGACACGTGGTGTGGTTAAAAAAAAAAAAAAGAATGACACTGTTGAGCTGACCCCATCTTGTCACACACCAGGGCCTGTGGACACATAGGTCTGCCTCTGGACTCTATCCTGGGCACTGTGCCCAGTGTCTCTGCGACTGCAGCTTTACTGTAACTCCTGACATCTCCTAGTATGAGTTGCCACCTTCATCAGGCTCTTCATGTTCGTCTTGGGTGCCTGGTCCTTACAATTTAAAAAAATCAGCTTGTCCTGTCACATACCCCACCCACACCTTTGGGAATTCTGACTGGAGTTGTACCTGATCAACAGATTAGTGTAAGAAAACTGGTATTTTTGCATGAAAATAGCCTAACACTGATGAAGGAAGCTTGACCCATGAGAACACGTCGTATGATCCCTTTTATGTCAAGCTGAAAATGAGGCAAAGCCTCAACCTTTCAAGCGAGGGCAGTGGCTGGCAAGCTTGGTGACCTGCTCACTGCTGGCAAACGCTTAACCACCTGCTGGGGGTAAGGCGAGGGCTAATCTACAGTGCTGGCCAATTTCTGTGGTGTAAACACTCCCGCCACCACTGATGTCAGGCTATCCTGAGTCCGTGGGTCTGGGCAGGCACCCGCACTGCCCTGGACAGGGGTCACTTCAAGGCTGCAAGGAGCTGGTCAGGTTGTGCTTTTAGATGCAGGTGCTAGTTACACAGGTGTGTTCACTTAGTGAAAACTCACTAAGCTGAACACTTAGGATCTGGGCACTTTTTTACACTTCAGTAGAGAGTTTAAAAAAATATACTCATGGGCACTGATGGTTCAGCAGTGAACCACCACCACCAACCCCTGCCCTACGGAGCTGACGCCGTGGAGGTAGGTGGAGCAAGGTGGGCAAGGGTGTGAATCACGGTTAAGCGGTGGCTTTCCCAACAAGTGTCAACCGCGTCAGAGAATCACAAACAAGCTCCTCGTGGCCTGGCCTTTTCTAGCCCCACCACCCAACAGACCAGCAGCATTCTAAGTGTCAAGACTGCATTGCACAGCAGCCATGGGGCCCTGGCCAGGCACGCACACTTTCGGCCTCAGTCTCCTCACCTATAACGTGGGCTAAACAGGCCGACGTGGTGGGCTGCTGGCATTAATGAGACACTAACTGGTTCTTGAATGAATGCTGGTCTCAGAACCCCTTTACACTCTGAAAAGTTGAGTTCAAACAGCTATTGTTTTTATGGATTACATCTACTGATATTTATTGTATTTTAAAACCCAGAAATCTAAAATATTTTAAAATTCATTTAAAGATAAACATATTAACTTACAAATATTTTTTTATGAAAAATAACTGTATTTTCCACTAAAATATATATTTAGTGAATTTTCGCAACTCACTTCACTATCTGGCTTATTCTATTCCTGTTCCCAGTCTCCCATGAGCCCTTGCAGCATGTGAGGATGGTCACAGATGCACGTGGTTGGAAAAGGGAAGCGTGTTTTATGACCTTTCCTACTACTGTGGAATTCTGCCCAATTCTACAGGAAAGCTGGACGGGAGGTCACCCTGCAGGTCAGTGACGATGGCCTTTCTACTCTGCCCTGCACCTGCATGGCCTTTGACCCCCCAGTGACTTGGAAGCACCCTTGCTGGCCACTGGAATGGCAAGTGCCTGCTCACCCCGTCAAGCAGAGCTTCCAAAGGCTGACGCACCTGACATCTGTCACCACCAAAGATCTCATCAGAAAATCCATGCAGCATTGGGAAGACTTGATCAGCTTATGCTAGGGGACATGGGTTTTCCAAAATTCTAATTTTGGTGTGAATTCTCAGATTTTATCACTGGTGATGAATATTCTCAGTTATTTTCCTTGAAGCCACAGGCTCACTTTGGTCACTTTTGGGAAAACGCCTGCTAAATACCCCAGTCTGTATAACCAGTGTGTGAGTCCTTCCTTCAAGCACCTCACACCCCTGCCAAGTTTCTTAGGAGAACGTCCTCCCCCATCACACATAGAATCACAAGAACATGCACTCAGGGATTAGTAAACTGAGTACGCTTTGCTTGTGCACCCAGGCTGGTGCCTGCCACAGGTGCGTGGTGGTGACGACACACAGCAGCCTGGTCGCACCACTGACTCATGCTGAGGCTTCTGCGCCATTAGCGTGTCAGCACAGCCAAAAGGCACACGATGTCCCAGTGTTACTACAGAAGTAGTCTGGCCTTGGTCGTGCAGAGGTCTTTGAGACCCCCATGGCCCGGACTTTGAGAACCACCGATAGAGGAAAGAGCGGGACAGGCAGTCAGCTCTGCCACCCCCTCTTGTGTGTGTTGTGTGTGATGCGCCAATGGTGGAAATGCTCACATAGTGACTCTGAATTTTACGAGGACACAGGCTCCCCCTTGCCCACACCCCGAGAATGTCCCAGAGTGTACTTTCTGTCCCACTGACCACTGCATCTCTCTGAGGCGTCCCCTACCCACTAGCAGTCACCACGTAAGCCCACTTAAGAAGGAAGTGACAGGAGGTATTGTCTCCCCAGGCCCCCCACTCTGGGCCGAGTATTACCTGCAGTGACACCATTCTGAAGAGAGCCCTCATAGAAGATGTTGGATGGGAAGGCACTGAGCGCAGGATGCATCCGATACTGGACCTGCAGACGGATGGGACGGATGCCCAGCACCACCAGGCGCTCAAAGAGCGACTGGGACAGCCCGGCCTTGGCCGCCTTCTTGCACATCACCACGGGGCCCAGCTGGCAGTGGTCGCCCACGAGGATCAGCTGTGGTGAAAGGCCCACACAGGTAAGAAGCTCAAGCATGGAACAGCCTAGACGTCCACTCAGGGGACTAAGAGGGCCAGGGTCCATACAACCACCCGGCTATGTGAATTCAAGTGGCAAGATATGGCCTGGGGGTGGGAAAACTGCCCACCACATACATGGAACACGCAAACTTGCACTCAGAACCCACACAAAGGCACTCTGTGCCAAGTCCACCCTTCGAAGACCCCCTCAAAGGGCCTGCTGTGCATCCCTCTGTGCTCTGGCAGGGCATCAAACAGCACTACAGGACACTTAAAAACAAACCCCCAGCACTAAGAATTACACAGAACTGGAACAAGAGAGAATGCACACCAATTTTCAAACAAGACTATAATGGATGGGCTGTGGCCCACCTGCTTGGCTCCAAGGACCACAGGGACCATGCACTCTGGCTCGGTGGCCTGGGTGCTCTCGTCGATTAAAATGGATCGGAACTGCATCTTGGCGAGCCTCGGGTCCCCGGCGCCCACACACGTGCAGCAGATGACATCTGCATTCTGGGGAAGAGAGTGCGCCAGGCATCAGGGCACCTGCACGGCCAATGTTCCCAGATCCCCAAAGCAGGCAGGACGGGACACAGACACCATTCCGGTCCACGGAGATAAGTGGTCCCTCCCTGACAACATCTGTCCAGGGTGCAATGACCCTAACTTTCGAGATCCTAAGTGGTTGGGCTTCACTCCTAAGAAAGAGCTTGGCGCCTTGAGACAGCCTCTGAGCGGCAGCGCTAAGCCAAGGGCACCATGCTCAGGCTGAGATCCACTTCTGGTTGGTTCATCAGCAAAGAGCAGGAGACAGCGCTCCAGACCTGCCCCCTGCCCCACCGCGGGTACGGACCAGGTTCCCAAGATCCCAGCAGCAGGGAGGCTGGCGGGAAGTGGAATCTACCTCAACAAGATGTCTCTGTGTGATCTCAGAAAAGCATACGGAGGAGGGTATCAGAGTTCTCTCCTCAAATGCAAAAGAACAAACTAACTAAAGGTGCCATCGTGGACTTAACGTATCCAAGCAGGTCCTTTGGCCCAAGTGAACAAGACAAACGCCCAAAGGCCCAGGCCAGTTCCCCCGGCAGCAGGGCAGGTGAGTTCACCATGAGCAGCTCCCTCTCGGCAGTGCGCTTCAGGGCCCGGTATCGCTTTTCATCCGCAGACGACAGCTCGCCAGTCTCATCCTTCAGCTGCTGCAGCTTCTGGAGCTCCGGCATGCTGCAGACACAGGGGCACATGAGAGGGAGGCGTGTGCCGCCAGGGCCTGCCCAGGGGAGACACACCTCACTTAAGGCCGGCTACCCGACACCCACCTGTCCATGTTCCTGATCTGGTTGTGCAGGGCCAAGAACGACACCGGGGAATCGATGGCCTCTCGGCTCTTGGCACAGAGCCGCACGACTTTCAGCCCAGTCTGGTGGATCTTCTCAGTCAGCTGATCCACGGCTATGTTGCTTGGAGCACAGACAAGCACGGGCCTTCAACACAATGTGAGCAAATGTCAGTGCTCGCCCAGAGAAAGTCGAATTAGCCAAGACTGTTGTTTTGAACCACAGGCGGTAGAGCCAGCTCAAGCTCTAAGACTAAAGCCGGGAGTGACACGATGCTGAAGGAGCTAAGAGCCAGATGGTCTGGAGCTTCCTGATCTTCACTCTACTCAAGCAACCCACCGCTAGCACCCGAGTCCAACATCCTCACCTCCCGTTTGCACTGTAAAGCCTCTCAAAGCTCCAAGGTGCACGCAGGCACAACACGACCCAGGATGGACCTACCCACTACGGCCTTTACAAGAATGGCAGGTTTGCTTGTTAAAAGCAACCGCAAAGGCCAGATCTAATACAAACGGCATAGAATGCAGCATGCCAGACACCCTGGGCCCCGAAGCCTCCTGGAAGACAGGCCTCCCTCTCTCCCCAACTTGGGCCATGCAGAGCCCTACCCATTGCCTTGCCGAGCCAGGTGGTAGACAATGGTGGCTGAGGTCACCGTCTTTCCTGTGCCCGGTGGGCCCTGGATCAGACTCAGTGGTCTCTGCAGCACAGTCTTCACGGCGTAAACCTTCGGATACAAGTGGCCGTTAGGGGTGCAGGCACGGCGGAGGGCCGCTCACCGGGCAGGCTCTGCAGTCCGGGACCCTCCTGCCCCCGGGGCGGGGGAGAACCTGAGAGTGGTTGAGGTCAGGGAGCCCCTGCGCCGTGAAGCGTTTGGGCAGCTGGCACTTGATGATCACATCCTCCACTTCGTGGCCGAGAAGTTTGTGGTAGATGTAGCCCGACACGGAGGTCTCGTCCACAGCAAAGGTTTTCAACGCACTCTGCATCCTGAAAGGAAAGCTCCAGGTCAGTGGCACGCACCACCGTGGAGCTGCTGTGCAGACCTGCCCCTCCGTGATGAGGAGGAGAAGCACGGAGACGCCGGAGGCAGCAGCCACGCCAAGGGCAGGTGACGGCAAAGTAGATGCAGGGAAGTAGAGGCTGGGAAGGAGGCAGACATACCTGTCGAATGAGGTTGACTTCCACACGAAATCCACCTGGAAGTTATGAGTCACCTCCACGGGTGCACCCACACTGCTCCGAAGCTCAATAGCGATCTCATCGCCATAATCTATGCCGCCGAGTTAAGTCTCATTCTGGTCAAAAGCCTTTCTGAGGAGACCTCACTCTGTTACTGAAGACACAGACCCTCCTCTGCACCAAAGACAGAAAACGCAGCCAGAGACCCATGTTCTCGGTGACAGATTCTGCCCACCGTGTCCGGGGCCAGCGCAGCCAGCACCGTCCTCCTCCTCGTGAGCCCTGGGGCAGCAGCCAGCACCCAGCATGGAGCAGCCAAGCCCAGGGCCCAAGTTCCAGGCCCTGACTGTGAATTTCCGCAGAGCCCTCAGGCACATAGCTCGGAGCACCCTGGCTTCTGCCTAAGCAGCTCTCTTCATCAGTTTTATAGAAACGGTGCCCCCTCAGAGGACACCTGAAGAAAGGGCGTTGCAGTCGCAGCTGTACACACCCTTCCCTCCACCTGAGGCCCCGAGGCTGCTCTCAGCAGTGACCCCCACGCAGGTCTCCTGTGCTCTGGACAAGTTCGTCACAGACTTGGGCAGACAGTGCCTGTGCCAGCCCTTCTTTACACAAAGGATACTATCAGGGACCTTGATGACGTGGCCGATCCCTTTCCACAGGGGCGCCAGGTCCCCTTTGTACCGCAGGCATATCTCATCCCCTTGCATGAGCCGCATGTCTTACAGGGAAAAGACAGCAAGAAAGTTAAAGTTTTCACATGTGCCACAGACGCTACCATGAAGAGTTCAAATTAAGGGACACTTTACAAGGGTGAAACTAGGAATTTTATGCTACTTATGGTCACAAATATTTTAAAACTTAAAATCACCTCTTAACCAAATTATGACTAAATCCTCATTACCAGAGTCAGTCTTGGGCAAAGTGAAGTAGGCGATTCTCTTCTTGTTAAGGCCCAGGTCCCACCTGACCGTGATGTTATCTTGAGTCTGAGCACATAAAAAATAAGAGCCCTGTTAGCCTGCAACACAGACACAGGCCTGGACTCCTTGTGTCTGGGTTTCCACAGGTGCGTGCCCTATGGCGAGCAGCACCGGACAGCCTGAAACACCAACAAGGGCACATCCAAGAAGTCATTAGGACCCCGAAACCTGCGCAGGACGACCAGGAGACCCCCATATGATGTCTGTTCTTGGAGGCGGCTTCTCTGTGGGCTGCGGAGGGAGAGAAGGAAGCCGATGGCCGGGGACACATCTCGTGAGCCTCAGGGCTCCTGCTTCCTACGCACAGTCTCCGAGGGATGGGCACAAGGAGTGTCCTCAGTGTGCTGTGGGCTCCTGAGGTCTGACTCTCATGGCTGTGGCAAAGGCTACAAACCCAAATGTAAGGAATTTTTGTTGGATTTAAAATCAGAAAACACCCAGGCGGGTGTCTGGCTTTGAGTGATGGGGCGTCTGCCCACAGGCCTGTCCTCAATCCACGGTTCTGTCTCTCAGGGGCTGGGCCTCGGCCCACGTCAGCATTTGCAGTCTGCAGAGAAAACCACCCACCCCAGACCTTAGAAGAGATGCTTTGTTAAAATGACCAAACCCTCCTGCACACACATCACCTGCGACTCTTTCAGTTTCTTATCATAGTCAGCCTCCAGCTTGACCAGAGGACCGAAAATGTTCTGGTACTGGTAGGCATCCTCATACCGCAGGAGGACATGCTGCGGCTCCTCATCCACTCCCGGCTTCTCGAGGTCCTCCAAGGTGGCAGAAGGATTTTCCTAGAGGACAAGAACGGCACCACGTTCTTCCCTGTTCTCACCTCTACAATGAACTATATGCGAGCTCCCCAGTCAACAGAGGCACAGTCACACCCACCATTTCTCAGAACGAGCTGATGTTGGGCTGATGCGGAGAAGGGCACCCGGTGGTCGGTGGTGTCCACTCCGTAAGGAGAGCCCTCATATCAGGAAGTCCACGTGGCACACAAAGGTGGACACCCAGGTACACAGCCCTGACACACCTATACCATCAGATGGCTGCATTCTCCAACAAAGGCCTAACCCCTGACCTGGGAGAGATTACACTTCTTCCTGGCTGCCAGAAAGATTACTGGCTTCCCTGGCTGTGTAAACAGAAAGGAAGGCCCACGTCCCCATTTCCTCCTGATCCTATGCTGCACCAACAGGAGCAACGCACACTTCCTTGGCAGGGACAAAACAGTATGTGGGCTGTCTGGATACAAACAGGAACAGTGAAGTAATTGTGGCAACTTGAAAATCAAGGTGGAAAGGTTCCTTGCTGGACTGTCCTTCAAAAATATTTTGACTTGCACTTGAAGATAAATTCACATCCTTGATTATATGGGTGCCTAATTAAAATTTCTAGCCTAGTTACTAAAACTTTATCGTAAAATATAAACAGCCAGAACCAGAGATGGGCTTCCCTGGAGAAACAGTCTGTGGGCAGGGCAGGAATCCTGCGCGCCCCCAGCCTGGTGTCGCCCTGGCTCCGATGCGCCACAGGCCCGACCAGGTTTTATGGAGTACACCCGCAGTCCTGTCTGTCCACTCAGGCCCGGCTCTTCCTGACACGTCCACACACAGTCACCAATGGCCAGTTCCCAACCACTTCCTTCCCACCACCTACCCTTGCCCTCAGCAAGAGAAAAATTCTAACAGCCAGAGCTTTCCTTTCCCAGAGGCCTGGCGGAGGTACCCGTGGCGCCCTCGGTCCTGCTTCCAGAAGGAGCTCGAGGGGCCACTCCAGGTAGAGGCTGCAGAGTCCCCCTCGAGCTCCTTCCAGAACCTCCTGTTTCTGAGACACCACCCCCAGCTCCCCTCTCCAACCCCGGCAACACTTGGTGCTGAGATGGGTGTGCATTCCCAGCAGGCCCTCACCTTCCAGAGCTCCTCCAGCTTGTTGATCTGCTGGGCGGTGATCTGCCGCGCCCGCAGCTGCTCCTGCTCAGAAGGGATCTTGACCAGCCAGGACAGGAAGCAACGGTCCTGGATCAGGGGCTGCCACTGCGAGCTGTCCCAGTTAATGTCCTTGAGACTGCTCTGACTGGCACAGGGCTGCCTGCAGAAGCCCCGAGGGTGGGGAGAGCCCAGGTGAGGATGACCTCTAGCCCCCCAAAGGCTTACTGCCTTTAACCTCAAAGGGGCGTTTTCCCTACATTTTACTGTATGAGCACATTACCTTTAAATTGTTAGGAATAAATTGTGTGTCCCCACACACCTGAGCTCTGAACTCTTAAAACTCAGAAGAGACTTTGCTTTTACAGAATTGTTTTCGTGATTTAACCAGAACACACCCCAAAAGGGTTACTTGACATTCCCAGCTCTCTAACAAGCCCCAGCCCCCCGAACCTCCTTACACCTCGTCAGTCGGCAGAAACTATTTTAAAGCTCCATGGAGTCAGAGCCATGGAGTGGCTGAGTCTTTGGGGAAGAGGACTGGGGCTGAAAGGCAGTCCCCCAGGGAAATCGCGGCCCTGCCCTCACCTGCATAGCAGCACCACAACCGAGTCAGCCTTGGCAGGGATGAAGCCGAGGAGGAAGACGTTGCGGCAGCCGCAGTTATAACACTCCAGAACCGTCTCCCCCAGGGGCCCATCCTTGTGCAGAGTCACCTCTTTGCATTTTGCCCTCACGAGGTGATTTACAATGTGGCTGAAACCAGGAAATGATAAACAGTTAACACCCAAAGTTTGGCTTTTCACCACTTCCAATTTTCGAGCTCCGTTAAAAGTTCCGGTACCGTTCACGGTCCATTAGCAGGAGTGGTCACACCTCATCCATCTGGCATCCCGGGGGACCAGCCCGCCCCTGAACTGGCTCCCCACGGAGCACAAAAATCAATCCGACTTGAACCATTTTTAAGGAAAACTTTCCTAACACGTTTCACACAGTTCCTGCTTTTTTCTCTCCCCCCCAGTTCCTGCTTTCTTAAATCCAACTTATTGGACCTAAGTGAATCTAACGCTGGGGCCAAGGCTGCTGTCCTGGAGAGGCAGGAGGCTCGCCCCTTTCACTGCTCCTCTGCTCGTTGTAGTTTCTCTCCTGCTCCTTTCAAAGTCACTTCTCATGGCCCCTGTGCCTGCTTCCAGGAGCAACACCCCTCCTCATTTGCTGCAGGCCAGGAAACCTGATAACCAAATGTATTAGAAACCTGAGGACAGTAAAAAATACCGAGTAGTGGGGCTCAGGGCTACTCTCCGGAAGCACAGGGCCAGCCCTGAACGGTCTGAAAGCCCCACCGCCTCAGCTCTTTTCTTGCTTCGGGTGGCCAGGGCTCTGACGCCTTTCTCATTTCCGGGACACGGCTCACCTAAACCAGGACTTGAGTGCCCCAGCCACAGAACTCTACCCTCCGCCACGCCAGCCTCATTCAGGGCCCACGGGTGGTGCACGGTTCTGCCTCAAGCCCTCCCAGCCCCCGCAGCGATCTGCAGCCTGGCTGCAGGTTTGTCACACGCTGAGCATGCCTGCCAAGCCTCCAGCCTTCCCTGCTGCCACCCTCACATCACCTTGGGAAACCCCTCCTGTTCAAGCTTCGGCTCAGATGCCAACATCCTAATCCTCTCTGGCCCCACGAAGACTGTCAGATTACCTAACTAATCATCACTGCTCTCCGTACTTCCAAAGCCACCCCTCCCCCCACCCCTGGGCCTTCTACCAGGATCAGTGATTTTCTCTTGTCTTTTCTAGGCCCACCTCACTCCATTACACTGGCAGCTTCTTGAAGGCGAGTGGCTGTCCCATCACCTTCACAGTCTGACCTTGCACAGAACACAATCTGGCTGGCCGAGTCTGTTTTCTCTTAGAGGCCCTCCGCTCACTTCCCTTATCTTGGCTCTGCTGACCGGAAGCTGGGGTTGCCAGCCAAGGCAAGTTTTATTTAACTGCTTTTCCTGCAGGAGAGGAACTAATGTGAACACGGTAACACTTATAATTACCCAGAATGTTCAGAAAATGGTATACCAGTCTCTTCTGGTTATCCTGAAGATGCTTTTCCCTTCAAATCTCTAAAAAACATCAGCTCCCTTTCTTGCCTCACTCAGAACCCCACAATTCGCATTACTAACTCCAAGGTGACACGAGATCTGACCATTCTGTGTCCTCAGCCACAGCTGCCAAAGGCACAGTAAGGGTACGGGGCTCTGTGCAAATAAAGCTGCCTATGGAATTTTGTCACTTTATTTCTATAAAACATGAACCTCAGAGGAAGATGCCGCTTTCTTGCAGGCGACCTGGATCCTTGGCCCACGGAGACTCTGCTCTGCTTCCCTGTGGTAATGGAGTGAGTCGCTGCACATCATGGCAGCCTTGGAGGAGCCACCAGGACCAGACCCATGCCAGTGGTGGAGGCTGAGGAGTCTCACCACTCGAGCTTAGCCAAACGGACTCTCCCCTGGAATCTAAGCACCCTCACAATGGGGGTCTCACCCCAAACACAAAACAAGGGACCTAGTCACAGCTGCTGCTGATCAACAGCAGGAAGGGAAGCCCAGAACCGACGGTCAAGTGAACTTAATTTAATCTGATGATTCAGGATCTGGCCCATATTAGCCTCAGGACTGCTCTGATGAGCTAAGGCCAGAGGGAGCCTTCTCAGGAAGCGGCTCCCATGGATGCCCATTACTGTCTTGGGAACATCCTCCCCAGGCACCCAGTAATGAAGATGAACGGGCGTGCCAGGAGCTCATCTTGCAGAAAAATATAAATAAAAACTGGGAAAGAGAATTAAGCCAACCCTACTTGCATAATAAAAAGAACCACAGAGAATAAATCAAGGGTAAATACATTAAGGCATTCACACACCACCATCTGTTTCAAGTTAAACCAGTCACAGAGGAGGGAAAAAACCAGGTTTGTTAGCGTGCTTTTATATTGTGCTTCGCTTCAACATTTCCATAATTTACACACAAATCTGAGCACAGCACTGATTAAAGACACATGCGCGGTTTGATTATCTACCTGCCAGAAGTATTTCCACGTCCATTACAGAACCACTTCTTGCTGGTATTACAGTAAACCACGCAAGCAGGATCGTGTATTCCGCAGTAACTAAAAAAGTCAAAACATCAACAGTTAAAGCTAGAAGACCACTCTCTGGTTTTAATTTGGCAGGATGTAAAATTCTTTCCTCTTACAACATTTTTAAGTTTTTCATTAAACACATACTCAAACCCAATGATCCCACTAACAAAATCCAATCAGTTAACTGCAGAGGCTTCCTGACCCTGTGAACGCAGGGAAGGGTTTAGGGGTGCTGTGGAGACTCCTCAGACAGCAGTAAAGCCCCTTCCAGGGTGAGGTGTGTGTGGGGGGGTGAGAGCAGTAAAAGGTGCCAGGTGAGCCCAACAACGGAGTCCTAAAACCCCCAAGGTGACCTAGTCACTCCCCTTGGCCTCAAGTTTCAGGAACCGTGACTTATAAGCAGGGAAATCGGCATCCTTAGCTCTGGGCACACAGAAGGTAAGCTGAGACCACGCTGCGTTCACAGTGCCTCCCATGCTCCAGCAGAGGGCGCCCTGCTCCTGGGAACACTCAGCTCAACCCAGCAGCGGAGGGTCCTGGGGTACAGACTGAGCTCAGCTCACAAGGAGCACCTAGGGAGATCCCCCTGGCCTCCCTTTTCTGAAAATCAACACACCAAAAACAAAAATATTGGCTCTCCACAGAGTTCTGTATGTGGATGAAGCCAAGACTCAAGTCTCAAATGAGAATGTCCTCTGGCCAAGAACCTTCCCTTCAACACCTCACGCCAGGGGGCTCTCCCTACTCCACTCCCCACGGACGGCAGGAGTGTGACGGGGTGTGCAGACTTTAACGACCTGCAGCTTCACCAGGACCACTTCACAGGCATATCTGGTACATAACAGGAACGCGAATACATATGTAAAAATGTACTGTAAATGAGAGTGAACAAAGAGCCAACAAAGTAAAAAAGTGTGCCCACCAAGCAGGGAAAAGAGCGGCCCTCTGTCCCGTGATGGGTGCAGACCTCAGAGGGGCAGCGTGCCCAAGGGGCAGGCAGAGCTGAGTAGAGGCCCAGGCCCACTGCCCTGCCTGGCGGGGTGCCCTGAGCAAGATCATTTCACCTCTTTTGGTCTCAATTTCCTCATGTGCGTGTAACAAAAAAGCAAGAGTAAGTCCAAACACAAGGGGTGGGTCCTCCTCTAGATAAGAATTCCAAATTTGGTCAACACGCAGGTCTATCCACTGACTACTCACTTCCAATTTTTCAGGAATCTTCCATGCAACAAGGAGGCAGATGTTTTAAAGAAGCCTACAGTAATCTCTTTGTAAGAGAAATCTTAGCTGCTCTATTCACCCTCCAAATGCTCACCCCATGTGATGAGTTCTTTCTGATACGTGAGTGGGGCAGGTACCGGGTAACAACCCAAGGGCCTGAGGAAAGCAGAGAAGGGGAACCTTTCCCCCTCCAGCTGGGAGAATCAGGGATGACAGAGGGTGCTGATCCCATTCGCCTGCCCAGTAATAGGGACTTATGTGTGTATAAAGGCTTGAGCAACCTCCTTATTCCCAAGGACAGTGTTTCCAAGTGTCACAGTCCATGGTCTTAGAGGGGCCTCTGTAAAGTTAGCAAATGCATATAGAATGTGGATGCTCTGGGAGGCGAGTCCTCTCCTCCGCTGAAGGTGCTCACCTGCAGGCATGTATGGGGAGATCCTTCGTGTAATAGGTATCTTCCTCATCTTCTTCGAAGTTCAACTCGGCCAACAACTGGCTAGTCTTGGCCACGCTGTCATCCACGGCCCCGTTCTGCAGGATGCCCTCAGGCCCACCGACCTATGGCAGAAGGCAGCGTCACCATGAAAGACTGCAGCTTCCGGGCCTCAGCCCAGGCACATGGCTTCTCCCCATATGAGCAGTCATGGCAACCTTCCCATGAAGCACTGGCCTGCTCTCTACTGTGCAACAGTTCAGCGTCTTCTGATTTGACTTTTCATACTCTCCTCTTCCCTATCAAACCTACCTGGCCAAAAACAGGGCACAGGTGGCTGAGGTCATCCGCCCTGCCACCTGCACACCCAGGCCCAACCCCATCTAGCCATAGTGCCATGACTACAAGCAGGAAGCTGAGGGCCACAAGAAGCAAGATGACTTTTTACAAACCAGATATGGTCCCCCCCTGCGGACAGCTGCACAAGGGTCCTCCTCCTTTAAAGCCTAAGCACCAGAAGTAAAGGTTGTGACCCCTGCAGATGTGGGAATGCAGTTCTCTCGTTAGTCCACATACTTCCTTCACTGTCAGTTCCCCTCTCCAGAAGGCAGCCCTTCTTAATTATGAATTAGAAATTGAATGTTAGGATAATCTTCCAGTTTCAGGACACGATCTTACTAAATGTACCCTTTATATGTCATAACAGCAAAAACATACAAATAGGCAACTTTAAATAACTAAGCGATGAATTTCACAGGCACCTCTGCTGAGCTCACACATCCATTCACGAGTGCACAGACTCAGCTTGTCCGAGGGAAACAGGTGCTCCTAATGCTGCCCCCGTTGGAACTGCCTCCTCAGACAGCAGCCAACAGTCCTCATCATGGTCCCCACGGGCCACAGCCCACACAAGGCTGGGTCAAGCAGTGGAAGCATCATGCGATGAAAGACGGGAAGGAGTGACAGGAGCCCCAGGGCAGGCACCAGGTTTCTCTGAGCTGTGAGACGGGATCAGACACTGGCCTGCCACGCAGAGCTGGGAAACCAAAACCCACACCCACGCCATGCGGGGTCGGCTCAGGCCAGTCCCTGTCCACTGCTCCAGTCACCTATATGGGCCTAAGGACAACGGGTCTCCTGAGGGGGGGGCATCCCAGAAACTCCAAAGGTGCATTCAGGTTGTCAAGGAAGCCAAGAACCCATTACAGGAACACGTGTCTCTGCAATGGTCTCAGCCAGATCAGAACCCCATTTCACTGTGTCTGCCACCACTTTAATATACTATCTTTTTTTCTTAAGATTTTTTTGATGTGGACCATTTTTAAAGTCTTTATTGAATTTGTTACAATATTGCTTCTGTTTTATGTTCTGTTTTTTTGGCCACCAGGCATGTGGGATCTTAGCTCCCCAACAAGGGATCAAGCCCACACCCTCTGCCCTGGAAGGCGAAGTCTTAACCACTGGACCACCAGGGAAGTCCCAACATTTTTTAGAAGGCAACGATCAGGTTAAATGCAAGAAGACTGTATGCTTTGTTTGGGGGAAGGTTTTTTTTTTTAAATGAAATATCAGTATTAACTTTTGGATTTTAACGTAATGAAGACAGTATTATTAACATCATCACAAGCACCTCTTTGTAAATCCCTGACCTCCTTTTTAAAAAAATTGTAAGTGGTTCTGTGGCGTTAAGTACATTCACATGGTTGTGCAACCACTACCACCATCCATCTCCAGAACTTTCTCATCTTCTCAAACTGAAACTGTCCATTCCCCCTCCCTCAGCCCCTGGCAACCTCCATTCTACTTTGTTTCTATGAATCTGACTACTGTAGGGACCTCACATAAGTGGAATCATGCGGTATTTGCCCTTTTGTGACTGACTTATTTCACTTAGCATAATGTGCTCAAGGTTCATCTATGTCCTAACTGTGTCAGAATTTCCTCCTTTTTCAAGGCTGAATAATATTCCATTGTATGGACACACAACATTTTGTTTATCCATTCATCAGTCAGTGAATACTTGGGTTGCTTCCACCTTCTGGCTGCTGTGAATGATGTTGCTATGAACATGGAGTACGAGTATCTCTTCAAGTCCCTGTTTTCAATTCTTTGGGGTATATACCCAGAAGTGAAGTTGCTGAATCATATAATTATTCTATCTTTAACTTTTTGAGGAATTGCCATACTGTTTTCCACAGCACCTACACTATTTTATATTCCCACCCACCAGTAGTGCACAAGGGTCCTAATTTCTCTACATCCTTGCCAACACGTGTGATTTTTCTGTTGGTTGTTGATAGTAGCCATCCTAATGGGTGTGAGGTGGTATCTCATTGTGGTTTTGATTGACACAACCTGGATTATAATGATGCTAAATATCTTTTCCTATGCCTGTTGGCCATTTGGGTATCTTCTTTGGAGAAAGGTCTAGTCAAGTACTTTGCCTTTTTTTTTTTTTTTTTGCGGTACGCGGGCCTCTCACCGTTGTGGCCTCTCCCGCCGCAGAGCACAGGCTCCGGACGCACAGGCTCAGTGGCCATGGCTCACGCGCCCAGCCGCTTTGCGGCATGTGGGATCTTCCCGTACCAGGGCACGAACCCGAGTCCCCTGCATCGGCAGGTGGACTCTCAACCACTGCACCACCAGGGAAGCCCTACTTTGCCCATTTTTAATCAGGTTGTTAAATTTTTTGTTGTGCTTTGTTTGAAAATATTTTAAACATTTATTTATTTATTTAGGCTGCACTGGGTCTTAGTTGCGGCACATGGGCATGTGGGATCCTTAGCTGCGGCAAGCAGACTTCTTAGCTACAGCATGCGGACTTCTCAGTTGCAGCATGCGGGCAGACTCTTAGTTCCCCGACCAGGGATCGAACCTGGGCCCCCTGCATTGGGAGCATGGAGTCTTACCCACTGGACCACCAGGGAAGTCCCCTTTGTTTGAAATTTTGATAGCAAGTTACTACTTCAAAAAGTTATCTTTCCTTTTGGCAACACTTCTCCTGACACATGCAGCGGCAATACTGGGATGAGGCTGCCGACAAGGGACCAAGACACCTCTCAGTGTGACTGCCTCAGCACACACATGTTTGTTTTCTGAAAGTGTGTGGCCAGATTATGGTACCTGGATTTCACTTCATGGCAGTGAAAGAGCCACATATATCATGTTATAGGGGAGGGCTGAGAGGGTGTGGGCCACAATCTCAGGCTCAGGATGGTATTTACGTTTTTAAATGGTTGGATGAAATACCTAATAGTAGGTATTTGCTTCTTGTCCCACAAAGCCTAGAACGTACTACCTAGCACTTGAAGGAAATGCTTGCTGACATTTCTCCAAAGAAGACATACAGATGGTCAACAGGTACATGACAAAACACGCAATATTTGCTAATTATTAGAGAAATGCAAGCCAAAACTACGAGGTATCACCTCACACCAGTCAGAATGGCCATGATTAAAAAGTCTACAAACAATAAATGCTGGAGAGGGCGTGGAGAAAAACGAACTCTCCTTTGCTGTTGGTGGGAATGTAAATTGGTGCAGCCACTATGGAGAACAGTATGGAGGTTCCTCAAGAAACTAAAAATAGAACTACCATATGACCTAGCAATCCCACTCCTGGGCATATATCCAAAGAAAACTCTAATTCGAAATGTACATGCACCCCAATGTTCACAGCAGCACTATTTACAACAGCCAAGACATGGAAGGAGCCTAAATGTCCATCGACAGAGGAATGTATAAGAAGATGTGGTACATATACATAAAATGGAATATGACTCAGCCATAAAAAAGAATGAAATAATGTCATTTGCAGCAACATGGATGGACATATCATATTATCATATTAAGTGAAGTCACTTATTAAGTGAAGTCAGACAGAGAAAGACAAATATCACAATATCACTTGCATGTGACATCTAAAAAAAATGAAACAAATGAACTTATTTTCAAAACAGAAATGGACTCACAACTATAGAAAACAAACTTATGGTTACCAAAGGGACTGATGGGGGGATGTTAATTAGGAGTTTGAAATTGACATATACACCCTGCTACTATAAAATCGATAAAACAACAGGAACCTACAGTATAGGGTGCTACATTCAATATCTTGTAATAACCTATAATGGAAAAGAATCTGAAAAAGAATATATATATAACTGAATCATTCTGCTGTATACCTGAAACTAACACAATATTGTAAATTAACTATACTTCAATTTAAAACACGGTTGGGGGACTTCCCTGGTGGTCCAGTGGTTAAGACTCCACGATCCCAATGCAGGGGGCCCAGGTTCGATCCCTGGTCAGGGAACTAAGATCCCATATACCGCAACTAAGATGGCACGCCTTAGAGAAGCCCGTGCCAAAATAAATAAATAAATAAATAATTTTTAAAATAAAATAAAAAATGGTTAATTTAAAAAAAAAAGAAAGAAAATGCTTGCTAACTCCTAGTCTAGAAGAACTCTTAAAATGTCTCATCAGGTTGTATAAACTTTTATGTGTAAAGAAATATCCTTAGTGATATGTGAATCTTTACTTTCCTGAAACATAAAAATTAGTATGTGGAGTAATACGGACACATGCGTGACACCAGGTGCCTTCATTCCACCCACTCCTGCTTCATCCAGGCCTCAGATCCCACACTTCATCTCCCCTCACAGAGGGAAGAGTGAACCAGCAGAGGGCACATCAGGAATGTGTGAGGCTCTTAACAGAGCCTGACCAACCATGTGACGACCCTTTCTCTGCATCACTCATACCCCTTCGGGTTTAATAAGGAGCAGGAAATCTAAGTCCGTTCTAGGACCTGCTCTAGGAACTCTCAAGAGACAATACAATACCGACACAACACAAGGTCAGATGGATTCTCCCTCACCCCCCACTGAAGGCAGGGAGACTAGAGAGAGAGGAGTCCGGATTCCCCAGTAGGCCCTGTAGCTGTGTGGCTGGGGGGCGTGGGTTTGTCCCTCCTCACAAGTACTTACGCACACCTACACACCACATGCACTTGTCCAACCCCTGCCCAGCCCCACTCCTGCCCAGCTGTGACCTGACCACAACACAGACTTCTATAGCTGGCTTGTTAATTTCTCCCTCTACTTTCTGGAAAGTTTTAAGATAAACATTAACTTCAAAAATACATTTGACCTTAGCAACTATAATTAAATGAGTTAAAGCACTAAACAGTGCCTGGCACAGAGAAGGCCCACAATCCAAGCCAGGCGACGTAATGGAAGAAGGGAGGGGAGTGTCCTTGTCTGGCACAGGACTGAGGTTATCAACCCATCACCTCCAGCCAGGACTCCTGGGTCCTGCTGGGCTCAAGAAGGGAAAGTCCTCCCCGCACCCCTGGCACCAAGCCCATCCCCAGGCACCGTGTCACTGGGTCTAGAAAGCGAAGGAAACAGTTCTCCCTCCACCCCTGCTCTGGACACTCATTATTGAAGTCCATCTATGAGCTGCTGAGCTGATCAAGGTCTTGCAGAGGTTTTCTGCCCAGAGAGTTTCTTACGACCCACTGCAGAACTCAGTGCACCTCAGAACAGCAGGAAGAGAGGCCACTTCATTCCCACAAAGGAAAAGCACATCAGTTCAAAAATTACCACTAACTGTGCTGGTAAGAACTTTTAGACCATAAATTTTTACCCCAAACCTCATAAGCGTCATACCACTCAGCATGAAATAGACATTCCTGTCCCTCAATCCCCGACTATGCCAATGTCCCAGGGCCTTTGCACTCACTATCCCCCTGGCTTCTACACAGATGGCTCCTGGTCCTTCAGTCCCAGTCCACAGGGCACCTCCTAGGGAGGCCTCCCCTGACCCTATCTGAGGGGCACCAGTGGGGCCAGCTCTGCCGGTCCTGCTCCCTGCTCTGACCCCCGCACCTAGAACTGAGCCCACACCCCAGGAGGCTCTCACAGTGTTAGCTAAATGAACATATCTTCTCAATCAAAATATAAGGTTGAGATGTAAAATGACTCATCATTTATTCTTTTCTTCCACAACTTAAATAAAAAAGAGCGAGTGGGAAATCGCCTTTCCCTCAGGTGACCTGAGGCAGAGAGGAACTACCAGGTCTCTGAGCCCTGCCTCAGGAAAAGGCTAACAGAAGATCCGCTCTCCCTCACCTTTTGAAAAAGTTTCAAAACTACAGAGAATGAATGACCCACACACCCACCATCTGGATCCACCAGCCACTCACATTTTGCCACATTTGCTCTCTCCCTCTCTTGCTCCGCACACATATGCACACATGTGTTCACACACACACATACTTTTCTGTTCCTGATCCATTTCAGAATCATAGGTCCCAGGACAAGGGCTTTCTCCACACAACCACAATATAAACATCACACTCGGGAATAATGCTGATGTAATACTGATATCTAATACACATAGACACATTTTCCCAATGTTCTAATAATGTCCTTTACAGTTTTTTAAATCCAAGACCCAGTTAACAATTACACATTATTTGTGATGTAATCTCTTAGCCTTCTTTAATCCATTAGTTTTAACCACAAGAAATTGTTGAGATTTGACCATTTTTGACCTACAATGAAGGGAACTTCACATGGTCCCACCCAACACAGCAGTCCCTGAGCTTTGGGTTAAAGGAGTTCTACCTGCCTCCCTCTTTTCAGTAGACCCTTGTTTTGACCAAATGCCAAGTCCACCCCTGCCGTTCATTTCAAAGCTCAAGAATATCCTCGACCTGTTTGGGGTGTCTGCAGCTCACCCTGTGCTGCCCCTGCCTGCCCAGCTCTGGGGTCAGCCACTCGCAAAGGAGCTCACAGACTGACATGGAATCCACCCACACCTGCAGGGAGAAGCCAGGCTGTGAGGAGAGGTTCAGTCCAGAAGGCAGGACACCTCACAGGACAATGACCTGGACCGGATCCTGGCTCAGTGGCATGAAAAGAAGAAGAGGGAGGGGCTGCCCAGAAGAGCAGGGCTGGAGACGTGACAATCAATCACATTAACACTAGACCTCACAGGGATCCGGACCAGGTAAATAATCTGACTGTGGAGAAAGGGAAGCCCCATGTATTCAATATTAGATGATCCTGAAAAACTACTGTTGGTGCTGTTTGTCTGACCACAGCAGTACGGCTATGAAGGAAAGATGCCCTTTTCATGTTTTTAGAAATGCATTCTAAATAGCATAAGTCTAAATGGTTGAGTATCACTAACTCATATGGCTCAACCTCAGAAGAGTGAAATGACAAGTTGGATTTGCTTTAAAACACTTCAGCAAAGAAAAAGAAAAAAGAGAGAAAAGAAAATCTTCACAACCATCAAATCAAGAAGACAGATGGGCAGGATTTGCTTTATCTACTTATACACGAGAGAATTCCTAATAAACATTTTTACACAATACAGGTGGACAAGGTGGCTGCCTGGAATCTGTGTTAGCTCTGCAGAGCCATGCACTTGAAAGGAGTGATGGAAGATGAGCACAGCTTGTACCAAATGGCTTCTGCCTCGGGATGAGGCAAGCAACCCCTCCAGCTTCACTGTCAGCCCTGGCAGCTGAGCTATGCGAGGAGCTAGGGTAGATACGAAGGTGCTATCCTCAGTCATGACAAAGGGCTACTCACAGCTCAGCAGGCAGCCTAAATCAACTGTACTGTCTAGAAGCCGTCCTGGCAACAGTCCACAGGGATCCTGAGAAACCCGGCTCAGTTGTCCAACTTGCAAGCTGCTAGTGGACCAACCCACATAAAAAGGCACAAGGACCCTATGCCAAACATGGGATCCCAGGACCCGGCATTCCTGTTGTTTATCAGAGGAAGTAGGATTTTGCCCTCAAGGAAAGCTCTTCCGGCAAGAAGAGTTCAAAGCCCCCCAAGACTGGGGCCCCATAAGACTTGGAAAAGGGAGCACTAAAGACCCGGCCCGACTCACTGCCCCCTCTGCACCTCCCAGGCCACATTCTGCTCTGGGTCCCACTGAACACAATGGTCATCTTGGCCCTTCTCTGTGAGCTGGACTGTCCTATACCACCAAAAGACCACCCCTACCACGCTAACCACCACAACTGCCCCTCAGTTGAGAGCCACTGCCCACAATCTGCCCCTCCAGCCCCTGCGCACAGCGCTCTGGTGGGGCCTCTCCCTCCTGCAAGGCCTCTCACCCAGCTCTCGGGGCAGCACCTCCAAAGGTCTGCTGACCCCCTACTCACACCTCCCATCCAAGGGGAGCCCTGCCTCAGCCCAGGGGGTCCCGGGCCCTGATGTAAACCATCAGAAAAGAACTCACGACTGCTCTAGAGGAGTTATGAGGACTCGGGGACAACGGGGTGCTCAGCGCAGTGACGAGCATGTGCCTGAGGAGGAGTGGCCACCTGGTACTGTGGTAGTTCACACATGTGCGCACCTGAGGGCACACATCTGACCCCAGCGCTCTCTGCCTGAGCTCCCCTTCTAGCCTCAGCCAAACTCTGCCAGGTCTCCCTGCCACCTAAGGGCCCTTCCTCTCAAGGGAGGTCACGGCACCCCTCAGCAGCAACACAAGGCTCCAGTATCCAGCCCGAGCCCCTCGTCGTGGACAACAGCCCTTTTCCCTCCATGCCAAGCCCTGTGCCCAAGTTGTTCAGGGTGCACTTCCTGAACAACTCAAGGACCACCACTCACAAAGGCTTTTTTCCCTTTCCCTCCTCTGGGCCCTCACTGTCCCCAGGGTCAACTGCAGACTGGGCAGCACCTGCCATTTCTAACAAAGCAGCTGCAGTTGGCAAAGGACTCACTTTGACTCCCAGTGGGAGTCAGCCCTCCCCAAGCACAGCAAGACAGTGAAACAGAAGTACTGAGAGGACGGGCATTGAGAACCAGGCTGAGGAGGTCAGCCTGAGAGTGTGCAGAGGGAACAAAACAAAACGTGAACAGACACATGAGGGCTCCCAGGCTCACCACATGAGCAGTGTGGCCAGGCCTCAACTCCTACCTCTGAACACCAGCACAGAACCTACCTAGCACACGAGGCACCACATCTCCCCAGTGTGTGACCTGGACTGGGAAGCACGGGGTCACCCGATCTCCCTACCTTAGAGCTTTAACAAGAAACTACCAAGATTAGAAGGAGCAAAAATAGAAGAGGAAAGGAAAGGTGGCATGAAAGAGAACTCAGGACAGTGAGTGACTGTTGGGATGGCTACACAGCCCAGTAAATTTACAAAAAAAAACCACAAAACACCGAATTGAACACTTAAAAACAAGAGGCCTCGGGAACTGCCTGGCGGTCTAGTGGTTAGGACTCCGTGCTTCCAATGCCAGGGGCCCGGGTTCAGTCCCTGGTCGGGGAACTAAGATCCTGCAAGCTGCTTGGCAAAGCCAAAAAAAAAAAAAAAAAGTATGTCTTACCTGCTTATATCTATGACCCAGATCAAGGTGTGTGAAATTGTAAAAATTATAAAAAAACAAACAAACAAGAGGACCCTGGTATATGACCATACCTCAGTAAAGCTATCATTTATTTATTTTATTATTACTTTTTTTTTGGCTGCACTGGGTCTTCATTGCTCTGCACGGGCTTTCTCTACCTGCGGCGACCGGGGGTTACTCTTCATTGCGGTGCACAGGCTTCTCACTGCAGTGGCTTCCCTCGTTGCGGAGCACGGGCTCTAGGCACGCGGGCTCAGTAGTTGCGGCTCGCGGGCTCTAGAGCACAGGCTCAGTAGTTGTGGCACACGGGCTTAGTTGCTCTGCGGCATGTGGGATCATCCCGGACCAGGGCTCGAACCCGTGTCCCCTGCATTGGCAGGTGGATTCTAAACCACTGCACCATCAGGGAAGCCCAGTAAAGCTATTAGAAAGATCCCTCTCTTTTTTGGTTGTGGGAGCTAGATTGATAGAGAACTTTGTTCTGCAGTTAATATTGGTATTGTATTAGTGTTACCTTTTCCCCCCAATCATGCTGAATCTGGGTAACAAAACTAATTGGGTAAATAGAGTTAGGAGTTATTTCGCTTATTAAGCAGTAACTGACACGTAAGCCCTCCCTTTCAGGGGTTTGGAACCAAACGCCAGAAATCCAATAAGAGGAAAATACAGGTAGAACACATGCCAGAGCTCCTGCGAGGTTAGCAGCATCTCATCTCCAATTTTCTCAAGGCGTACTTATGTCACAGCTGTACTGAGTGTTCACGGAACAAAAAAGGGCTGACTCAAATTTTAAACTCACCACTTTTAGGAACCCCGGAACTATATGGAACTCACTCCTCACCATAAGCTGAGGGCCAGGAAGCAGAAGATGATCTGTTTACCTGGACAATCAAGGATATGCTGGAACAGCCTTCCCTGACTTCTGAAGGCAGCAGGTTTTGAAGAGTAGGTAGCAGTTCTTTATAATTTTATAAATTGACACACATCAATGTACATAAACACCGGTGAATCCATCAATAAAGGTAACAAACACATCCATCACCCTCAGTCTCCTCGTGCCTTTGCCATCCCTCTCTCCTTTCCTCTCCTCCCCACAACCACTGATCTGCCTTCTGTCACTGTAGGTTACCTAGCACTTTCTAGAGTTTTATATGAACAGAATCAAAGAGTATATACTCTTTTTTAAGTGCATCTTTCACTCACTGGAATTATTTGAAGATACATCCATCTTGCTGGCTGTATCAATGGTTCATTTCCTTTTTTTTGTTTGGCAGTGTTCCCAACTCTTAAGATTTTCACCATAATTCCAATGTTTGGAGGAAACACAATAGTAGCAACAGTCAAGGGGAAATATTCCAACTAGGCAGACCAGAAGGTCTGTAATACCAGCTATTATGCAAAGGACTTCCAAAATTACCTTTCCCTGCCCTTTGAGGGGCAGGGGAAGGGGCCAGGAAAGGGTCAAATACCCAAAAGAAAACTGTCCCTTTATCTTAAGGACACCTGTCAGGGCTTTGATAAATATCAGTTTCAAATAATAAACAAGAAAACAAGTGTCATTGGAACCAACTCAGAGCTCAGCAGGAGTCACCTCTGCCTGCCATTCTCCCACCCTGGCCAAGACACACATGTGTTACCTCAACAAACTTTCAGATAAAACCAACTGTGCAAAACTGGCAGTCAAGACTGATATCAAAAGTGGCTACACACCGGAAAGCAGTCTGGCAGCACCCGAAAAAGCAACAGGCAGTTGTTACCATACCACCCACCAATTTCACTGAAGGCTTACGTCCACACAGAAACCTCTACACAGACGTTCACAGCAGCATTTTCCATAACAGCTAAAAACAAAAACAACTCAAATGTCCACCGACAGGTAAGTGGATAAACAAAATGTGGTCTGTCTGTGCTGTGGAATATCATTCAGTCATAATAAGGAATGGAGCAGATACATGCCACAACATAGATGAACCCTGAAAACATGCTCAGTAAAAGAACAAAAGACCACATACTATATGTCTATTTATATGAAATGTCCAGAGTACATAAATCCAGAGATAGAAAGATTAGTGGCTGCCTGGGGTTAGAGAGGGGAGGACTGACAGGCTAAGGGGTGCAGGGCTTCTTTTTATGGTGATGAAAATGTCCTAAAATCGACTGTGGTGGTGGCTGCACAACTCTGAATGTACTGAAGTCACTGAATTGCACACTTTGAATGGGTGAAGTGTATGGTATGTGAATTCTACCTCGGTAAAGCTGTGAAACAAAAGTGGTTGCCCAGCACTTGACAATCCACAGCCACTCATCCAATAAGATAAAATCAAAAGGCACTCAGAAGAGAAGCCCAGGGACTTCCCTGGTGGCGCAGTGGTTAAGAATCCGCCTGCCAATGCAGGGGACATGGGTTCGAGCCCTGGTCCGGGAAGATCCCACATGCCGCGGAGCAACTAAGCCCGTGTGCCACAACTCCTGAGCCTGCGCTCTAGAGCCCGTGAGCCACAACTACTGAGCCCACGTGCCTAGAGCCTGTGCTCCGATACGAGAAGCCAACGCAATGAGTAGCCCCCACTCACCACAACTACAGAAAGCCCACACACAGCAACGAAGACCCAATGCAGCCAAAAATAAATAAGTAAATATATTTATTTATTAATTTAAAAAAAAAAAAAAGAACCCAACTAGAACTCAGAGCTGCTCCAGGCTTGCTGTTTTATAGGCTACAGTTTAAACAGGATTTCCAATAAAACGATTACCTCTCACAACCCTGAGCTGCCACGGGTCATGGCACACTGCTCAACCAAGAGATCTTTATCTTCAGCCTTCCGGACACGCTGGACACAAATTACAGACAGCACTATCTGGTCTATCCATTCATACATGAGTCCAGATTTCACGTATGTTTAAAAGTAACAAAAATATAGCTGTTATCCCCATTTTACAGCTGTGGAAACAGGTCTACAGAGTATGAAACTACAGGCGTTATCATGAGCCTCCAGCGGCTCATTCATTTCTCCATGCAAACTCTCCCCTCTCTCCTACCTTCCCCCACCATATGTAAACAAAACCGAAAAAACATACATATGGTGCACACCTGTTCTCCCTGATGCCCCACCCATCAAGCTTCTATTTTTAAGGAATCTGGGGTTAGCATGAGTCAAATGTTTTCTGCTTCTATTAGGGGCTAAAAGAAAGTCCAGGTGGGTGGTCTACCCACGGGAATGACTCATCCAACTAGAATGTAAGCCCCCTCCTCCAGGACAGGGTTTGAGCTCACTCTGGCTGAGGATGGGTTAGCTCCCCGCACCCTGGCGGTGGATCCTCTTGCTAAGGGACACCTATGACAAGGTGAACCCTATAGCTCCTCCCTGGCTGAGAATTCAGGAAAATAAACCTGAGGGAGGTGCCAGGCACAGGAATGGAATCTGAGATCCACAGGAAGATGGCTACATTCCTGGGGAGCCCAGCCCAAGACCACTGCCAGCCCCTTCTCCCACCCCGGGGCAAGGACCCAGGTCCAGGAAGTGTATGCCTAACACACTCTCCTAACACAAACCCAAATTTAAAATAACTGAGCAGCCTTCGCTAAATGTTCACATTATTAAGAACAAAACTTTCTGACATGGCAGAACCATTTATATGAAACCCACTACCACGGCCCCATTGGAGGAACAAACTCAAAACCAACTTTTCCAAGGCAGGGCTGTGGAGTTACGTAACAGGTCGATTTCAGCAACAGGCAATGCAAGAAGGAAAAACAAAACGCAAACTGCTTCATGAATAATCTTAAAAGCCAGAGAGTGTGGGGTTCTCGATTGGATGCAAAAATTCCGTGTCTGCTGGGGAAGCCTCGACCCTCCTCTCGCCAGCATCCCAGGGCCCGGTGAAATTTGAACCCGCCGCACAGTGGGCATGAATGGGGGCGGGGGTGCCCCGATGGCTGCGACCACAGGTAAGGGAGTGGGGCAGGGCGGTCGCATCAGCCAGAGGGGGAACCGGAGCAGATCACCCCGGAGCTGGTTTGAGCAGGGCACTGACCCAGCTGGAGGAGAACTCGGGGACAAGTCGCCCCCAACCTGTCCAGAGACGGACCTAGGGCCGCTCACCTCGGACAGGCCCGGAAGAGGACTTGGGACAGATCACGTAAGACCCGGCCTGAGCTAGGTCCTGAGATCACTCGGACGCAACCAGAGCGGAACTTGAAGGAGATCTACCCGGGTCCGGCTGGAGAGCGGAAACTGGGGCAGGTTACTCCGGGCACGTCCTGAGCGGGAGATGCCCGTCCAGGTTACTCCGCACCCGGCCGGGCTGTGGGACCCGAGCAGATCAGCCTGGGCCCGGCTGGAGGGGAAACCGGGGCAGGTCCCCGACCGCCGAGGCCCGGCCCTGGCTTCCGGCGTCGCCATGTGCCGCTCACCTGCGCGTCGAGCTGTCCGGCCGCCGCGCCCGGGCCCGCGCAGACCGGGGCCCCAGCGCCGCCACCTCCGGGGCCGCCGGGGGGCGTCTGCGTCTGGCTGGGGAGAGTGAAGTCGGTAAACTCGAACTCGGAGCCCTGGGTGTCGGCGCCGAGCAGCTCGGCCTCCTCAGTGTCCAGGAAGGTGAGCGTCTGCGAGCTGGGCCCGTACGCCTCCACGCTCATGGTGCCGCCGCGTAGAGCTCTCAGGCCGGCTCCACACCTCACTCGAGCCCGCCGCCGCGCTGAGGCCTAGGCCGCAGGCCTCGGGCTGCCGCCGCCGCCGCTGCGCCCGCGCCCGTGAAACGGATCAAAACGCCCGCCGCAGAGCGAGCAGGGTCGAGAGTCACGCGCGCCAAACCGCCGCCGCTGCCGCCGAGCCTCTCAGCTTCGCCGCTTCCTTCGGAGCCGCCCGCCCTCGCAGCCCTCGGCAGGAACCGCCGCCACCGCTGCCGTCGCCGCCGTGCGCGTGCGCGAGCCCGACGCCAGCGCAGGTGCGCGTGCGCGAGCCCGACGCCGGCGCAGGCGCGCGCACTCCTTGAGGACGCCTCCAACCGCGCCCGGACTCCCGGAGCCTAGCGGGCCGACGGGACGCGCAACGTGCACGCGTGGGGGGCGGGGCTTCCAACTGCCGTCTCAGCAGACGCTCCAGTACGTGGTCACGCCCCAACCGCTGCTCTGTGGCGCTGGGGCAGAGGTTGGTTTCGGATTTGGTCGTCTGTGTCAGGCGGTGGCAGTGTCTTGGGTTAACTGAGCGCCAACTGAATGCCTTACATAGGTGGAACACCCAGCTGGGGAGGCTTCACCAGGACGGTGCGGTGCGTCCCCATCTCTCGAAGAAGCTCCCTGGGCCTGTTAACCCATCTTTAAAATGGAGGCGCCTGGCACAAAGTAGCTGCTCAGTGTGCATTGGTTGAATAAATGAATGGGGACAGTCCTTACCACAGAGCCTAGCACGCGGAAATGGTGATTGCTGCTGCTCTGGACAATAATATTATTCAGAGGCAGTATATAACAAAGCGATTGGGAGTACTTGCTCTGAGTTGAAATCCAGACCTGACCACCTACTGGCTGTGTGGCTTTGTACAAGTGATTTCATCTCTCTGAGCCTAGGGTTTTCTCATCTGGGAAAGGGGAATAATAGCCATTAAGATGGAATGAGGAATAAATGAGCTACTATTTACTCCCTTAAGAAGTATTTATAAAGGAAAGTTCCATGTGGACAGGAGCTGACCATGTGATCATGGGCTTCCCCAATGGGAAGAATAATGCCAACACACAGGAGGTGCTCAGTAAAAGTTCAGTTACTAGTTTCTGAGCGTTAATTTCCTAACTTCTAGCCTCAGTTTCCTTTTTTGTAAAGTGTCTTCGAGAACCTGTCACTTCCCAAGATTCTGGGACTAAATACTTGAAGTCAGCTCACGGGGCTCCTGGTTTGCATGGCTACACTAAAAGTTCCTGATGCTGCATTGTTCCTCATTTTCCAATATTCCTGTCACAACATGATAAGAGTTTCCTTTTTCCTTCTTCACATCTTTTTTGGCTTCCTGTGCACTAAAATGTGGGAATATAAAAAATGAATAATTAGGTCCCCCTCTCCAGGGTGAGAGTTTAAGGGAGAATCCCAACAAGCCAACAGATGCTTTCAATAAAATGCAAAGCCCTCTATGGAAAATATCCAATTGAATTGGTAGAAGCATTTAAGACCAATGTGGTAAAACTTATCAGAGTTTTATTTATTTATTTATTTTTATTAATTAATTTTATTTATTTATTTTTGGCTGCGTTGGGTCTTCGTTGCTGTGCATGGGCTTTCTCTTGTTGTGGCGAGTGGGGGCTACTCTTCGTTGCGGTGCGCGGGCTTCTCATTGCAGTGGCTTCTCTTGTTGCAGAGCAAGGCTCTAGTTGCATGGGCTTCAGTAGTTGTGGCACTCTGGCTCAGTAGTTGTGGCTCTCAGGGTCTAGAGCTCAGGCTCAGTAGCTGTGGCACATGGGCTTAGTTGCTCCGTGGCATGTGAGATCTTCCCAGATCAGGGCTCGAACCCATGTCCCCTGCATTGGCAGATGGATTCTTAACCACTGTGCCACCAGGGAAGTCCCCCTTATCAGAGTTTTAAATGCATGCCCTGCCCTGCATTTGACCTAGCAATTCCATTTCTAAGGATCTCCTCTTGTGTCCTACATACACTCACATTTGCAAAACGTTTTAGTGTATTTGATAATACACTAAAGCATATCTATTTAACACAAAAGAAGTCGGTAATGGAGGAATTGAAAAAAAAAGACATGACGTATAGAAAGCAAATAGCAAATGGCAGAAATAAGTCTTTATGTGTAATTACACTAACTGTAAATAGATTAAATTCTCCACTTAAAAGACAGAGATTGTCAGAACTGATTTTTTAAAATCATGGTTCAACTATGCTGTCTACAAAAGACTCACTTTAGATTCAAAGACAAAATTGAAAGTAAATGGAGAGAAAAAGACACTCCATGCAAATAGTAACCCAAAGAGAGCTGGACTGGCTATACTAATCTCAGATGTTAAGACAAAAATTGTTACTTGAGACAAAGAACATTATATAATGATAAAAGTTTCCGTCTATCAGGAAGAAATAATGTATTTTGGGTCTCTACCTAACAGTAGAGACCCAAAATACATGAAGCAAAATGTGACAAATTGAAAGGAGAAATAAACAATTCAACAGTAACTATGGTTTACTCTTGAGGAAAGGAGTCTAAGGCCTAGGGAGATGGAAATGTAGAGTGGAGTTGTCATTTAAGACCTACTCACCCAACCTGGGAGGTCCCAAGGATACAACTTTCACCATGATTGTGAGAAATAAATTTGTGAGGGAACCCCAGCATCCTGGAGGAGCTCTATGATCTCTCTTCTCTGTAGCTCAGAACTTATAACAGTAACTGCTGCCACTGAATTGGGAAACCTAAATGCAATGAGAGTAATTGAATCCCGGGTTGGCAAAAGCCAAGCGGTGGCACTCAAACACCAAAGGCAAGGTGGGTGTCATTACCATAATGGACATCAGGGTCAAAGCAGCAATCAGGAAAAAAAAAAAATCAGGATAGTCTGACTCACAGAGACCTATGGCATTGGCTAGATGATCATGGTGTTCCTAGAAGTGAAATAGATGGGAAGCCTACTAAGTTCTTATTTGATCTGTTTAAGCAGAAAAGTTCTAGGTCAAGTGAACAAAAGTCTAACTTGAATCATAAAAATAGAGAGTCGCGGCCCCTCAGTCAATCCTCAGACTTGATCCAGTTCACAAACCCAGAACATCTTTAAGGAAGATGAGGCTGAGTGCCCTTGAGGAAGGACCCTGGCACACTACCAAAAATTTGTATGTTAACATTTCTCCCAGTCTTCTCCAATGACACCTATGGCCCTTTACCAGGGTGACTGTGCACTGGGGAAAAGGAAATAATTAGGCCTTTCAGGAATTACTGGACACTGCCTCTGAACCAACACTAATTCTAGGAGACCCGAAACATCACTGTGGTCCATCAATCAGAATAGGGGCTTATGGGGACTTCCCTGGTGGTCCAGTGGTTAAGAATCCACCTTCCAATGCAGGGGACATGGGTTCCATCCCTGGTCAGGGAAATAAGATCCCACATGCTACAGGGCAACTAAGCCCGCACACCACAACTATTGAGCATGCATGCGAGCCACAACTAGAGAGAAGCCCAGCGCGCCTCAACAAAAGATCCTGCCTGCCACAACTTAGACCCGATGCAGCCAAAAAATAAATAAATAACTAAATATTTTTTTAAAAAAACTTAAAACTTAAAAAAAAAAAAGAATAGGGGCTTATGGAAGTCAAGTTATCAATGGAGTTTTAGCTGGTCCATTTCACAATGGGTCCAGTGGATCCCTGAACCCATCCTGTGGTATTTCCCCAGTTCTGGAATACATAATTGGAATAGATACACTTAACAGCTGGCAGAATCCTCACATTCATTCCGTGACCTATGGAGTGAGGGCTATTATGGTGGGAAAGGTCAAGTGAAAGCCACTAGAACTGTCTCTAGCTAAGAAAATGGTAAACCAAAAATAATACTGCATTCCTGGAGGGATGGCAGAGATTAGTGCCGACATCAAGGACTTGAAAGGTGCGATTGAATGCACATCCCCATTCAACTCTGCTATTTGGCATGTACTGAGGACAGATGGAGCTTGGAGAATGACAATGGGTTATCACAAGCTTAAGCAGGTGGTTGACTCCAGTTGCAACTGCCCTACCAGATGTGGTTTCATTCCTTGAGCAAATAAACACATTCTCGGTACCTGGTATGCAGCTATATAGGTGGCAAATGCCTTTTTCTCCATCCTTGTCCAAGATCAGAAGTAGTTTGCTTTCAGCTGAAGAGACCAGCAATACACCTTCACTGGCCTACCTCAGGGGTACATCAACTCTCCAGCCCCATGTCACAATTTAGTTCTCAGAAATCTTGATCACCTTTCCCTTTCACAAGATGTCACACTGGTCCATTATAATGATGACATTATGCTGATTGGACCTAGTGAACAAGAAGTAGCAACCATTATGGACTTACTGGTAAGACATTTGCATGTCAGAGAGTAGGAAATAAATCCAACAAAAATTCAGGGGCCTTCTAGCTCAGTGTAATTTTTAGGGATCCAGAGGTGTGGGGAGTGTAGAGGTATCCCTTCTGAGGTGGCTTAAATTGTTGCATCTGGCCCCATCTGTCACCAAGAAAGGGACACAAAGCCTAGGGGGCCTCTTTGGATTGTGGAGGCAACATATTCCTCATTTGGGTGTGTTACTCTGGCCCACTTACCAAGTGACCTGAAAAACTGCTGGTTTTGAGTGAGACCCAGAACAAGAGAGGGCTCTGCAACAGGTCCAGGCTGCTGTGCAAACTGTTCTGCCACTTTGACTGTAAGATCCAGCAGATCAAATGGTGTCAGTGGCAGATAGCGATGCTCTTTGGAGCCTTTGGCAGCCCATGTAGGTGAAATGCAGCACAAGCCCTTAGGATTTTGCAGCAAAGTCCTGCCATCCTCTGCAGGTAAATACTTTCCTTTGGGGAAATAGCTTTACGCCTGCTACTGGGCCTTAGTAGAGACTGAACCCTTCACCATGAGCCACCAAGTTACTATGGGATCTGAGCTGCCATCATGAACTGAGCACTGTCTGATCCATCAACCCATAAAACAGGATGTGCACAGCAGCCCATCATCAAATGGAAGGGGTATGTATATAAGATCAGGCCTGGGCTTCCCTGGTGGCCCAGTGGTTAAGAATTCGGCTGACAATGCAGGGGACATGGGTTCGAGCCCTGGTCCAGGAAGATTCCACATGCCGTGGAGCAACTAAGCCCGTGCGCCACAACTACTGAGCCTGCAAGCCACAACTACTGAAGCCCACGCACCTAGACCCCGTGCTCCGCAACAAGAGAAGCCACCACAATGAGAAACCCGCGCACCAAAACGAAGAGTAGCCCCCCCACTCACCGCAACTAGAGAAAGCCCGTGCGCAGCAACGAAGACGGAATGCAGCCAAAAATTAATCAATTAATTAATTTTAAATATATATATATATCAGGCCCAAACAGACCCTGAAGGCAGAAGTAAGTTACCTGAAAAAATGGGCCAAATGCCCATGGTCCCCACTTCGGTTACACTGCCTTCTCTCTCCCAGCCTGCACCTATGGCTTTATGCAGAGTTTCCTGTGATCAGTTGACAGAGGAAGAGAAATCTTGGGCCTGGATTACAGATGGGGCTGCGCAATATGCAGGCACCACCAAAAGTGGACAGCTGTAAAACTACAGCCCCTCTGTGACAGCCCTGAAGGACAGCCACGAAGGGAACTCCTCCCAGTGGGCAGAATTTCAGCCAGTGCACTTAGCCGTTCATTTTGCTTGGAGGGAGAAATGGCCAAATGTATGATTATACACCGATTCATAGGCTGCAGCCAATGGTTTGTTTGGATGGTCAGGGACTTGGAAAGAACAAGATTGGAAAACTGGGAACAAGAAAGTCTGGGGAAGACTATGTAGATAGACGTCCTTGAATGGCAGGGGTGGGGGAGGAATGCGAAGATATTTGTGTCCCATGTGATTGCTCACCAAAGGGTGAACCCAACAGAGGAGTATTTTAATAATCGAATGGACAGGATGACCCATTCTGGGAACACCAGTCAGCTTCTTTTCCCAGCCACTCCTGTCACCACCTAATGGACCATGCATGAACAAGTGGCCATGGTGGCAGGAATGGAAGTTATGCGTGGGCTCAGCCACCTGGACTTCCATTCACTAAGGCCAAGCCAGCTATGGCCACTGCCGAATGCCCAATCTGCCGACAACAGAGACCAACACTGATGCCCCAGTATGGCACCATTGCCTGGCCAGCTACCCAATGGCAGGCTGATCACTTTGGACCACTTCCATCATGGAAGAAGCAGCATTTTGTTTACTGGAATAGATGCTTACTCTGGATGTGGAATTGCCTTCTCTGCATGTAATGCTTCTACCAAAACTACCATCTGTGGACTTACAGAATGCCTCGTCCGCCATGATGGTGCTCCACATAGCGTTCTTTTGATCAAGAAACTCACTGCACAGCAAATGAAGTGTGGCGATGAATTCACTGGTCTTACCATGTTCCCCATCATCCTGAAGCAGCTAGTTTGATAGAGCAATAGAATGGCCATTTGAAGACTCAGTTACAGTGCCAGCAAGGTGGCAGTACGTTGCAGGGCTGAGGAAGCCTGTCCAGGAGGCTGCATGTGGTCTGAGTCTGATAGACAGGATTCACAGATCCAGGAATCAAGGTGTGGATGTGGGAGAGGCACCTTTCACTATTACCACTAGTGACCCCTTAGCAAAACTTTTGCTTCCTGTCCCCATGACCTTATGCTCTACTGGCCTAGAGGTCTTCATTTCAAGGGGAGGAATGATTAGACCAGGAGAAACAATGATTTCATTGAACTGGAAGTTGAGACGGCCACCTGGCCACTTTGGGTTCCTCATGCCTCTGAATCAACAGGCAAGGAAGGGGGTGACTGTGCTGGCTGAGGTGATGGATCGTGACGTCCAAGGGGGAAATTAGCCTTCTACTCCACAATGGAGGTAAGGAAAAGCCTGTCTCGACCACAGGAGATCCCTGAAGTCATATCTTAGTATCACCATGGTCCTGTGATTAAGGTCAATGGAAAACTACAACAACTCAGTTCAGTTCGGACTGCTAATGGCCCAGACCCTTCAGGAATGAAGTTTGGGGTCACCCTATGAGGTAGAAGACGATGACCACTCAGGTGCTTGCTGAGGGCAAAGGGAATATGGAACAGGTAGTAGAAGAAGGTAGTTAATACCAGCCATGACCACGTGACCAGTTACACAAGTGAGGACTGAAATTGTCATGAGTATTTCTTCTTTTTTTTGTTATGTATGTGTGTGTGTAATATCTATATATTCTTCCTTCTCTTATCCTCTTATCATGGAACATGAGACATATTGACTTTATAGTACAGTATTTAAGTATTGTTAGCTTTACATTGTAGTATTTAACTTAAAGTTTATCAAGAACAAAAGTAAACATCACCCAAGGACTTTGCATTCTCCTCTAGAGAAAAGGTTAATGCATTTTCATTGTATACAGGAAAGTTGTATTGTGTTAGGCAAAATTATGACCTGGTTATAATTTTGCCTAACACAATAAGTAACTGCATGACACTTTATTTGAAAATTAAGTATGGTTTAAGTACATGTGTATGATTGCCAAGTTGACAAGGGGTGGACTTATGATGGTTAATTTTGGGTGTCAACTTCACTAGGCCATGGTATCCAGATATTTGGTTAAACGTTATTCTAGATCTCTAGGTATTTTTTAGATGAGATTAACATTGAAATGAGCCAGGCCAAGAAGGACAAATTCTGTATGATTCCATTCCTATGAGGTACTGAGAGTAGGCAATTCATAAAGATAGGAAGTAGAATGGTGCTTGACAGGATATGGGGGAGGGGGAATTGCAACAGGGATGGGGTTTCTTTGGGGGATGATGGAAAAGTTCTGGAATGAGATAATGGTGATAACATTGTGAATAGACTAAAAAATCAATGAATTGTCTACTTCTTTTTTTCTTTGGCAGCGCCGCTCGGCTTGTGGGATCTTAGTTCCCTGATCAGGGATTGAACCTGCACCCTTGGCAATGAAACCATGGAGTCCTAACCACTGGACCGTGAGGGAATTCCCTGAATTGTCTACTTTAAAATTATGAATTTTATGTTATGGGATTTTATCTCAATTTAAAAGTCGCTCCTCATCAACATTTTGGAAGTTTAAAATATGTCCTCAAGGGCTTCCCTGGTGGCGCAGTGGTTGAGAGTCCGCCTGCCGATGCAGGGGACACGGGTTCGTGCCCCAGTCCGGGAAGATCCCACATGCCGCGGAGTGGCTAGGCCCGTGAGCCATGGCCACTGAGCCTGCGCGTCCGGAGCCTGTGCTCCACAATGGGAGAGGCCACAACAGTGGGAGGCCCGCGTACCGCAAAAAAAAAAAAAAGTCCTCAAATCCTTTGACACTTTTTTCGATTGCCCTCCCCTTGAGTGTAACTGGACTTAGTGACTTGCAGCTAATGAATAGAAGGCAAAACAGAAGGTGACAGAAGAAACTGCATGATATTGGAGGAATTGAGGTTTCTGCCTTGCCCTCTCCTGGTCACTCACTCAAGGGGACACAAGTTACCACATCATAAGGACACTCAAGCATTGCTGTGGAAAAGCCTCAGGGAGAAGAACTAAGATCTCTCACCATCAGCCAGCACCTGCTGCCGCCCATCTGTGGCAATGAATCCTACAGCCCCAGGAGAGTTTCCTCTGGCTCCAGCTCTAGCCAATAACTTGACCACAAGCTCCTAAGAGACTCTGAGCCAGATCCACCAGGGCAAGCCACTCCCAAATTCCTGACTTACGGAAACTATGAGATAACAAGGTCTATCTTTTTAAACTACTAACTTTGGGTATAACTTGTTACACAGCAATGGATAACTAACACAGACGTACAAGATATTTAATTTCAGGTTAGTTGGTAAAAGCAAAGGATTCCAAACAACTTAGGTGTCCATCACTGGTAACAAATGACTTGTCCCAACCTCAGATTGGGTTGTTACACCCCTAAGGGCAGGACAGCCTCAGCTGTCATGGGCTGGGTGATATCCTGGCTGAGGTGCCTTAGGAGGGAAGCCAGCCCTAGAATGTGGTCTGGAGCAGCTGAGCCCCAAGCCCTTCCATTGCACTTTAGTTCTCCAGCAAAGCTGGAGACATGGTAGCCAGAATTCCAGACCCATGCCTTATCCCTCCTTTCCCTGTCACCCCAAGACTTTCCTTTCCCTTCCTCTGATGGAGCCCTTTTCAGAGCCAGCATTTGTAACTGAACAGGACCCTGTGGGGCCATCCCAGGACAGACCCCACCTCCCATGTCTTCCACCTGCCTCTTGTCTGCAGAAAAAACTTTAGCCTCCTAGGCCTTTCCCAAGTGCCAAAGAATAAATTTAATCAGAGAAGTGGGAAAATTCAGCTAGAAAGGAAAACAGTCAAGCAAGACAAAATAATTTCAGGTTAGTCATTAAACAAAGTCAAGGACTTTTAGTTCCTTCTCAAGGGCTATAGATAATATTCTGAGCCATGTCCTTTGAGTTATTTTGCAGATACTGAAACTCTTACCAGGTAGAAGTTAACTGCATGCTGACCACAATAACATAGACCCCCAGATCAGCTGGAACCGGAAGATTGATGATGTTGACTCCCAATTACCTCACCACCAGCCGATCAGAAGAAAGTCCATGAGCTGATCACACACCCCACAACCCCGCTCCCTCACTGTCTCTAAAAACCTTTCCCTGAAAACCATCAGGGGGAGCCTTTTGAGGGAGAGCCTTTTGAGGGAGGGCCTTTTGAGGGAGAGCCTCTAGCTGCCTGTACTCCTTGCTTGGTGCCCTGCAGGAAACGCTGCACTTTCCTTCCCTACAACCTGGTGTCAGTAGATTGGCTTTGCTACAAGTGGGCAAGTGGACCCAAGTTTGGTTTGGTAACACATGGATCATAATTTTGATTAAATTATCGTCAGTGTGATTCTTTGTCGAATGTTCATTATTGTTTTGGAGAGGATGCTGCAGGTCTCCCACCCAGATCTCCTTTACTGGCTGGCGCACCCCTACCCCAGCTGCTGTAAATATCGTCTGCTAACAGCTCACAGCCACCCATCGTGAATTGCCCTCACCCGAACTGCCTCACCAGGGAGGTTATGCCCCCCAAAACGCACATCCCCTAGGGAAGCCCACACCAAGGACCAACTGGCATGGGGAACCAGAGGCCAGACCCCTTGCACCAAAGTAGGAACAACTTGGGCTTCTCATGCTCCAGGGTCCCCCCTAGGTCAGTGGAGGCTTGACACCAGTTGAGCCCACTTCCTTGCCTGCTCCTTCCCTAAATTGTCCTGCATCCTTCACTCCCTCACAAGTTTCCCCCAAACTCACACAACCTTGGATCTCCATCTCAGGCTCAGCTTCTAGAGAACCCAACCCAAGGTGAGGCAGAAATCAGTTCTCTGAAGGCAGGAACCGTGTCAGTTTCATTCACTGCTGTATGCACAGGGCCGAACACAAGACTTAGCACACAGTAGGTGCTCAGTAAATGTTTCAGTGGCCAAGTCACAAGCCCATATTACTGCTTGGGGAGAACATGGAGGAGACCTATTACCCATGTTTATAGGTTGAAGGGATAACTAAAAGGATCGTCACACTTTTTCAAAATCTTCCATTCTCAGTCACCTCTGGCATGTTTCTCCTGCAAACTCAAGACCCATCAACATCTTCATGTGCTTTGAGCATACAGAGGCCAAGGGCTCCTCAAAAAAGAAGGCACGTTGATCTACTTGTTTCTTTTGTTGCTTGTGCTTTGGGTGTCATTTTCAAGAAACCTTTGCTAATCCAAGGTCATGGAGATTAACCCTTATGTTTTCTTCTAAGAGTAGTATGATTTTAGCTCTTACATTTAGGTCTTTGATCCATTCTTGAGTTAATTTTGTGTATGGTGTGAGGTAGGGGTCCAACTTCATTTTTTTTGTATGTGGCTATCCAGTTGTTCTAGTACCTTTTGCCAAACAGATTATTCCTTCCCCATTGAATGGTCTTGGTACCTGTTATAAAATGAATGTTTGTGTCCCCCCCTAAATTCGTATATTGAAACCCTAACCTCCAATGTGATGGTATTAGGAAGCAGGGCCTTTGGGAGGTAATTAGGGCTTGATGAGGTCATGAGGGTAGGGCCTTAATAATGGGGATTAGTACCCTTATAAGAAGAGATGCCAGATCTCTCCCTCCCTTCCTCTCTCTCTCTCTCTCTCTCTCTCTCTGCCAGGTGAGGGCACAGCAAGCAGGTGGCCCTCTACAAGCCAGGAAGAGAGCTCTCACCAGGAACTGAATTGGCTAGCATCTTGATTTTGGACTTACAGCCTCCAGAGCTGTGAGAAATAAATGTCTGTTTAAGCCATCCAGTCGGTGGTATTTTGTTATAGCAGCCCAAACGGGCTAAGAAAGCATCCTTGTTAAAAATCAATTGATCATGAATGTAAGGCTTTATTTCTGGATTCCCAATTCAATTTTATTGATATATTTGTTTATCCTTATGCTAGTACCATGCTGTCATGATCACTATGGCTTTGGAGTAATTTTCAAAATCAGGAAGTGTGGCTTTCAAAGTTTGCTCTCCTTTCTCAAGATTGTTGTTTGGGGGGAGAAATGTCTATTCAAGTCCTTTGCCCTTTGTAAATTGTTATTTATATTTTTACTATTGATGTGTAAGAGTTCTTTTTGGATACTGGATACAAGTCCCTTGTCAGGTATATGATTTGCACGTGTTTTCTCCCATTCTGTGGGTTGCCTTTTTCATTTTCTTGATGGTATCATTTGTGGCACAAAAATTTTAAATTATGATGAAATCTAAATTATCTATTTTTCCTTTTGTTGCTTTTGTGCTTTTTTCATCATAGCTAAGTGTTGCTTATTCTAAGGTCACAGATATTTATTCCTATATATGATAGACGTCCAACTTTATTCTTTCACATATACATATATATATGTATATATATATATATCACAATACATATACATCACAATACATATACAATACATATACAATACATATACATATACAATACATATACAATATACAATACAATACATATACATATACATCACAATACATATACATTGTAGATATACAATTGTCCCAACACCACTTGTTGAAAAGACAGTTCATTTCCCATTGAATTGTCTTGGCACCCTTGTCAAATGCGTTTTTAGTATGAGTGTGTGCCATGGGACAAACTTAGGCTAAAAACTTTTTCTATGTTTATCTGAAATTCAAATGTACCTGGGTATCCTGCATTTGTATTTGCTGAATCTGGCAACTCTATACTGGCATCTAGTGGGTAGAGGCCAGGGATGCTGTTAAACGTCCTACAACGCTCAGGACAGCCCTCCACAAAAAATGAAATCTTACTCAAAATGTCTATGGTGCTGAGGTTGAGAAA
Source organism: Delphinus delphis (assembly GCF_949987515.2). Taxonomy (NCBI): domain Eukaryota; kingdom Metazoa; phylum Chordata; class Mammalia; order Artiodactyla; family Delphinidae; genus Delphinus; species Delphinus delphis. Next base: position 12,837,711 of record NC_082685.1, read on the forward strand.
CCCTGGTGTGAAACAAATACAGGGATAGCATCGCTTGACAACCAGCAACTCTGAGAGTAGGTGGGATCTGCCCATTTTTCAGGAGTGGAAACTGAGGCTCAGAGCAGGTGAAGCAAGCATGGGAGGTCGTGGGCAGTGGGGATTCACCTGGATTCTCTTTAAAAATCACCCAGGAGAGGGCTTCCCTGGTGGCGCAGTGGTTGGGAGTCCGCCTGCCGATGCAGGGGACACGGGTTCGTGCCCCGGTCTGGGAAGATCCCACATGCCGCGGAGCGGCTGGGCCCGTGAGCCATGGCCGCTGAGCCTGCGCGTCCGGAGCCTGTACTCCGCAACGGGAGAGGCCACAACAGTGAGAGGCCCGCGTACCGCAAAAAAAAAAAAAAAAAATCATCCAGGAGAATCTGTCCCAGAAGAGACAAAGAGGCTCTTCAAAGGGGCCTGGGCTACCCGCTATGGATGCAGGCACCACAGATCAATCTCCAAGGATCCCCCCCCAGCCCCCACCCCTACCAGACACTTAGCCTGAGAAGATCCCGGGCACGCCCGGGCATTTGCATCTTAATGCTACCCCAGGAACTCCACTCAATGTTCTGTAATAACCTATTGGGAAAAGAATCTGAAAAATAATGGATATATGTGTATGTATAAATGGATCACTTTGCTGTATACCTGAAACTAACAAAACATTGTAAATCAACTATACTGTAATATAAAATAAAATTTCAAAAAAGCACATACTAACCCAGAGCGCTTCTTTAGGATGTCATATGGAGAGGATGAAAAATAAAATAATGCTTGGTCTAGCCACATTCTCATCACTGGAGGGTCCATGGCCACTTTTCGTTTACTTGGTTAGTAGTCATTTTTAAAAACCTACAAATGGGGAATTCCCTGGTGGTCCAGTGGTTAGGACTCTGTGCTTTCACTGCCCGGGCCAGATTCAATTCCTGGTCGGGGAACTAAGATCCCACAAGCCTCACAGTGTAGCCAAAAAAAAGTTTTTTTTAAATTACAAATAAAATAAGATAAAAACCTACCAGTCATTAATATTTGCCCCCGCTAGCAGGTTGAATGGTGTCCCTCCAAAAGATATGTCCAAGGTTTAACCTCTAGAACCTATGAATGTGATCTCATTTGGAAAAAAGGGTCCTTGCAGATGTAATTAAATGAAAGATCTCAAGATGACATCACCATGGATTTAGAGCAAGCCCCAAATCCAAGGACAAGTGTCCTTATGAGAGACAGAAAAGGAGAAACATAGAGGAGAAGGCCATGTGATGACAGAGGCAGAAGCTGGAGTGCTGCAGCGACAGGCTAGGAAATGCCTGGAGCCCTCAGAAGCTGGAAGAGGCAAAGAAAGGTCCTCCCTTAGAGCCTCCAGAGGGAGCACGGCCCTGCCAACACCTTGATCCTGGACTTCTGGCCTCCAGAACCATGAGAGAATAAATTCCTGTTGTTTTAAGCCACCCAGTCTGTGGTAGCTTGTTACAGCAGCCCCAGGACACTAACACCCCCACCAGATGACTCTCATCTCAAAGACCCCCATCCAACCCTTGTACTATATTTTTCATGCCTCTATTAATTATTAAAAATACATATACATTTTTATTTGGATTGCTTTTAACTGTATAAAAGGGCATCAAGCTGCCTGTGATCTTGGGGTCACTTACTCTTTCTCGCATGGTGATTCTATTTCTGAGCTGTGGCCATATTGTTACTCATCTATACTTTTTGATGGCTGTATAATATTCCACTACCTCCATTCAGCATTTAGGCAGATTCCAGGCGTGGACACCTCCAACACATCTAGCAATTTCTCTCGAGCATGTTGCAAGGCATGTGAATATTCCACTTGAGGAGGAAGAAACACCATGGCCGCCACACACGCCTGCCCCCCCAGCTTTCTATGAGTTCCCCAGGAGTCCCATTCCCACCATGCTGGGTATCATCTCACTGGGTAATTTTTGCCAACCAGCTGGATGCAAAGTGGTATCTCATTGAGGTACTCAGGTTATTCTAATTTTTTAATGCAATTCACACAACGTAAAATTCGCCACTTTGGCTATTCTAAAGTGACATTTAGTACACTCACAATGCTGTGTGAACATCAGCTCTAGTTCCAGAACATTTTCATCACCTCATAAAGGAAACCCTGTACCTTTAATACAACTTTTGAGCAAAACTAAGCAGCTGTTTAACTGGTATTTAATTCTTGTTCGTTTTTCCTATTCGGGAGAAAAAACACAATGTTTGTCTGTATGGGGTGGAGGATCCCTCACTGTAAAAGTAACACATTCTTGATGCTGGAAAAGAAAAAATCAGACAAAACAGAAAAGTAGAAAGAATATAAAACCACCTGGAATCTCACAACTCAGAACACAGTGTGCGCCACGATCCCCACCCCCAGATGGCTAACGTGAAGAAGATTGACACCAGCAAGTGTTGACAAGGATGGGGAGGAACTGAAACTCCTGTCCAGGCCGCTGGAAATGCAAACTGCTGCAGTCACTTGGAAAGGCAGCTTGGCGGTTTCTTCAAAAGTTAACAGAAGTCAGCCTTTCCCCTCCTCAGTATTTAGCCTAGAGAAATGAAAGCAGGTGTTCATAGAAGACCTGGTACATGAATGCTCCCAGCAGTTTTATTTATTAGTAATCGTCCCAAACTGGAAATAACCCAAATGTCCACCATCAAGGGAATGGACGAACACACAGTGGAATACTTCTCAGTAATAAAAAGGTGTGAACTGTTGACACTCCAGCAACAGGGATGCACCTCCAGCCCATTATGCTGAGTGAAAGAATCCAGACGCAAAAGGCTACGTACTGCACGATTCCTTTTATATGCCATTCTAGAAAGTGCAAACTAATGTACACTGACAGAAAACAGGTCAGAGGTTTTAAGGGGAGGGGTGGGAGGAAACATTTAGGGTGATGGTTATGTTCACTATCTTGATGTGGTGACAGTTTCACAGGTGTAGACATATATCAAATGCATCAAATTGTACACATTAAAAATGTGCAGGCAGGGAGATCAGCTCGGTGGTTTGTGACCAGCTAGAGGGGTGGGATAGGGAGGGTGGGACGGAGGGAGAGGCAAGAGGGAAGAGATATGGGGACGTATGTATATGTATAACTGATTCACTTTGTTATAAGCAGAAACTAACACACCATTGTAAAGCAGTTATACTCCAATAAAGATGTAAAAAAAAAAAAAAAGAAAAGAAAAAAATGCGCAGGTTTTGGTATGTCAATTATTACTGAATACTGCTGTTTTAAAAAGCAATGACAATGACAGTATTATATGAAAAATGTGTGTGTGTGTGTTGTAAGAAAAAAAAAACATAAGAAAAGAACTCAGAGTTGGGATTCACAGATACTTGTATGGGTATGTTCATAGCAGCCCTATTTACAATACCCAAAAGGCAGAAATAACCCAAATGTCCATTAGTGGGTGAGTGGATAAACAAAATGTGGTCCATCCAAACAAGAGAATATTAGGGCTTCCCTGGTGGTGCAGTGGTTGAGAGTCCGCCTGCCGATGCAGGGGACACGGGTTCGTGCCCTGGTCCGGGAAGATCCCACATGCCGCGGAGCGGCTGGGCCCGTGAGCCATGGCCTTTGAGCCTGCGCGTCCGGAGCCTGTGCTCCGCAATGGGAGAGACCACAACAGTGAGAGGCCCGCGTACCGCAAAAAAAAAAAAAAAAAAAAGAGAGAGAATATTACTCAGCCATAAAAAGGAATGAAGCACTGATTCATGCTACAACATGGATAAAGCTTTTTTTTTTTTTGGCTGCACTGCACAGCATGTGGGATCTTAGTTCCCTGACCAGGGATCAAACACACGGCCCCTGTGGTGGAAGCATGGAGTCTTAATCAATGGACTGCCAGAGAAATCCCAACACGGATAAACCTTGAAAACATTATGCTGAGTAAAAGAAGCCAGACCCTAAAATGCCACATGTTGCATGATTCTATTTCTATGAAAAGTCCAGAACAAACAAATCCACAGAGACAGAAAGCAGATATTAGAGATTAACTAGGGGGTAGGGGAGGGGGAGATGGGAGTTATTGCTTAATTGGCACTGGGATTCTATTCTGGGAGATGAAAAATTTTGGAAGTAAATAATGGTGATGGTTGCACAACACTTCGTGAATGTCCTTAATGGCACTCAATTGTACAGTAAAATGGCGAATTTCATGTTAGGTATATTTTTCCACAAAAGAAGTCTAAAACGATAAAATTCAATTAAAAAGAAAAATACAACAGATGGTTGCGTTGATGGGTTTGGGTTAACTAAAGCAGGTCTGGATTTATATCCCTGTCCTGCTATCGGCTTGCTGTGTAACCTCTCTCAAATGTCTTGACCTCTCTGTGCCTCACCTGTAAAATGAGATTCTAGTGGCGCCAACACCCCACAGTGTGTTGAAGGGTTTAGGGCAGTATCTGGACAGCAGCCATCAAGCACTAGTTCTCAGTGTTCTTTATTTTGTCTACATTTTCACAATTCATCATTGAAAATTAAAAAAAAAAAATTATTTCAAACCACACCAAAGTCCCCTCGGGCCTCCACCACAGCCCAGGCTGGGTCCCAAGTAGATCTCAGCCAATCCCAGGCCTGTCCCACTCAGTGACTTAACCCAGCATGGGTTGCACTCCGGAATTCACCCGCCAGTCCTGAATTCACAGCTCTGCCCCACGTCCTGGTCCAGCCCCTCCTCAAGTTCCACGCCAGCCTCCAAGTCCAGGGAAATGGCATTCTTCTCTTGTACCAAGAGAGGTCCCTCGAGGGTAAGCAGCGGCCATGGCTGCTGCAGGGAAATTCCATGACTTTGGAAAAAAGGACATTTAGGATCTTAGCTTTCCCCCAGACCAGCTTCTTTGAAACCCCATCTGTCAGGCTCCTGGCTCCCACAGAAGTGGCCCTCGCCAGTCACGCCTTGCTGAGATGTGGGCAGCCCAGGCTGACCGTGGACCCCATTTGGGGCTCTTCCCAGGAACAGTGGGCGCTTGTGGGTTTCTGTGGGCCCCCCTCGCGGCCCCATTCTTGCTTCAAAGGAGCCTCTTGTGGGACATGGATATGTGGCCAAAGCCCCGGCGATGCTGGTGGGGAAAGAAAAATAGGCATGTGTGTATGGTTTATAGCCTCCCTCTGCTCTCTGAACAGCCTCTTTGAAGGTGACGATGGGTCACAGCAGGCCTTGGGTTGGGGGGGACAGTGGGTGGCCACCTTGATTCTAATTCAACCACAGGCTGCTTTTTGGGGAGATATGCTGGGGTGTCGGGAGAGGTGGGTTTTGGCCTGGCCTCAAAGCTTGGGTTCCCAAAGAGACTCAAGGCTGCCACTGTGGGTGGCAAGGCTCCAGGAAAGAAGTCAGCCCCCAGGGACCCTCTTCTATTCCCGTACGACGCTGCACACTGGGATATATTTGGGGTGGAATTCACCATGGATGTTTTAGAAGGTGTTGGGCTGGGAAACTAAATAACACCTCCCAGTGGGTCCGACCCAGGTCATTCTCCCCAATTCACAGATAGCTGTGTGGCCTCTCAGAGCAGGGAGATGGATGATACGCAGAAGCCATCAGAAATCAGTAACTGGTGTAGTGTGTGAGGAGGGGACAAAAGGATGGGAAGGAAAATGGACCACGCCACACCCACTAGGAGGGCCACAATCCAAAACGGAAAATAACAAGTGTTGTTCAAGGATGTGGAGGAACCGCAACACTTACGCGCTGCAACTTGTAAAAACGTGATATGCTGTAGTCGCTGCAGAAAAGTTTGGCGGTTCCTCAAAAAGTTAAACATTGAAATGCCGTGTGATCCAGAAATCTCACTTCTGGGTATATGTGCAAAAGCGTTGAAAGCAGGGTCTCAAAGAGGTGTTTGTACACACATGTTCACAGCAGCACTAGTCACAATCGCCAAGAGGTGGAAACAGTCCAAGTGTCTGATGAATGGATAAACAGAAGGTGCTGCCTCTGTACGGTGGAATATTACTCAGCCATAAAAAGGAATGAAGTTTTGATACATGCTACAATGGGATGAACCTCGAAAACGTTATGCCAAGTGAAAGAAGCCAGACACGAAAGGCCACACAGTATATGATTCCATTTGTACGAAATGTCCGAACAAGTAAATCCATAGACAGAAAGCAGATTAATGGTTGCCAGGGGCTGGGGGAGGGGGATGGGGAGTGACTGCTTAGTGGGTACAGGGTTTCCTTTTGAGGTGATAAGAATGTTCTGGAATGAGAAAGAGGTGATGGTTGCACACATAGTTAATATACTAAGTGGCAGTTTAAAGGGGTAAATTTTTTGTCATATATTTTACAGCTAGAAAAAGAGAGAAAGGAAGGAAGGAAGGAAGGAAGGAAGGAAGGAAGGAAGAAACAAAGAAAGAAACAAAGAAAGAAAGAAAGAAAGAAAGAAAGAAAGGAAGGAAGGAAGGAAGGAAGAAAGGAAGAAAGAAAGAAAGAAAGAAAAGGAAAGGAAGGAAGGAAGGAGGGGGAAAGGGAAAGGAAAGGGAAGGAAAAAAGAAGAGAAGAGAGAAGTAAATAGTTCCCTGAGGGGTCGATGGACACCTGGGTGCAGGGCCACTTGCAGGGTCAAATGTGTGACTGCAAATCACTGACCAGATGTGCCCAGAAGATGGGCACAGTATAAAACCCACCAGACCAACTGAAACCGAATCACCACAGATGAGTTAGAGGACACTGCATGAGGTTCCTGCAGCTGCTGTAACAAAGTATCACAAACTAGGGGGTTTAAAACAACAGAAATTTATTCTCTTGCAGTTCTGGAGGCCAGAAGTCCTAAATCAAAGTGTCGGCATAGTCACACTCCATTTGAGGGCTCTAAGGGAGGATCCTTCCTTGTCAATTCCAGCTGCTGGGGGCTCCAGGTGTCCTTGGCTTGTGGCTGCATCACTCTAGTCTCTGTTTTTACATTACCTCCTCCTCTTCTTCTGTCTCTTATAAGGACACTTGTCATTGGATTTAAGGGCCACCCAGATAATCCAGGATGATCTCATCTTGAGATCTTCAACTTAATGACACCTCCAAAGACCCTTATTCCAAATAAGTTCATATTCACAGGTTCCGAGAAGGCATATCTTTGGGGCACCACCATTCTACCCACTAAACTATCGCTTACACTTGCAGAGGGGTATCCAAGACTCCGAGGAGTGAAGCCACTTCCTTAGGGCCCCTCTGGCAGCTTCTCACTCAGACCTGAGCAACATTGAAGTCCCCAGGACGTGAATTCAAGGCCCAGTGACATTCACAAGGCCAGCATGGCCCGCTAGGCCTGCACACCGAGGCTTGAGGCCCAGGAGATCAGAGGGGTTTGTGGACACCAGCAGCCCAGCATCCCGAAGTGAAGGGGTGCAGACTGCCTGGCATCGGCTACCCAGTGCGTGTTCGCCGAGCACCTCTGCGTGCTGGGTGCCCTCACCCCAGGCTGGGCAGAGTCTGGGTATGGAATGCTCAGATGGGCCTGGGGCAGCAGCACTGTGGGTGGTTTAAGGCTGGGGGTTCTGGGTTTGAATCCTGACCCAACCTCTTCCTGATTTAGGAGGCTGTGTGCACGCTTTCCTCACCCATCAAATGGGGCAAAATCAAATCCTTCATGTATGAGTCAAGATTCCCCAGAGAAACAGAACCAGTCGGTTACATATAGATTTATAGAAAGAGATTCATCATGAGGCTTACGTGATTATGGAAACTAAGAAGTCCCACAATCTTCCATGGGCAAGCTGGAGCCCAGGAAAGCTAGTGGTGTAGGTCAGTCAAAACCCAGAGACCAGGGCTTCCGTGGTGGCGCAGTGGTTGAGAGTCCGCCTGCCAATGCAGGGGACACGGGTTCGTGCCCCGGTCTGGGAAGTTCCCACATGCCACGGAGCGGCTGGGCCCGTGAGCCATGGCCGCTGAGCCTGCGCGTCCGGAGCCTGTGCTCCGCAACGGGAGAGGCCACAACAGTGAGAGGCCCATGTACCGCAAAAAAAAAAAAAAAAAAAAAAAAGTCAAACCCAGAGACCAGGGGAGTTGATGTTGGAAGTTCCAGCTGAGTCCCAAAGCTTGAAAACCAAGGTGTTGATGTCTGGGGGCAGGAGAAGAGGGAGAGCCCAACTTAACAGAGAGAGAGCAAATTCACCCTTGCTCCAAGTTTTTGCTTTGTTCAGGTCCTTACTGGAGTGGGTGATGCCCACCCATATTGGTGAGGGTAAACTTCCTTACTCAGTCCTCTGATTCAAATGCTAAGCTCTTTAGAAATGCCCTCACAGATGCAGCTAGAGATAATGTTTTCCCATCTCTCTAGGGACCCCTTAGCCCAGCCAGACTGACACTTGAAATTAACCATCAGGAGGTAAAGGAGGGCTTCCCTGGTGGCGCAGTGGTTGAGAGTCCGCCTGCCGATGCAAGGGACACAGGTTCGTGCCCCGGTCCGGGAAGATCCCACATGCCGCGGAGCGGCTGGGCCCGTGAGCCATGGCTGCTGAGCCTGCGCGTCCAGAGCCTGTGCTCCGCAATGGGGGAGGCCACAGCAGTGAGAGGCCCACATACTGCAAAAAAACCCCAAAAAAACAGAAATCCTCGTGTTTCAGTCCACTCCTGATTGTCCATTGATGGCTCTACCCCAGACCTCCTTGTCTTTGATCTTCCAGATCTTTTTTTAAAAAAAATTCATTCATTAATTAGTCTGTTTATTTATTTATTTATTTATTTATGGCTGCATTGGGTCTTTGTTGCTGCACACGCCTTTCTCTAGTTGCGGCGAGAGGGGGCTATTCTTCGTTGCAGTGCGTGGGCTTCTCATTGTTGCGGAGCATGGGCTCTAGGTGCGCGGGCTTCAGTAGTTGTGGCACACGGGCTCAGTAGTTGTGGCACACTGGCTTAGTTGCTCTGCGGCATGTGGGATTTTCCCGGACCAGGGCTCGAACCCATGTCCCCTGCACTGGCAGGTGAATTCTTAACCGCTCTGCCACCAGGGAAGTCCTGAACTTCCAGATCTTTTCCTTCTGGCCCTGGCCCAGGAATCTGTGTCTACTCTCACCTCAGGTCACCTCTCCATCCTTTGGGGCGACCCCTGCATGAGGCTGTACTGCAGCCATTGGTTCACACCTGTGTGCCAAGCAACCCACCACACAGACCCAAGTGGGAGAGCTAAAATGCCTCTGGGTGTAGGCATGCCAGATTCATCAAGACAAACACACGCCCAGAAAAAACTTTTTTTAAAAAAAAAAAAAAAGGACATTCAGTTAAATTTGAATTTTACATAAGCAGCAAATAATTTTATTTTAAAAATTTTTACTATGCTAACATACACAGCATAAAATTTACCATTCTAGCCGTGTTTAAGTGTATAGTTCAATAGTGTTAAATACATTATTGCTGTGCAACCGTCACCACCATCCATCTCGAGAACTCTGTTCTCTTCCCAAACTGAAATTCTGTGCCCATTAAACACTAACTCACCGTTCCCCCTCCCCCAGCCCTTGGCACCCACCATTCTACTTCCTGTCTCTGATTACTCTAGGGACCTCATATAAGTGAGATCATACAATGTTTGTCTTTTTGTGTCTGTCTTCTTTCACTTAGCATAATGTCCTCAAGGTTCATCAATGTCTCAGCATTTTGTTCCTTTTAAGGCTGAATAATATTCCATTGTATAGATATACTCCAATTTTATTTATCCATCCACACGTCAATTGCCGCTTGGGTTGCTTCTACCTTTTGGCTGTCATGAACAATGCTGCTATGATTATGGGTGTACAAATATCTCTTTGAGTCCCTGCTTTCAATTCTTTGGGGAATGTACACAGAAGTGGAAATGCTGGATCATATCATAATTCTATTTCCAATTTTTTGAGGAATTGTCATACTGTGCACCATTTTACATTCCCACCAACAGTGCACAAGGGTTCCTGTTTCTCCACATCCTCACTAACACGTGTTATTTTGTGTTTTGTTTTGTTTTTTTAATAGTAGTCATTCTAGCGGAGATGAAGTGATATCTCATTGTGGTTTTCTAAAAATATTTATTTATTTATTTATTTGTTTTTGGCTGCATTGCATTTTCGTTGCTGCGTGCGGGCTTTCTCCAGTTGGGGCGAGCAGGGTCTACTCTTTGCTGCGTGTGCGGTCTTATTGCGGTGGCTTCTCTTGTTGCAGAGCACAGGTTCTAGGCGCGTGGGCTTCAGTAGTTGTGGCGCATGGGCTTAGTAGTTGTGGCTCACAGGCTCTAGAGCGCGGGCTCAGTAGTCATGGCACACGGGCTTAGCTGCTCTGTGGCGTGTGGGATCTTCCCAGACCAGGGATCAAACCCGTGTCCCCTGCATTGGCAGGCGGATTCTTGACCACTGCGCCACCAGGGAAGTCCTCATTGTGGTTTTGATTTGCATTTCCTCATGTTGAGCAGCAAATAAATTTTTAGGATAAGTATTTTCCATGTAATATTTGGTACATACTTATCCTAAAAATTTATTCATTGTTGATCTGAATTCAAATTCAACGGTGCATCCTATATTTTTGTTTGTCTGTTTTATATAAATTTATTTATTTTATTTATTTATTTTTGGCTGTGTTGGGTCCTCGTTGCTGTGTACAGGCTTTCTCTAGTTGTGGCGAGCGGGGACTACTCTTCATGGGGTGCGCAGGCTTCTCACTGCGGTGGCATCTCTTGCTGCGGAGCACAGGCTCTAGGCGCGTGGGCTCAGTACTTCTGGCTCGTGGGCTCTAGACCACAGGCTCAGTAGTTGTGGTGCACGGGCTTAGTTGCTCCGCAGCATGTGGGATCTTCCTGGACCAGGGCTCAAACCCATGTCCCCTGCATTGGCAGGCGGATTCTTAACCACTGTGCCACCCGGGAAGTCCTGTTTGTTTCTTAATTGCAGTAAAATATACATAAAGTTACCGTTTCAACCACTTTTAAGTGTGCAACTTTATTGCCATTTAGTACATTCACCATGTTGTGTAACCACCATCACTATTTAGTTCCAGAACTTTTTCATCACCTCCCCAAACAGAATGGGCATCTGTAGCTTTTCGGGCAATCCTAGCCCTGGGGCAAAACTGTAAACGCATATCCTGTCTATCTTGTGGGAATGTGAACTGTTTCTGGTCCTTCTTTCTAATCAGAATAGAAAAGAATGCATCCGCCAAACCAGCAGCCACAGGCGACATAGCTGAAGCCTCAGGAATAAGCTCTGTCAGGACCACCCCCTCTACACAGCAGCTGGATAGAGCACCCACTTGGTCAGACCTGAGGAAGTCCATGGTCATTCTCCAGGGCCCATCTGGTATCCTCAGAGGCTGACTGGAGGATTTGATTGGAGAATTAAACAGAGGTGTGACAGGGACCCTCCCCTGCGTCCTTTGATGGTGGCGGATCTCTATGGATGTGATCTTGTTTGTGTTTTACGACGTGGCTGCAGGCGGGGACAGATCTAGAGGCTTCTTGTGGCCTTCCCCACTCTTATCCTTCAGGCCTCAACAGTGAGAGGAAGTTCCTCCAACTTCCAAGCATCTCTGTTCTCACCAGCTCTACCTGTTGTATACTCAGGGACCGCTGAGCTGGTCCACCATGAGCTAGACTTTCTCCAGGACTTTATTCATTATCTGGCCCCCCAGCCCTCTGTCTGCACGCGGGGTGGTGACTCCCTGGTTTCTGAGATCAGTGTCAGCTCAGACCCTGTGTCTGAGAGTCCTCAAAATGTCTGGGCATCCAGGTTCTGCAGTGGACGGCCACTTGAGTACAGGACCACAGGTCGCTGTGAGAAAGAGGACTGAGGATTTGTCAAGGAGACAACGTTCCAGAGTCCTCCCTCCTCGCACCTGACCAGCGCTTCAGGCCACCTCGGGTCTGGGAACTGGGCAAAGGGACTGAGACTCAGACTCCCTTTCCTCTGTTCTTGTGCTTTCAGATCGTGGTTGTTGATGATGCGGTATCCTTGGTAGCTGCCCATTCATCTCACCCCAGGGATATTCTATTAGCCTTATTAATCATCTCCACAGCTCGCTGGGGTCAAGCCCCCTTCCACCTTGCCTGGCTGTATCAGCCAGTTTCTCCCAGAGATGGAGATATTAGGACATGTATACATCAAAAGACGTATTGTGAGGAATTGCCTTATGCAATCATGGGGGCTGGTGAGTTCGAAATCCAGACTGGCAGACTGGGGGTTCAGGCAGGAGCCAAAAAATTGGTCTCCTTGACCCAACTCAAGCCCAACTCCTCCGACCCCTCTTCTCAACTAGGCTCCAATCTTGGCCTATAACGACTTGAACTAATGTGGTATCCAATGGCTCAAGGTCGCTTCCCTAGGATGACCCTAGCCCCTCTTTTTTTTTTTTTTTTTCCTTTTTTTAATATTTATTTATTTATTTGGCTGTGCCGGGTCTTAGTTGCCGTGTGCAGGATCTTTAGTTGAGGCATGCGGACTCTTTGTTTCCCGACCAGGGATCGAACCCGGGCCCCCTGCTCCCCCCGGGAGTGCAGAGTCTTAACCGCTGGAAGTCCCGACCCCAGCCCCTCTTAAAGTCCCTGCCTGAGAAGACTCAGGGCTGCCAAAAGAATTGACCATTTGTTCCAGTCAGCTCTTGGAGATGGTACCCCAGTCTCTCGGCCTTGGTGGGAGGGTGGAGGCCAAACTTTGAGAAGCATCAGTTGGCAAACCTAGATGGGTCTCACGTAGAACAACCCTTCCTTCCTGCTTTTTGTCATTTTCACTTCCCTGCCTCTACAGAGCCCCCCGTCACCCCCCACTTCCATTCCCTCATTCTCCCTTTAGAAAGCCAAATCAAAGTTGAGTTCGCTCCACATTGAATCTTTTTCCTTATGGCAATAGTAGGTTATGGATTAAAATCTCCCCTGACCGCTTTTCATTTATTTTTTATTGAAGTATAGTCGATTTACAATGTCGTGTTAATTTCAGGCATACAGCATAGTGATTCAGGGTGTTTGTTGGCTTTTCTTTTTTTTTTTTTTTGCAAATTATATTACATTACAGGTTATTGCAAGATATTGGGTGTAATTTCCTGTGATATCCAGTACATCCTGCTGCTTATCTATTTTATGTATAGTAGTTAGTATCTGTTAACCTCACCCCTAATTTGCCCCCAGCCCTGCACCTTTGGTAACCATAAGTTTGTCCCGACCACTTTAACTAGGGTCTGGCTTTGTTTATCTTGGACAAAGTGGAGTTTCTCCGTCCTTGGGGAAACCTTAGTTTTGCTCATAAATCATCTCAGCTGACTGGATGAGACCCACCCTGATTATTTAGGGTCAACTGGATATGGAAGCGAACCACATCTACAAAATACTCCACTGCTACCCCTAGACTAGGGCTTAAGGGATGACTGGGCACAGTCTAGCCAAGTTGACATGTAAAACTCAACAAGCTGACATGTGAAACCATGGTACTGTCTTAGAATAATTGAGGGTTCTGGCTCTTGGTGGTGAAGGGCTCACCCAACCTCGTACCTGGAGCATCATGCCCACGGCTCTGTGACCACCTGCAGAAGACACCACTACCCAGCTCCCTCTTGGCGCTGGCATCTCTCTCTGACAGCCTTGGGAGATGGCGTGCCCTCTGGGTCCTCCCACGGGACACCATCCTCTGGGATGCTTCCACGTATTCTTCCACTGCCCTCAGCCGCTGCCAGGACAGCTCACCCAGGTAATTCCACGCCTCTCAGTCTGGGCCAGCACTTTCTCCAGGCTTCTAAGAGCCATTTCAGCAACCCAGCTGGCCCATCATCCTCTGAGTCCTTGCCAGGATGTTAAATCCCAAGATTTAACGTGTCCCAAGAAGGTGCCCCCAAGTCAGTGCACTCTCGTTCCTCTGGTCTTACATTCTGGTTCCTGGACAAAACGCCTTCAACAAGAAGCGAAAGCAGGGACTTGAATGGATGCTTGCACACCTGTGCTCACCGCAGCAACATCCACAGAAGGCAAAAGGTAGAAACAACCCAAATGTCCATCGACGGATGACTGGATAAGCCAAATGTGGTGTAGCCACACAATGGAATATTATTTAGCCTTAAAAAGAAGGAAATTCTGGGGCTTCCCTGGTGGCGCAGTGGTTGAGAGTCCGCCTGCCAATGCAGGGGACACGGGTTCGTGCCCCGGTCCGGGAAGATCCCACATGCCGCGGAGCGGCTGGGCCCGTGAGCCATGGACGCTGAGCGTGCGCGTCCAGAGCCTGTTGCTCCGCAACGGGAGAGGCCACAACAGTGAGAAGCCTGTGTACCGCAAAAAAAAAAAAAAAAAAAAGGTTAAGATGGGGACTTCCCTGGTGGTCCAGTGGTTAGGACTCCACGCTTCCACTGCAGGGGGCCCAGGCTCAATCCCTGGTCCGGGAACTAAGATCCTGCAAGCCGCGTGGCACTGCCAAAAAAAATTTTAAAAGAAATGGTTAAGATGTTAAATTTTATGTTATTTTACCACAATTAATAAAAAAGAGAGAGAGGGGATAAAATGAGACTTAAGGGAGACAACAACCAAATACGGATGTTGTTTGGAACCTGATTCTAATACACCAACTGTAAAAAGTCATCTTTTGAGACAGCTGGGGAAACTGGGAGATGCATGATGCATCGTGGGTGCCTATGAAAATCCCCATCATTTCTGGAGCCAAGTGGCAGAGAAACAGAGAAATGACTCGAGGCCTGGGAGTGCTTTAGCATATTTCAGCAAAATAAAGTAAAAATAAATTGAAAATAGAGTAACCTTGAAAACATCATGCTGAGTGGGGGAAACCAGCCACAAAACCCCTCATAATGTAGGGATCCATGTATGTGAAACGTCCACCACAGACAAATCCATAGAGACAGAAATCAGATTAGTGGTTGCCAGGGGCTGGGAGAGGAGATGGGAGTGACTGCTCATGGGGACTGGGTTTCCTCTGGGGGTGATGGGAATGCTCTGGGATTAAATAGAGGTGGTGGCTGCATAACACTGTGAAGATACTAAAAACCACTGAATTGTGCACTTTAAAAAGGGTGCATTAGGGGCTTCCTTGGTGGCGCAGTGGTTAAGAATCCGCCTGCCAATGCAGGGGACACGGGTTCAAGCTCTGGTCTGGGAAGATCCCACATGCCGCGGAGCAACGAAGCCCGTGCGCCACAACTACTGAGCCTGTGCTCTAGAGCCGGCGAGTGACAACTACTGAGCCCGTGAGCCACAACTACTGAAGCCCGCGCGCCTAGAGCCCAAGCTCTGCAACAAGAGAAGCCACCGCAATGAGAAGCCCACGCACCGCAACCAAGAGTAGCCCCCGCTCTGCGTGGGTCAAGGTGGCTTCTAGGGTCTGGACTGTCCAAAGAAGGGTCCGTGTGTTCCTGGTATACCAAACTCAGCACACTGAACCTGGCTTTGCTGTGGAAAACTGGTTTGAGGTTTCTCAAACGGTTCCACGTGGAATTTCCAGCAATTTCAGCAATGATCCAGCGATTTCACTCACAGGTGTAGACCCAGGAGAACTGGAAACAGTTGTTCAAACCAAAACTTGTACATGCATGTTCAGAGCAGCACTAGCATGGAGACTAAACAACATGCTACTAAAAAACCAATGAGTTGGGACTTCCCTGGTGGCGCAGTGGTTAAAAATCCACCTGCCAGTGCAGGGGACACGGGTTCGAGCCCTGGTCCGGGAAGATCCCAGGTGCCGCGGAGCAGCTAAGCCCGTGAGCCACAACTACTGAAGCCCGGGCGCTTACAGCCCGTGCTCCGCCAAGGAGAAGCCCGCGCACCTCAATGAAGAGTAGCCCCCACTTGCCGCAGCTAGAGAAAGCCCATGCGCAGCAACGAAGACCCAATGCAGCCATAAATAAAATTAATTAATTAAAGAAAAATATCTAAGGGACATTAAAAAAAAATGGGTCAACAATGAAATTAAAAATACCTGGAAACAAATGACAATGAAATCACAACCATACAAAATCCACGGGATGAAGCAAAAACAGTTCTTATAGCAAAGTTCATAGTGAGTAGGCCTTCCTCAAAAAACAAGAAAAATCTGAAATAAACAAACTAACCTACCACCTAAAACAATTAGAAAAAGAAGAACAAACAAAACCTAAAGTCAGCAGACAGAAGGAAATAATGAAGATCAAAGAGGAAATAAATAAAATAGAAATTAAAAATTAGAAGAAAATCGATAAAACCAAGAGCTAGTTCTTTGAAAGGGTAAACAAAATTGACAAACCTCTGGCCAGGCTCACCAAGAAGAAAAGAGAGAGGTCCCAAATAAACAAATAAGAAATGAAAACCGATACCACAGAAATACAAAAAAAATAAGAGAATACTATGCCAACAAATTCGACAACCTAAAAGAAACAGACAAGTTTCTAGAAACATACAGGTCACCAAAACTGAATCAAGAAGCAAGAGATAATTTGAACAGACCGATCACCAGCAGTGAAATAGAATCTGTAATTTGAAAAACTCCCTACAGGGACTTCCCTGGCGGTCCAGTGGTTAAGAATCCATCTTCCAGTGCAGGGGACGCAAGTTGCATCCCTGGTCGGGGAACTAAGGTTCCACATGCCACGGGGCAACAAAGCCTGCATGTGCCACAACTAGAGAAAAGCCCGCACACTGCAAAAAAGAGATCCTGCGTGCCACAACTAAGACCCACTCAGTCAAAAATAAATAAATGAATAAAATATTTTTAAATATAAAAAATTTAAATCTCCCTACAAACAAAAGTCCAGGACCAGCGCAACACTAGTCACAGTTGCCAAAAGTGGAAACAACCCAAATGTCCACTGACAAAACATGGTACAACTGTACAGTGGAATATTACACAGCTGTAAAGGGGGATGAAGCTCTGACACACCCTACATCGTGGATGAACTTGGAAACCATTACGCTAAGTGAAAGACGCTAGACACAAAGGCTGCAGATTGTATGACCCTATTGACGTGAAATGTCCAAACAGGCAAATTCACAGAGGTACAAAGCAGACCAGTTGTTGCCAGGGGCTGGAGAGTGGGGTGGGAGTGACTGTCAATGGATAAAGGTTTCTTTCTGGGATGATGGAAAAGTTCTGGAATGAGATAAAGGTGCCGGTTACACAACATTGTGAATGTACTAAATTCCACTGAATTGTTCACTTTCAAATGGTGATTTCTGCATTTTGGGAATTTCACCTCCATTAGACAAAAGAAAGGCGTCTTTGGAACTGCTCTGCCTATGTTGATCTCTGCCCCTTTGCTTATTCCCTGCCCCGTCTCAGGCAAGCTGCCACCTTCCCTGCCCACCTTTATAGACCTGTGACCTGGGGGTACTCTAGTGCCCCTTCCCACCTGATTCTGGTCCCCACTCTAGGGCAGGACAGGTCCCACTTGTTCCTGCTGTGTCCCCAGCACCCGAAGGAGACCACACAGTAGGAGCACAGCAGGCGTTTGTTGAATGAATAAATGTTGGAAAATATATTAGCTCCAGGCTTTATCCTGAGCCTCTATTTTGCTGGAGAATTTCTCCCCAGTCTGGGGGAAGGGGGTGAGGGGGACTTTGCTTGGCTAGGAAATCCCTGCAGAGCCCAGGCCTCTAAGGAGGGTACAGGACGCAAGCAGGGTCGAAGCCTCTCTGCAGAAGGAACAGCGTCGTGACGAGGCCTTTCCACTCTGCAGTCAGACTCCCAGCCCCGAGAACCATAAAACAGTCCTGCTCGGACTGGAAACATTTCCTGGAGGCGTTGGCAGGGCCTGTGAGGAAAATTCCAGGGGAATAAGGAGAGAGGTCTTTGGCATCCACGAAGGGCCTGGAAGGGGTCGCCAGGCCTAGGGCCTTGGGGGGACCTTGCTGTTCTTGGGGGAGGCTGAGGGGCCCAGGCAGGGCCAGGTGGCTGTCAGCACGTTATCTGGGTCTGGGAGGCTCCTGCAGACCGACAGACCTCCCTGAGTCCTGTGGTGACGGAGGTGGTGCGTGGCCTCACCAGTCGGAGACGGTCCTCCACAGGAATTCGTATAAAGCTGCTTCGAGATGTTCCCAGCAAACATGAACAACCCACAGGGTGCTGACGTCTGAGGAAGGAACCTCCTGGTGCCCAGCACAGGGCAATGGGGTCCACACACCTCCCACGGCTCCCTATTGTCCCAGGATGGAATCCCAGTCTGGCCTGTCTAGTTGTATCGCCCTGTGTCCCCTGCCCCCATGTGAGCCGGGCCCCACCACAGCCAGGTCCAGGAACACTGCCTTGTTCTCGTCCCCTCCGGCCTTTGCCCACACTGGCATGTATTGAGGGTGAAGTTCTTGATTATAAATCCTGGGGCATTGCTGGGGGAGGTCAGGGGGACTCAGAGGGGTAGATGTTTCTCAAACCTTGTCATTGGGGCTCGTAGGTGCCTTTGTCCCCTAGAAGACAGGACCCCACCTACTATGGGCTGGGCATGATGGTACATGTTGGGGGTAAAATACAGTTTGTATGAACATACACACAAAGAAGATAATCTCAAAGAGTGAAGAGTGTTTGGAAGAAAGTTGAGTGAAGGTATTTTTGTTCAGGGGTTGGGGAGGCCTCCTGAGGTTGGTGATATTTAAGCTGAGATCTGAAGGACAGGAAAGTACCGTGTAAATATGGTGAATGAGAATTTCAGACAGAAAGGATGGCTTGTGCAAAGGCCCTGGGGTGGGAAAGGACGTGGCTGTTGGCAGAACAGTGAGGAAGCCAGTGTGACTGGAGCAGAGTGAGGGAAGGAGGAGACAGGCAGGAGGGATGGGATGAGGTCAGATTGTGTGGGGCCTTGCAGGACACAGAGAGGAGGCGGAATTTATTCTGAGAGTAATAGGGAGCCATGGAGGGTGTGTGAGTCAGAGAGGATTTATGAATTGATTTATGAATCTGATTTATGAATTTGAGACATCCCCTGTGGTTACCCTGGGGAATGGGGGGCAGTGTCCAGGCAGGAGTCAGCGGGGTGGAAACCAGGGCTGGGCTGCTGGGAGGGGCAAAGTGTTTGGATTTGTATGTTTTGGAGGCCGAGGGGACAAGAGCTGCTGACCAACTGAACATGGCGGGGGGTGGGGGCGGGGAGGGAGGAGCCTCAGATGCTGCCCAGGTCTCAGGCCCAGCATGGAATGGATGGTGGGACCATTGCCTGAGACAGAAAGCCTCGGAGAGATGACATCAGGGTACCAACGGCTGTGCCTTGGCCGTGCGGTCAAGGTGTCTGGTTGGAACCACATGCCTGGGCCAGGCTGGTCGAGCTCCAGATGAAACTGTGGACCTTGTGGGCGAAGAGTGGCCTTTGACGTCCAAGCCTGGACCGGGTCCACCAGGGAGAAGCAGGCAGGGGCGTGGCCCGAGCCCTAAAACCCCAAGCTTTGTGTAAGCAGGCAGGGCCCAAGTTTTCCCCATCCGGGTCCTTTTGTTCCAGCTGGAAACTGGGACCAAGTGGAGAAATCCAGATGTGGAGTTGGATGCAGCCCCGAGACCGTGCGGTCTGGGGAGGCCCAGCATCCAGGCGTCCAGTGGGTCCGGCCTCCGTGTGGCCTCTCTGGCCACGGCCCGGCCAGGTGTGGGGGGCAGGACGGTTTCAGCTTTGTGTCTCTGGCTTCAACTGCAAAGTTTAGAAAAATAATCCCAGCGCCGAGGCCTCACCCTTCCCGGTGTCAACCCAAGCTCCGGGTGGAAAAACAGGCCCCGGGCCCCTCGCCAACCCACAGATCTGAGACCCGCCCAGGGACCTGTTTAGGAGCAAGGGCAGGGGTCAGGAGGGCAAAAGACTGGCTCTCAGCATTTCTCTAGATGTGAAAGTTGACTCGATTTTCCCCCTGGAAAAGGGGGGCATTGCTCTGGACTCGCACCCACATTCAGGGTCTCCTGAAGCACCAGCTGTGTGCTCAGCCGCGGGCCACGCACTGGAGACCAACCCCTCAGACAAGCCATGGCCAGCCCTGCCCAGAGGGCCTCCCAGTCCAGCGGGACGGGGTGTGGGGTTCGCTAGACAACAGCTGTCACATTCCTGGGCCTCCGTTTTCCATCCCTGCAATGGGGAGGAAAACAGCCCCCCCTCAGGGAATCAGCACTATCACCATGACAACCTCCTCATTTCGGACCATTCACGACCCAGCCTGGGGCCCCATGGACAAGATCCCAGCGGTCCCAAATCTTCTAGATCGGGGGCACAAGTCAGCTGTTTAAAATCAGGCGGGGTGGGAACTGGGTTGAATCACTTTCAGGTCTCCTGATCCCAGTCACTAGGAGGAAGTGGTTCAAGTGCGGCTTAAGAAGTGGGGACAGGTGGCGGGGGCGGGAGAGGGCTGGGGTGTTGCTTAATGGGGACAGAGTTTCAGTTTTTCGAGCTGAAAGTATTCTGGAGATGGATGGCGGGGATGGTTGCCCAACAATCTGGACACACTTCATGCCACCAAACTGTGCACTGATTAAGATGGAAAGTTTTATGTGATGTGTTTTTACCCCAATAAAACGTAATTTTTAAGAAAGAAAAAAAAAAGATGAAGACTGAAATCAGATCTGCCTCTCATGTACTGTGTGGCCTGAGCAAATGTCTTGCCCTCTCTGGGCTTCTGTTTGCTCCCTCCCTGCCTCCCTTCCAGCTCTGGATCATAGTCACAGCTCTGAACTTGATGATTCCCTGTGATTGTGCATTTCCCCCATTTCAACCCTCTGGGGCTTGAAGCGGGGCTGGGGAGCAAGGGAGATGAACGTCGGTTGAGCAGCCTTGAAATGAGTGATGGGGTGAGAAACTAGTGAGTGTGGGCCCCTCTTGCCACCTGCCAGCCATTTGGAAATAACACGTTGGCGACGGCAGCCGTCCCGGGCAAAGCCTGTTTCCTTGTGATGTTCAAGGTTGCCTGGTACCCAGGGGAGGTCAAGAGGCCAGCAGACTAAGGAAGGGCCTTGGCTGGGCCTGGAGCTTCCCCCAGCGGCAGCCTTCCAGGGAAAGCCTGGGCCAGAGCTGGGACCACCACCATTCCTGCTGGCAGAAGGTAACAAGAGGGGCCTTGAATGTAGCGTTTGGAGATGCAGGCAGACGGTGGAGGCTTGGCATACTGCCAGGGTCACCTCCATTAAAGCAGGTGGTGTCCGGCAACCTGTAATCCAGAATGATCACTAAGGCAGGAGGCAGGTGGCGGATCCAGTCTCCATCATTTGCATCTGGTGGCATCCATCTGGGGGCTTACCCCCTTCCCCACCTCGAGAGGATGACTTAAGCCCCTGGCCTGTCCAATCAAAACCTTCTATCTACAGACCACAGTGACTGGTTCCGGGAAGGGCATGGAACCTGAGCTGGGCCAGTGAGCCTCAGCCCTGAGATCTCTACTGGGCCTAGCAGGGAGAAAGGTGCTCTGCTTCCGCTGGACCATGGGGCTGGAGAAATTTAAGCCTGACCCATCTTTGCCACTCCAAGAAGCAGGAAGAGGGCTGGTCAGGGAGATGCAAATCAGAACCACAAAGAGACATCACCTCACACCCACTAGGATGGCCATAATAAAAAAGAATCTAAAACACGGCATTGGCAAGGATGCGGAGAAACTGAAACCCTTGCTCATTGCTGGTGGGAGTGTCAAATGTTGCAGCCGCTGTGGAAAACAATGTGGTGGTTGTTCCTCTGAAAGTGAAACATAGTTCATCATCGTATGATCACAAGATCCAGCAATTTCACTCTAGGTATACACCCAATTGAAAACAGGTGTTCAAACAAACACTTGCACACACATGTTCACAGGGTTATTTATTCACAATAGTTAAAAGGTGGAAACAACCCAAATGTCCGTCAACTGCTGAATGGATAAACAAAATGATGAACCCTGTAGACATACTGAGTGAGAGAAGCCAGACACAGAAGGACACATGGTGTATGATTCCATTTATATGAAATGTCTAGAACAGGCAAATCCACAGAGACAGAAAAGCAGATGAGTGGTTACCAGGGGCTGGGGGTAGGGGGAACGGGAGTGACTGATAAGGGGAACGGGGTTTCCTTTTGGGAGAAGATGAAAATGTTTTCGAACTAGATAGAGGTGATGATTGCATGACATCACCCATGTACTGAAAACTACTGAACTGTACACTTTAAAATTGTTGAAATTATAAATTTTATGTAATGTGTATTTTATCACAATTTTTTCTTTTTAGAAAAGGGAGAAGACAGCTGACAGAGAGACACAGATCCTGAAGGCATCATTTGGGGGTTCTGGACCCAGCCATAGCTGAAGGGAACCCTGACGCTAAGGTAAGGCAGCAAGGGATGGGCTTTCCCTCCCCGTAACCTGGTATTTCAGAAAATCAGCTGCTTCGTCCCCATCATGATGAGAACAGCCCTCACTGAAGGCGCTGGGGGCCTCAGGAGGCTGGAATCCCCTCCCTGACCCTCTGCTTTCCCATCTGTAAAATGGGAGGAAGGGAAAGTCCCTCCATGCCAGCAATACGAGGTCCCAGTGTGCACTCATGGTTGATCACGTATGATCGTGTTTCGTCCCCGTGGCAGCTCTGTGAACAAGGTGCTCTGAGTTCAGCAAAGGGAAGCAATTGCTGAAGCCCGTGCTCCTGCCTTCGACGCTGCGTCACATCTAGAAGCAAATGGCTGGGGCCTCAGGAGGAGGGGGGTTAGGGCTCCCCAGAGGAGGCTCAGCAGGGTGGTGACAAGCTCACTCTTAGCATCCAACAGCCCTGAGTTCGAGTCTCAGCTCTGGCCCTCTGTGATCCCGGGCCAGTGGTGTTCACCTCTGGGCCTCAGTTTCCCCTCTCCAAAACAGACCGGTTATTCTGGGCGTCAGGTGTCGGGTCTGCTGGGTGAATCGTTGCTGTCCTGGGAGAGCTCATTAATACACGGATGTGTCTGGTGGAATCCGAGCTGGGCTGTGACTCCTGGTGTTGGGCAGAGGCCAGCGCTGGGGGGCAGCTTACCAGTTTACTGCCATCCGGAGGCAACGCAGCCAGGATACAGCCTCCCCTCCATGCCGTGTTGCTGTTGGCTTTTAAGAGGATATGGATGTAGAAGGAACTTGTTGATTCTTTTTCCACTTGCTGCTGAGCACTCGGCGTCCCGGCGCGCCTGGCCGGAGGCTGGCACTGTTTCCTGGAACCTGGACAGCCTCGCTTGGCCCTGGCCACAGGGACTCGCTGAGTGTTTGGCGGCTGGCTGGCTCCAGGCATCGGCGATGGCGTGGTCCTTCTCTCCCATGGCTGCCCCAGAGAGCAGGGAGAGAGTACCTCAGAGCTCCCGCGGCCTCTGGGAGCCTCCCTGGACAGGTGCCAACAGGTGAGGGTGGATCAGACAGGGTGATTCTGATGGGATCACCTCTGAGACTCCATCCTGTGGCATCTCATACGCGGGGCTCACCAGTGTTGTGTCTCAGGCTCCCTGGGCTCCTGTGGCTTCCACCATTCCACGGTTCTGTGCTTCTGTTGACTGGTGGCCATATCACCTGCGTCTGTGGGTTTTAGCACTGTGATCCCATGGCCCTAGGATCCCACAGTGTGGTCCCAGGTCTCCATTAACCCATAATGCTATGACTCTGTCATTCCTTAGTTCTGTGGCTCCTTGTTCTGTGGTCTTGTGACTCTTGGATTCATTGGAACTTCCTGACTTTACTTTCTTAAAATAAATTTATTTATTTGTTTGTTTGTATTTTTGGTTGTATTGTGTCGTCATTGCTGCACGCGGGCTTTCTCTAGTTGCGGCGAGCAGGGGCTACTCTCAGTTGTGGTGCGCAGGCTTCTCATTGTCATGGCTTCTCTTGTTGCGGAGCACGGGCTCTAGGTGCGCAGGCTTCAGTAGTTGCAGCACGTGGGCTCAGTAGTTGTGGCTCGCGGGCTCTAGAGCGCAGGCTCAGTAGTTGTGGCGCACGGGCTCAGTTGCTCCGCAGCATGTGGGATCTTCCCAGGCCAGGGCTCGAACCCGTGTCCCTTGGATTGGCAGGCAGGTTCTTAACCACTGCGCCACCAGGGAAGCCCCACTTGTGACTTTAGAAAAGGGTAAATCATCTAACCCAGTGGGAAACAGAGTCAAGAAAACTCATGGGGTGGGTGTTGCAATGACCGCCCCTCCACCAGCACTATGTGGGCCAGCAGCAACAGTGGCATCACCCCTTTTCCAGAGGGTTCCATGTGGCTGTCATCGTCCCATAGCTCTCTCGCAGACTATCCCAACAGCTGCTGTAGTCAGTCTCCTTCTGTGGGGTGAGAACAGGGACACACAGGCCAGCCATCCTGGTCCGGCCTGAGGGAGTAAACTTTAAGTTAGGGTAAATAGGGGTCAGCCAGGTAAAAGGCAGAAGGAAGAGTGCTCCAGGTGGAGGGCACAGCCTGTGCGAAGGTCCTAGGGTGGGGAGAAGCCTGAGAGTGGGAGGCACAGGGAGAGGCAGCCAGTGTGGCTAGAGTGAGCCAGGCCAGTTCACTTTCCTTTGTCTCATGTAAGGTCAGGGAGACAGAGACCGGACAGAGGCACCTGCTATGTGCTTCACTTTCACTGTCTGACTGACTTCTCACAATGACCTTTGAATGGGCTTGTCACATAGCTAGAGAGGCCCCAAGGGGGCGTCCATTCATTCATCCATCCGTCCTACCATCTGTCTA
The DNA here is from genome assembly GCF_949987515.2 of Delphinus delphis. NCBI lineage: Eukaryota > Metazoa > Chordata > Mammalia > Artiodactyla > Delphinidae > Delphinus > Delphinus delphis. Next base: position 12,862,252 of record NC_082685.1, read on the forward strand.
TGATACATCCATCCACCTATCATCCACCCATCCACCCACCCAGCCACGTATCCACCAACCCATCCATCCATCTCCCCACCCATCTGCCTGTGTATCAAGCCACTCATTTAGCCGTCCCATCTATTCATCCCTCCATCCCTCCATCCCCTGATCCAGCCAGCCAGCTATCATCTATCCAACCATCCATTCACGTGTCCATCCAGCCATCTGCCTTCCTTTCTGTGAGTCCGTCCATCCACTCACCCGTTTACCCATCCAACCACCCACCTACCCACTCACTCATCTATCGGTCCATCGATCCACCCATCCATCCATCTACTCACCCATTAACCGTCCATCCATCCAGCCTTCATTTATTCTAACATGTGTATGATGCTGGAGATATGGTGGGACTCAGTGTGATGAAGGATGCAGCCCCATGGCCACGTAACCCATCTGTGCCCATTCGGTGTGGTCAGAGCTGTGACAGATGATACTCAGGGCACTTTGGAGGCCAGAGGATGCTGCTAACCCAGCTGGGACGAAGAGGAGTGAGTGATGTTAGAGGGGAAGGTGGACCAGGTGGAGTCACAGTCCAACGAAGGGCCTGGAGGGCAGAAAGAAATGGGGCTGGAGAGGCCCGTGAAGCCCGAAATGGTTCACGGCTCTGTCCCGTCCAGCCCTCTCCCCTTCCATCACACTCTCACCCCTCTGCTCCAGCCACACCTGCCTCCCCGCTGAACCTCCCAGACATCAGGCACATCCTCCCCGCAGGCCTCCACCCTTGCTGTGTCCTCTGCCCGGGACACCCCTCATCGGCTGGAACCCGTTCACCCGTTCAGGTCTCGATACTAACATCCCACTGCAGAGTGGCCTCCCTGACCCCTGGGCTCTGCTTCCACAGCCCAGCCAGCCCCTACTTCCATGCAGCTTGGGTGCACTTGTCCACCTTCAAGGCTACCTACCACAGGGCTGAGAGGCTGAGACCACCTCCTTCCCATCCACTGTGCAGCAAGGGGTCAATGCTTGTGCAGTGGATGGAGTTATTTCGTTTTATCCTATTGATTTCTAAGCATTTATTTGGCACATATTGTATGCAGTCCTCCCATTTCGGGACTGGGGCTCTCCCCTGCCTGGTAGCCTCCCTCTCTCACTGGCCCATTCGAGCCTGGGCCTCTGCCTGCCAGGCGGCCAGTGGGTAAACACACCCCGCCCTCACCCTCGGCCTCCCGCCCTTCACTGGCCAGAACAAGGTTCTCCTGTTAATGAGCTGAGGTGGGGGCTGGAGAAGGGGGGAGGAGGAATTGGGGGCAGGGCTTTGGTTCCTGTGATCTCTCCTGCCTACTCACCCACAGAAACCTGAGTGGCGGGACTTCTCCCCGCGGCAAGGCTGTGTGTCTTCCCTCTCTGAGCATCCAGTGCCCAAATAGAGGAGGCACGACGAGCCTGCCACACTGAGCCTCAGTTTGCCCATCTGTAGAGTGGGGAACGTTGGCAACCACCAGCATCAAAAAGTGCTGAATGCGCTTTTCATGGACTAATGTATTTGGGTCTCATGATGAGCCTAAGAAGTTGGGGCTCTCATTGTCCCCATTTCACCTGGGTTTTTAGTGCTGCTGGTATAGTGCAGAAAAACTTTAAGAATTTCCAATTTTCACTTCATTAGACGGAGAGGCAGACCGACAGACAGACAGACTGAGGGAGAGAAGGAAACCACTGCAGTGAGACCGCAGGCAGTCTCTCTCCGTGTAACACAGACACAGGTTTGTTTTGCTGTTACCTACAAAACTCTCACTAAATGCGAGAGGAAAGGAGAAAAGAGCAGGGCAGTCATTTGTCCTGCCACAGTTATCCCTGGAAAAATTATGAAGATAATGGTGGTGTAAAATCATTCTCAGAAATCAGTGCCCATAGAATGACATGTTGTTAAATTCCAGTCGCTTCCTAGTGAAGTCCTTTCTCTCCTAAGGGCAACCCCATAGTCCATTCTCTAAACTGGAGAAGTAAAAATTTACATTATAATAAACTTTTGAAGGTGTCCTCCCCCACCCTGTCCAAAGAAAAGAAACACACACACACACACACACACACACACACACAACCGCTGCTGCGAGGCACAGCGACGTTAAGCAACTTGTCTCAAGTTGCACAGCAGAGCTGGGATATGAAACTCAGGGTCCTGGTGCCAGAGACCAAGACCTTCATGGCGGTGTCCTGCTGCCTCCCACGATGATGAGTTCCTGCCTCCTGAGGCTGCGGGGAGAGTGGGCAAAAGAGGAAAACCCACAAAAGTGATGTGGCAAGGTTTCGAGCATTTGGTGCTTGCTCAATAAAATTGTGTCACTATATTTCTTGTCATTTTCTTCTTTTCTTTATCATACGTTTTGGAGAGTCTAAGACCGAATGACAATAGAGTCGAGGCAAATGGAGGGTGGGAGGGGAGGCGGGGCTTGCTGAAATTTACAGAGCAAGTCAGGGTGGGTCTGCCAGACTCCAGTGCCCAGATGGCATCCTATCTGTCCCCCTATCTGTCCCCCTTCCCACCGCTTGGTCCTTCTGGAGAGATGGGTCCAGTTGGGCCATCCAAGGCAGGCTGGGTCAGGCTCCTCAGCTGCGGATGCAGCAGTGGCTAAGTGGCCTCCCTTGCTGCTCTAATGAATTCCCCAGACCCTGGGCCTGTGGTGGGGCCCGCCCAGGGCAGGGCGGCTGCCTTCCCGACATACTTTCTCTCTGGATTCACAAGGAGAGGCGGCTGGGGGAGCTGGGGGCGCCCACATGTCTCCTGGCCCAGCAGGACTCTGCCAGGAAGGGCTCAGGGGCCCCATCACACAGGCATCAGCCTCTCTGCCCCAGCCTGGCCAGGTTCCTGGAACTACTGGGTCCAGCATCACGGGAAGGGGGGCTGTTTGGGGCTCCAGCCAAGGGCTCAGGCCAGGAGGTCCTGGGTAGCAGAGTTTTCACAGCTAATGAGGGACCTGGGCTAGCATTTCTCGTCTGGAATCTGTGGCCAAGGGCAGAGAGTGGGTGGTATGAAGGCCTTAGGGGTCCTGTCTTCTCCTGTTTTCATCCTGGCTGTGTGACCTTGAGCTGTCTCATACCTTCTCTGAGGGAAATGTAAATAAGAACGATCTGAGGTATAAGTGGCATAGTGTATAAATTACAGATTATATAATGAGGCTAACACAGGAGGCAGACACGGGGCACGGGTTAGCTCATTCAATCTTCTCAACAGTGATCACTCCCACTTTCTAGGTGAGGAAACCGAGGCACAGAGAAGTCAAGCAACTTGCCTTAGGTCACACAGCAAGGCGATGCCCAGCTGACATTCGAACCCAGGCCATGTGGCTCCTGAGTCTGTCCTAAAGTACAGTGGTAGCCGGGGTTGCTATTATTAATAGTAATTACATTACATTAATTATAAGGAATAATAACAATGTTATACTAATCATGGCAGGTGTTCTTTGCAGGCCCAGTGGCCCCCAGGGTAGGAGGAACAGAGCAAAACACAGACGTTTCCAGTCCCCCGGGTGAGGCCATCCCAACTTTCTCTGCCAGAAATATTCTGTCAGGCATCCTAGAAGAATGTCACACAGGCACCAGCCCCTAAGCCCTGCCCAAGTAGAACAGGGAGGTCTTCCTGAAGGAGTGGGCACCAGAGCCAGAACTTGGAGGATGGAGGAAGGTGTTCGGGATGGTGGGAGACAGCAGGTACAAAGGCCGGAAGGACACCCAGAGTGAGTTCTTGTGTAATGTGAGGCTGCCGAGGTGTGCGTGGGAGGAGAGGGCTGGCTGCTTGGAAGGGGGACTTCAGGGCCGATGGGATCCAGGAGGCAGGAGCATGAAACCAGATTGCCCATGTCTCCAGGCCTCTGTTGTCTGATCTGCAGACTGGGGCATCTTAAGGACCTCTGCCTTTGCCGTTCCCTCTGCCTAGAATGTCCTTCCCTGCATCCCCTCATGGCCGGGCCGTGAACAAGGCCGCGTGTGTCCAAGCCGCAGTCCCATGCCAAGCCTGTGGTGGGGGCCTGGCTTCCATGTGCCCTTGTCCCAGCTGCATGAGGCACACGCAAGCCTACAGCCCTTGCTGGAGCCGTGGTTTTCCCAAGAATTCCAGCACCAACCGGGAGTGGCCCCCAGGTGTGCCCGACGCCAAGGAAAACAGGAGGTGAGCTCACGGCCCTGCCACAGGCATCAGGGCACGGGCCTGTGGTACTTCACTGGAAGTGCCCAGGCTGGGATCGGCTGTTCCTACCCAGCCTCCCCTCCAGACCCACCACTCCTCACTCACCCTCTGTGGCTCCCCATTGCCCTCAGAAGACAGTGCAAGCCCTGCCCCACTGGTATTACTTCTCCTGAGCCCCAAGATTTCTCTACCCTGAGATCAATCTGTCCATCAGACCAGGCTCATTTTTGCCTCAAGGCCTTTTCACATGCTGTTCCTCTACCTGGAATGCCTTTCCACCATCTCTTTATCTGGCCATGGCCTCCTCACTTTCCTGGTCCTAGCTCGGTGTTCCCTCCTCCTCCTCTAAGAAGCCTGCCCAGACTCCCCCTGCCACCCCAAGCTGGGTCAGGCACCTTCTTGGAGCTCCCACTGCTGCCTGTGCATCCCCCACCACAGTCCTGGCCCCTTGGGATGATTACATGTAGCTGCTTCCCCACCAACCTGGGTTCCCCACAAGGGAGGGGCCCAGTCCGGCTTGTTCATTCTGTGTCCCCAGCGTCCTGCACAGGACACGGCACACAGTAGGTTCTCAATGCATGTTTGAGAATAATGAATGTGCCTGAAATTTCCCCACCTCCAAGCTCCACATGCTTCACTCTGCCAGAACCGTCCTCACCTTTTTGTCTCTGCTGATCTGAGTCTTCCTTTCCTTTAGGTTTCCTTGCCACCTCCTCCAGGAAGCCCTCGGTGACTTCTCTGCAACCTCCCATGAGAACAAATCTGGCAAGGAACCTACCCTGGCTTCATCCCTGCCCCTCTCAGTGGCCCTAGGCTAGTCACTTCCTGTCTCTGGTCCTCAGTTTCCCTGCCTATAGAATAGAGGCTGCAAATGCTGGAGGGTAGGGGCAAAGAGGGTTAACTCCAGAAAACAGAGATGTTTTGTAGCTTAAGAGCATGGCTGGGCTGGGAGGATTTTCCTGATTAGCAGTAATTTCTATTTTTATTACAGGCTGTTCCCACAGAGCTGGACTGGAGCTTGGATGGTATGGCAAAGTCTCGACAAACAGAAGCACAGGGCCTCCCCCGCTCAGATCTCCTCCAGCCACAGCCCTTTAATTTGCTCACCCTCCTGCTGGGGAGGGACACACACACAGCCCAGTGCACAGATTGGGAGACTGAGTGGGCTCCGGCCCCTGGGCGACCAGGCTGCCCCCCTCCCCTACTCACCAGCTTGAGAACCGCAGAGAGAGATCAGAAAGGGGTTGGGGGAGGAGGTGAGTCCTAACCTTTAGCCACTCTTGACTCAGTTTCCCCAGGTGTGAGCTGAGGGGCGCCACTGTGGGGATCACTTCGTTCCCAGCTATGCCCGAGTCTTGGCACGCAACCATCACTCAGATAAGCGAATGAGAGGGCTGGAGGGCGGTCCCGCTTGATTCCCCGCCCCAATAACCCCCGCACAAGCCCTCCCCCCGTGACTCAGTTTCCCCGCCGGATCCGGGTTCAGCCGCGCTGGGCGGGGCCTTGAACGCGGAGGCCAGCGCCGTCTGTTTACCTTGAGGCTGGACGCTGGGCAGGGCCGCGGAGGGCCGTCCCCGGGGCCGGCCGCGCCGCCGGCATAAATAGGACACGCGGGCCTCGTGGGCGGCAGAGAGCGAGCCGCTGTCCAGCTCCCCGCCGCCGTCATGGTCCTCACCGCCGCCCGCGTTCTCTTGCTCACCCTGGCTGCCCTCGTCGCATCGGGTCAGGGGCAGATCCCGCTGGGTAAGCCGCGCCTGACCCCCAAACGGACAGGACTCGCGGGAGGCCTGGGGTCGCGGCTTCTTGGGACTCGGGGACTGTTCGCCGGGGCGTGCGGGGCGGAGAAAGCAGGCAGCGGGGCAGAGGCTCAGGAAATGGGGTGGGCGTCAGGGGTCCCTGCCGCGGCGGTGTGAGGGGTGGTGATGGGGGTCTCTGGTCCCCGACGCCCCACCAGCGCCCCCTGTCAGCGCAGGTGCAGACCTGGGCCCGCAGATGCTACGCGAACTACAGGAGACCAACGCGGCGCTGCAGGATGTGCGGGAACTGCTGCGGCAGCAGGTGCCTGCCGGGGTTGGGGGGACGGGGGTGCCGGTTTGGCACAGAGAGGCTTGGAAGAGGGGAAGGGGGTCTCGGAGGTAGGGGAGTGTGGAGGAGTGGGGGGAGGACTGGAGAAGGGGATCCTGGTGGAGGTGAAGAGGGTCCAGAGTTATGGAAAAGAGGAAAAAGAGGGGTCCCAGGGAAAGGGGGTTCCGCGGGAGAGGGGTAGGGATCCGTGAGGGGGGAAGGGAATCCCAGGGAAGGAAGAGAGGGGCTAGGAGAGTAGGGATCTCGGGGTAGGGAGTCCATGGGGAGGGGACCCGGGCCGAGTGGGTGGGTCTGCGGGAAGGGAGTTTGAGAGAGGGAGAGGGGAGACCCGACGGGGGAGGAAAGGGATGGACCCGCTGACCACACCCCATCCCCCTTGCACCAAAGGTCAAGGAGATCACGTTTCTGAAAAACACGGTGATGGAGTGTGACGCGTGCGGTGAGCGCAGCTGGGGCGGCAGAGACTGGGCGGCGGGGGAGTGAGAAGAGATGGGGAGACAGAGACAGAGAGCGAAGGACAGACCGGGAGGAAAAGAGACAGAGAAGATGGAGGCTGACAGAGATGGAGAGATTGGATGAGGGATGGAGAGAGAGAAACAGGAAGGGGAGACAGAGACTATGGGAAGGGGAGACCCCAAAAGTGCCAGAAACCTTGCGAGAGATGCTGGGAGGTGGAGAGTCGCGGAGGGAGAAGCAAAAAACGGCCGAGCGCAGAGATCCAGATACTGGAGAAACCTGGAGGGCAGAGCGCTCAGTACGAGGCGGGGTCGCAGAACAGCCAGGATCTCACCACGCCCTCAGGGGCCATTCCCCCCCAGGCTCCACCCCTGGGCGTGACCCTAACCATTCCTGCCCCACCCCCGCAGGGATGCAACCCGCGCGCACCCCCAGACTGAGCGTGAGGCCCCTAAGCCAGTGCGCGCCCGGCTTCTGCTTCCCCGGCGTGGCTTGTACCGAGACAGCAAGCGGTCCGCGCTGCGGACCCTGCCCCGCAGGCTTCAGCGGCAACGGCTCGCACTGCGCCGATGTCAACGAGGTGCGTCCGTCACCACCGCCCAGACGATCCCCCAATGCGTGACCCCACAGCTCCCCACCGCCCCGACGAACTCCTCATCCGCTGGGGGTGCTCTCCCGGAGCCCCCTCATCTCCAGGGGCGCAGGTCCAGACGACCTCCCCACCGCCGGGGGACACCCACCACTACCACCCCCCTCTCCACCTGGGACGCCCATCCCGACGACTTCCTCCGTAGCCGGTGACGTCCGCCTCAACGACCCCCCCTCACCGCCGGGAACCGCCGACCCCAGCCACCCTTCCACCACCGGGGGGCTCCCGCCCCGACAGCCTCCTCACCGCCGGGCACGCACGCCCCGACGACCACTTCCCGCCTCCTCTGGGGACGCCCGCCCTCAAAATGTCTTCCCCCGCCCATGAGCACCCAGCCCACCGGGTCCCAGGAGCAGATCCCCTCAGGCACGCTCTGTTCCCCGCCTGGTCTTGCCCCTTCCCACATCAAGGCAAAACCGTGTGTGACCCCTGGGACAGTGGCCTCTGCCCCACATGGCACTCCCCGCCCCCCAAGAGCTAGCTGACGGCCCTTGAACTTTACAAGTACAAGCCCAATAAGCCCTGAGAAGCCTCTCTCGGGGAGGCCCAGCTATACGTCCGTCCTCTGACCCTCCGGGGCCCTTCTTCCCCCAGTGCAACGCCCATCCCTGCTTCCCCCACGTCCGCTGCATCAACACCAGTCCGGGCTTCCGCTGCGAGGCTTGCCCGCCGGGGTACAGCGGCCCCACCCACGAGGGCGTGGGGCTGGCCTTCGCCAAGGCCAATAAGCAGGTGAGGGCCGTGGGGGGTTCGGGTGGGGAGCCAGGAGGAGCATGTTGGGGTGGGGGGCATTTTGTTGAGTAAACTCGACCTCCAGTCTCGCAGCCTTTTCCTGCCTCGCTCCAGCGGGAGCGCATAGGGACCGGAGTCTGGGGAACAGAGGAAGTTAAGGGTCCACGTCAGGGATGGTCGGGCTTGGAGGCAAGATGTAGGGGAGAGGTAGGATTCAGAGGAGACGTGAACCGGGTGGGAGGTCTGGGGGTATCTGCGTAGGATCAGTGACCTCTGCCCTCCCTCCCACCCACCCAGGTTTGCACGGACATTAACGAGTGTGAGACCGGGCAGCATAACTGCGTCCCCAACTCCGTATGCGTCAATACCCTGGTAAGGCCTGGGAGGAGAGGGGAAGGACTGAGAGATGGAGGATGGGACGCGAAGTGTCAGGCGTGCGGGGGTGGGGCGGGGCGCTGACCTCCTGTGGCCCGGGCTCAGGGCTCCTTCCAGTGCGGCCCGTGCCAGCCCGGCTTCGTGGGAGACCAGGCATCAGGCTGTCGTCGGCGCGCACAGCGCTTCTGCCCCGACGGCACGCCCAGTCCGTGCCACGAGAAGGCCGACTGCGTCCTGGAGCGTGATGGGTCGCGATCCTGCGTGGTGAGTGCGAGCGGGCCAAGGAGGGGCGTACGATGAGGGTCCGGGGGTGGGGCCACGCCGGAGCACCCACTCACTCCCCCACCCGCAGTGCGGTGTCGGCTGGGCTGGCAACGGGGTCTTCTGCGGCAGCGACACAGATTTGGACGGCTTTCCCGACGAGAAGCTGCGCTGCTCAGAGCGCCAGTGCCGAAAGGTGGGCGGGGTCTGAAGGGCGAGGCCTGGTATGAGGGTGGGCGGGGCTCCCTGGCAGCGCCCCTCATGCCCGCCGCGCCCACCCCTAGGACAACTGCGTGACGGTGCCCAACTCAGGGCAGGAGGACGTGGATCGCGACGGCATCGGAGACGCCTGCGACCCGGATGCCGACGGGGACGGCGTCCTCAACGAGAAGGTGGGGCAAAAGCGGGGGCCTAGGTGAGACTAGATGGGGGCTTGGCTCGAGTGAGGGGTGTGGCCTTAGAGGCTGATCTCACAGGTCCCAGAGGGTTAGGGGGTTCCCTGCAGAGGAGGCGGGGCCTCGGAGACGGACAGTCTGGGGAGTGACATTTGCCTTTCTAGGCCTGACTATTCCCAACCGGCCCTGACCTCTAGGACAACTGCCCGCTGGTGCGGAACCCAGACCAGCGCAATGCGGACGGCGACAAGTGGGGCGATGCATGCGACAACTGCCAGTCCCAGAAGAACGACGATCAGAAGGACACAGATAACGACGGCCGAGGCGACGCCTGCGACGACGACATAGACGGCGACCGTGAGCTCTGTGGCAGGGGGGAGAGGAGAGGGAAGGGCTGGCACCAAGGGGCGGGGCTTGGCTGGGCGGGGCTCGGCCTCCTTTGGAAGCCGGAGGGGGTGTGCTCGCCTAGGGCTCCAGGGACCGTGGACCATGCTCCGGCGGGCAGCAAAATGCAAGCTGGGATATGATGGCGAGGAGAAAAGGAAGGAACTTTTGGAGGAGGGGAAGGTGGTCCCTGTGTTAGATGCTGCAGGGAGGAAATAAGAGGACAGAGACGTGAGCCTGGGGTTTAGGGCTGAGGAGGTACCATTTTTACATCTGGGCAGAGACTCGAGGTGGTGCATTCACAGAGCTAGTCCCCTCACCGCCATCCATTCATTTAGTCTCTAGGAGGCTGGTGACTGGGCATGAATACTTGGTTTAACTTTGTTGTTATTGGGAGCCAAAGATGGGGTGGGACTCTGTCCCAAGCTAGCCCCAGGGCTGCACCTGCCCTGCTGAAGTCAGCCTGGCCCCGTCCTAATCTTGGGATCCTGTTCTGTCCTTCTGCTTCCTGCAGGGATCCGCAACGCAGTGGACAACTGCCCCAGGGTGCCCAACTCAGACCAGAAGGACAGTGATGGCGATGGTGTAGGGGATGCCTGTGACAACTGTCCTCAGAAGAGCAACGCAGACCAGGTGAGGGCAGGCCAGACCCCAGCTGGGTCAGACCCCTGGGGTAAGCACCAGGCTGATTAACAAGACTCCAGCCCAGTCCCAGCAGCCTGGGGGGGTGGGGGGGTGTTCCTCCACGTCAGGAAGGACCTTGACTCTGGAACTGGGGGTGGGCAGGAGGCTTCTGAATTCTTCTGCCCTGATTAAGGACATCTACAACCTTCCCCCGCCCACAGAGGGATGTGGACCACGACTTTGTGGGAGATGCTTGTGACAGCGACCAAGACCAGTAAGGAGGACATCTGGGGCTGAGGTGGGCACCCAGGGTGGGCAACCCTTGATCCAGCTTTCTGGGGTCTCATTGTCTCTGCCCCACCCGCTCACTCTAGGGATGGGGATGGGCACCAGGACTCGCGGGACAACTGCCCCACAGTGCCCAACAGCGCCCAGCAGGACTCAGACCACGATGGCCAGGGTGACGCCTGCGACGACGATGATGACAACGATGGGGTCCCCGACAGTCGGGACAACTGCCGCCTGGTGCCGAACCCGGGCCAGGAAGACGTGGACCGTAAGGCAGGGTGCAGGGCCTGTGGTGGGGATGGGGCTAGTGTGGAGCCACTAGGGTGAGATTTGGGGTGGGCATGGTGGGGCCAGTGGCACGTGTGAGCAGAGCTGGAGACATGGTGTGGGCAGGGCCGGTAGCCTGTGTGGGCGTGGCCAGGCCTGGGGCGGGGCCTGGAGCTGATTATACTACGGTGGGGGGGCCTCCCATCTCCTCTCAGGGGACGGCGTGGGCGACGCGTGCCAGGGGGACTTTGATGCAGACAAGGTGGTGGACAAGATCGATGTGTGTCCGGAGAACGCTGAGGTCACCCTCACCGACTTCCGGGCCTTCCAGACGGTCGTGCTGGACCCCGAGGGCGACGCGCAGATAGACCCTAACTGGGTGGTGCTCAACCAGGTGCGGGCGGGGCCCAGGCGGGAGGTGGAGGGAGCCCAGGACCGCCACAGCGGGTCCTAAGCTAGGGGCGGGGAGCCGAGGCCCACACGGCTGGGCTGAGGCCCTTCTTCCTTTGAACCCCACCAGGGGATGGAGATCGTGCAGACGATGAACAGCGACCCTGGCCTGGGTGTGGGTGAGACATGGGGAGGGGCCAGGCCGTGCAGGGGGCGGGGCTAGGGGAGAGGTGGGACGGGGCGGGCCTGGACTCAGGAAAGGCGGGGCCAGGTTGGGTGGTCTGGGCTCAGGGGTCGGGCGTTCTGGACTCTGGAGGGGCGGGGCCCGGGGGCGGTTCTGGGCCCCGGTGCGGCAGGGGCTAGCGTCCCTTCCTCTCCCCAGGTTACACGGCCTTCAATGGCGTGGACTTCGAAGGCACGTTCCACGTGAACACGGTCACGGATGACGACTACGCGGGTTTCATCTTTGGTTACCAGGACAGCTCCAGCTTCTATGTGGTCATGTGGAAGCAGATGGAGCAGACATACTGGCAGGCAAACCCCTTCCGTGCAGTGGCGGAGCCTGGCATCCAGCTCAAGGTGCTGGGCCCTACCTGAACTCTTCGTCTCAGTGCCAACTCGGAGGCCCCAAACCCTCCCACAGATCCCCAAAGCCTTACAGCCCCCGGCCTCATTCTATGGACCTAGAAGTCTTTCTACCTAGTTCCTCCCACAGGCCCTCAAACACTCCCCCGGGATCCCCCAATCTCTCTGTGAGCCCCCAAACCCTCTCACAGAGCCCCAAACTTTCCCTCAGGTTCCAAATCCTCCTGCAGGCCCCATAGACCCCAGTATTTCACTGAAACCCTAGAATTCCCCAAGTCCTCTAGACTCGAGTTTATCCCACAAACCACTGCTGCCCCTACAGCCTGACTGCAAAGCTCCTCGTGGCCCCCAAGGCTTTCTCATGGGTCTCCCATCCAGGCATACTGGGGCCCCCCACCACTCCTCTATGACTCACAGCTCCTTGCCTGTCTGGGGGCTCTGGTGGCCTGTGTGGTCTCTGACCCCCGCTCCCCTGTTCTCTGGCGTGGCAGGCCGTGAAGTCCTCCACAGGCCCTGGGGAGCAGCTTCGGAATGCACTGTGGCACACGGGGGACACAGAGTCACAGGTGCGGCTGCTGTGGAAGGACCCCCGCAATGTGGGCTGGAAGGACAAGACGTCCTACCGCTGGTTCCTGCAGCACCGGCCCCAAGTGGGCTACATCAGGTGGGAACCTGCCCTCTGCCAGGGGGCCCGGAGTCCCTGCTCTATCCTGGCTCTTGAGGGAAGGAGGGGGGTGCTTCAGGGGGCCTCGGTCCCCTTATCTGTAAAATGGGAATAATATAGGCAGTTAGAAATAACTGTCTGGCCCTAGGGCATGATACCCCTCCCAGGACAGGGGGAGGGGCCAGGCCGTGCAGGGAGCTGCTCAGGGGGCAGGGCCAGAGGAGAGGTGAGACATGGGGGAGGCTGGACTCAGAAAAGGCAGGGCCAGTTTGGGTGGTCTGGGCTCAAGGGTCCGGTGGTTCTGGACTCTGCACACAGCAGTAGGGGGGGTCTCACTCACTCCTGGTTTCTCAATCCCCACTCTACGCTGCCAGGAAGACCAGGCACTGCGCTTAGCACCTACTGTGTGCAGGGCCCTAGATGTCCATCCTCTCACACAGGGAAACTGAGGCTCAGGTCAGGAGCCCCCTCTGCCCTGAGCATGGCCCCGGCAGGGAGACATATGGCCCCCTCTTCTAGAGAGGAGGGGGCCTAGCTCATGGGGCAGGATGCCGACGCTCTGAGAGGGGAGGAGGCACCTGGCCCAGGGCCCTGAATCACAGTCCCTTCCTTTTCCGCAGAGTGAGGTTCTACGAGGGCCCGGAGCTGGTTGCGGACAGCAATGTGGTCCTGGACACGACCATGCGGGGAGGCCGCTTGGGAGTCTTCTGCTTCTCCCAGGAGAACATCATCTGGGCCAACCTGCGCTACCGCTGCAATGGTAAGAGGACCCTGTTGGGGAAGGTGGGGAGTCCATACCGCCCAGCCTCACCCCCCCTCACCTGCTCACCCTCTCTCCACAGACACCATCCCTGAGGACTACGAGGTCCAGAGGCTGCTGCAGGCCTAGGGACACAGGTGAGGACCCGCCACTGGATGACGGCCACCCTCACGGCTGCCCTCACTGTGGGAGGCCATCAGCACCCGGCCCCAAGAGGCAGCTGGCCTGGTGGGGAGGGAGAGGGGCTCAAAGAGGACAAAATAAAGTGTGTGTGTGGCGGAGCAAGCCGGCTGTGGTCTCTGCTGCGGGGAGATGGAAGGGTCGAGACTCTGAGGAGAGGCCAGGGACCCCAAACTCAGGCCTTGGGAGAGTTGGGGGCCTGCCACTCTCTCCCCCCGTGACTGGCTGGGGCCCTAGAAGCCTGACTAGGAGTGTCCGGCCCTGCTGCATCCCACTCACTCTCCTGGGGCGTCTGCCCCAGGATCCTGGGGTGTGTGTGTGAGGGGCTCATGCCTGCGTGTCCGTGTGTCTGTGTCTGTGTGTGCGGCCCCTGTGTGGCTCCTGCCTGCTGCACCTGCAACACCCACAGTTCATCCTCCAGAGGAGAGAAGAGGGCAGGAAAAAAGGGGAGGAGGCAGAGATGAAAACATTGTATTTTTATTACGTTTCATTACAAAGGATGCAAAGGTACACAGACGATAGCGTCCACGCCAGAGAGGATGGGCAGGGGCCGGCCGAGTGCGCCCTGAGCGCCCGCCCCCGCCCGCCATGGGCACCCACGCGTGCGGCCCACGGGACATCTACAGCACAATGTACATGCTGGGGGTGGGGGCAGAGCCAGCCTGGGGGAAAGAGGGACATGAGTGGGACAGGGCTTGGACTGGCAGGTTTGCATATATCAGTGCCCAGTCCCTGGAGGGGCAGGGGCAGTTTCCAACGGAGGGCATGGCGGGGTCAGTGGACCTTGACTGCCAAAGCCCTCCCTTCCGGAGTGTGGTAGCAAATGCCACAGCTGTGTCCCCTTGTCCCCGGTTGGCAGGAGGTCAGAAATGACAGGCTGGGCATCGATTACCCCCAAATTCCACAACCCTGCAAGATGGGGGCAACCCAAGTGTCACTGGCTCCTCGGGACAGGGTGTTGGGCACTGGCCAGGAGGGCAGAAGGCAGAGGGAGCTGTCTGGAACCAGTCCCTGACGTCCAGCCCCTGCCTGGGGTGAGCCTGGAGCCCTGAGACCCGTGGGCCTGAGCTAATGACGAGAGGGAACTGAGGCCCGGGTCACAAGGGTCTTGTCTGCTCCCCGGCGCCTTCAGGAGTACCCCAGCGCCTAGGCCTGGGGGTGCAGGTCACCGCACCTCCATTGGGGTAGAACTCTTATCTGTGGCCAGCCACCTGTGGCACACCAACGGTTAGGAGAGGTACCTGAGCCCCACGCAGCCAGGACCCCCAAAAGCCGAGGAAGCCAAAAAGAGTTGGTTCAGGCCAAGCTGGCCGGGCAGGGCCTGACAAAGGAATGTCCCAAGGACCCCTGTCATAGGATGCGAGACCCCCAGGGGATGGGGGCCCAGGGTCCACGGAGAACTCGGGCAGAAACAGACCTGTCTGCCCACTCACCCCAGGCAGGCCTCCCAGGGTAGGCGAGGTGCCAAAACCTCCCCCAGCTCTTCAGGTCACGTGGGGGGGGCGTGGAGCTCAGGTGGCCACAGCTCCCTCACCTGAAGCGTCACCTGCAGGGGTGGTAGGCCAGGCCCAAGAGCAGCAGGGTACCCTTGACCTTGCACCCCTGTGCCCCAACACTACGCCAAGGGCACCCTGAGGACTCTGACTACAGCTCCCTCAGAAGCCAGTGAGGGTGACGGGTGCAGCTACTGCTGTTTCAGGGTGGGGGTCTCCTGACCTACCAGGCCTCACCACACCCAGCCTGCACCCTGGGGTGGGGATGCCTTCTTTGGAAATGCAGAAGACTCAGAATCCAGTTGGGGGCAGGAGTTCGGCAGCAAGTTTGGTTATGAACTAGCTCAGGGTGGGCTGAGATGTGGAGGTCTGGGGAGGGGTGTACCATCCCAGGCGTTCTCAGCTGCCTGGAGGCCTCCAGGTCAACAAAGTTTTCTCTAGGAGAAGGTGATCATGGGGGCTCATTAGGCCCAGGAGGCTGGACAGAGGGGGGTCACCCCTGCTGCTTGAGTCCCACCCAGCACCTCCATGGGCCTCGTACGTACCTACTCCCGTCCCCTGTGACCAGGCCATGGCCAGCACCCAGCATGCACGCAGCCCCCAAACTGGACACCCACCCCAGCAGGATGGATGGACGACACGGGACGTCTCGCCCTCCATGCAGGAGTCTCACAGCATCTGATGGACGGACAGATGGACAGCTGTCCTTGCCCGCACCACTGTGACACACAGGCCTCACGACGGGCCCACTTGGCTGGCCGCCCTCCTGGGAGGTCGGCCGCCTGAAGAAGTCAGGTCAAACACACCTACGACGTCAGAACCCTCCTGCCCAGCCCTCAACACCCACAAGGAGATAACAGCACACAGGCCGCAAAGGCCGGCCAAGCACTCCCAGTGAATGGAGGCGTTGCTGGGGAAAGGGCTGCAAACACACACACCTGCCCTTGCCTTCCAGCCTCGCAGGCCTGGTCCCAGGGAACTCCGTGGACCACACTGGGGTTGGGGGCTGGACCAAACGCAATTAGGGTCCCTTCTGCTGTGTACTTGTCCCCACAGGGAAGCCTGACTGGTTTTTGAATACCACTGGCCGTGGGCCTCCAAATTTTGCTGAAGGGTCGACCTGCCCCCTGAGCTTTCCACTGAGGGTCTCAGGGCCCCCTGCCCCAGGGGACTGGCGCCTACCCTTCTTGCCCGGAAGAGCGCTGGGGGGAAGCAAGGCGTGCAAGGAAAGCTGGGGGGGGGCTGCAGGGTACCCCAAACAGTGCTGCCTGTCTTCCCTCTGCTAAGGGCACGGTGCGGGGGGAGGTCCTCACGGGTACCTGTGACAGGGATGTGACCCCCATGAGACTCCTCCTTCCCCAAGTCAACCCTGGGCACTGCAGGGGGTGATGCTGACAGGCGGAGGGTGGGGACCAGGGGCATGAACTCTCTTCTCTGGGGGACACAGAGACAGGCTGACCCCAGGTCTCACCCTCGGTCCATGGAGCCTCACGGGGGAACAAATTTACCACCCTGGGGGCTCAGAGGACAGAGGGTAAACTGAGGCAGGTGGGGACACGCTGGTTGGCTCACGCTCCCGGAGAAAAGATTTGCACAGCTGAGGGGGGCTCGGCCACAGCGAGCGGGTCTATATACACGACGCAGGGGCTCCAGCTCACCCCTCACGGCGCAGCTCGTCTGAAATCACAGTATTTTCACGTCACAAGTCAAAGGGCTGATTCCCTTAAGCTGTCCTGTTTCTAAAAGTCTTGGCTACTCATATTCAATATTTAGTAGAGAAATGATATTTAAGAAAAAACCCCAAATCCCCTGTTGTAGACCCCCAGAGGCCTGCCCAGGCCCAGGAGGGGGCAGTGAACCCTTTGAGGACGCCTGGCCTCTGGCTCCTGGCTGGATCCCCTCCCTGGGAAAGCTCTGCACCTACGCCCCTCATGGGCTGAGGCTGCCGTGTTAATACAGTGTCACCTGTGCTCCTGGCCTAGGGATGCCAGAAACAGGCCATGGGGCTGGACAGTCCCTCCTTCCCTGCCCATCTGCACCAAGAACCCACTGCTGGGCAGATGGGAAATGTGGGCTGGCGGGGCTCCCTCACGGGGTCCCCAACTCCTTGTTTGAAAATTGCATCCAGGAAGGTTGCTTGTAATTTTATTAAGGCCATTTTTTAAAAAAAGTTCTACATACAAGTCTAATGGTAATCAAACCCTTCTATGTACATACATGTAGTTTTTCTTTAAAAAAAGAAAGAGTCCTCACTCTTTGCCCCCAGCCCTGGAAAGAAGATGGGCCCTTGACCTGGATGGACTGACACTAAACCTAACTCCAGTCCAGACAACAGCGGCGGAGGCCAAGTGACCGAGGACAGGGGGCTTCCCGTCTGTGGGGCCACGCGGCCACTTGGCCACATGCTAAGAGCCCGGCCAGGGAACAAGAGAGAGGGATGGTCGCTAGGATCAAATCTGGCTCCCACAGATAGAGGCGGGCGCTCCCAAGACCCCAACGGAGGCGGAAACGCACCAGGCAGGAGGTGCCAGCCCTGCTGGCAGGCGGAGGAGCGAGTAAGAACTCGAGATGCGATGTCGGAGGGAATGAAACGGACGTTCCTATTCCAAAGCAACTGACAGAACACAAAGCCAGCCCTGTCGCCCCCTCGCAGGGCCTGCAGGGCAGACGGATGGCCTCTGGTGCGCCAGTGAGCCCCGATGGATGGTCACCTGGGCCTCCTGAGGCACTCAGAGAGAAGCACCCGGAAACCAGCCGCTAAAATGCACACTGCTCTTTGCCTCCAAATCCAGCCCTGCCAGGAAGGGCTACGAAAGAGATGGCGGGATGGTGGGAGGGGATGAATGTCGGCTGGACCTCGGGATGGGGGTGCTGAGGACAAGCTCGTCTCCGGGGCATCTCAGAACAGAGGGGCCGCGGCTGCTGCCGCCAGCCACGGGGTCTAGGACAGGCCTGCCCTGAGGACTGGCTGGCACCTTTGGGAAGGCCGGGCAGAGCTGGGTCTTCACGAGACCCCTGATGGAAGCTGGGGCTCCTTCCCAGAAGTCCGTTAGGGATCAGAGCAGAGGCCCCTCTGGCCGCTGCTGCCAGCTTCTGCCAGAGTGCCCACCCAGGCCAGCGAGCCCAGCCCAACCTCACGTCCTTCTGTTTTGGGATAACGGAGCAAAAGTAAAAAGGCCAGAGATGCAGCTCAGACCCGGGCAGGCAGCAGACCGCTTCCAGTTAGCTTACAAATATTATAACGTTGGATTTCTAGAATAAAAACATGCTCTCAGGCAAGTGTTGGCTTGAAGGAGTCAGTTATTCATCTACAACCAAAATGTAAATACAAACCGAAAGAAACAAACCAAAAAAATGCCCCGGCCGCCTCCAACCGCCCCCCCGGCCATTCTTTAAATAATACTAACAGTGACCACGGTACAGAGAAAGAAAGAGGAAACAAGTCGCAAAACCCCCTAGAAATGATCCCCGCCTCCACGTGCATCCCCGACAGGCCTGGGTGGGGATTTCGCAGCAAAGGTGGCCACCGAGGGGCCCAGCTGGGGGTGGCGAGGCGGGGGCGTGGGCTTCCCTACTGGGCCCCGGGGGGGATGCAGCTGCTTCGCATGCTCCGTTCACATGTTCGCATCCCACCTCCGTGGGATGGAGTCTAGTGTTCTGCGTGTGCTCAGAAATATAAAAGACAGCAGTCCAAATAGTGTTTATTTCCGCTTCATGTCCGCCCACCCCCGCCCCCGGCGCCTTCTCCTTTTGGCGGGGTGGGGCTGGCTCGCTACCTAACCAAGGGCTGGGGGCGCGGGCGGGTGGGGGGACCGGGGACAAAGGAAGGCAGTGAGAGCTGGACAACAGTCGCAAGATGCACCTCATCCCACCACCGTCACAGAGCACGGCGCCCCCCGAGGCCGGCGGCCCTGCCCAGCACGCTTTCCGCATCTTACATGGGGACGAGAGAGCAGGGAGGGAGGGTCCGCGGGGGCGACGACACGCGGCCTCACGCGGGAGGTGGACAATCGGGGCGGGCGGGCGGGTGGGCTGGGGCGCTTGGCGGCATTGCAAGCTCAGAATCACAAGCTCGGCCGTTTGCGAGGGACGGAGCGCCACCGTCCCCAGGCTTGGGGAGACGCCGTGGGGACCACTGACCGGTGGGGTGACGGAGCCGGGGGCTGGGCGGCCGTGTGCCGGGCGTGCGGCTCACAGACGGTCCATCCGGAAGGTGTCCTCGGTGGCCGGGTCGGCCAGGACCATGTCTGGGTCATTGAGCATGTGCAGTCCGTCCAGGGTCAGGGGGTCAATCTTGAGTTCGTCCAAGGGGAACTGGTTGTCAGAATCGAAGCTGACGTCACCGACCCCGGCCAGCGTGCTGGTCAGTTCTTTAGAGAGGCTGGGAGGGGACTCTCCTGTCACTGGGGGTGGGGGGTACACACAAAAGGCTCAGCTTGGCCCTGACTCCCCGCACCCCGACTCTGCGCCTCCATGGCTCCCATCGACGCTCAGGCCATACCAGGGAGCTCACCTGAGCAGTGTGTTCCCCAAAGGACATTTGCGATGTCTGGGGACATTTTCAGTTGTCACGACTGGAGGGAATGCTACTGGTATCAGGTGGGTGGAGGCCAGGGATGCGGCTCAACACCCCCTAGCACACGGGACGGTCCCAACCCAGATGTCGGGGTACCAGGGCCGGAAAGCCCTGGGATGAGGGCTGCGACACAGACTTCAGTGTGACCTGGAGGGTGCAGGGGCCTCTCAGGCTCTGCCAGGTTCTGCCAGGCAGTCTGCTCCGTGTGCATGTGGGTTGGGGGGAAGCCCGGGTTTCCCTGCAGAGACCCAGGTTCACACCTGGGCTCCTTCCTCTACTTGTGGTGAGACCCTGGGCCTCAGTTTCCCAATCTGGGAAACAGATATGAAAGTTTCGTTCCTTCTGGGCTGTTGGACAATCACAGAGGCCTGATTCTTCTCACACAACTTCCAAGGCCAAGGCTTCTACACCCAGAGCATCTCCTGCAGACCCTTGGGCGGGGAGGAGGCATTGGGTCTGCACTCCGGCTGTGGGGAGCTCTGGGCAGGAACCCCTTCCATCCTAGAGATGTCAGTGGGGACTGCTGAGAGGGCCTCACCCTCAATTCCCCGACAGCCCTGGCTTATGAGGAAACCGCCTCCGTCTTTGATAAAACCTAGAACCTTCAGGGGCATGACGAGGGGTGGGGGTGGGGGACTGCAGCGTCTGAGCTCTGCTGGGAGAAGACTCACTCAACATGCGCGTGCGCAAGCCTGGGTGCCTGGGCACTGTGCTCAGGCCGCTCAGGGAGGCCCGACGCAGCATGCGCGAGCTCTTACGTGTCTGTCAGCTGCACGGGACAAGCCCCAGCAGGCAGGGCCCACCCCACAGTCACATGCATCCCCGGCATGTTCAGCTACTGGGGTTCAGGGGACTGGGCAGGAGGTGAAGGGCTAGGTGAGTGACCGGTTTCATCCTGTTCTCTCTTGAGCCTGGGACACCGGACACCTGGTCCAGGGTCCAGTGTGCGTCCCCCCAGCCTGTGTCCTGTAAGCCCAGCAGTGAGCCGAGGTCAGTGGGTTCCGGCCTCCTTGGGCAGGGACACCTCAGCCCCGTCGCGCCTCACCACGCAGGGCAGGGACTCCATCTCCCCCGGCCTCTCACCTGTGAGGATGATATTGGGGATGCTGCCGTGGCTGGGGAAGCTGAGCTGCTGTGTGTCCGGCAGGCTCCCGTGGCTGCCCGTGAGGCCCATCATGGCCGCCTGTGAGTAGTTGAGTGTCGAGCCCGGGCTGTACAGGCTGCTGGAGCTGATGGCATTCTCTATCATGTTGAACTGCTCCAGCTGGGACAGGAAGCATACAGGTGTGAGGCCAGCCTCCCCGAGCTGGCCACCCTGGGGCCCCGGCCGTGGTTGCCTGGCCGGCCTGCCTGCGACCGCTGGCACCTCCTCCCCTACAGGACGGCCAGCACCCGTGCCAAGGTACACTTGGGGCTGCCAAGCATGAGTCCCTCTGCCTTGGGGTCTCCCCATCTCCGAACCTGCCTGGGCCTGCCGGCTCACGGCCCCCTCAGAGCTTGCTGGATGGATGGATGGATGGATGGATAAGTGAGTGAGTGAACAGCTCCAGGCTTCAGCCAACCCTTCCCGTGCCCACACGCCCCCAATCCCGGCCTTCACGCAAAGCCACTGCAACCTCCCGCAAACCCACGTGCACGGCCCACACCGAGGCACCGCTGTAACAGCCACTGCCTGTCCCTACCAGCGTTCACCGCCCACCCTTCCTCCCCACTCCGCTGGCGGCCTCGTTCTGCGGGCAGGGTGCAAACGCCAGGAGAGGCCAAGCCAAGCCACCCCCTCCAGGGCCTGGGCCTCTGCAGTCTGGAGACTGGAGAGGCTGAGAAGCTCACGCAGAGGAGTGGGCGGGGTCTGGCGAGCATCTGCGGTGGGCGCCTGCTCACCTGGTGGGACAGAGCATTGGCCTGCCTGGCCGCCATCTGCTGCTCATAGTATGAGTCCCCAAACACGCCGCCCAGGGTGGAAGAGTGCTGCAGACAGAAGAGAGGCCCACTGTCGTCAGGGTTCCTAAAACCAGGCAGGGGGTGAGGCTGCTATGGGGTTGGGGGGGTGGTTCTCCCACGGGCTGGCTGCACCCATACCCTTCTCCCAGGACCTCACCACCGGCCTGGGCTGGGAGAGGAGGGAGGCCTCTGGAACTTCCTGGAAGGTGCTCAGGACGTGAGAGGCTGATGACATCTATCTCAGGGCTCCTGGGAGAGCCCACACCCGCTGGGGTGGAGGGGTGCACTCCTACTCTCAGGATGATTGCTCCTTTCCACCACCTGCTCCTGGGGAGGGGGCCGCTGCCGCCCAACTTCTCCCAAAGTGCCATCCCATCTCCTCTCCTTAAGCTCAGGTGTGGGTGAACCCGCTGTCGTCAGATGGAAGACGAGGGGCCACAGGGACCGGAAACCCCACCTGACAGGCCCCAGAGGAAAGTGTGTGAGTGGGGCAAGGCGGGAGATACTCGGTGTTCAGGGTGGGATGCGTACCTTGTCAGACATGGGAGACGCGGGACAGGCAGCAGGCCACACACACGTGGGCAGGAAGGGTGCACAGAGTGAGCACAGGACAGGTACACGGAAAGCCCCTGCCCACCTGTCCAGCCGCGGCTGCCTGCCTGCCCGCGAGGCCCTGGGGCCTGGGGGATGGCAGGCAGTCCCACTCCTGTTTGCCCAATGCCAGCTGGGGCAGAGGGATGGGGGCTGCCCCTGGGAGAGGAGCAGGGGGCTGGGGATCCTCTGAGGCAGTGGAGATGCCAAGAATAGGACTGTGGAGCTCCCGCCCATTCTTGAGGTGCTGCCAGGGAGATGGCAGGACAGAGTCTGGCGGGATGTGGAAGGCAGGAAAGGGATGGCCGTGTGTGTCGCCAAGTCACACCGGAGGCAACAGACCTGGGGAAACAGATGCCCCGCCCAGGGCCCTCGGCGTCCCCGAGGCTGGGAACTCTGGCCTGTTTCCTCCTCTGTAGAGCAGGGTGGCCCTGCAGAAGTCGCTCCCCTGCGGCCGTTTCCAGGTCAGAGGCTTCATGGACCACAGGCCCTGGACCTCCCCGCTTTGAGCTCTCTATTCTAGAAAGGCCCCCGCGTTCTCTGACAGCTGCCAAAGCTTGACTCTCAGGCCTCCATCCCAGAGGGGAGTTGGCCACAATGCCCCCAGCCGCTCCGGGTGTTCAGTGGACTGACCGCAGAAAGGGACAGCCGCTCCGGCTGGTGCGGTGGCTCCTGGGAATGCACATTCCATTCAAACACCAGGAAAGAGTTAAAAATGCGAAAGGAGTAAGAAGCCAAAAAGACAACGTGGCAAAAAGGCCACACCTGCCCTAAAAATCGCCAGCTTCAGGTTTGGAGAAGGGGGCTGTGAGGTTGCTGGGTTTACCTGCGAAGGGGGCAGATGATGGCCGTGGCTGAGGCCGGGGGCAGGCTGTTCTGGGGCAGCTGACCCTGTCCCCATGGCCTTGACCCCAGAGAGGCCCGGCACACACAGGAGACCCCAGATGTGGTTTCTCTTGTGAAGCTACCACGAGGGTTTGCCAGAAAGGTCTGCCCAGAATGGAAGGGCTGGGGCCGGAGGGGGCAGCACAAAGGAGCCAATTCTAGCTGCCTAAGGTTCAGGGTGCAGCCGGACACAAGCGACATCCGCTTGGGGCCAAGTGGGGCAAGGCGGCTGCCTCGTGCATCCAGGGGAGATGCTGGCTGGGCCGGAGAGGCGTGGGGTGACCCAGGCCCATGGGGCTGATGAATATGTCCCCAGAGATCCAGCTGCAGTGGGAAACCATGGTTTGCCCCCAAGCAAGCCCCTGGTTGGGGCCAGACAGCCTGCCGGCCCCATCCTCACATCTGAGTGAGCAGCCTGCCTCCCTGGCCAGTGCCCAGTTGACGGATGGACAAACCAACACAGAGACACGGGCTTGATGAGACGGCGACATGCTTTCCGCTCAGAATGGCCCACTTTGGTGCAGGAGAACCTCTCCTGAGAGCGATCTGCTCCACGCTTAAATTCCTGTCCTGCCTCACGTACACCAGCCCCAGGCAGGGCTGCCCACCTCGGGCAGGCGCCCCCTATCGCTTTCCCTGCCTGGACCAACTTCTCCCACTCCCGCGTCCCCTCGGCACTACGTGACGAGACCAGCCGCGAGAGCTCAGAGCCGACAGGGATGGACGGAGAGTATGCAGACACCAGGCTGACCCCCCGCCGGCCCCGAGCTCACTGCACCTTCCCTGCCTTCTGCGGAGTGGGGGGCTGCATGCCAACAGTCCCAGCGGGACCCCTGGCTGCCGTGGGCGGTGGAGGGAGCGCCCTGGGAGAGCCCCTCCTGTATCAGTGAGCCATGAGAACAGCCTCAGGTCCCCTGAGGGCTAGGTCTACTGTCCTGACACACGGGGCCTGGCTCGGGGTGCGCTGCTGCGAGCCTGGGAGATGGACAGCGGGGCATGTCGCTGGGGACAAGGGAGCCCACGTCCTGCCTGGAGGAACAGCTCCTCCCCCTGCTCTTCCCGGGAAGTAAGGCCCTATCTTCCCCTAGCTGAGAGGGAGACTTCAGGGTCCTGGGCACTGCAGTAGCTCCTGAGGTTTCTCAGCCTGGGGATGGGGTGGTGGGGTCCTGGGGAGGCTCTGCTGCTACAGCAAGAAGTCTGGGGCCTGGATGTCAGTTTTGCAGGAACCCCTTCTCCCCTGATGGAAGGTTCCAGACAGAATGCACCCATGGATGGAGCAGAGCCAAGAGGGATTCTGAGGAACCTGGAAGGGGTGTGTGTGTGTGTCTGTGTCAGAGATCGGGGTCCTGTGGTGCCTGGTATGGAGGGAAAACCTGAGTCTGATAGACATGATCAGCCTTGCCTGTTGCCTGGGGCAAGCCTCAGTCTCATCTGTGGGAAGAGGACGGAGACACTGGAGGGGCTGCTTCCTGTGCTGGGAGTCTGAAGGCGAGAGACACGCCATCCTAAGGAGTGGAGGGGGCTGAAGAGTCAGAGCCCCCATCACAGGCTGGCCGTCACCTCAGCTGCACTCTGATGCAGGGGGAGCACGCCTCCACCTCCAGAAGCCTGGAAGCAGGAGGCCTCAGGGCGGGCAGACATGGGTGGGGACGGGTGCACGGGCTGCTCGATGCCTGCTCTGAGCTGCACACAGGGCTCGGCATCCCAGCCATGGGGTGAAGAGCTGGGGCGAAGGCGACACCAACGTCACCAATGCGAATGGGGAGCCCGCCAACCCCACTTGGGGCTTGGCGTGGACCACAGAGGCGCCGAGGGAATGTGACAGCTCCGGGAGAGGGTGCCTTCTCCCTGGCCACTGCCCAGGGTGGCTACCCCTCACCGGTCCCCACCCCGGTGGAGTGAACAAGATGGCGTGGAGTGAACAAGATGGGGTGGAGTGAGACGGGAGGCACAGACGGCGGACAGACAGGTGGATGGGGGACACGTGGGGGGGTGCCAGCTAGGCTGGAGTGGGGGAGGCCGGGGAGGGGAGGCGGCGTCCCTTACTTGCGGGGAGCTCCCGGGGGAGAAGCCTTGATTGGAGACGGGTGAGGTGGGAGACTGGTTGGCTGGGGAGCCAGCGCTAGTACGGTACTGCTGCAGAGCCGGCGCCTGTGACGACAGACAGGTCAGGATGCTCACGGGGCCCCAGGCCTGGCTTCCCGGGACTGGCTGTTCGCTGCTGACACCCCTGGCAGGGCCCCCATCCCTCAGGTGAGCTGAATACCCAGGGCACCTGCAGGAGGGCACCTAAGCCCGGGGCCTCAAGGGGCCCTTCCTCCAAACCCAGCTCTGGGAGGGGTGGGGCATTCTGTCAGAGAGCATGGAACCCAGCCTCACAGAATCGCCCTGGGGGGCTGGGGAGGGGCGGAGGGATCAGTTCTACTCAGCAGGTTTTAGAGCACTCACACGAACGCACACCACACCCACGTACGTGTGCGCACAGCTGCACACGTGTGAACACGCACACCCGCAAGGGCAGGGAAGGCCAGGGCCGGTCAGATGCCCTCGGGCTGACAGCCAAGGCCACCTGGGGCACACTGCAGGGCTCCTGGCGCCGGGTAGTCACTAGCACTGGTATTGCTTGGGACAAGTCCGCCGGGTTACGCTGTCCACAGACTTCCAAAGGACGGCCACCTCCTCACTCGAATGACAAAGGGTCTTGGCTTCTTATCAGACTCCTGGGGGGGCAGGACGAGCTCGGCCAGGACCTGGATTTAGACCCTGCTCTGGTCCTAACCAGTGAGGCCCTGCTGTGTGCCTCTGGGCAAGCTGCCTGACCTCTCTGAGCTTGTTCAGTGAGACCCAGCCGGCCGGCCCAGGGCTCCTTAAGCGCTATGTCTCCTTCATTTCCTCAGCGGCCTGTTCTGAGCAGTTTGGGATGGCGGTTGAGCCCAGATGGGGCAGGGGGCTCGTGCAGGAGGGTGGGGGTGTCAGAGACATCAGCGTGGTCACTTGGCAATGACCAGCTCAGGCCTTCTTCGGGCTGGGAAGAGGAAAATGACCAGAGGGACATTCTCCTCGCTTGGATGGATCTACAGAAACTCACAGAGGAGGCCGCTGGAACCTGAGCCCTGAGGGAGCCACCACTCCCACGGGAGGGGAGGGGCTGCCCGACAACAGCGCCCTGACCCGAGAGCCTGGCCTGGATAGCCCATGTCTCCTATGTCCCCCCAGGTCCACAGAGAGGCACCGCCATGGCAGGGTGTCATGGAACTGGGTGCCCCAGGCAGCCCCACTGTCAGAGCCACGTCCATACCTGCTGTGTTTCTGCCCAAGGCAAGGCTGGGGTGCAGTCCCATCCAAGGGGACCCCTGAGGTCTGCCCTCTGAGGGATCAGAGCAGCCTGGAAATGTGGGTTTCTACCTGTTGGGTTACCTGCCCGCCCTGGCCAACCCAGGGGGGGCCTGTTCTTCACAGAGCACATGATGTTCTGATGACATTTATCCTGGGGCTGGCAGCCATGGGCCAAGTGAGTGGGGAGGGCTGGCTGGGCCCCAAACGTGGGTCCCTGTTCCTCTGGATGTGGCCAAAGGTAGCTGTGACCACTCCCTTCCCATCAGGGCAACCTGGGTGAAAGTCTGAACAAGCAGGAAGGTTTGGGGTGCAGGGGTCAAAACCTAGCACTTGTTACCCCAAGCCTGGCCCCAGGCAAGGGGGTCCCATTGTCTGAGCTACAGGCCCCCGGCCCAGGGCACTGTGCTGTATGAACCGCAGAACTGGCTTCATCCCTTCTTCTTCTCCAAGTTCATCTCCATCCCTCTGGCTCTCAGAAGTCCATTCCCGAGGCCCTGAGAGCTCCGTGTTCTCCCTGCCCCCGAGGAAGCCTTGTCTTGGGTGGGAAGGGCTGAGGGGGGCAATCAGGGCCATGGGGGAGGGCTTGGCAGCCAGACGTGGGGTGGCCCGTCCTGGGTGAAGTCTGGGGCACCTGACCCCTGCTTGTGCCTCAGTTTCCCCATCTATACCGGGGTGACAAACTTGGCTTGAGGATTCCAGGGAGAATACCCCACTGAGCTCCCAGCCTCAGGCAGTGTTTGCCGCAGCCCCAACCCCTGGCCAAGTTGGCCTCAAAGTGGAGCCTCAAGGTGGCTGCAGATAAAGCCAGGCACCCTGACACTCCTCCTGCAGGTCTGATGGGGGTCTCCCACAGCCCCTGGGCTCCTCCTGCACAAGCCCCACCCCCCGCCCCCCCATCAGGCCCCGCCCCGGGCTTACCGAAGCAGTGTCGATCCCCATCGGCGGCTGGCCCGAGTTCTCTGGGGGGGACTGGGGGAGAGAGGATGGTACCGTGACCGCAAGCGGGGGCAGTTGGGGCCCCCGAGTCAGGCTGGCGCTCGGCATCAGGGAGCCGCCCTGGGGGAGGCCGACAGGCACCTGCGGGGGCGGCGGGGGCGGCTGCTGCTGGGACGCAGGCGGCGGCGGGGGCGGGGGCTGAGGCTGAGGCGGCGGCGGCTGCTGAGAGCCCGCCTGGGTGAAGAAGGCGTAGGGCAGCTGCTGCTCCAGAGACAGGGCATCCATGGCCACGGCCTGAACGGAGAGGAGGGCGTCAGGTGGGACACATGCTCAAAGGAGTGGGCCGAGCGGGCTGTGAGCACCTGGCCCCCAGGGGACCCCCATGGCCTGGCGTGATTGACACTGAAGTGAGAGATGAACAGAGGGATGTCCAGACCCTGGACCAGGGAAGCGAAGCGGGCTTCCCCCAGGGCCCACGGAGGACTGGGCTGCCCCCAGTGAGCCTTTCTCGTTGCACACCCTTCCACACTTGCAGAGACTCAGGATGCTCCGCCCCCATCCCCCGCCTCTCTGAGCCGGAGTTTCCCCACTGTGGACAGGCACAGGGCACCACACTCTGGTAGCCCAGCGGGGAGCCAGCACCTAGCCCCTGTGGGGGTCCTGCCGGGGAGAAGGAACCCCCTCCCGCCACCCTGCAGCCTGGGCACCAAGGGGAGGCTGGAGACGGTGGGGCTGACGGAGGCTCCTGTGTGGTCACTCGGCAATGACCAGCTCGGGCCCCTCTTGGAGTTGGAAAGAGGAAAATAACCAGAGGCAAGTTTTCCAGGCTCACGAGTCTGCGCGGACAGTTCCTCAGGCAGGCAGGCAGGCATGGGCTCCTGCCCTCTGAGGGAGGCTGGATATGCCCAGGAGCTACAGGATGTAAACACTTAGCAGAACGCAGGAAAGGAGTGGCCGGACGGGAGTTTCCGGAAAGGGAAGGCAGGCCTCAGGGGTGGGGCGTGGCGGGGAGGGGAGAAGAGGCTGGGGTCACGGATGAAGAGACTGAAGACACAGCCGCTAGGAGCCACGCATGGCTCTGTTTGGATCCTGATCTGAACAAGAACCGTACAAGAGACAGAGACACCATGGAGAGCCGAGACCAGGCCGGGCATCGGAAGGTATAGAAGAACTACTGTTAATTTCGTTGTGGGTGGATAAGACCATCGAGGTCATGTTAAAAACCGAAGAAACAATATTATCTATTAGGGACTGAAAAGCAGACAAAGTGGACAAATTCCTCAGAACACACAAACTACCGAAATGGACCCAAGAAGGAAAAGGACGTCTGAGTAGGACCGATATGGAGTAAGGAGGTGGGATCAGACACCAAAAACTTTCCAGTGAAGATCCAACAAGACCGCAGCACCTTCACTGGATTCTACCAAATGTTCAAAGAAGGACTAATACCAATGCTTCTCAAACTCTTCAACAAAATAGAAGAGGAGGGAACACTTCCTAACTCGTTCTACGAGCCTGGACTGACTAAAAAAGAGAAGATTCCAATTATGGAAATTGGAAACGAAAGGGGCAACGTTACTAACCACTTCACAGAAATAAAAAGGATTATGAGAGTACTACGGACCACTGTATGCTGGCACGTGGGATAACTGATGAAACGGACCAACTCCTAGACACACACAAAACTACCAAAGAAGCAGACAAAGCAAACATGGTAAATTGGTGGTGGTGGTGGGCGGGGAAACCTTCTCTAAACATTTTATTTTGGGAAATTGCAACTAGATCTTAAAGAAGAGAACAGCATAATAAAGAATGCCCAGTCACACGGGCACAAGCTAACAGCCATGATGGACACAGGGGAATCCAGGCCACTGATTTCTGCATTCCCCGTGTGTTTGAAAATTTGACAACAAAAAGCAAAAAAAGTGTTGGCAAGATTTTCAGGATTCTGCTCCCTGGAAGGAGCGTGAGGCCTCCCAGAGAGGCAGAGCCGGGCCCCACCTCCCCCGCCCCACTAAGCCCTCGCACCTGAGTGATGGGTGACAGTGGGGAGAGAGTGGGCGACACCTGCTGGGCCTGCTGCCGCCTTGCCTCCGTGCTCAGGGACAGCGGGCTGACGCCGGCCGGGCGGTGCTGCGGCGAGGAGCCAGGTGTGCTCATCCCTGAAAGGAAGGGAAGGTGGGCATGATGCCAGCCACTGGGATCATGGCAGGGGGCACTCACACACCCAGGGTCATTGCTGAGGACAGTCCAATCGCTCACACAGACGCCAGTGGGCACATTCTGATCACCAAACCTGGGATGCCCCCTCTGAGGTCCCGATACCCTGACCTCAGGGTCCCCCAGCTCTGCATGGGCTCCCATCTCCAGTGCTGACCAACACTCTCCCCACGGATCCTGCCATCCCTCCAGGAGGGGCGTGTCCCGCAGGCCCTGCCAATCAGCGCTTCCCCACCTCCGGGCTACTGCGTGATTGGCCCCCAGATGGACATGTGACTAGGCTGGCCAAATGAGACCCTGCCCAGGGGCTTTCGATGGAACTCCAGGAAGGGAGGTCCAGAATTGTGTGAGGAGGCATCCTGGTAACCACAAGGGCAATGAGGGGCAGAGACAGCACCTGAGCCCCAGATCCAGCCACGCTGGCATTTCCCTGGTTTCAGAGACAGTCCCCCTCCTTTTTTTTTTTTTCCTAAAATGGCTTGGGTTTTGGTTAGCTCCAACCAAATCGGTGCTGCCTGATGCTGCAGTTTCTTCTTGAGCCTCATCGTTCTCCTCACCCCCATTCCGTGAACGTGCCCCTTCCCATAACTGCTCCTTTGGCCAGATCTCCTCTTGGCCCCTGACCTCTGTATCTGGCAGCCCTTCCCCCCACAACACGCACCCACAACCTTCTCCTCCCACCTCATGCACTCCCCATGCTGCAGCACCAACCCCATCAGGATACCTGAGCAAGAAACTCAGTTATTTTATCTTCTTCCTGATGGAGCTTTTGCTGGGGCGGCGGGGGCTCCAAGTCACCCCTTCCCTCACCCCGGCCCCCTAGCCCAGCAATCTGATCCCTGGATGTGTCTGCTGTGAAGGAGCTAAGTGAGGTCAAGTTCAGTGTGTTGGGGCCTGCCAGATGATCCTGGGGCACTGTGCCAGGGAAGCAATGGGCCCCCTGATGCTGGGGGCAGGAGGGGAGCCCTGAGGGCCTGGCCTGATCACCCCAGACTCAGTTTCTTTGTCCTCTCCAGTTCACCGCGAGGCCCTCAGGAGGTCGTGAGCAGGCTCCCAGAGAATCTGGCCCGCAGTCAAGGCCAGGTGAAGGTGCCTGACTCACTGGGGGAGCTGGGCCCACCCCGCGGAGGGCACCGGATCAACCCGGTTCCAGCGGGTGAGGCGGCAGGTTCCAGGGCTGGCAAGAACGCACCCAGCATACACTGAGGGGAGATGACGGGCAGCCTTCCCTCTACCCCAGGCAGCTGTTCGCTGGGGCTGTGTCATCTGTGCAAGGCGAGCCCGGTCACGCCTGCACTTCCCCTCGGATGCCCTGGCAGCTCCGCTCCACTAAGCACTGCTGGGGGGGCCTGGCACCGTCGACAGCTCCTGTAGCGGAGCCCCCGGGGGCCAGTTTCTGCACAGACCTTGGGCCCAGAATCAGGCTGCTGCAAACACAGTGACGTCAAGGGAGCCATCGACAGAGGCCTAGTCAGGAGGAGTCCGGAAGACGCCTGCTGAGAGCACACTGGGAGTCGGGACCCTGCACTGCTCCCTCGTCTTCTCTGAGCATCTGACGCTTCGTGTGTCCGGCGGGCCGAGGAACGCTCCACATGCACGTCGGGAGCAGATGTCGGGGCTCGGTAAGCAGCAGGGGCAGATGCCAAGAGTGGCGGGGACAGAGGGGCGACGGGGACGGGAGGGGCTCGCAGCAAACTGGAGTGCTCTAGCCCAGCTTGAGGCACACGACGTCGACCCACCATTGCTGGGCCTGACTCTTCAAGAGAAGCTGGAAATCCAGGTTTTTACGTGCATATTTGAATGTCAATTCAAAGCATCACACACACAATCGTGTAAGAAAGCCAAAATACACTGGGGGGCTGGATTTGGCCCTTCGGCTGCCGCCTCTGACGTCTGTCCTGAAGACAAGGGAGTTTTTAATCCTCTGCTAGGCTGTAACGTGAGCTCCTGGCCTCACATGGGGCGGCCACCACCCCCTGAGACACCAGTTGGGCCGGGAGGGCTGAGGGATGCCTTGCTGTTGAGTTCCTTTTGACAACCTGGATCAACTTTAGGAAAAGAAATGGGGCCAGCTGGAAGGGAAGCCTAGCGTGGGCAGGGACAGCTGCCAGGGGAGGGCAGCCCAGGTGGCAGGAGCCCGCCCCAGTGGCATGGAAGCCCTGTGCACGGGGCTAACTGGCCACGGAGCTGTGCAGGGAAGGAGGACCTCAGCCTGCCCACTTCCCGCTTCCGGCGTGCAGCCAGGGAAACGACTTTGGCAAACTTGGAAGGAGATGAGAGGGGCCACTGTCTTCCTGGCGGCGGAGGCCTCCGTCCTCCTCCTCCGCCGGCTCCCGTCCTGACTGCAGGGTGGGCCAGGTGGTGTGGGGGGCGATCTCCATGTGTGCCAGGGGCCGGTGGCTCTGCTTGATTTAAAACACACCCGGAGAGTGAGGCCCCCGCCAGGC
Source organism: Delphinus delphis (assembly GCF_949987515.2). Lineage (NCBI taxonomy): Eukaryota > Metazoa > Chordata > Mammalia > Artiodactyla > Delphinidae > Delphinus > Delphinus delphis. Next base: position 12,893,934 of record NC_082685.1, read on the forward strand.
GAGCTGCTGGAGCGCGGCAGGTTCGCAAACAACCGAACACATGTCAGACATTACCGGGCCGAAGCTCTGAGCCAGGCAGGCTGGGGTCTGGGCCCCACGCTCGGGGTCTGCACTCGTTCCCGCATCTATGGTTTTCACATGTGTTGTGTTTTCCTGTACTTGTTTAGACTCGGCGCGGGCTGGAGGTGCGAGGCTCCCGGGCGGGCGCCGGGGGGCTGCAGAGGGGGTGGTGCCCTGGAGGCTGCTGCCAAGGCGTGAGGAGAAAAACGGGGGCCGGGAAACAGCGACTCTCTGCCGGAGGGCCAGCAGCCCCAGGGCCAACCTTCTGATTTCTTTCCTTGCACAGGCATCTGTGGACGCTGCCCACCCACTGGTGGGAGGGCCACAGAGCTGGGGCTCCCCTGGATCTGCTCGTTTTGCCTTCTGGGCCTTCCCTGGAGGGGTGGGCGGGTGAGTGGGGTGCACACGGCCAGGGCCAGTATCCTCTGCCCGATGGCTGAGCCTCAGCGGGCACGGGGCCAGGGGCACGGGAAAAAGAACACAGCCTAAATGGCATGAGGCAGAGTGTCTCTCTCCTCTTCACCACTCTGGCCTCCATCTCCTCGCCTAAATACCTAGGGAACGTCTGCACCGCCCTCAACAACCCTCACCTGGCCCTGGCCCGGTCGGCACCAAAGCCGGGAATGACTCCGGGCTCCTTGCTCTCCTTCACTCCCTGAATCAACCTGGCTCCGAGGCTGGCCAATTTCCCCCTGAAATCTCTCTGCAAAGCTCCCAGTGGGGCTCTGCCCTGGCCCAGGGGCTGCCGCCCATTCCTCACAGTCAGCTTCTCCCCGGGGCAGTCAGAGGAAGTGTGGCAAACACGAATGTGAGTGTGTGATTCTCTCTCAGAAAACCCTGCGCGGCGCTGCCCACCACGGTCGGGGCGGAGGTGCCATGGGCGCTGAGCACTGACCTGTGCTGTGGCTCCAGGACATAGGGAGGGTACAGCGAGGCAGTGCTCTCACCGACCGCCGAGTCCGGACACATGTGGGGACACATGTGAGTCCCCACGGCCCCTCCTGCCCGTCCCACCGCCAGGCTGTCGGGGGCCCGTCCTGTCTCCTCCCTGGGCGCAAACCCACGCCTCCCACAGTCAACGTGGGTAGAGGGGTCAGAGCAAGGGCGTGGGAGATCAAGGCCCAGCCCAGGGGACAGACGAAAGAGCGAAATAGTGACTCAACAGCAGCACGGTGAGTGCAGAAAAGCAACCCAGTGTGAGAGGGGGCAGGGGCGGGGGCATGGGCAGGGAGTCAGGAAGGCCTGCAGAGGGGAGGGGAGGCGGTCTGCGTAGGGAACGGGGTGAGGAGCCTGGAGGAGCGCTGTGTGGGTGGGGTGGCATGTGCAAAGGCCCCACGGTGGTCGGCGGTGAGCCTGTTGGCTGGAGAGGAGTCGGCATGGGCAGCAGGAATTAGGGGGCCCCGCGGGTCTCAAGCTTTCACTAGGGAGGAAACTGAGGTGCTGTGCAAGGTCCTGACCAGAGGAGGGCCATGAGCGGATGGCCCTTCTGGGTGGAGAAGAGGCACGGGCTGGGCAGGGAGCAAGCAGATGGAGGCCACGCAGGGGAGAGGGTCTGAGTGGAGGAGGACACCTCCAGGGTCCCCGCCTGAGTCATAGAAGGACGGTGCTGCCGGAAGTCCCAAGGAGGAACAGGGTTGGGGCAGCATCGGGGGATACTGGGACAGGCCAGGGGCCCATGAAACGTCCTCAGGGGAGGGGGCCGGGCTGGAGCATCCTAAGCAGGCAGCCACGGTTGGGGGATTGGGGGGTCGGGGTGGGGGGAGTGGGAGAGGTGGGGGAGAGGAACAGATCAGGCCTGTCCTTTGATGAAGGGCATGAGGAAAGCCTGGCACTCCCCAACTCTCTGAAGCCCCCAGTCCCCCCTAAGAACCATGGTCCCATCCCTGGGGGCATGAGCTTTCCCAGCCCTGGTCCTCTGCCCAGGCTGTGCCCTCTGCCCAGATGCCTTTCCCCTTGGGTCAGCGTGGCAACCCTGAACCCCAGTGGTGGACTCTGCTCCACCCCCATGCCTGGCATTTTGGACGTGACCCTGCTAAGTCATCATTCAAACACACTTGTCATTCTCACTGAACGGTGACCTCTGTCAGGGAAGGGAGTGTCCCCGCCACCCAGCCCAGCCTTACCCTGGCCGGCACCGCCGATGCCCAGGTGTGTCAGGTTGGCTGCGAGGTTGCCGGTGCTGCTGGAGCTGCTCAGCGCGGGGAAGGTGGGCTCCTCGGGGTCCAGCGGGGTCGGGAGGGGGGAGGGGAAGTGGATGTTGGTCAGGTCAGGCAGGGAGCCCCCCGTGTTGTGGGTGGCAGGGATCAGGGCTGTAGTGTTTTCCTGGTCGGCGGATGGAAAGATGCTGGGGGGAAAGGCCAGACAGAGGGGGCGGTGAGCTCTCGGGGTGGCGGCTGGCCTGTTCTCCCACGAAAGCTGTGGCAGGGGCAGAAGAAGGCTGGTGCAAAAAAATTCGTAGGCGCAAAATGACACCCCATAATTAGGCACTGCCCTGCTGGAGAAATGACTGTCAGCACCTCCAGTGGAACCTCAGGAAGCTGCCTATCCCTGTGGGATGGGGGCCAGGGTGAGGGTCCTCCCACTGCCCAGGAAAAGGGTGTGTCTGAGGGGTGAGTGTGTTGGGGCTAGGACAGGGGCTCTGTCATCTCAGGGAAGGAGCGGTAGGCGTGTCCCCCCGCAGTGGGGCTTGCTGGGTGGCTGCCAGGGCACAGTGTCCCTCTTGTCAGGATATGTAGCCTCATGAGCGGAGGGGAAGCCCTGGCATCGTCCAAGCAGCCCAGGGTGGCCTTGGGCACACAGGGTGGGCCCTGCTGAGACTTACTTGATTCCAGGGACCTCGCAGGACTTGGGCCTGGACCCCGTCTGAAAGAGAAGACAGCAGAGGCTGAGCTGGCCTCCTCATGTGCACTGCTCCTCCTCACAGCATGGCTTCTCCCCACCAGGGCTAAGAAATGCTCAACAAGAATGGAGTTCATCTGCAGATGAAGAACTCGTGGCCTCATGGCACTGGGGGGGCCTGCCCCAGACACACCCAGGGGCAAAACCAAGAGTTGTGTGGAGATGGTCTTTCTACAGCCCCCTCCCAGCTTCAACTCTGTCTACCTGTGGGCACAGCCCAGGGGTGGCGTGGTCCCCTGTGCGAGCAGGCATTGGGGAAGAAGAGGAAGCTTGCCCACTCGTCACATCTGAACCCCCCCAGGGCTGTACCATGGCTGTTAACAGCCAGCCGGGGGGCAGGGTTACTGAAAACTCCAGGCTAACACCCTGTGTCACTCCTGAATGGAGGCAGGCAGGGCTCCAGTGGCAGGGGCTGCCTCTGTTCTGTGTGCCTCTGTCCATGGCAAGGAAGGACACCACGTGGAGAAGCCTGAGGAGGCTCAAACCGCATGCCCTAAGTGACACAGAGGGCGCTCCCCACACCCCCTGCTGACCCGCCTTGCAGCGGTGCGGTGCCCCAGAGCTGCGACTCCCACAGGCAACCCTGCTGCTGACGTGCTCCCTGGCCCACGCGGCCCAAGGACAGAGACCGTGGCTGCCCTGGACACCAGCCCCGGGGAGAGGGTCCCAGAGAAACCCTGTTTCCCCTTCTGTGAACCCGGGACATTATCACCATCCAACAACTGCAGGCTCCAGGCAGGGTCCCCAGACCTGTTCAAGGACAAAGGAGGAAACTCTCTTCCGACGGCAGCAGACATGACTGGACAGAACCTGGCATGCTAGTGGCGGGCTCGGCTGTGTCATGTTCCCTTATTCCTCTCTGCCTCTCGGGCCCTGGGGCAGACACTCCTGGCTGACTGTTACAGGAGCATGGACACACCAGCCGGGGCGGGGGTGGGGGGGGGGTGGGGGGGGTGGGGGGGCGGGGTGCTAGGCCTGCCTCCCATGCACACACCCAGTGCGGTGGGGTGGGGGAGGCCCGACTGGCATGTGACCAACAGGCATTTAGCCCCTGCAGGGAATGCCGGAGGAACGGGTTTCTACTTGGCCACAGGCTCCTTAATTCCGTGGGTAAACACTCGCTTCATTACCAGATTTTTTTACAAAGCACTTTGACAATGACTTTTTCTAAAGAATCTTTTCAAAAGCATTCCACGAATGTTATGGGATCCTAAGAGATTTCTAAACAGTATTAAAAATTCACCCATCACCCCCCACCCCACCCCCAACAAATCCACAGGAATTCCTTTACTGACATCCTCACAGATGCATCGTTTTGAGCGGCAGTTAAAGGAAGTCTGGCCAAGATGCTGGGCTCTGCCACCATCTTCTCACTCCCAGGATGCTGGGGCCGTCCCCCTCCCCAGAGTCACGACGCTACCATCTTCACTTTCTTCATGGCAGCACCACATTTGGGCATGCGTAGGGACCCTGCTGTCCTTACTGACGCACCTCTCTGCAACTAGACGTTTCAGTTACTTTTTGACTTTGTTTGGGTTGTTAGAATTTTTAAGTTTCTCCCCCCAAGTCTGAAAATCATATGCGTTCCTTGTGCAAAACTGGAACATGCAGACGGGGATTAAAAGGCCAGGGCTTCCCTGGTGGCGCAGCGGTTGAGAGTCCGCCTGCCGATGCAGGGGACACGGGTTCGTGCCCGGTCCGGGAAGATCCCATGTGCCGCGGAGCGGCTGGGCCCGTGGGCCGTGGCCGCTGAGCCTGCGCATCCGGAGCCTGTGCTCCGCAACGGGAGAGGCCGCAACAGTGAGAGGCCCGCGTACCGCAAAAATAATAATAATAAAAAAAAAGGCCAACAGTGCTGCTCACACCTGCACTCAGGTCTCCCCCAGGGCCTGGTCCTGCACGCCCAGGGATCTGTTGGCATCTTTACGTGTCTCGTGCCTTTCTAAACAGCTTTATCCTGCTCTTTCCACATACCAGTTTTATCACAAGTCTCTCATGCCTTTAAAATTCCTTCAAAGATCCCAATTCACACACACAGAGCTTTCCACACGAGGGACTGAGGACAGTTTCCTTATAAATCCCCCACTGTCGAACATTCAGGTTGTTTCCTGTTGATTTCAAACGTTCTGAACACATGCCTTTGAGGAACATAGTGCTGTCTGCTCGTTCATCATCTCCCTCCGAGTTCCTGACAGGGTTTCAATTTAAAAAAAAAAACATTCAAAATTGCTTTAGTGTTAGTGCATTTTTGTCCTATTCAAATTCGTTGGGGGCTTCCCTGGTGGCGCAGTGGTTGAGAATCTACCTGCTAATGCAGGGGACACGGGTTCGAGCCCTGGTCTGGGAAGATCCCACATGCCACGGAGCCACTGGGCCCGTGAGCCACAACTGCTGAGCCTGCGCGTCTGGAGCCTGTGCTCCGCAACAAGAGAGGCCGCGATAGTGAGAGGCCCACGCATCGTGATGAAGAGTGGCCCCCGCTTGCCACAACTAGAGAAAGCCCTCCCACAGAAACGAAGACCCAACACAGCAAAAATAAATTAATTAATTAATTTTTAAAAAAATTCGTTGAAATCTGTATTCATGGCACAAATTCCATCTTATCACTAGCCATTTTTGTAGGTTGAACTTGAGAAATTTGTTTCTGGACCTTGAAATAACACAGAAATCCCAATCCAATTGGGAATTCCAAGCAGACTCTGTACTCTAATAAAAGCTGCAATTATTGTGCAAGTGAATGGAAGTTTACGTTTAAGAATGAGGACAGGGAATTCCCTGGAGGTCCAGTGGTTAGGATTCCGTGCTTCCACTGCAGGGGGCACAATTTCAATCCCTGGTTGGGGAAATAAGATCCCGCGTGCTGTACGGTGCAACAGAAAAAAAAAAAAAAGAATGACGATAAACGATGATAATTACCCAATACTGTGGGTTAGTAGAACGATCACAGGCTAAAAATTAGGAGGTAGACGTTCTAAACCCTAAGTGTCTTCACAGCCTTGGGCAAATCACTTAACTTCCCTGGCTTCAATTTCTTTCTCTTTTCATTGAGGTATAATTCGCATATAATATTATATTCGTTCCAGGTGTACAACATAATAATCCGATATTTGTATATACTGCAGTGATCACAATAAGTCTAGTTAATAGTTAACATCTATCACTACACATAAAAATATGGAACGTTGTGTGAATCTGCACATCATCCTTGTACAGGGGCCATGTTAATCTTCCCTGCACTGTTCCAATTTTAGTATACATGCTGCCAAAGTGAACATAGATTTTAATTCCTTACATGGTTTTCACCAGTGTAACAGGCCTGCCATTAGTATTCAAGGCTTATGCAACTGGTCAAAACTGAATGAGGTTTAGGCAATTCCCTGGTGGTCCAGTGGTTAGGACTCCGAGTACTCACTGCCAACGGCCCCGGTTCAATCCCTGGTTGGGGAACTAAGATCCCGCATGCTGTGCAGCACAGCCAAAAAAAAAAAATGGAATGAGGTTCACACTTCAGGGAAGGCGACACTCCCCCAAGGTGCTATTCTACCATCTTCACGTGGGTTGTGCTAAAAAAAAAAAAAAAAAAAAAAAAAAAAGATCAAGAAGGAAAACCACTTCCGAAAACCCTTAGGCTCTTACCTTCTTGGTGTCCCATGCCTGCTTGGAAAGGTTCTTGTCCATCTCTGATGTGGTCTCCTCCATTCCAGGGACTGTTAATAGTAAGACTGGGGTGGGGTGGGGTTGGAGAAGAAGGAGAAGCAGAAAAGGAATCTTTGCAGCTGTGCGGTGGCACCAGGAGGGCACTTCCCTGACATACAGAGTCGCGACCGTGATATGAATGAAGCTGCCCCAACAGTGACTTCTGGGGATTGTACTAAAGCAAAAAGGAGTTTCGTTAAAAAAAGAAAGAAAGAAAGAAAGAAAAAGAAAAGTGAAAAAAAAAAAAGTCAGAGAACTTGTGACTTATAAAGAAATGAAAATGAAAGCTCTGGAGCTAAAGACGTGTGTCAACTCTGCCTCTCACAGGACCCACTCAGGCCTCGGGCTGCAGAGAACAGCCAAGAATCTCTCCCCATCTCCCACGACTGGTCACCTCACCCCGTGCACCCCACCTACAGCCCTGTGGACACCTGCCTCCCCCTCCGGGCTGTCAGCACCCAGGGGCCGGGCCCTTCTTGGGCTTTTGGCAGCAAGCCACGTAGCTCAACGTAGTCTGAGGTCGATCCAACCACGGTAGCTACGGCTCTGTGAGTTAGCTGCAATGCCAACCAGTCCCAGAGGAGGAAAGGAGGAGAGAGAAGGTCTAAGGGACTGGATGGGCATCGGTCGAGGCCCTGGAACCAGCTGTGCCTGAAGGCCCCTTTCCTTAAAACTTTCAACACTTTCTTTATGAGATCCAGTTTCCTGATGCCTGTTGGAGGTTCAGTGCTGCAATAGCGCCACTATGAACATAGTTAGAAGGAGGAGGTTAATTCCTCCTTCTAGAAACCTGGACTGGGGGATGGGAGGACAGCCAGGCCAACACCAGACTTCGTTACTGCCTGGGCCCCTCCTAGAGCAACGGGGAGAGGTGATGTGTCCCACCCCCCCCCCACCCCCACCAAGGCCAACTGGACTCTGAGCTACCAGGGGTCCTTCCACGGTCACAAAGAGTCCCTGGGGAGGGTGAAGCCCACTCACCCACCCCCAAAGCCCCAAGTTCCTGGCGGACCTCCCTCAGGATAGACAGCGCCCTCTGAATTGCCCCCAGCGTCAGGAACAGGAGGGAAGTACCAGGTCCATTCTCGTCACCCCTAGGCATTTGGAATCCTCGCTCTTATTATGGAGACATTCCCTTCTGCAGTCTCGCCTCTGATGCCCAATGAGCTGGAAAGATCACATGAGGAGAGCCCCTGCCCACCAAGGGGTGAAGTTCTGGTTGACCATCCTTCTTCTATCAGCAAAATCTCCCTGGTATGTTTACATACTCACACAGTGAAATGCTACCCAAAAAGTGGTAAACGTTTGGACCTGCAGTGTAAATGATTAACTGTCTGGTTTCAGTGTCCTGGAGCAGATCAGGCCCACATGGGCTTCTAGGGCTGGCCTCATAGCGTCACACTCCCCTCTCTGGGTGACACTGCCCCAGTTTTTAAGATGCCATGTACCTTCCTGGAAGGTCCCAGGGATGCTGCCTCCATACCTAGCTCCAAGGAGGAACTGAGGCCTGGACACAGATCTGCCCCAGCTGCAGGGGTGTGTGCATGACCCAGTTGGAAAGGAGGCTCTGGACAAGAGTTAGGGAACAGTTAGCCTCTTTTCCACACACTGTTGCCAGGACAGACCCTGTGGACCAAGAGGTTCTGAGCATCAGAGCCGGGAAATGATCCAGTGTGAAGCCCTGGATCAAACGCTACCTGAAGCTGAACATCTAGCTCCGACTGTCGGTCACGAGCTGATAAATGCCCCTTTTCCCCGGGCTTGCTGCTCCCAACATCTGAAAGAATCTGCAAGGCCCCCAGACTGCACGGCCATACCCTGAATCCATAATCAGAAGCCAATCTGAGTTTGCAGAGACTGTTTTCTCTGCCTAGAAAACTCCTACGCACTCCTCAAAATCCAACTCAAATAGCACTATCTCCAAGTTTCCCTGAACCCCTCCCCTTGTCCCACAGCACCTGCTGAGTCTTCCTTCTCAGGTCTGTCCACCTACATATTTGTGACCTCTGGGAGCACAGCGGTCAGCCACTGGACTTGCCTGACCCCAGGAAAGACACCCATGGGCCCCGTTGATACCTTTTTTCTGGTGCACGTCCTGGGACCCACCCGTAAAAGGCTCTGGCTGGGTGGGCGTCATTGTGCTCTGGTGAAGGGCAGAGTCAGAATTGGTCCTGGGGAGAGGAGAGAGACAGTGAGCCTTGGCCCCAAAGGGGACGAAGGGACAGTCCTGGTTCCACTCTATCTGGGACCCACCCGATGGAACAGGGTGGCAGTCGTGGGTCATTTTTGTGAGCTGCATACCTGAGCAAAAACCCTGAAGAACCACAACAGTGATTCTGGTTTTCGTCTGCAAAGGCTGCAGCAGAGCTGTCCGTTCGTTCCTAACCAGCCCCTGCCCATCCCTGCCCCTTCGATGGCCTTCGCGGCTTTAGGGAAAAGGTAGTGCTTTCCTGTTGAAACCCTGAAGAGAGAGGGCCTGACAGTCCCACAGTGGCCCAGCCTTGGGTGTATGAACCCATCATGGAGTCCCCTACTGGTGACCAATGGCCAAGGGGGGGTCTTGCTCCAACCAGCCCAGTGCTCCCAGGAGTCTGGGAGAGGCTCCACTCTCTGCCCCAATAACACAATCTGCCCCCAGCTGCAGGTGCCTGGAGGGAGGGTCCTCAGAAAAACCCCTCAGCTGCCTAGGAAACCAGGGGCAGCCACGGGGAGCTGGGCAGACACGCAAAGGGCAGGTCCAGCTGCACAGCCAATTCGGGGAAACAGCCACACACCCCCAACGGGGATGTCCCAGACACTGAGAGTGACGTGGAGGAAACTTGGCTCAAGGACAACAGCAGGGTACAGAGGACCGGGCTGTCTCTGACCCAGGGGCCAGCTGAGCTGTGAGGAGCCAGGGGGATCCTGGCTCCCCACCAGCTGTCTGTCCCTGAGCAAGTGTTCTGACCTCTCTGCGCGCTTTCTTATGCCTAAAATGGGGAGGATAACAGCACCAACTCCACAGAGCTCTGTGCGTCTTACATCAGTTAATGTATGTGATGGTTGAAATAGGACCTGGTATATGAACACGTGCTTGGTGGGCATTTAATTATGTTATTTTTAAATTTTATTTATTTATTTTTGGCTGCATTGGGTCTTCATTGTTGGGTCTTAGTTGCTGCGCGCGGGCTTTCTCTAGTTGTGGCGAGCGGGGGCTACTCTTCATTGCGGTGCGTGGGCTTCTCACTGCGGTGGCTTCTCTTGTTGCAGAGCTTGGGCTCTAGGCGCGTGGGCTTCAGTAGTTGTGGCACGCAGCCTCAGTAGCTGTGGCTGACGGGCTCTAGAGCGCAGGCTCAATAGTTGTGGCGCACGGGCTTAGATGCTCCGTGGCATGTGGGATCTTCTCGGACCAGGGATCAAACCCGTGTCCCCTGCATTGGCAGGCGGATTCTCAACCACTGTGCCACCAGGGAAGTCCCTAATTACGGAAGTCCCTAATTGAATGATATATTTTGTGCTGTGTTTTTTTTTAATAGCTTGTTCACTTTGGGTCTTTGTTTACTGAAGTCACCTACATATGTTTTTTTGCGTATGTGTGCTAAAATAAATATAAAACTTGCCTTTTTAACCATTCTTAAGTATACGCTTCTATGTCATTAAGTACATTCACACTGGTGTGCAACTATCATCTGTGTTATTGTAGGTATTTATATTAACTATATTATTGTCATCTTAGATCTTCCTAGATGATGGCATTATGGACTTTTTTTTCATCTTCTAGATGCATTTATGTATTTTCCTAATCTTCTAGTAATAAATATATCTTACTTTTCCAATCAAATTTTCTATGGCTTTTCAGGAATGTGGGAAACAATCATAATAGAGCATTAAATAAAGCAAGTGACAACACCGAATAGTCAGTACAATCCCGACTTTGTTTAAAAAAGAAAAGGAAAAAAAAAAAGTCATAAATAGAGGGGAAAAAAGAAGTCATAAATAGAGGGGGGAAAAAAAATCCCTGGAAGACCCCAAAACTGTGACCTCATTGTTTACAGGGATAGAGCTGATTTCTAGAAACTTCTGGATGCTTCTAAGTTTTGTCATTTTTAAGTGACTGCATATTGGTTTTCCAAGCACGGCCACGACGAAAGTATAGTTTTGTTTCCAATGAGAGGGCTGGGGGTTGGTTCTGGGTCACTGACCTTCTCCAGCTGGTGTCCGCAGGTGGCGAGAGGTACACGGTGCCATATGGGCAGCTGTCCGCGTGAGTGTAAGTTAAGGGGATGGTGCTGTCAGCTGAGGCCCTGCCCCGAGCCTCAAGAACCCTGCGCTGGCCAGCCCGAGTAGCCAGGCTGCTGGGAGCCGGCAAACAGCTGGGGCCTCGGGGCGGGGGCCTTTCCTGCCTGGCTGCGAGCAGCCCCCAGGGTGCAGCCCCATCCACCTAGCACTCAGCACTCACCCCCTGCAAGCGCACGTGCAGGCTGCACCCCTTCCAAGAGGGGCCTCAGCCATGAAACGGGGGCCCGTAGGGGGGGCTGCAGGGAGTCTAGTTCAGCTGACCCCGGTCTTGACTCTTAACTTTGGGCTGACGGGGTGACTCCCAGGGCCCGAGGGCTTGGTCTGGTGCCCAGTTGCTCAGGCTCCCCCAGCCCGTGGAAACGAGAACCAGGAAAGAACAGGCTTCTCTGTTCTAGAGAGCCGGGGTTCCCAGGAGCAGCCACTCAGAACGCAGTGGCGGGGGAGCCTGGCTGGTTAAGTACCAAGGGGCAGCCAAGTCGGTGGTGGGGGTGGGATTCCTCACAACCTCTCTGCTTGGCAGAGGCGCAAAGGCAAATTTTGTGTCTTCAGATCAAGCCTCCCTCTGATCTGTGTCTGGCTCAGATCCCCCTCGGCCCCACTGCCTTGGCTCCATACTGCCCCCAGAGGGGTCCACCACCATGGCCCTGACGTGTGGGTGCCCTGCTCACAGCCTTCCTGGGCCCCACTGCCCAGTCAGGCATCTGAGCATACCCTCCCAACTCTCATTTCAAGCTGTGTGCTCCAGTGGCCTACTCTGTGTCACTGTTCCCTGTGCTCCCCTAGCCCCCGCCTGGCTAAAGGCTCCTCAGCTTGCACTGCCTCCTCCAGGAAGTCTTCCAGGGTTGCCATGCAATGGCACCCCCCTCTTGGTGGGGCCCAGTAGCCCTGGAGGACTGGAGCGGCCCTGATTCTATCACAGAGCTGGCAGCAGGCAGGTCCATCAGCTGGATGAAGTGGTTCCCCCCCGACTCTGGGAAAAGGATATCTGCCTTCCATGTTTGTCCACTGACAGAGGCCGGCGATGTGGGGAGCCAAGGCGGCCACGCTCCCGGTACACTCTGTCCACTAGCCCATGGTGCCGGGTAGTTCGGCTGGTGTCCAGGCCTGAGGACTGGAAGGGTGTCTGGGGGTGGGGAGGGAGGAGAGGAAGAGACGGAAAAAAAGAGAGAGGAACCCAAACCACGGTTACCAGCTGTGGTCCAAGATCTGACCCCAGCTCTGCCCCCAGGATCTCGCCTCAGGGTCCCTCTACAACCCCCCTGCCCAGTTCTGGAGACACCCTCGGCTACTCCAGACGGGCTTCCTTTCCTCCTCGGCCCCTGCCCCCAGCCTCCGAGCACTGTAGGGGTGGCGGCGCGCTGGGGTTCCAGGTGCCGGGGCGGCAGGCGTGCAGTGCAGCTGGCATGCACGGGCCAGGCAGAGCGGCGCAAGCTCGGGGCCCGGAGCCGGCCAGGGTGCCAGGGGTGCAGATGGCCCGAGCACCCCCTCCCAGCCTCGCCAGGTGCAGACAGGCCTCCGCCCTCTCTCTCCGGGCCTGGCCGGCCTCCTCTCCCCACCTACGTCATCCCTGGAGGGGCCTGCCAAGAGACAGCCCCAGGGCTTCCAGCCCAGGACGTCAGGGGCCCACCTGGCCAAGTGCTGGCTCCCTGGAGGCTCCTCGTGGAGCCTGGGGCTGGTCCTGATTGAGACTCGGCCCCCACGCACTCTCCCCCACAGCCTTGTCCCAGCACCACCGGCAGCCAAGTGCAGGCACTTTCCGGAGCCCTGGCCCACAGCTTGGCTGGACGGGGCTCCCTTCCAGCACCTGGGGCTGGCATGAGGCCCCCGGTCACGCCCGGCTCCCGCTCCTGGCTCCATGCTCCTGAGGTCCCCAGGAGCCTGCTCTCCACCAGCCCTGGTGCCATGGGCCCCTCACCATCTGACTGGGGTGAGACTGGCAGCCTTAGCTAGCTCTGGAGGCAGCTACCAGCCTCCTACCTGGCCATCTGGCCCTCGGGCCCTTCTGTCTTCTCTGGGCAGCCAGGCAAAAAGCAATTTCCTCCGGAAGAATGCCACTGGCTGGCTCACTGCTCTTCTCCACCTGTCTGAAAACCTCGGCTAGCATTCAGGGCTGACTGCTCTCCCTGGTGTTTGGGGACCCCTGGCGTCCGGGGACCCCGTCTTTCCCTGACCCAGCAAGGACGCTGCCAGCTTGGGTCTTTCTGTGCTTCTGCCTCCAAAAGGCTGTGGGCCCGGGAGATAGCAGTGACCGAGGGAGGGTAGGAACCTCACTGTCCAGGCACAGACACCAGAGGACAGGGGCCGTTCATCTCCTCCCAGAGATGCCTGGAAGCCCAGAGGGGAAACCAAGGCGGCTGAAGCAGAGCCAGAGGCACAGAGAAGCTCGGGCCCAGCCACAGCCCAGCTCGCCAGGCCGAGTTAGGATCCGCGCACACGCATGTGCATGTGTCACAGGAACGAACCATGCAGCGTTGGCACGCATGCTAGGATCCCCCGGGGAAGGGGTCTCTCGACGCGACCATATGCACTTCCCCAGACAAGGGGGTGCAGAGCGAATCTGCTTCCGTTTGGCAGACGGGACACCTCCCGCTGGGCCACGGGGGCGGCCGCACAGGAATACCCAGCGCCCGCACACGTGCCGGGGATGCCGAGGCCTCAGCCCAGGGGCTCATTTACCAGAGAGACAGGAGCCGCTGCCAGAGCCTCCCCCAGATATCCGCTGGGCTGAAAATGCAAAGAACCAAGACTTTGAGACACTCCTGCCTCGCCTGGCCCCCCAGTGGGAAGCCCAACAGGCCCCCATGCACCCTCGGCCCACGGGGGCTCTACAGTGGCCTCAGGCAGGGCCAAGTTTGGGGATGCCCAGCGAGACACTGTCCTTGACGGAGGAGGGGATGGGGAAACAGAGGAAGAGGGGAGCCAGGGAGGAGAGGAGAAAACCCAAACTAGAAAGGGCCCTGACAAAGAGGTGAGGCTTTTGGAGCATGTGAAGATCAGCCTGACAGCCCCATGCATCTATCTGCTCTGATGTGGAGGCCACGTGAGGAGGGCCGTGCTCCAAGAGGCCCTGGGGATTCAGAGCTGAGCCAGCCGGACCCCAAGCCAGCCTGCGGGACCCTGGGCTGGTGCCCTGACACATCCCAGCAGCAGTGTGGGAGGAGTGCAAGTTGAGGAATGACTGCGGGGTGGGTGGGGGCTGAGCTCCCTGTGGGAGCGACCCAGCTCCACCTGGCCTGTCAACATGCTAACGGACGTGGCTGTCTCTGGGGCTCTGTCCCAGCCACGGGACAAGTGCGTGGCTGTTCGGTGGACCTGTCCCTGCAGGAGTCCAGATATTGTGCTGGGGGGCGGGGGGCCCAGCTATCGGCCCAGCTCCTGGGCCCACCGTGCCTCCACTTCCACCTGCAGACCAGGGTCGAGGGACATGGCCCAGGAAAAGAGGCCGGCCCTGCACCAGGCAGGCGGTGGACCTTATCTGTTCTTATTTATGATAAGGACGTGCGCGGCAGCTATGCGGCCTGCGGGAGCCGTGCTGTGTGGGTCTCTGCCAGAAAACGTTTGCAGACAAGTGGGGTCAGGCTGAGGGGCCTCCTTCTGAGAATTGCTGGGCTTGCGGATTAGTGAAGCGGGACGGAGCCAAGCCCCAGAGGCCCTGAGCAGTTCCCGCTGCCGCACAGTCGGCCAACAGGTGTAGCGGCTGCCGAAACACTCACAGCCAGACCTCGGCCTCTCTGCGGGCTCCGCTGACAGAGGATGGGCAGGGGGGATCCGGGTGAGGCCTGGCCAGGCCATCCCAGGGGAAGGAGTAGGCGGGGGCTGGGTGGGCGGCGGCAATTGTCTGGTGACCCCAGCTGTTCACCGGCTGTCATGCACGCTCTCTTGCTCTGTGGCCAGGGCCCAGACTGCAACACACTCCAGGTGGGAGGTGGTGTGGGAGAGGAATGGGGGCTCACCTGGAAGGGCAGATCCACGGTGCCGCTCCCAATCTGGTTCACGTTGGGCAGGGACCCGCCATAGTACTGGCCACGGCTTGGGCCCAGCTGCAGGTACTGGGACTTTTGGAGCTGGAGCTGCAAGAGAGAAACCGACAGCTATAGTGTGGGGGGAGCGGGGGTGGTGGTTCCTGAGCACACTCTGCGGAGCATCATTCCCGAGGGCCCCAAGTAGTGGAGTCAGTGGCACCGGGCACAGAGGGTGTGGCACCCCCATGACTCAGATTCTCAAAGGAGCCATGATTCTCTCCACCAAAACCAGCAGAATCAGAGACCCGAGACGCCCAGGTGGCCCTCCCCAGGCAGGGAAACTCGCCCTGGGGGTGCTGCCTCCATGAACTTGAGGGGGCGTCGCCAGCTGATTCAGACAATTTGTGAATAAGCAAGAGTATCAAGTGGACCTGGAGCCTGGAGCCTGCGCAGGAGGCCCCTCACCCCCCCAGGGGAGCCATTTCTTATCACGCCAAAGGCTGCGTTCCTGGGGTGCGGGCCAGAGGCTGCGAATTTACGCCCGGACACAGGAGAAATTGTCTTTCCACTGGCCTGAATCAGAGAGGCCAGCTCAGAAGTGCAGTGCTGGCTTTCAAAGTGCAGCATGTACAATCCCTCTGACAGCACACACAGGGTGAGAGGGTCTGCCAGACCCCGCCTGAGTTCTAAGGAGTCCTGCCCAAGCCCCCAGGCTCCTTCTGCCTGCCCCGCCAGCCTCACGCATTACAGAGCCTTCGTCTGGGGTGGCTGCATCCCTGCACAGTCCTCTGCCCATCACTCGTGTGGGGATTCGTCCTGCTGGGCCAGGCCTCAGAACCAGGAGTCCGGGGCTCCCTGACCAGCCACGGCTGCCTTGGTGCGGGGCTGGGACCGGGCCTTTCCTCGCTGGAGCATCGATTCCACTTTGCCAGGAATAGCAGATGCTCGTGACCTGGTTGACACCACCGGTGGCCCTAGGCCCTCAGCCAGGTCCCCAAAGCCTGTCAGTCTGCCCAGGCTGGTATGCAGGTGCTGTGACGGAGGGGTGGCAGCTGGGCACCCGGGGAGAGGTGGGTGTCCGCTCCAGCCGGCTGGGGCGGTTGCTAGGGTCGACGCTGTGTACACAACAAGACCGGCTCACGTTCCCTCACAAACAGCTCCTGGCAGCGCTCCGTTTGCTGTCCGCCCACACCGCCCGGCACTCCCACGCCAGACCCGGCTTCCTGGGGGGCCTCCGACACCGGAGGGGGAAGTGAAGCTCGGGAACTGGCTGCTCGCCCGGCCGAGCACCTCACCCAGGTAAACAGCTGTTTCCTGCGAGCTGCGGTGGAGCCAGGAGGGAGATTGACCTTGCTCCATTCCTCCGCGGGTGGTTCTCAGGCATCTGTAGGGTCCGGCCCAGGCTCTGTCTCCAATGGCTGGAGACGCTCACCGTGAACACCCCACTGTGTCCCTCCCTGCGGTTGCACGAGATGAAATAGGCTAGCCCCCGGTCAGGACGGAGGGGGAGGCCAAGTAGGATGGGCGATGGGCACGGGTTACCTTGCACCCGAGACCCGCCCCCCCCGCCCCCCCCCGCCAGGCCCTTCTTGTGTCTGAGCCACGTGGCAGGAACTAGCCTTACATCCACCTCTCAAGAACCACCTCTCGAGTACCATGTGGCCCTGGGGAGCTACAGCCCCCTTCTGGGCCTCAGTTTCCCCCTCTCTAGAGTGGGTGGTCCAGGTGAGCGTGTGTGCACAAACGCCGGTTGTGTGAGATACAGGAAGTGCTTATAACACACGTGCTTCTGTCCCAGGCTGAACGGCCAGCTCTGGAAACCGCAGCATTCTGGAAAGTACTCTGCAAAGCTGCCACGTTCCGGCCCAGAGGGAGCCCAGACTGGCGACAGGCTGCTCATGGCTGGTGCGCTGTTGCAACAGTGGCCCTCTGGCGGAGGCTTTCTTTCCCTTGATGGTTCCCAAGCCCCACCCACTGTGCTTTGGGAATGTCAGGCTTTGTGGTGCGGCCTCTGGAGTGGACACAGTGCGGGGCCCCACTCGTCCTTTGGGGGGGACCCCTGTGCTCACCCTCGGTTGTATGTGGGGCTGTGCAGGAGAGTTAACCTGGCCCAGGGCAGTTTGACCTTTGCCCCCAGCTCCTGGGAAGTGAAAGCGCTGCCTGATAAAGAGTGTCTCTGTTTGCCTAGGTCCTCGGGCCACGCTGGGTATCTATGCCAACAGTGTGACTGCGGGTGGAGGTCTCAGGCCAATGCAATACCAGCTCACCCTCTGCAGCAGCTGCAGACAGCAGTCAGCAGCGTCTGCGTGGCGAACCCCAATAAGAACCCTGGACACCAAGGCTTGGGGCACATTCCTGGTTGACAGCCCCCATGTATGTCATCACACACTGGTGCTGGGAGAAGCAAGCACTGTCCGTGTGATTCCCCGGGAAGGGACAACCTGCAGCTCTGTGTTTGGAAGTCTCCTGGCCGCCGCCCCACGCCAGCTGTGATCTGTGTCGTTTCACTGTAACAGACCCCGCGACCGTATGATGGTTTTCAGTGACTCCTGAGTCCTTCCAGTGAACTGCCGAGCTGAATGTAGTCTTGGGAACCCTCGAATTCTGCAGTTGGTGTCAGATGTGAAGGTGGTCTTAGGGACCCCCTTAACTTTCGCAGGGGCTGACTGCCATCCCAGGCCTGGCCAGGAAGCCCCAGGAGTAAGGTCCTGGGGTGAGGAGGTGCCAGCCTGGGCTCCACCCATGGGCCTGATGCCTCAGAGGGTCCACAAGGAGGAGAGCAGAGTGACACCACCAGTCAGGGTCTAACAAGCTGCCTGACGTTGAAGTTCATGCCTCTTCCCGCTGTCAAGCCACAGTCCCTCGTGCATCCCTCCACCCAGTGGTCCTCACTCTGTACCCCCTCGACGGCGCTTCCTACCCTACCCTACCCCCAACCTCGCCATAAACCCGGCATCCAAGCCAGGGTCTAACACTCAGCAGCACCTGCTGGTGGAACAAAGAAACACAGAACACATGAGTGAAGGAATGAATCAATGAATGAACACCACTGCTCCCGCTCTCAGGAGGTGACTTTCACCAGCCAGGTGACAGTCCCATTTGGAGGCCACATAAGAACCTTTCAGGACACCAACACAACTCCTGATGCCCTCAGGAGGCTTGGGCCACCCCTTCCCCTCACCCCATCCTCATGGGTTTTGGCAGAGGCAGGCGCAGACAGGGCAGTGAAGTCTGGACAAGGCCCACCGGCTCAAAGGAGCTGTGACTCCCAGGCTCCCCCTTGCTTTTGGCCTGCGGGTCAGACAGTCTGGGGTCCAAGTCCAGGCTCCCCAACTGTAAGAGTGGACCCCACTCCAGATGCTGAGGGCAGGCAGATGCCCCATCACCCACACTTTCACGGTGGCCTCCTTGCCTTCTGCTCTCCCCACTCTTCATTTCCTCTGGCCACCTGACCCCAAAGCACCCCGAGTTTGTGACTCCCCCCAGGGCCTCAGCCTGTGACAGCTCCCCCTCCACACCCACCTTGGGGGGGCCTCCCTGACACCCCACCCAAGAAGCAGGCCCCCCCAAGCCACCTTCACACTGGCCTCTGGCTTTGTTGTTGTTGTTGTTTTTTCCCCCGTTGCAGAGCACAGGCTCCGGATGCGCAGGCTCAGCGGCCATGGCTCACGGACCCAGCCTCTCCGCGGCATGTGGGACCCTCCCGGACCGGGGCACGAACTCACGTCCCCTGCATCGGCAGGCGGACTCTCAACCACTGCGCCACCAGGGAAGCCCTGCTGTTGTTGTTTTTAATAAAGTTTTCGGTTCACAGAAAAACTGCAAAGATGGCACAGGGAGTTCTGGAATCACCCTGCCCAGCTTCCCCTAAAGCTACCCTCTTCCTTTACTGGGTCAAAAGGAAGAAAAATGATAGCACCACTGACTGACCCAGGCCTTTTCCATATGCCCCTTGGTTTGTCTAGCCACGTTTGCCCCATCCAAAATGCCTGGCCCATGAACCCTGTCCACCATCCCCATCCTGTAACCGCCAGGTGGCGGGCTCCCGAGACTCACGGTCTACTGGTCACAACGTGTCTGGTGCCAGCACTGCATGGGGCCACGCCGGACCCCCAGGAAGTGCTGCTTTATGTCTGGCCTTGCCTCCCACCAGCATCCTGCAGCCCCAGATCTTTCCAGAACAGTCCAGTTCGTGTCTCTCAAATCCTCTTGCTCCCACGTGTGAACCAACCAACCAACGACGTGGCGCCACACCCTAGGGGTCAGAGGTGTTTCAGGGTTGAGGCCGATGGGGACACGACAGATGACCAGGAAGCACAGCATAGGCCTTAGGCACCCTCTGAGCCACCCTCCCACCCCAAGTGTTGCAGACGGCACCCCTGAGCCCCCGCCACGGGCCACAGAGCCCTTCTCAAGTCTCAGCACATTTAAGCATCACAACTGCCCTGTCTCAGGTGTCCTGGGGCGACCGTAACAAATTACCACAGACTGGGTGGCTTATAACAACAGGAATTCACTCCCTCACAGTTCAAGAGGTGGAAGTCCAAAATCAAGGTGTGGACAGGGTTGGTTCTTTCCAGAGGCTCTGAGGGATGGTCCGTCCCAGGCCCCTCCTGGCTTCACGGGGGTGGAGGGGGGGCGCTCCAGGCGTCCTTGGCTCACAGCTGCCTCACTCCGATCTCCGCCTCTGTCTCTACACGGCCTTCCCCTCTGTGTCTGTGTCTCAAATCCCCCTCTCCTTTCTCTTAGAGTAATACCTGTCATTGGGTTCAGAGCCCATCCTAATTTAGAATTAATCTCATCTTGGGACCCTTAATTACACCTGCAGAGACCCTCCTGCCAAGTAAGGTCATATTCCCAGGTTCCAGGGGTGAGCACATGGACATATCTTTTTTTGGGGGTGGGGGGGCGTCATGAGGCATGGGGGATCTTGGTTCCCCGACCAGGGATCGAACCTGTGGCCCCTGCAGTGGAAGTGCAAAGTCTTAACCACTGGATCACCAGGGAAGTCCCCAGGACACATGTTTTGCGGGGACACAATTCAACCTAAGACAGGCCCTTTGGGGGTTACCTGGTGGCCTAGTGGTTAGGATTCCAGGCTTTCACTGCGGTGGCCCAGGTTCAATCCCTGGTCGGGGAAGATCCCACAAGCCGTGCAGCGAGGCCAAAAAAAAAAAAAAAGAAAAGAAAAAAAATAGTAATAAGACAGGCCCTTTGAGGAGGTTACCAGCACACTCCGCTTTCCAGATGGGAAAACTGAGACTCAGCAGGCAAGGAAACTGCCCAGGGCCATCAAGCTCAGAAGTGGCCAAGTGGGGCATAGACTCCACTCCTGGAACCTGACTCTCGCATAACCCTGTGGACCAGCGGGTGGTTGGGACCGCAGAGTGTCCCAGAGGCCACATCACATCACAGATCAGAGCACGCCAGCCCTTCTGGGAGCTTATAGTCAGAGCATCAACCCAACCATTTCGGCTCTGCCAAGGGGGACCCAGCACAAGTCTCACTATAAAAAGCCACTTCAGGTCCTGCTTTCGCCCTGGGCCCCTCGTTTCCACACAGGGTTCCCCCGCCCCGGCCCCTGACACAGCCTGAGTGAGGACTGGCCCTCCCCCACCAAAGTCCTTCTCCCCCACCCGACCCCCACTCCCCCTACAGAACCGTGTATAAATGGGTGGCTTCTCCAGCCTCTCCCAACCCCCTTGCTGACAGGACCCCACAGGGACAGAGTTGCCCAGCACAGCGTGCATCCCCAGTCTGTGTCCACATCCCTACTGGGCACACAACCCCCGATCCTGGCACCGTCCAAGGGGCTGGGAGGAGTGGGGGCCACAAGGCCGGGGAAGCACGGGGGCCCGTGGCCCTGGGAAGTCATGGCAGATGCAATCACTTCTCCAGGGCAGCCCCCGTCCTCTGGGACCCCCACAGGATACAGCAAATTCCCATCTGCCAACCCCTCCCAGGCCTCGCTGTCTAGAAGGAGCTGGCCTCGGTCAGGTCCATCAGCAACCACCATGGCAACTGGCCAAGCTTCTAATGAAATTAAGGGGAGTAGCTGAAGGCTGAGCTCTGTCCTGCAAAGCCAGGGCAGGCATGGGGGCCACAGCAGAGCACCAGAGAGGAGCTGTGAGCTCTCAGCAGACCTGTTTCCCCCTCTCACCACGAAGGTCTGCACTGTCTGGCCCTCTGCTCTCCCTCCCCCAACCACTGTGCTCTACCAGCTGAGGTAACTGCCTCAGGGCCTTTGCACTGGCCCTCCCTCCTCCAGAAGGCTCTTCCCGCTGGGCCAGCCCAACACTGCGCACCTCTCCCCCACGGGGTCACCTCCTTCCTTCCACGGCTCACTATCCAAAACCACCCGACCAAGGTCTATCTCCTCCCATTAGACTGTCAGCCCTGCAAGGACCCTGGCACAATGGAGTAGCTTGGCACTCACACGGGGACTGAGAGACCAGATAACAGATGAACATGTGAATGCAGGAACAACTAACTGTTCGATGTGCTCAGAATCCCAGGCAGGGACAATGTTTCTCCTGTGCCCACATGGGACAGCCCACCCCCCGACTCTGGGGAAACTGAGGCCCAAGGAAGAACAGGCGGCTTCCCAAGTACACGAAGAGCCACTCGTGAGAGGGAGGTGGAGGGCAAATCCCACCTCAAGTGCAGGATCCTTCTGGGACCTGAGTGCTGAGCAGGACCCCAGGGGATTCGCACACCCTGGCCTGAGCACGGCCCCTCAGGGCTCCCCTAGGTGGAGTCCTCAGCAGGCTGCCAACAGCAGAGGGGTCACCTTTCGGGGTTATTCCCTGGGAGGGAGAGACCAGGGCTTCATCAGGTTCTCCAAGTATTCCAGCAGCAGTAGGGGCCTGTGGAGGGAGCCCCAGAGAGCCCCTGAAAGGGTCTGATTCTGAGTCACGTGGAGCTGCCAGTGCATTTTCCGGGGCCAGCAGTCCCTGAGAGGTGTGTGCACCCCACTTAGTCTGGCTGTGTCCCTCCAGGTTCCTTCCAAGGCCTGGCCCCAAGTGCCTGCCTGGTCTTAGCTTGCGCACCAGACGTGAGCTTGGGGAGGGGAGACGGCCCCTCCCAGGCTCCATTCCCAACATCTGTGGGTCGTGCCGTCTCTCCCCACACCTCTCGGAAACCTGGGGCTCTGGGGGAGACGGCTGTGCCTGCACAGGTACCCAACCAGGAAGGCCCGGAACCACTCTTCTCCCTTCTTAAACATTTTTTTTTCTTTGTTATCAAAATAAAAGTCACACAACATAAAATGAACCCTTTGAGGGGCTTCCCTGGTGGCGCAGTGGTTGAGAGTCCGCCTGCCGATGCAGGGGACACGGGTTCGTGCCCCGGTCCGGGAGGATCCCACGTGCCGCGGAGCGGCTGGGCCTGTGAACCATGGCCGCTGAGCCTGCGCGTCCGGAGCCTGTGCTCCGCGACGGGAGAGGCCACAACAGTGAGAGGCCCGCGTACCGCAAAAAAAAAAAAAAAAAAAAAAAAAAAAGAACCCTTTGAAATTGTACAATTCAGTACCATCTAGTACATTCACAGTGTCGTGGGACCATCACCTCTAGCCAGGTCCAGAACATTCGCATCACCCCAAAAGAGACCCAGCGCTCATTAGCAGTTGCTCCGCATCCCCCCACCCAGAGCCCCAGCAACCACTAACCTGCTTTCTGTGTCTGTAGATTTGCCTGTTCTTGATATTTCACAGAAATGGGATCACACACTATCTGTCCCTCTGCGTCTGGCTTCTTTCTCTCAGCGTGGTGTTTTTAGAGTTCGTCCACACGGCAGCACGTGTCAGAGCTTCATTCCTTTTTATGTCTGAATAATATTCCACCGCGTGGATGGACCACATTTTGTCCATTCATCTATTAACGCACGTGTGTTGTCCCACCTTTTGGCGACTGTGACTAGTGCTGCCGTGGATGTGCATGTACAAGTATCTGAGTCCCTGTTTTCAAATCTCTCAGGCATGTACCTCCAAACAGAACTGCTGGATCATACGGTAACTCCGTATTTCTCTTGTTGAGGAACTGTCAGACTGTTTCCCACAGCTACTGCACCATTTTCCATTCCCACCAGCAGGGCACGAGGGTCCCAATTTCCCCACATCCTCATCAACACTTGTTAGTGTCTGTTGCTTTGACAGTAGCCATCCTGATGGGTGGGAGGTGGTATCTCATTTCAGTTCTGATTTTCATTTCCCTGATGACTACTGAGGTTGAGCATCTTCTCATGTGCTTATCGGTCACTGTACATCTTCTTTGGAGAAAGGTCTATTCAATTCCTTTGCCTTTTAAAAAAATTGGGTTGTACGTCTTTTTCTTGTTGAGTTATAAGAGCTCTTTATATATTCTGGATCTTACTCCCTTATCAGCTATATGGTTTGCAAATACTTCATTTTCTTGACAGTCTTTTGATGCATCGAAGTTTTAAATGCTGATATGCTCCAATTAATCTATTTTTTTTTGCTTGTGCTTTTAGTGTCACCATCTAAAACTCCATCCCTAACCCAAGTCCAGGAAGATTTACACCTATGCTTCCTGCTAGGAATTTTATAGATTGAGCTCTTACATTTAGGCTTTTGGTACATTTTTAATTCACTGTTGTTGGAAATTCCCTGGTGGTCCAGTGGTTAGGACTCTGTGCTTTCATTGCCAAGGGCCCGGGTTCAATCCCTGGTCGGGGAACTAAGATCCTGCGAGCCGTGAGGTGCGGCCAAAAACAGTAATAATTCACCGCTGTTAACTTTGTTGCTGCCCCAGTCCCACCTCACCATGGGCCCCCACGCCAACTGACAGCTCCACAGTGAGGAGAGCCAGGCTGCCCCCACGAAGCGTGCCCGGTACACTGGAGTTTCTCATTACACGTCTACCGAGCATGGGAAGGAATAATGAATGAACTCGGGAATGAATGAAAGCATCACAGGCATGTGGCCGAGCGTGGATTCCAGGCTGAGTCACCCCGGCCCCCGGCCCCCCTGGCCGGCTGAGACACTCCCCAGCTGCCTCCTCACTCGTTCCCAAAGTGTAAATACAGAACCAGATACACAAACACCGAGTGCGCCTCGGAATGCCTTTAATCAGGCCCTGCTGCCGCTGCCAAATCCGCATCCCCGGCTGATTCGGAGGGTCCGCTCTGAGCATGTTTTGTTTCCCTCGCTGGTGGCCGTTGTTGAGCACAGACGGTCGGGCTGGGATGTAGGAAGGGTCCCTTGGGGTCTGAGTGCAGCACAGCTGGCTCCTGGGGGGCCTCTCTCCCCTGCCCGCCAGCCAGGCACCCACTCTGGGTGGGGCCTCGAAGCAGCCCTGAGATGGGGAGACATGGCTTCACCTCCGTTTTACAAGGGGGGAAACTGAAGCCCGGGGGGGAATGACTGGCTCGCCCTGAGGTCACCTGGGAAACGGGACGGGGCCTCGGTTACAATCCAGGCTCTTTTCCTGGCAAACCTCAATTTCCCGGTGGCCCACAAGGCCCTCCCCTGCCTCCTGCCTCTGGGCCCTTGCACCCACCTCACCCTTTTCTGGAACCTTCCATGGAGCTCCTTCTCATCCTTTGGGTTTGCTCAAACATGACAAGAAGCCTACCCTGACCCCTTACTTCCAAAATAACCCTCTGTATTAACTCGGGCCGCTGTAACAAAATACCACAGACTGGGTGGCTTAAGCAGCAGATGTGTACTTCTCAGAGTTTCGGAGGCTGCAGTCTGAGATCAGGGTGCCGGCACAGCCTCTGGTGAGAGCCCTGTTGTTGGCCTGCAGAACGCTGCCTTTTCCCAGTGTCCTCACGTGGCCTTTCCTTGGGGTGCGTTCAGTGAGAAGTCTCTCTCTCCCTCTTATAAGAACACCTGTCCTATCGGATCAGGAACCCTCCCTTATGACCTCAGTTCACCTCAATCACCTCCTGCACGCCCCATCTCCACATAGGGTCACACCGGAGGCTAGGGCTTCCACACAGGAATCTGGGGAACACAGTTCGGTCCGCAGCACCCTCTCACGGATAAGCTGCCGGCCTGTGTCTGTCTGGTGGGCCAACAGGCCCTGACAGCTGGGGCCCTGCTTGCCTGGCCTCCATAGGTGCCTCAGGGACCAGCTCCCATCCTGAGGAAGCAACCATCGACAGCTCTATCTGTTGTTCTTGTGGTTTGTTAATATTTATTTAGTTAGTTAGTTATTTCTGTGGCTGCGTCGGGTCTTAGTCACAGCGCATAGGCTCTTCGTTGGGGTACGCGGGCTTCTCTCTAGTTGTCGCGCTCCAGAGCGCACGGGCTCAGGAGTTGCGGCTTGCAGGCTTAGTTGCCCCGCATGGCATGTGGGATCTTAGTTCCCTGACGAGGGATCGAACCCGCGTCCCCTGAATTGGAAGGTGGATTCTTAACCACTGGACCACCAGGGAAGTCCTGTGTTTTGTTTCGTTTCGCTGCACTGCACAGTAGGCAGGATCTCAGTTCCCTGACCAGGGATCGAACCCACACCCCCGGCAGTGGAAGCACGGAGTCCTAACCACTGGACCACCAGGGAATTCCTAACAGCTGTGTCTGGAATTGGGAAGCCCAGAACCGCCCCACACCCTGAGTCCTCTGGGAACACCCACAGCTAGCCAGGCCCAGGCGAAGCCCAGGGACCCCAGGACTCTCCCAGCAGGAGCCCCCAGGGTGTAGGGTGGGGTGGCCTGCAAGGATAGGTCTTCTCTGGACCTGTCCCGGGAGTCAGTGAGGCGGAGGTGACAAGTGGTGCGTGCTGCTCCGGGGCTGCCGCAGACAGAGACGTGATGGGTGGACAATCACGGCTGGCGTTTCCAGAATCAGTGGCCCAAATGTAAAGTCATGTGCCTGTTCACCAGGGTCACGGGTGAGGGCCGGGTGGGGGCACGTGCAAGGCAGCACAGAGGAGCAGGAACAGCCCAGGATGAATCAGCTCAGCCACTATACGGGGGCTGCATGCCCACCTGGAACCTCAGGATATGACCTTGCTTGAAAATAGTTTTTGCAGCTGTGATTAGTTCAGGCTCTTGAGATGAGGTCATCCTGGATTTCGGGAGATCCCTAAATCCAACGACTAGTGCTCTCCGAAGAAGAGAACACAGAGACGGACAGGGAGAAGGCCGTGTGACGGTGAAGGCAGAGATCGGAGGATGCAGCTACAGCCAAGGGTTATGAGGAGCCACCAGAGCTGGGAGAGGGGCCTGGGACAGACTCCCACTGAGAGCCCCCAGATGGATCCAACCCTGCACACACCTTGATCTGGGACTTCTCGTCTCCAGAACTATGAGGGAGTAGATTTCCGGGTTTTTTTTTTTTCTTTTTTTTTTCTGTTTGTTTTCGTTTTGTTTTGAATCTGTTTGGTTTTTTGTTTTGTATTTTTTTTTTTTTGCAGTACGCGGGCCTCTCACTGTTGTGGCCTCTCCCGTTGCAGAGCAACAGGATCCGGGCGCACAGGCTCAGCAGCCATGGCTCACGGGCCCAGCCGCTCCGCGGCATGTGGGATCTTCCCGGACTGGGGCACGAACCTGTGTTCCCTGCATCAGCAGGCAGACTCTCAACCACTGCGCCACCAGGGAAGCCCTGTTTGGTATTTTTTGATCCTTATGTTGTTATTAAATTCTTTTTTTTTCCAAAACAACTTTTTTATTGGAGTTGATTTACAATGTCGTGTTAGTTTCAGGTGTATAGCAAAGTGATTCAGTTATACAAATATATATATAGCTGTTCTTTTTCAGATTCTTTTCCATTGTAGGTTATTACAAGATACTGAATATAGTTCCCTGTGCTGTATAGTAGGTCCTTGTTGTTTATTTTATTTTATTTATTTTATTTTTTTGGCTGCATTGGGTCTTCGTTGCTGCTCATGGGCTTTCTCTAGTTGCGGCGAGCGGGGGCTACTCTTCATCGAGGTGCGCTGGCTTCTCATTGCGGTGGCCTCTGCGGAGCACGGGCTCTAGGCGCACGGGCTTCAGTAGTTGCAGCACGCGGGCTTCAGTAGTTGCGGCGCGCGGGCTCAGTAGTTGTGGCTCACGGGCTCAGTAGTTGTGGCTCACGGGCTCTAGAGCGCAGGCTCAGTAGTTGTGGAGCACGGGCTTAGTTGCTCTGCGACATGTGGGATCTTCCTGGACCAGGGCTCAAACCTGTGTCCCCTGCACTGGCAGGTGGACTCTTAACCACTGCACCACCAGGGAAGTCCCTGTTTATCTATTTTATATATAGTAGTGTGTATCTGTTAATCCCAAACTCCTAATTTATCCCTCCCCCTCCCCCTCCCCTCAGGTAACCAGAAGTTTGTTTTCTATATCTGTGAGTCTATTTCTGCTTTGTAAATTCATTTGTATTATTTTTTTAGACTCCACATATAAGTGATGTCATATGGTATTTGTCTTTCTCTGACTTACTTCACTTAGTATGATAATCTCTAGGTCCATCCACATTGCTGCAAATGGCATTATTTCATTCTTTTCTATGGCTGAGTAGTATTCCATTGTATAAATATACCACATCTTCTTAATCCAATCATCTGTTAATAGGCACATGGGTTGCTTCCATATCTTGGCTATTGTAAATAGTGCTGCTTTGAACATTGGGGTGCATGTATCTTTTCAAATTAGAGTTTTCATCTTTTCTGGATATATGCCCAGGAGAGACTTTTGTTGTTTTAAGCCTCCCAGCTTAAGGTACTTTGCTACAGGAGCCCTAGGAAACTAACTCTGGGGGCCCAGAGAGGAGGCAGGGCCACTCAGAGCCAAGCTTGGGGGAGGTGGGGACCCTGAGAATGGATGATCGGGGAAGGCCGATGATGGGGACCCTTAAGGTGATACTCCAGGGTGAAGAAGTAAGGGTCTAGGCAGAGGGAACATTAGGGGCAGAAGTGGAAGCCCAGGAAGAGAGGGAAGACAAGGTCAGGCCAGCTCTGATGGGCAGTTACTGCAGAGTGGTGGGGAGGGAAGCACAGGTGCCCAGTCCATGACAGCACAGGGAGGCAGTGAACGCCCAGCTGGAGACCCAGGGGCTGGTGACACCACAGTGGACTCGCCAGGCGGGGCAGTCTTGGCACACTGGGAGCTGCAGAAGGGCCCCCCCAAGAAACGCCCCTGGAAGGTCCTCAAGGCACCCTTCCCCGACACTATGCCAATCCCACCCCAAGGTTCTGGGGGCTGTACTAGGTGGGACAAAAGGGACATGGGGTCTTACTGGGCACAGAGCTCCACGGGAGCTGCACACCTCCCTCTGGCCTGCACCTGGGCACTGCATCCCAGCAGGCTGGGGTGGGATCAAGTGCGCAGGGGCCTCAGCAACGGGACTGCCCCCAACCCCTTCACCACATACTGACTGCAGGGCCACAGCCCGTCACCGTCAGGTTCAGAGGGTGGGAGTCGGCGGGGAGGGTGTGTGCAGCAGCCCAGGAGGGCCCAGTGTTTGCTCTCCTACCCCTGCCCTATACAAGCCCTGACAGGTCCTAGAGAGGTGTGAGGGGCCCCAAGCGGGAAGCAGGGGAGCCATGCTTTGCAAGCCCAAAGGCAAAGCCCAGTGCTGCCAGCAGGGCCAACTGGAGATGCTGCTCCCCTGTTCCACAGCCTGACGTCCATGGGAGAGGAGGCCGACTGCCCCACAGGCACAGGATGGCCTGCACACGAGCGCCAGCCCCGACCCCATCTGTCTAGGCAGCAGGTCCCCACAGCCTGGCTGAGCCTCCCCCAAGGCAGGCGGCCGAGTCTAGCACACAGTGAGGCCCCTTCCAAATGGCCAAACGCACCTGGTTTCACCTGTGACCTCAGGAAGCTCTCCCGGCCTCCAGGGGGGCTACTCAGCCCGGGCCCAGCAGGAGGCTCTGGGGGGAGGCCCCGGGGCTGGGGGGCTCGAGGCCAGAGAGGCTTCCAAGAGTGAGGCCAACAGAATAATCAAGTGAACTTCGAAAGCAGGTCAGGCTTGAAGAAGCTACTTGGAGTTGCCCATTTCTACTATGACTGTGTTCTAACGTTACTTGATTTCTGGAGCTGATAAGATCTAGAACTCTGATATGTTTAAGTCCAAACCCCTTAGACGCTGCAGTTCTTTCCCAGTTTTGCTTACCCACAATTCATTCTGTGTAGCTAATTAAGCTGGAGAAGCCTGGGAATAATGTTTGGAACCAGGTTAATAAAGTTCCTTGCCTAGTAACAAAAAAAAAAGAAAGAAAGAAAAGAAAGAGTGGGGTGGCGGTTCAGGACAGTGCACACTCCCGACCCCTGGCAGCCTCGCCACGTGGAGAGGCACGGCGGGAAGGGTGCTTCTGTGGGTGCAGGAACCCTGACCCCAGGGCCATCTATGTCCACCCCCCACTCTGGGGCACTATACAAGTTTCCTGGGGCTGCCGTAACAAATGATCACAAACTGGGTGGCTTAAAAAACAGGAATTTATTCCCTCACCGTTCTGGAAACCAGAAGTCTGAAATCAAGGTGTGAGCAGGGTTGGACCCTTCGGGAGGCTCTGAGGGACAATCTGTCCCAGGCCTCTCTCCTGACTGCAGGTGGCTTTCGGCAGTCCATGGTGTTCCTGGGCTTGTAGACGTGTCACCCCGATCTCTGCCTCTGTCTTCACGTGGCCTTCTCCCTACGTGACTCTGTTCTGTCTTCTTGTAAGGACCCCAGGCACTGGATTCGGGGCGCACCCTATTCCAGGATGACCTCACGGTGACTTGATGAGATCTGCAAAGACCCTATTTCCAAATAAGGTCCCATTTGCAGGTTCTGGTTAAACATGAACTTGGGGGAGGGGGGACACTCTTCAACCCACCAGAGTCACCTCATCCTGTGTCCCCTCGAGTCCCACACTAAGAACCATCCCATAATGGCAACATCTCAGAGCTCAAGCCCCAGCCCTGCTCCTGCAGCCCCTGGGCCTCCCGGGCCGTGCTCTCTCCTTCACTTCCTCCGCTGTCACCCAGGGGCTGAGGGGTGAAGCCAGGTCGGCACACAGACCCGCCCAGCACACGTCAGCTACAGAGGAAATGACCCAGACCCTGAGAGGCAGGTGGCCGGCAGCGTCTGCAGAGCCATTTGGCTGCATCCATTGGGAGCCTAAACGATGTTCCTGCCCTATGACCTGTAATCCCACTTCTGGGAAGCTCTCTTGAGGAAGATGGTCCAAAAGGCAGATTTATGCACAAGGATGTTCCTGCAGCGTCGCAGAGCTGCAGAGCGAGAAGCCCGAGCTGCATGGCAGGATCCTCCAGAGAAGAGCAGGGGACACACGCCTGCCCCCAGGGCCGGAGGTGGACGATGGGGAACCCACCTTCTGGTGCAATTTCTAGACCATCTCTGTGGTTGGTCCGTGCAGGCGCAGGCTGACCCGGGAGAAGGCTGGGCTATCCCCTTTCCAGGGACAACCCCAAGTGGGAACAGGAGCTGAAGTGTGCAGGCTGCAGGGTGGCCGGCAGCCCCAGAAATGCCCCATGGGACATGAGAGGAACTCCAGGTCAAAGGAAGGGCCACGGCAAATCGCATAACCAGGGTGACTGGGGCCACCTGGGCTTGAAGCGGGGACCCAACACTCCACGTTCGTCCTCCACAGGCCAGAGACTGACATGAACCCGAAAACAGGCCAACACAATGATCCTGACAGTGAGGGGTTCTGTGAGGGCGGGGGGCTCCCTGGAGGCCATGGGGAGAGATGCCCCAGCTGCATGGAGCAGGGGAAGGGAGGCTGCTTGAGGTGCAGAGGCCCCGCAGAGGTCAGAGGTCAGAGAGGAGGCTCCCCCCAACTCGGGCCAAGGGGCTTGGGGAGTGGTGGGAGCGTGATCTCACATGCAGACAGTGAGTCACAGATGTCCACCCAGTATACCTGGGGGACACAGAGAGGCATCCCCAGCTCCGGGCAGGCCCACCAAAAGGGCATGGGAGGTAGGAGGGACAGAGCAGGCGTGCTGGGGTGACACAAGGCAGGGCTGGGTGGGCGACAGGGTCAGAAGCCCCTGACTGACAAGGGCAACGAAGATGGTGACAGCAAGACCTAAACGGCACCTTCCCACATCCCACCAGGTGCCGACCAGGCACCTGACGTGGGTCAGCTCAGGCACATGCAGTGGGTTCACTTAGGTCCCTAAAAACTTAAGTCCACATCCTCACTCCAGAAACCTGTGACTTTGACCTAATTTGGAAAGAGGGTCTTTACAGATGTAATTAAGGAAAGTATCTTGGGATGGAGAAATCTTCCTGCGTTATCCAGGTGGGCCTTAAATCCAATGACAAGTGTCCTTATAAGAGACAGAAGAGGAGACACACACAGGGAGAAGGCCACGTGGAGATGAGGCAGAGACTGAGGCAGAGACTGATGCAGTCACACACTAAGGAACGGGGGAGCCCCCAGAAGCCGGAAGAAGCAAGGAAGACTCTGCCCCCAGACTTTCAGAGGGAGCCATGGCCCTGCTGACACCTTGATTTCAGACTTCTGGCCTCCAAAGCTGTGAGAGAATAAACTCCTGCTGTTTGAAGCCCCCCCAGTCAGTAGTACTTGTTACAGCAGCCCCAAGACACTCATACCCACAGATCGCCCAAGCCAGGACAGATGCAGCCATCTCCCCTTCCCAGGGGAAGCTGAGGCTGGTGGGCGGGCCCTGAACCCCTCCCCCACGCACAGATGGTGCCCTATTACCTCTCTCTTTTAACTTGAAAACGAAGTTGAACTCCAGCAAGCACAAAGAACTACATACCACACATCCACTCCCTCAGTCTAAGACCTAATAACTGTCACCGCTCCGTCATCTTGGCCTCTCACTTTGCAAAGTGGACAACGGAGCCCTGAGGAGGCCACCAGGGCACCCACATTACCGCCATGCTTCCCACCGGGCGACACTGGACGCCATCACCCTTGACGCACTGACTCACGATCTGCCTTCTGGGGGCTCTGAGAGCACCAGGGCCTCTGAGGGGACAGAGGCTACTTGGGGACCGTCTAGTTCCATCAGGGCCCCACGCCCCTCTCACTAACAGGCCCCTCTGAGCATCCAGGTTACGCGGCCCTCTTAGGCACCCCCCGCCCCCAAACAAAGGGCCCAGAGGCAAAAGATACCCAACAGATAAGCATATGCCCGGGCCTTCCAGAGTTCCCCACAAGGTCCTCCGTCCAGCAGGTACCAAGCCCACTACTGGAAACACCAAACCCACCACAGGCATGAACTTCTGACACTTTAAACCTCACGGTGGTGCCACCACACGTCCCCAGAGGTCGGACAGTCCCACAGCTAGAACCGGCGGAGACAGAAGTGGGGAGACTGAAGGTCATATGTAAACACATTTACAAACCGTGGATGGACTGTTCACAACTGCCAAAAGGCGGAAACAACTAAACGGACAGAAAAGATGTGGTCCGGCTATACCATGGAATATTACTCAGCCATAAACAGGAAAGAAGCACTGACACAGGATACGACGTGGAGGAACCTCGAAAACATCAGGCCGAGTGGAAGAAGCCAGACACAAAAGGCCACACAGTGTAGGATCCCACTTCTATGAAATGTCCAGAACAGGTAAATCCAGAGACAGCAGATTAGGAGTCACCAGGGGCTGCAGGGGGGGTGTAGGGAGTGACTGCTAATGGGGACGGGGTTTCCCTTGGGGATGATAAAATGTTCCGGAGCTGGACAGACGTGACAGTTGTCCAACACTGTGAATGCACTAAATGTCACTGAATTATTCACTTAAACATGGTGGATTCTATGTTATGTGAGTTTCACCTCAATCTAAAAATTGGTGGCGGCTGGTAATCCTTGGTGTTCCTTGCCTTATGGCTCCATCACGCCAATCTCTGCTTCTACCCTCACACGGCCTTCTTAGAAGGACACCAATCACTGGATTCAGGGCCCACCCAACTCCAGGACAATCTCATCTCAAGATCTTTGACTTAGTCACACCTCCAAAGACCCTTTTTCCAAAGGTCACAGTCACATGTTCCAGGGGTTAGGACTTGGACATACATGTTTGGGGGACACCATTCAACCTACTCCACCAGGTTTGCTGTAAGGCTGACAGCCTGTGTCTGTGCCCACCCTCCTACTCCCCAAACCCGCGGACTGCGGCTCTCCAGCCAAGGGACCATAGGCAAATCTGTAACCTCTTGGCCTCAATTTTCTCATCTGCAGCATGGGGCTGGGAGCGCCTCCCCGGCCGGATGGAGGAGGGGTCGGAATGATTCTCACGGGGAAGCACTGCGGGGTGCCTGGGATGCAGCGAGCCTAGGCAGGGACACCAGGGGCCCGCAGTGCACGTCCACAAACCCCCGGCTCTGTGCCCAGTGAAGACCCCACTCATACCAGGCTGCGCCCCCATGTGCTTGAATGAAGGCAGGGCAAATCACTGCACCTCTCGGGGAGCTGGGGCCTCACTGAGGGCCAGTGGACCTGCTTGGTGGAGGGTCTGCTGTGGGTTGAATTGTGTCCCCCGAAAATATACATCCATGTCCTAACCTCCGGTACCTGGGAATCTGACCTTATTTGGAGACGGTGTCTTTGCAGATCTCATTAGTTAAAGCGAGGTCGTACCGTAGTAGGGTGGGCCCCAGTCCAATGACTGGTGTCTTTAGAAGATGAGAAGCGACACAGACACACAAGGGAGAAGGCCACGTGGAGACAGAGGCAGAGACTGGGATGATGCGGCCACAATACAAGGAACATCTGGAGGTACCAGAAACTGCAAGGGGCCAGGAGGGATCCTCCCCTAGAGCCTTTGGAAGGAGCACAGCCCTGCCACACCTTGCTTGGGACTTCTGGTCTCCAGAACCGTGTTAAGTCACCCAGTTCATGGTCATTTGTTACAGCAGCCACAGGACACCAAGACGGGCCTGAGGACTTGCAAGCGCGTGCGTGCTGTACACGGGGAGAGGCGGGGGACTCTGAAACTCATCGTTTCTCCACCTTTACTCCGAATACACACCGCTTCTGGAACGTGTGAGCACGCGTCTCTGTTTATAGCTGAAAGAATGGACCCTCTGCAGTTTAATTTTAAATCTCATCACCAACTGGAGAACACAAACCACCAGCTGGGATGCCGGCCCCTGGAAACCGGGGCTGCCTCCCAGCAAGCGGCCCCTCGGCCCAGGCACGGAGAGGGAGCCGGACTCAGACGGGCCGTGATGGGTCCTGCGCCTCCCTCTGCCCGGCCCGCCTTGAAAACATCAGACTGAGTTTCTGACAGGTGCCAGATGCAGCAGGGAGCACAGCCTTCCTCACGCCGTAGGGGTCAGCACCTGCCGGCCTCCGGGATCCCCGGCGCCGCGGGGCAGTCTGCCAGCAGCTGCTTCGGGCCGATGCCAAACGAGTGACTTTTAAAAATGGCCTCCACACAGAACTCAGGTTCTGGGTTGAAACCGCCTCTCGCGAGTGGCTCCTTCAATGCTGCCTCCCCCTAGGATGGAAGGGGCCACGGGAAGATAAGACAAAAGCGAGATGCCCTCATTACCACGGGCCCAAAATAGCTTTTATGTTCCATTTTTCAGACATAGCACAACTCTGGAGTTACATATTAACACTGCACGCTGTTCTGTGGTCTGGGAGGCAGGATCCCGGGCCTGCCCAGGCCTACCCTGTGCCCCTCAGGCACTCTCACAGCCCTGCCTGAGCCCCTAAGACTGCCAGCCCCCAGCGGGGCCCTGGGTGGCACCTGCTCCGGGCATGGGGATGGGCAGGGTCAGCCCTAGGGCTGCCTCACTGCCCTCAGACCACAGTCGGCCTGGCAGGGCGGGCCCCACTCGGAACTGTCGTGTCCAGTGGACATGTCCCAGGAACCGTCACCAGCCCGGGGCCACGCCCCCCCCCCCCCCCCCCAAGGAAAAGAAAGCAAAGACAAGGGCTGAGAAAGGTGAATGCCAAGGGCTTGTGGGGATGAGCAGCTGGGCAGGGTGACATGGCAAGGAGACCACGCGAAGGTGAGGCCAGAGAGGGGGCCGGGCCGGGCTGGAGAAGGCCTGAGTGCAGGGCCGAAGAGGTGGGGGCAGGCAGGGGAGCATCCCACGGCTTCCCCTTTCCCTCTTCCCCTTGTTGTTTCTGTGAGCAAGTCCCAGCGGCTCCCCCTCCAGGGCCCCTGTGTGCCCCGTCCACATTCCCAGCCTGGGTCACCTTGCACCAGGATGCCCGCACAACCTCCTCCCCGATCCCCCTGCCCGAAGCCGTCTCCGCACACCGCTGCCAGGAAAGCCTTTCTTTCCTTCTTGAATTAAGTTCAAATTGTGTCACGCTCCTGTTTTAAACACACCAGTAGGTTGCTATCCTATTTAAAATCAAAGCCAACCCCACTCTGGCAGCTCCTGAACAAGTTAAAAAGAGTTACCTCGGGATGTAGCGGTTCCACTCCTTGGTACGTGCCCCAGTGAAATGAAGACCTACGTCCACGCTGTTCACAGCAGCCAAAAAGGTGGAGACAACCCAAGTGGCCATTGATGGGAAAATGGATATACAAAACGTGGTCCCTTCACACAATGGAACATCGCTCAGCCATAAAGGAACAAAGCGCTGACACACGCTGCAATGCGGGTGAGCCTCGAAAACATGCCGGGTGAAAGCGGCCAGACACCAAGGGCCACGTGCTGTGTGACTCCATTTAAGGGAAACGCCCAGAACAAGTAAATCCACAGAGACAGCAGATCAGTGGTTGCCGGGGCTGGGGGAGGGGGTGGGGCGTGACTGCTCACGGGCCTGGGGTTTCCTCTTGGCGGGGGGGTGGGAATATTTTGGAACTAGACAGTGGTGGTGGTCACACGACATTGTAAATATACTAAATGCCATTCAACTGTTCTCTTTACATGGTTACTTTCATTACATGAAATTCACCTCAATAATCAATCAATCAGTGAAAATCGAGCCCAACCCTGGGGGGCTGGCTGTGCCTGCCATCTTCTCCCTTGCCCCCCTGCCCCGTCACTCGGCCTCGAGGTGGCCGAGTCCCTCTCCCCCCAGAACCTCTGTCTGTGCGTCCCCTCCTCCTGCCCACGCTCCCCCCAGTTCTGGGAACAGCTGCATCCCGACCTGGGGGTCCCATGCCGAGCCCCCTCCTCCGAGAAGCCCTGATCTGCTCCCTGCCCGGCACTCGGGCCTGCCTACTCCCCTGGGCCCGGGAGGATGGGAGCAGCGTCTGCAGGCCTCCGAGCCCCCTGGGGTCAAGTGGGGCTGCCGATGAAGAGGGGAGGACTGGCCACTGGGCTGTACCAGCCCGCAGTGAATCCACCCCAGCATGCAGTGTGGGGTTGCAACCTCGATCCTCTTCACGGGCCGCCGAGAAGACGGAGCCGGGCTCCAGGGCACGCTTGACCCCGAGGGCCACCGCCCAGAGACCGATAAGGGGGAGGAGCCCCCCCCCCGTGGCTCCTGACTGAAGCCCACTGGGACCCTGACACCCCAGTCTAGCAGCCTCTTCTCAGCCCCCGTCTCACTCTTGTCAGGATTCCCTCGAAGCTCTCCAAATTCTGACTTCCAACCCAGCGCCCGCCATCCTCACAGAGAGGCTGCACAGACACCACAGGCGAGACACGCACACACCTCGCTCACATGTGCGTGCAGAGGCAGGCATGCACGTCTGGGCACACACTCACACGAATGTGTTCACACACACTCAGTACTGAATGCACACACACGCGTGCGCGCGCACACTCACTCACACACTCGTGTGTGCACACGTACGTGTGCTCACTCACTGGTGCACACGCTCACACCCCTCCCACCCGGAAGTGCCTCTCTCAGAGACACCCCCAGAAGCTGAAGAGGCAAAGAAGGATCCTCCTCTAGAGCCCAAAGAAGGAACCAACCCTGGCAGCATCTTGAGTTTGGACTTCTGGCCTCCAGAACTACGAAACAATAAATTCTTGTTGTTTTAAGCCACTAGGTTTGTGGTCATTTGTTGTGGCAGCCCCAGGAAACTAATAAACACAGTGCTTGAACTGTCCCTGAAGACTCTCAGGGGACCCTCCCCCAAATCGCCCTCCAGCTGGGTGCAGGGGCACCAGAGCCCAGGGGTAGCAGGAAGGGCCCTGGAAAGGTGCTGAGGGAAGCACAGAGGTGCAGGCAACAGGACGCAGCCAGAGCGGGGAGGTCCCCGGGGTCATCTCCGCCGCTCCGGATGTGGGAATAGCATCCCAGTCCCTAACCCACCATCCCGAAATACAAAAGCTCTGCAGAGGCCCTTCTGGTGAGCGTGGTGCAGGCCGACCAGCAGTAACATGACCAGTGGATGGGAGGCTATTGCCGTTTGCTCACAGAGCATCAGTTTTTCTGCAAACATGTGCCAGGTCCATACTGTGAGGCTGCCCAGACCCCATCGTGTCTGTACACGCACAATGCCATCTTCCTAGAAATAGAGCCAATATGATTCCCAGTGATTTCTGGAGCGCCCTTGACCCCCTGCTGCTCAGTCTTCCTGGGTGTGTGTCACTTGCCTGGTGTCACACTGGAGGCCAGTGGGGGGACTGCATGGGCCCCAGTGAGCACTGCCACTCTGCTGCCTCTGGGTGGGCCTGGGAGTGAGGGAAGGAGTCCAGCACAGGCTGCCCACAGGAGGCACGTGGCTGCTATTTTCAGGGTGGGTTTCCACACTCGCAGGCCAAGCCGCCAGGACAGGGAGTGGACTGTGTGGGTACAGGGCACAGCAAGGTGGGGGACTTGCTGGCAGCCACTGCACAGGCATCCAGGGGCACCTCCTTGGGCATGCAGTTAGATGTGCACAAAGGGGTTCCCTGCTCTGGCCTACACCCCGGGGCTCTGTGCCTGGGCGTGTTATGCAACATCTTCGCATATAAATGGAACGTTCCAGATGGACCAGGGCAGGAATCCCAGCCTGCATCGAGCCCCCAGACATTGAGCTAGAAGCAACCAGCGGTGAGCCTCACGGTTACAGGACTGTGTGCAAACAACTCAAACCTCCACAATATAAAATAAGACAATCCCAATAAAATTGGGAGTGAGTGGGGAGGGGAGGTGAAGGACCAGTAAATGGGCACAAAGCCCCAGCTCCCAAGCTGGGATGCAACACAGAACATGGAAAGGGTGGTTTGCAAAACCAGCTGGCTCTTGGAAGACGGTCTGGTGGGTCCTCGAAAAGTGAAACACAGAATTACCACATGACCCAGCAATTCCACTCCTAGGTTACAGACCCAAAGAACAGAGCTCAGGTGTTCAAACAGAAACCTGTACAACCACGTCCATAGCAGCACAAGTCACAATCACCAAAAGGTGGAAACAACACCCACGTCCACTGACTCATGAATGGATAAACAAACTCGATCCATCCATACAATGGAATATTACTCAGCCATAAAAGGGATGAAGCACTGGTACATGCTACACCATGGATGAACCTCGAAAACGTCATGCTATGGTACTGGCAGAAAAACAGCTACAAAGTTCAACGGAACAGAATTGAGAGCCCAGAATTAAACCCTCGCATATATGAATAATTAATTTACGACAAAGGAGTAAAGAACATACATCAGAGAAAGGATAGTCTCTTCCATAAATGGTGCTGGGAAAACTGGACAGCCACGTGCAAAAAATGAAACTAGACCACCAACTCACACCATACACAAAAATCAACTCAAAAAGGATTAAAGACTTAACTGTAAGACCTGAAACCATAAAATTACTGGAAGAAAATACAGGCAGTACACTCTGTGACATCAGTCTTAGCAATATTTTTCTAGTATGTCTCTAGATAGGCAAGGAAAACAGAAGCAAAAATAAACAAAAGGGACTACAGGAAACTAAAAAGCTTCTGCACAGCAAAGGAAACCAGCCACAAAATGAAAAGATGACCCGCCGATGGGAGAAGATATTTGCAAAACATATATCTGATAAGGGGTTAATATCCAAAATATATAAAGAACTCATATAGGTCAACAACAACAACAAAAAAAAACAATTTAAAAATGGGTAGGGGAGCAGAATAGACATTTCTCCAAAGAAGACACACAGATGACCAACAGGCCATGAAAAGATGTTCAGCATCACCAATTATTAGGGAAATGCAAAACCACAATGAGATATCAACTCACGCCTGTTAGAATGGTTATTATCAAAAAGGCAAGAAATAACAAGTGTTGGTGAGGACGTGGGCAAAAGGGAACCCTCGTGCACTGTTGGTGGGAATGTTAAGTTGGTGCAGCCACTATGGAAAACAGTATGGAGGGTCCTAAAAAAAATTAAGAATAGAGGGCTTCCCTGGTGGCGCAGTGGTTAAGAATCCACCTGCCAACGCAGAGGACACGGGTTCGAGCCCTGGTCCGGGAAGATCGCACATGCTGCGGAGCAGCTAAGCCCGTGCACCACAACTACCGAGCCTGCGCTCTAGAGTCCACGAGCCACAACTACTGAGCCCACATGCTGCATCTACTGAAGCCTGCGTGCCTAGAGCCCGTGCTCCACAACAAGAGAAGCCACCACAATGAGAAGCCCGCGCACCGCAACAAAGAGTAGCCCCAGCTCGCCGCAGCTAGAGAAAGCCGACATGCAGCAACGAAGACCCAACGCAGCTAAAAGTAATAAATAAATTAAAATAAATAAATTTAAAAAAAAAAAAGAATCCGCCTGCCAATGCTGGGGACATGGGTTCGAGCCCTGGTCTGGGAAAATCCCACATGCCGCAGAGTAACTAAGCCCGTGTGCCACAACTACTGAGCCCACGTGCCACAACCACTGAAGCCCACGCTCCTACAGCCCATGCCCCGCAACAAGAGAAGCCACCGCAATGAGAAGCCCATGCACCACAGCGAAGAGTAGCCCCACTTGCTGCAACTAAAGAAAGCCCACGTGCAGCAACGAAGACCCAATGAAGCCAAAAAATAATTAATTTTTTAAAAAAAGCTTGGTTTGGTTTAAAATAAATTAAATTTTTTAAGAAGTCCCCTCTTAAAAAAAAAAAAAGAAAAAGAGGTAGTGCTTGTATACAACAGAATACTACTCAGCCATAAAAAAGAATGACATTTTGTCATTTGCAACAACATGGATGGAACGTGAGGATATTAGGCTAAGGGAAATAAGTCAGATGGAGAAAGACAAATACCCTATGATTTCACTTGTATGTGAAATAGTAAATAAATAAGTAAATAACCAAACAAAACAAAAACAAACATGTAGATAGAGAACAGAGTAGCGGTTACCAGAGGGGAAGGAGTCGGGGGGCGGAGAGGGTGGAATGGGTAAAGGGGATCAACTGTCGGATGGTAATTAAATTTTTGACAGTGAGCACACTGTAGGGAAGGCAGAAGTAGCAACATAATGTTGTACACATTCAACTTATATAGTGTTATAAACCAATGTTACCTCAATAAAAAATAAATTAAAAAAGAAAACATGACAGAAGCCAGACCCAAAAGGCCACATAATGTGTGATCCCATTTATATGAAATGTCCAGAAGAGGCAAATGCATAGAGACAGAAGGTGGCTGCCGGGGCATGAGGGGAAGGAGGGAGTTGGGGAGTGACTGCTCATGGGCACGGGTCTCCTTTGGGGGTGATGGAAACGTTCTGGAACTAGACAGAGGGGATGGTTGCACAACACTGTGAATGTGCTAAATACCACTGAACTGTGCACTTTGAAATGGTAAATTTTATGTTATGTGACTTTTACCACAATAAAACAACATGTAAGAGAAAGGAAAAGCATTCCCAAGATTCTGGCCAAGCGCAAAGTGCAAGTCAGCATGGAGGTGAGCGGTGGGTGAGACCCGGAGCGACCTGTCCCGAGCCCCCGCTCGCAAGACAACGGCGTGGGTGGGGGACGGTCGCCAAGGACCACGTCCCTGCCCTCAGAGCAGTGTCATCTAACTGGGAAGCCACCACGGCCCCACATGTGTACGCAGAAGAGGAACACAGACTGCCACGTGGCTTCTTGGCCGTGGCACATCCCCTCTTGAGGCAGCCCAGGGTCAACCTGCCAGGCACCCACCCCAGGAGGGGCACAGCCGCCCACGCACTGCCAACCCACAGCGCCTTGGGGTCCATCAGTCCACGTCAGAGCCTGTGATCTGGCAGGCAGGAGCACCGAGGCCGCAGCTGTGGCCTTCTTGAGGTCTAAGAAGCATTTTGAAAAATGCAAACTAGTGGCCAACTTCTAAATTTTTTTGAAATTAACTTAAACATCAGAATTGCTGGCTCCTCCTGTAACACTAAAAGTGCCAACAACTTGGGGCCTGGATTCCTGGCTCGTGATTTATTATCAGCCAGCGCGGGGCCACATTCCCCGCGCTGAGACAAGAGGGCTGCACAGGTCCCCTCACGCCCCATGTGCGAGTCTGGGTTCCAAGAGGGCCGGCAGGCCTGAGGTCGCCCAGCTGGCTGCACACCCAGGGCTGCCAAGCCCAGCTTGTCCCCACTGCCCCCCCCGTCCAGCTCAGCAGCTGTGTGGACCGACCCAAGGCCTGGAGGGAGGAAGCCCCCACCCCACCCCCAGAAGCAGGCCAAGTGTGGGACAAGAAGGTATGGAGCTAGGATGTTGCATGTGGGCCAAGCGAGGCCCAGAATGCAGGTCTCACCCTGAGCCAAACCCAAAGAAATCCACTGCTGCCTGTCCAGCATTTAACCATGAGCAGCCCCAGCCAGAGTGGACACCAAGAGGTCTGCAAAGCCCTGGGGAGGGGACATGAGCAAAGGCAAGGGGTCAGCAGTCAGGCCCAGCCCCAGGCTGGCTCAAGAGCCAGGGGTTCCTTGGGGAGAGCCCACACTACACTGCCACCCAGAACCCCCACCTGAGGGAACTGCTCAACACAGTCCAGGAGCCCTGCCACCCTCACTGGCTCCTGTCTTCACCCTCCAGCCGTCCCAGAAAACCCTGTATGTCTGGCCCAGCCGGCAGGGCTAGTGCCCTCCAGGGAGGGTCCACTAGGCATCGCCTGGGGCCAGCAGGACAGGAGGCCCGAGCAGGCAGTTGGAGACATGGGGAGCCAGTCACCTGAGGGTGCTGGAAAGGAGGCTGGCAGGGAAGCCAGTAGGGCCGGGGACGAGCTCTGTGGCTCACGTGCTTACCCACCAGCATAAAGAGGTCCTGGGGCGCTCCAGGTTCCGGGCTGGGTGGAGGCTGAGGATTTCTGAGTGAGAGGGGCTGTGCAGAAAACAAGCAGGAAAGGGGGTCGGGGGTGGGGGAGCAGGTGGTAAAGGAGGTGACACTGGAGCTGGGAAGAGCACTCCAGGCAGGCGGTCCAGTGAGTGCAAAGGCCCTGGGGTCAGAGTGAGCATGACAGGCGGAGGGGGACATGGGGGCAAGCCAAGCCACCCATGAGTGAGCAAGGAGCTAGGGGGAGGAGGGCGCAGAGCCTCACGGGATCTCACTCTGAGTGTGATGAGAAGCTACGAGAAGAATTAAAGCCAGTGACCTAGGCTGCCTTCCCTCGCACAGAGTTCCCATGCTCGGAGGAGGTGGACAGAGGAGCCAGTGTCGCGCTGGCGATGGGGGAGCAGACAGCCCATCCACAGCAGGCAGGGCACAGGGCAGGTGGAGATTAGGCCCCTGAACTCAGCCACCTTCCAGGATGGGGCCCAATACGACACCTGGACCGATGAGGGGCTGCGCAGGCACAAGGAAAAGCACCCAGGGCAGACGGGACCTGGAGACTCACCTGTCCCGGGGACCAAGCGCTCCCAGGCGGCACCCCTGGGTGCACTTCCAGCTTTCCAGCAGGTCCCAGGAGGGTGCTGACAAGCACACCGGCTCACCCCAATTATCATCCATGACCCCTGGCTGGTCCCCAGGCTCTATCTGTCCCTCTCTCGTGCCCATGCAGGTGCTGGCCAGCCTTCCTCCCAAGGTCTCCTTCCTTCCCATCCAGACCCCAAGGCGGGGTCTGCTCCCCTGCTCCAGTGGCTGTGCCCCTCACTGCAGGCTTCCTGCCACCACCCTCAGGATGAAGTCCCACGTTCCCGCAGAGCGTGAGGCCAGGACAGGCGCTCTCAGGATCCTGTGCCCTTGGTCCCCACCTTCTCACAGGCAACCCCCACCCCGCCACGCCAAGCCTCTGCAGCTGCTGTGCCCTCTGCCAGGTGCACCCTCGCCCGCCCCCCCCAGGCGAACCTCACTCGGGGCACCACAGGGCCCAACATGGCTCCCCCCATGCCCCATCAGGCACCCTCTGCTCCAGACGCAGCTGTAGCCCTGCACCTCCAAGCACCATGAAGGCTCAGAGCAGGCACTGCTGGTCAGGCCTTTGTCGACCGGGGGTGCCTCTCCAGCCTGGTGCCTGTGGCTACCCTTGCGA
Organism: Delphinus delphis; assembly: GCF_949987515.2. NCBI lineage: Eukaryota > Metazoa > Chordata > Mammalia > Artiodactyla > Delphinidae > Delphinus > Delphinus delphis. Next base: position 12,937,021 of record NC_082685.1, read on the forward strand.
GGAAAACCCTCCTCTCTCTCCATTACTTCGCTCCTCTCCCAGCCTCCGCCCTGTGGTCCCCTCCCAGCTCCCTCCAACACGGCTCTCTTAAGGGCTCAGCCCTCTGCTTCTCACGTGTCACCCCTTCTAGGGCAGCCCCGGATGCCAAGTCAGCCAGCAACTCCAGTGTGCCACCTGGCCCTGTGCTTGGAACGCTCTCCATCATGCTCACAGGAGCCTCCTCCATCTCAGCAGCCCCTCACGAGGCTCTTGTCCGCCCAAGTCCTCCACTCCACACCCCCCGCTCCTCGTGGCCCTGGCAGATGACACCATGATCTTCCCCACGCGGCAGCCAGAAACCCAGGGGTGGCCCCGTTCTTCCCTCGGGCCTCCCCGCCGTGGCCGGCCTGACAGTCACCTCTCCTCCACAGCTCCTGAGCCCCCAGATTCCCCTCGCCCCACAGTCGTGCCCCAGACAAACCCCTGCCAGGTCTCTGTGCCTCAGGATATGCTGTTCCTTCTCCTCTGTCGCTCCCTACCCACCTCCTGTCCCACCACAGAGCTCTCTGCCTCCAGGCAGCCCTCCCAGCTTGGCCCCACCCTCCAGTAACCTCTTCTCCCCTCTAAGTCAGTAGCTCCTCAGGGCAGTCAGCAGATGTGATTCCCTCCACAGGGCACCAACTGTGTGCAGGTACAGTCCTAAGGGTTGTTCACACACTGAGATGGTTAACCCGCTCTACAGAACATCTTAGGAGCGGTGATGGGAAAACTGACAGGGGCCAGTTATGTGTTTTCCCAGGGTCACGCAGCTGGCAGGAGAGGAGCAGAACTTCATACTGTTAGGATGGCAACAATACCCGAAGCAACCTACAGAGACAATGCAATCCCTATCAAAATCCCAACAACAGGGGCTTCCATGGCAGTCCAGTGGTTAAGACTCTGCGCTCCCACTGCAGGGGGCACAGGTTTCGATCCCTGGTTGGAGTAAGATCCTGCATGCCGCACAGCGTGGCCAAAAAAAAAAAAAAAAAAAATTCCAACAACATTTTTGGCAGAAATAGAAAAATCCACTGTAAAGTTCATATGGAATCTCAAGGGACCCCAAAGAGCCAAGACCATCTTTAAAAAGAAGAACAAAGTTGGAGGACTCATGCTTCCCGATCTCCAAACTTACCACAAAACCACAGCAACCAAGACAGTCTGGTATTGACATAAAGACATATAACACCAACGGAATAGAATACAGAGCCCAGAAATAAACTCTCACGTATATGGTCAAATGATTTTTGACAAGGGTGCCAAGACCATTCAAAAAGGAAAGGACACTCGTTTCAACAAATGGTGCTGGGAAAACTGGATCTCCACATGCAAAAGACTGAGGCTAAACCCATACCTTATACCATATATAGAAATTAACTCAACATGGATCCAGACCTAAAGCTAAAACTATAAAACTTTAACTATGTAACTAAAATTATAGAAGCTCAGAAGAAAACAGAGGAAAAACTTCAAAACACTAGATTTGGCAATGACTTCTTGGCTGTGACACCAAAAAGACAGTCAACAAAAGAAAAATATATATAAATTGGGCTTTGTCAAAATTGAAAACATTTGTGTATCAAAGGACACCATCAACAGAGTGAAAAGGCCCCATTCCCATGGAACGTGAGAAAATATTTGCAAATCATGTATCTGATAAGGGATTAACATCCAGAATATATATGGAACTCCTAAACCTCAACAGCAAAAAACAACTCAATTCAAAAATGGGCAAAGTGGGCTTCCCTGGTGGCGCAGTGGTTGAGAGTCCACCTGCCGATGCAGGGGACACGGGTTCGTGCCCCGGTCCGGGAAGATCCCACATGCCGCGGAGTGGCTGGGCCCGTGAGCCATGGCCGCTGAGCCTGCGCGTCCGGAACCTGTGCTCCGCAACGGGAGAGGCCACAACAGTGAGAGGCCCGCATACCACAAGAAAAAAAAAAAAAATGGGCAAAGTAACACAAAAATACTAATTAGAAAAGATATATGCACCCTTATGTTCATTTCCACACTATTTATAACCTCCAAGATATGGGAACAAACTAAGTACCCATTGATAGATGAATGGATAAAGAAAATGTTTTATACATATGTATTTATACATACACACACACACACACACACACACACAGTACAACTCAGCCATAAAAAAAGAATGAAGTCCTGCCATTTGAGACAACATAAATGGATATGAGAGTGTTATGCTATGTCAAATAAGTCAGATGGAAAAAAACAAATACCATATGATTTCACTCATATGTGGAATCTAAAAAAAAAAAAAAGAAGAACAAACAAAATAAAATAAAAACTCATCGATACAGAGAATAGATTAGTGGTTACCAGAGGGAAAAGGGGTTGGGGGTGGACAAAATGGGTGAAGGGGTCAACTGTATGGTGATGCATGGTAACTAGACTTGTGTTGGTGATCACTCTGCAGTGTACACAGATGTTGAACTACAATGCTGTATGCGTGAAACTTACATTTAAAAAAAAATAAAATGGGCAAAGGACCCAAATAGATATCTCTCCAAAGAAAATATACAAATGGCCAACATGTGCATGAAAAGATGTTCAACATCACTAATCATTAGGGAAATGCAAATCAAAACCACGAGATACCACCTCACATCCACAAGGATGGCTATAATCAAAAAGCCATAAAAGAAAAAGTACTGGTGAGGATGTGAAAAAATTGGAACCTTTGTGCACTGTTGGCGGGAATGTGCAGCCGCTGTGGAAAACAGTGTGGAGGTTCCTCAAAAAATTAAACACAGGATGGCCACATGATTCAGCAATCCCACTTTTGGGTATACACCCCCCCAAAAAATGGCAGCAGGGATTCGAACAGATATTTGTACAGCCATGTTCAGAGCAGCATTATTCACAACGGCCAAAAGGTGGAAGCAACCCAAGTGTCCAATAAATGGGTAAACAAATGTGGTCCATCCATACAATGAAATATTATTCAAGCTTAAAAAGGAAGGAAATTCTGACATATGCTACACCACAGACAAACCTTGAGGACATTATGCTAAGTGAAATAAGCTAGTCACAAAAGGACAAATATTATGAGTCAGTCCATTTACACGAGGTCCCTAGAGTAGTCAAATTCATAGAGACAGAAGGTGTTTAATATGGGAACAGAGTTTCGGTTTTGCAAGATGAAAAGAGTTCCAGAGATGGATGGTGGGAACGGTAGCACCACAATGTGAACGTACTTAATGCCCCCGAACTTAAAAATGGTTAAGATGGGGAACCATTACGTATATTTTCCCACTTTATTTATTTACTTACTTGGCCACGTCACGCGACTTGCGGGATCCTAGTTCCCTGACCAAGGATCAAACCCGGGCCCGGGCAGTGAAAGTGCTGAGTCCTAACCACTGGACCACCAGGAAATTCCCTCCCACAATTTTTAAAAAGGAAAAATACAAAAAGAAAATTAGCATTTCACTCCTATGGAATTCCTGCCCAAAACACACCACCGTAACCCCATGGCAAGAAAACAGACAAACCGCCCTGAATGAGATTCCACAAAAAGACTGAGCAGTTCTCTTCAAGAGGTGAAGGTCATGGACACTGAGGAAACCCTGAGCATCATGGATTGGAGGAGACTGAGGTGACCCAACGACTAAATGCAACGTGGGAGCCTGGACAGAACCTAGGCCCAAAAAAGGTCACTGAGGGACATCTGGGGAAATCCAAACGCAGACTGGAGTCTAGCTGATAGACCTGTGACAATGCTGCTGTCCTGGTCCTGTGACGCCGTTCATGGTGAGGGGCTATGGAAACTGTACTGTCTTTGCAACTTTTCACTAAATCTAAAACTCTCTCAAAAGAAAAAGTGAAAAGAAATGAATATCCCTCCCCCCCAATAAAACTGAACAGACAATTCCTAAACTGTTTCTTGGCACCTGTCACATGTCAAGCCAGGGCACATGGGTGCAAAGTGTAAGACCCTGCCCCATGGGGCACCCTGATGCCCCCCGGCACGAGGCTAAGCGCTTAGGGTGGGCACGTCATCTAATCTGTACAACTCTACACATGGAAAAACTGAGGCACAAGAGGAGGAGTCATTTGGAGGAAGCCGGCAGAGGCAGGGCTTTGAGCCCCAATAATAGCCACTTAGACTTGCAGGGTGGGGGCGTCGCCATGGGGAGGGCTCTTGGGCACAAGTGACCCCCAGAAGGCCCCTGCTACTGACCCTCAGGGCTCCTCCCTCTGCATCTGTTGAGCCAGCAGGGATGAAATTAGCATCTCCTTGGCACCTTGGCTGCTGGGCCCATAAATCACTCCTGAGGCTGTGCATTGATTCTGTGATGGTTTAATGAGCCGCTCCCATCCTAATTACAGCTATCAAAGCCCTCCTGCCTGGGAGGACAGCAGGGATCAAGACAGCACAATGCTCACGGGTACAAAAGGACCCACGGAGGAGGGCCGCAGGAGTTTGTCTCTTCTGAACTTGATCACTGAACTTGATCTCAATGTGAGAGAGGCTCTTTAGCCGGCAGGGCATGGACACAGCAGCCCCCTGGACGTTCCGGCAGGGCGGACAGATCTCGGTCTTTGTGGGGCATGCTCCACCCCCCACCCCCACCCCGGTGTCCCCAGCCCGAGGACTGGCCAGCCCTGCAGAGCCAGCCCTGGGCACTCTGCCTGGCTGGGCTGACACTTCCTCCCTGAGATTTCCAGGCGAATGACCAGCTGGCATGCACCCACCCACCCTCCGCGCCCAGGTGAGCTGTTGTCAGATGCACGGAGGAAAAGGGAAGTGCTTTGGGTTTTCTGTTTTCAATCCTCATCAAAGTTTTGAGACATAAACAATTTCTTTTATTACTGAAAAAAAAAAAGGGTGGCAGGGTATGTCCCTGCAACCCCAGCTGGCAGGGAAGGGCACACCTCAAAAGCTCTCACAGGGCTTCTCCCATCATGAGCGTCCTTGCGGGAGCAGGGCAACTCAGGAGGGACCACCGAGCTCCCAGGCTGGATCCAGGAACAGAGGCTCAAATGCTCAACAGCCAACAAGGGAAAAGATCTGTCCTTCACAGCAGAGACTGACCCCTCTGGATAGAATGCCGTGCCCCGGCTTTGGGGTGAAACCCCCGTGACCAGTGGGGTGTCAGGATGGGACCACCTGACAGAGAAGGAAGTTCACATAGGAAATTAGGACTCAAGGTCTCTTCTCTGCTGCAGAAATGCCTTTCCTCATTATGGGGGCCAGCAGAGCATAAAGTGAAAGCTATTTAATATAAACCTCCCCCATCCCCACCCTGGGGAATCAGATTCCCGATTCTTGGGTGAAAGAACTTCCGCCAAGTCAGCAAGTCCTGGTCTGTAAGGAGTCAGCGTTCATTCCCTCAGCACCCACCACCCCTTGGGGATGCCTGCCCTGGTTCCCTCCCAGGGGACTAGTCCACCCCAGACCCCTGCATCCCCTGCCCTCACTCTCCCCAGGCCTGTGCCCATATGGTGGCTGGAGGGATCTTTGCTAAACCTACATCGCACATCACTGCCCTGCTCATAACCTTCCTGGAGCACCCCACCACCCCAGAATCGGACTCTGACCCCTCACGGGGGCCCATGACACATCACCCACGGAGTTCGGCCGGGCCAGGCTCTCCCCAACAACAGGCCTCACATCTCCCAATCCCATGGCTCACCCTTGTGCCTTGGGGCTCAGCCCAAACGCCACCTCCACCAAAGGGCCCCCCTACTCCCATCCCATTTCACTCTCTCAGAGCCATGACTTTGGGGCCAGGGACCAGCTGGCTGCTGGCATGGTTTCCCCACTTGTTCTGCAAGGTTTCCCCAGGGCCCAGCACAAAGTAGGTGCTCAATAAATACTGACTGAAGCACTAGACTTTCCAGTCCAAACCCTGGCCACTGCAGGGAGACCTCACTGTGTGGTCCGGTGCTTCCTACGTTCCCCAGCCCAGGGTACCTGCAGGGCCGAACAGGCACCACGCTGCCCCAGGCCCGCCCTCCGGAGCCCACAGGGGTCTGCCAGTCCACTCCAGACCCCTGCATAGTCAATACAAACTCCAAGTTTCTCCCTAAAACTGTTCAGAAAACTGTAGCTCTGGGAAGATCCTACTACCCACCTGGCTCTGTAGCCACTCGGCACCCGGTACACATTCCCAGATGGAAAACGGGACCCCACGCCACATTCCCACTACTTAAGGGGAGAAGCCTGACTGTGTGGTGGGAGACTGGCCCTTTTAGAGGACACTTGCACCCAGAAGATTCTAAAATGAACTAGAGCTAGGCCTGCCCTCGGGGGGGTCACAGTCCAGTATCTGCTTAGTGCCTGTTGAAAACCCACTCCGTGCCTGCTGACTGTCTGCTGTGCCCACTCCATGCCTGCTGCCAAGCGCCTGCTGGGCACCTGCTGGGTACACCCTGTGTGCCTGCTGAATGCCTGCTGGGCACCCACCGATGGTTCACTCTGTGTCTGCTGAGCACCTGCTGGGTATACCGGGTACCTGCTGAGCAGGAGCTGAGTGTCTGCTGAATGCCTGCCGTTTGCCCGCCCAGTGCCGCTGAGCACCGCCGTGCGTTCACTGTGCGCACGCCTCCAGAATCCCAGCAGCGGCAAGCACGCATCTACGTGCGAGCCCCATTCCGGACACGCTACCTGGGTTAACCCGTCTAGGTCTCACCACAAGCCTATGAGGCAGACACCACTGTGACCCCCGCTTCACCGAGAGGGAGAAGAGCCCAGAGGGGACTCCCAGGTCTAAACTCACTCAGGAGGAAGCAGAGAAAAGCCCAGCAGCATGGTCCCAAGCTGGGTACCGGGTGCTACAGGCCCCCCTCACCCCAAGCACTTTCTCCCCTCCACGCCCATCTGAGAACTCTGAGGAGGAAGCCCCGGCCGCGCCTCATTTCCATCTGGCAAATAATAAATATTGACTCTCTGAATCCTTGGCCCGAGAGGCAAGCAGTGGCTTCCTTGTTTGCGCACCTGGACCCCCAGCCAGCCGGCGGCACCAGAGCCACCTCTGGCCAGGGCAGGGCACACCCACCTCTGCTCTGGGGTAGGGCTGGACATGGTGGAGGGAGGGAGGTGAGGAGAGGGGGTCGGAGACGCCCCAGCCAGAAATGGGGGGCTAATCCATCCTACAAGCTCCAAGATGAGGTGAGACTCTCCCATCCCCACCCCTTTCTCACTGGTTCCCCCACCTCGCTCTCCTTCCTGCTCACCTCTGAGTAAACCGTCATTATTACCTCTGAAATGTCCCAAATCGGCCTTCCCTCTGTCCTCATCGTGGCAGAGCCCAAGGTGCTACAGTCCCCTCCCTGCTGCAGGGGGTTCAGAGACAGACACACAGGTGGGGCAGGCACAGGGAGGAATACAGTGAACGCCTGATTTGCAAAACACCAGGGACGACCGCCACGGTCACCAACAGATGTATATGAATCGAAGCTCAGCCTCCAACAGGGCCCCTTATGGCTGCATCAAGAAAAATGTGGGCCCCAGATTCAGACACAGGGTCGATCCCAGCACCTCCACACACAGCAAACCACCTGACCTGTCACGCCTTGGTCTCTCATCTGTGTACCAGGGGAAGCAACAGGCTCTTTCTCGGGGTGACCGCCACCACTTGCTGGGTGTAGGCACCTGGGCTCTAGCAAGCATGGCCCCTGCCACTCCCGCACCTTCGCGTCACTCACGTCACCGTCCTGCTGGAACCTTCCATGACACCCCATGGCCCACAAACAGGGCCTGGCCTAGGGCCCTCCATCACCCGCCCCACCTCCCTCCCCAGCCCTCTGCCCGTGCAGTCTATGCTCCTCAAGCCCTTCCCTCCACGCACAGGGTTCCAGCAGCCTGGAAGGCTCTGCCTCATCCCGACCGGCTGGCCAACTCCCAGAGCCGCATGAGACAGGGGAAAACGTGTGGTGACCTGGGTCTGTCCAAAGGGGTCAAATCCCAGCTCTCCCACCTCGAATGTTCTGTGACATTTGCTCTCTGAGCCGTGGTTTCCCCCTCAGTAAACCCGGGAGGATGCCGTCAGCTGCCTGGGGTGTTGATATGTCGCCAGGCTCAAGGTCTGCACCTCAAGGAACCGGGGGCCTCTACCGACCCCTTCTCGCCTGCACAATCCTGGCACGCGGGGGAGCACAGGAGCAGGGCTTCCCAGCCTCGGCACCCACCGACATCAGGGGCCTCGTGCACACTGCAGGGTGTGGAGCAGCACCCCTGGTCTCCGTTCACCAGATGCCAGGAACACCCACCGCCCCAAGTCATGACAACCCAAGATGTCCCCAGACGTTGCCAAATGCCCGCAGAGGCAGAACCGGCCGGGGTGAGCACCCTGGAGCACCCATTTTTGACACTTCCCCACCACTGCACTCGGGCGGTCTCTCCCCAGGCCAGACCCCACCCCTGACATCCACATGGCATCTTCCAGAGGGTCCCTGTTTAAAAAGAAATCCCCAGCACCAAGGACTCTGAATCCCAGCCCCTGAGGCGCCAGTACCCTGTCTCACGGAACAGCATGGAAGGCAGCCTGTACCACTGAGCTGAAACCAGAAGCCCCCGGCGCCGAGAGCGGCAGAGGAGGCCCAGCACTCAGCCTTCGGGACGCCCGCAACGGCCCAATGCTGACCCACGGTAACCTAAGTGACCCCGAGCAGGACCAGAAGGCCCACTGCGTGGACAAGAGTCATCTGGCACTCTGCCCCCGAGCCAGCCTTGGGGACAGTGACAGCAGAACCCTCCCTGGTGGTACGGACCGACAATTACCACCAGGCCACCAACCAAGGGCCAGACAGCCCACTTACCCCTCTGACGGAGGCCAACCCTATCCCTCCACCTGGCACAGCCCTGGTGACCCCGGTGTCCGGGCCTCCCAGCAAGGCCCACATGGCAGGGTCCTCAGATCCCCACTCAGAACTCAGGTCCCCACCCAGACCTCCAGAAGCAGGATCTTGGGGGAGCCCAGAGTCTGCATCCTTTAGTTCCAAGGTGGTTCAGAGACCCCCAAGAGTGACAGAACCACTGCCCACCATCCTCCCAACCTTCCTTGTTGCTCTTGGTCAGTGGGGCTCAAACTGTGGGTGACAGCCATTGGCCCAGGGCCAGCAAACTCCTGTAAAGAGCCAGATGGTAGATATCTCCACCTCTTTAAGCCATCAGGTCTCTGCGGCAATGACTCAACTGCCACAGACAAGGCATGAATGAATGGGCGTGGCTGTGTTCTAATAAAACTTTACTTACAAAAAAACAGGTGTAGCTGGCTGAGCCCTGGATTACTGGGTTATGAAACCAATTCAGTGGGTCCCTGGCATTTTATAATAAACAGAAGGGAACCAATTATATCAACTTTGCACACACACAGGGAGGGCTGGACTCCTTGGAGAAAACTGTTTCAATTGTATGTTTGTTGGTGGCGGCTGTTATGACACGAAACACAAATTTCTAACAGTGGGTCACAGTCAAGGAAATGAGAAGGCGGCCTCGGAACTAAGCCCTCAGCTTCCATGCCTGTCCCTCAGCCAGTGACACCCTCCCCTCACCCAGCCACAGACCCCCCTGGTTCCACACCTACTGCAGGTCCAGCAAGCCCTCCTGGATTCCCCGGAGCAGGTGGGCCCCAGCACCGCACACCCTGTGCACCGGCCTCCACCTGGTGAATCAATATGCCCGGCAATTCCACTCCCGGGCATGTGCCCACAAGGTGAAAACAGGGGCTTGTGCAAATGCTTGCACACACATGTTCACAGCAGCACCATTCATGACAGTGAGAAAGCGGAAACAGGCCATACACCCATCAACAGGTAACAGATACACTAAATGTGGTCCATCCGCACAACGGAATATTATTTGGCCACAGAAAGGAATGACACTCTGACACGTGCTACGAAGTGGATGAACCTCGAAAACATCATGCTGAGTGAAAGAAGCCAAACACAAAAGGCCACATGTTGTATGGACCCATTTACATGAGACGTCCAGACACGCCAATCCACAGAGACAGAAAGTAGATTAGTGGTTGCCAGGAGATGGGGCAGGGGAGGATAGGGAGTGACTGCTAATGGGGACTGGATCTCCTTCTGGGGTGATGGAAATGTTCTGGAACTAGACAGAGGTGATGGCTGTGCAACACTGTGAATGTGCTAAATGCCACCGAAATGTGTATTAAAATGGTTCATTTTATGTGAATGTCACGTCAATTTTTTAAGGCTTTTTTTTCCAAAACAAGGTCACTCCGCATGGTTCCCGGGCTGGCCATGAGCTTTAGGAGGGTTCTCTACACAGGACCCCCGGCTGGCAGGGCCACTCAGCAGTCCCCTGTGGGAACAGAACCAGGGCTCTCCAAGAAAGCCTCCTTCCAAATGACAACTGGACCAATTAACCCAGAAGCGTGTCCCGTGCCAGCCACAGAGACTTCGGCACCCAGCCTGATCTAGACCATGGCTTTTATGGGAAAAGCGCCATGGGCACTGCACAAAGGTGTGTGTGATGGTGTCCCAAGTCTGCCGCCTCCAAGACGAGGACAATTAGTGACAGGAAATATGGAGTCCAGGGTCCAAGTCATGGGAGAAACAGGGGCGTGGTGGGAGAAACTGAGTCACGTTTCGGAAAAACCAAGGCCCACATGGGGCCAAGCAGGCTCTGGCAAGCTACTGAAGGTTCTAGTTTGTGTTCTTACTTCCTTGTTTCGGACACAGCGCGTGTGCTCATCCCAGAGCTACACGTCAGTTCTGCCTCTTCCCGGCTGGGATGCAGCACTGGGCCTCAGCTTCCCCATGGGCACAATGGCAAAGCCGACCCTCCTCTCCGGTAGGAGGGGCTGAGCAACAAGAATGGGGATGAGTGAAAGCCACACGGCGCCCGGCAGGGGGCAGGACCCGAGAGTGCAAAGGACAGACTTTACCCCTGACCACACTGTGACCATACTCTTGGTCAGCTCCTGACAAGATGCCCCTCCTGCCCCAGGGCCTTTGCTCTAGCTGCTGTTTCTCAGGCTTGTTCACCATCACCACCAGGCCCAGGACAGAGCGAGAGTCCCCAGTTCCTGACAATGGGTGTGTGACGGATCCACTCAAGGCCTCGAGGGGAACATGACCTGCCAAAGAAGGACACGTGTGCACATCTGCAGACAACCCTCAGGCCCACCGCCCCGAAGCGGGTTCCGCATGGTACCTGGACTCCGCGGGCTCTGTCTCAGCCCAGGAGAGTGTCCGCCAAATGACCGCCAAAGGCGGGGGGCGGGCATAAAACAACACAAATTCATTTTTGCACAGCTCGGGAGGCCAGACATCCAAAATCGAGGTGTCGGCAGGGCCACATTCCCTCTGGGGGCCCTAGGGGAGGATCCTCCCTTGCCTCTTCCAGCTTCTGGGGGCTCCACGCATCCCTGGCTCGTGGCTGCAACACTCCAATCTCTGCCTCCGTCATACATGGCCTCTCATACGTGAGTCCGGGTCTTCTCTTTTCGTGAGGACGCCAGTCATCTGACCACCTAAATCCAGGACAACCCCATCTTGAGATCCTTACCCTACTCACAGCTGCAGAGACCTTCTTTTCCAAATAAGGTCAGAGTCGCAGGTTCTGGGAGTCAGGATGTGGGCACATCTTCTTAGGGGCCCCCATGCAACCTATTACCGGGTGTGGCAGATCACCAGCTGGAAGGCACTGAGACTGCTGGGGCCTTCTGGAGGTGGGGTGCCGTGTACCCCATCCTCTCAACAGAGCAGCTCGGCGAGTCCTGCGTGCGTGTGTGTGTGTTAAGGCTGCAGATGGCACCAGACACTTGAAGCAGCCGGCACAGAGGCAAATGGTGCCAAAGCCCAGGATGGAGGCCAGGACTGGGGGCGGCCTCCACGCTCAGCTAACCCGAGCCCCCGCTGCACGGTGCCTGCGGCCCAGAGGCCCGTTTTCCAACAGCCTGTGCAGAGCCACCCCCGTCACAGGGTAGGGCCGGGAGAACACCCTCCTTGAGCGCAGCCAGAGCTGGCAGCCCTGGCTGGGCCACCGTGGACTGCTTTGCACGCGGGCTTTTTCTGGCCCAGGTGCTGCTCCCTGGGATGCTCAGTGATCAGTTACAGGCAGAGCCTCCTGTGCCCTGAGCCCCCGGCAAGTGGGCGACGCGCCCCCATCTCTTCCCCTCACCTCCCACATCCGGTCCACCCACACGTCCAGTCATCTCTGCTGGCAAAATCCACCACTCCGGCCACTGCCACGGCCACCTCCCTGCTCAAGCCACCTTCTCCATTCCCCAGCCGGGATGCTACAGCGGCCTCGCACCATCTGCCTGCTTCCCTTCTCACCCCCTTGCCCACTCAGCTCACAGCCATCTTTGTAAGACACGAAGCATCCTTGAATGATTACATGGAGAGTTACCATTTGAGAGTGACCAGCAACTCCACTCCTCGGCGTATACACCCAAGGGAAAGGAAGACCCGCGTCCACACAAGCACTGGGACACAAACGTCCGCAGCAGCACTGGTCACAGCAGCCAAAAAGGTGGAAACATCCCGAGTGTCCACGGATGAACAAATGGATACGCGAAATGCAGTGTATCCACACCATGGAGTATTATTCAGCCTTAAAGAGTAATGAAGTAACGGACAGTGGTGGCTACACGACACTGTAAACGTACTCAATACCACTGACCTGTACACTTATCAATGGTTAAGATGGTTAAATTAGGAACTTCCCTGGTGGTCCAGTGGGTAAGACTCTGAGCTCCCAATGCAGGGGGCCTGGGTTTGATCCCTCGTCAGGGAACTAGATCCCGCATGCCGCAACTAAGAAGTCTGCACGCTGCAACTGAAGATCCCACATGTCGCAACGAAGATCCTGAGTGCCTCATCTAAGACCCGGCACAGCCAAAATAAATAAAATAAATACATAAATGTTAAAAAAAAAGATGGTAAACTGTATGTTTTGTATATTTTACCACAATTCTTAATAAAGAAAGGAAGGACTGATACACCCTACAATATGCATGAACCTCGGAAACATCACGCTGAGCAAAAAAAGTCAGACATAAAAAGCTACGTGTTATATGATTCCATTTATATGAAATGTCCAGAACAGGCAAATCCACAGAGACAGAAAGTAGATGAGTGGTTGCCAGGAGTGTGGGAGGGGGAATGGGGAGTGACTGCTAAGGGGACGGGGTTTCCTTCTGGGGTGATGGAAATGTTCTAAAATTGGTGATGGTTGCACAACTCTGTGAATATGCTAAAAACCACTGGATGGTACACTTTATTTATTTTTTTGGCCGTGCCACGCGGCTTGAGGGATCTTAGTTCCCCGACCAGGGATTGAACCTGTGCCCCCTGCAGTGGAAACTCGGAGTCTTAACCACTGGACCACCAGGGAAGTCCCTAGATGGTGCACTTTTCTTTTTTCTTTTTTGGCTGCGTTGGGTCTTCGTTGCTGCATGCAGGCTTTCTCTCTAGTTGGGGTGAGCGGAGGCTACTCTTCATTGAGGTGCGTTGGCTTCTCTTGGTGCGGAGCACGGGCTCTAGGCACACGGGCTTCACTAGTTGCGGTGTGTGGGCTCAGTAGTTGTGGCGCGTGGGCTCAGTAGTTGTGGCTCGCGGGCTCTAGAGTGCGTGCTCAGTAGTTGTGGCGCACGGGCTTAGTTGCTCCGCGGCACGTGGGATCTTCCTGGGGCCAGGGCTGTCCCCTACATTGGCAGGCGGATTCTTAACCACTGTGCTACCAGGCAAGTCCCAGTACACTTTAAATGAGTGGTTTGAATGTATTGGGAATGATATCTCAATAAAGCTATTACAAAAACAAGCAAAGGATCAGGCCACTGACCATCACAGACCCTCCCAGGGCCCCTCCCTCAGGGGCCAGCCGCATCTCTCCTCTCTCTCTCTCAATATGCCAGCCTCAACCTCGCCAAGCCCTTCCCACCTCGGGGCCTCTGCACCTGCCTCCCTCACAAGGGACACCCTTCCCCAGCATGGGGTGGGGGTGGGGGGCGCGGGGGCCTCTGTCTCACTGTCCAGGTGCCAGCCTCCCGCCCTAGCCAGTCCTAGCACATTGCTTTGCTTCTTCTGAGAGCATCGGCCTCATTTATCTGTAGCAATTCTCTCCTGTCTCCACTAAAACCATGCCGGCTCCCCAAGAGCATGGCCCTCACATGCCTCATAAGCTGCTGGCTCCCCAGTACCTAATACAGTCCCTGGGACGTGCTGGGCAAATAAAAATGTCATTTTGTGGAATAAGCAAGCTACCCTTGCTCACAGATCAGGATTCTGAGACCCAGAGAGGTTAAGAAACCTGCCCGAAGTCACACAGCAGAGCACCACAGCCCTCTCTGCACATCAGGCTGCCCATGTCTGAGGACGAGAAAGGAGCATTCGTGCACTCACCTCTCTACCCTGCGACCCAAAAGTGGACGTCACACCCCATCCGCCACCCGAACTAGCCCTTGGGGTACCTGCCCCTGGGTGAAGTGACAGCATGGATCTACTCATCAGGCTCAACACCTGCTGACCGGCCTTTCACAAGGGAAGGCACTGCGGGTGCACCCATCATGACCGAGGGCCGTGCACAGACACACATCGACACGAGCGTCCCCGCTCGCTCCGGGAGTGGGCGTGCTGACCTGTGGAATTCCCCTGAGAAGAGCAGGTACCAACTGGGCCACGTCCCACCTGTTCTCAGGTGAAACGTTTGTGTCTACCGCAGGCGGAGGCAGCGCAGAAGGCTGCAGCCATAGGAGGGTGAGCAGGAGGAGACCCTGCATCAGGCGGGTTCGCTCACCTGCACCAGACACTGCTGATGTACCACGTGCCATGTGCAATAGCCGGAAAAGGCTGGGAAAGAGCTTGCCCATCCTGGTCTCAGGTGCAGGCAAAGCCACCAGCCTGCCCACAGTGGCACAGCCGTATTGATGGGTGCGGAGTTTTGAACTATCTGCCCGGGTGCAAAGCTCGCACCCCTGCCCACACAGCGTTTCCTTCAAACTGAAGGTATCTCGGCCTTGACACTGCTGACACCTGGGGCCGGATCACTGTCTATGGTGGGAGCCGTCTATGCATCGTAGGGTGCATCCCTGCTCTCTACTCACTAGATGCCAGTAGCAGCCCTTCCCCTAGTCGAGACAACCAAAAATGTCATTGCCAAATGTCCCCTGAGGACAGAATCACCCCCAATAGAGAACACTGCTCTGTCTGTAAAAATCTAGTATAAGTGCACCTCCGCCCAGGGCCCAAGCCCACCCTACCTCCCCAACTCCCGAAGTAAAGGAAGGCAACAGGGCGAGGGAGGAAAGAGATGGGAAACGGTTACCAGGGGCCGAGAGAACTGCTGTCTGCGAATCTTAAAAATCTTTTCTACATCCATCAACCAATGAATGGATAAACAAATGTGGTCCAGCCATACAAAGGAATACTACTCAGCCATAAAAAGGAAAGAAGCTTCCTGATACACGCTACAATGTAGATGAACCTTGAAAACATTAGGCTGAGCGAAAGAAGCCAGACGCAAAAGGCCACATCTTGTATGAGTCCATTTATATGACACGTCCAGAACAGGTAAATCCATAAAGACAGAAAACTTGGTGGCTGCCAGGGGCTGGGGGGAGGGGCACATGAGAAGTGATTGCTAATGGGTGTGGAGTTTCTCTGAGGAATGATGAAAACATTCTGGAATTAGACAGTGGTGATGGTTGCACAACTCTGTAAATGTACTAAAAACCACTGAACTGTACACTTTAAACAAGTGAATTATATGGTACTATCTCAATAAAGTTGTTATTTTAAAGGTATCTTTTCAACAACAATTCAAAAACAAACAAACAAAAAGACACCAATAATTCATTTCCAACCCTAAAGCAGAAACCAGGCCTTGGATCATGAAGAACTGTCAAGAACCAGTGTGACCCCTTCTTCTTGTCACACCACATACATTTGACACCTACTGCATGCTAGCACACACTACATGCTGCAGACAAGATGAAGTGGACACTCCTGCACTCAGAAGCCCTGACGTATGGGCAACACTCAAGCTGCGCGCTTTCATTCATTCATTCATTCACCAACCACATCCTGAGCGAGGCCGCAAGCGGCTGGAGCAGGGACAAGCAGCACCTGGCCGACAGTGAGCACCCGACTGATATAGCTGAACAAACGCACGGAAATGAAGACACACATTCTAGTCTTAAGGTCATGATCTCAAAGAGAAACAAGCAACTAATTAAAAAGTAACGTCACCCCAAAAGCCCACCTGAGGAATCAGAAACTGAGGCTCACGGCATGGAGGTAGGTCTGCCTAGGCCAGTCAGATCGGACACCAAATCCAGAAACCAGCGGGGTGGGTGTCTGCAGCTCCCACTCAACCCCTCCCCAAGGCCCCAGGGTACAGCAGAGGGGTCCCATCGCTCTGCAGGATCGAAGCAGAGATTTACTGCCACCTGTGCAAAGCATGCTCCCCTCCCTGACCCACGAGGAAGGGCTTGCTAGACACACTCCACAAGGGAGGATACCGAGACCCAAGGAGCTTGGCACCTCACGGTGGTCGCCAGAGAGCTGGGGCCCAGAAGAAGGGCCAGGACCCCCAACCCCAGCCACAACCAAGCCCCTGCTCCAGGCCTACAGCGGCTTCCCAGATGAGGTTAGCAGGTAACCGGGCCTGCTCCTGCACACCAAAAGCACCCAGCCATCTGAAGAACTGTCCCTCCATCCTGGTCCTGAGGGGCCAGGGGCCATCTGTGGCCAGCTGTACCTTGTCCTAGTGGGAGGAACATCACCTGGTCCCCACCATATGGGCTGCATGGGGAAGGGGCAGCTGTCAGCACTCCAAGCTCCAAGACAGCCCAATCTGCCTTCCTGATCCCGCCCAGGTCCCCACAGCGGAGGCCAGACCTTTCCCCCAGGTATCCAAAAGGGAGATACCTATCCCATCTCAGCTCTGCAAGTGGGGGTACCTGTCCTTCCCCCAACACTCAGGCAGTGAGTGCACAGGTGACAATGATGGAGAGACACCTGTCCCTTCAGGTAGCAATGGTGTGGGGGCAGCTGTCCCCCTCAGGTGCCAATGATATAGGAGCACCTATCCCCCCTCCCCAGTTAACAGTAATGCTTGCAAGCAGCACCCAGTTCACACACCTCAGTATCACTGCTCTAGGTAGCAGTGATATAAAGGCACCTATCCCCCTCAGGTAGCAGTGTGGGGACACCTTTCCCCCCTCAGGTACCAATGATGTAATGGCACCTGTTCCCTCCATGTAGTAATGATGTAGAGACCCCTGCCCCTACAGGTAACAATGATGTAAAGACACCTGTCCCCCACTTCAGGTAGCAATGATGCAGGGACACCTTCACCCCTTCAGGTATCGATGATGTGGGGGCACCTGTCCCGCCCACGACGCCCGGGGCGTGGGGACACCTGTCCCCACGGGCCGAGCCAAGTCCCGCCCCCGCCGCGCGCGCCCCGCCCCCGCCGCGCGCCCCCCACCCCGTGCACGCGCCAGACACGCGCCCCCTGCCTCCCTCTCCGGCCCAGAGGGGTCGGCGCGGGCAGCCCCCTTACCCGCGCGGCCCGCGTCAGGCTCAGGTCCTTCATGACCTCCTCGAAAGCTGCCGTCTCCTCCGCTTGCTTCTGGTTGTGCAGGGCGATCTTCTCGCTGAATTTCCGCGGATTGTTCGAAGTCGCCATCTTCTCGCCGCCTCCTCCTCCTCCTCCTCCTCCTCCTCCACCTCCTCGCCCCCCCCACTCGCCGGTGCCACCACGCAAGCGCCGGCCGGACCCGCGGGCGGCGGGCAGTGCGCAGGCGCGCCGGCTGTAGTGAGAGCGGCACATGCGCACAGGAGTCGCGCGCGGCGCGGGGGCGATAGCGCATGCGCGCGCCTCGGCGGCGCGCTTAGAGGCCAGAAGGGGAGGCGGGAGAGGGAGGGTGGAGTTTTCGGCGCAGTCGCAGTGAGCCGCCTCCTGGCCCGCTGGACAGCGGCCGTCTGGCTGTTGGGCAAGGGACAGGCTGGGCCGCTGGAGCTCCCAAGAGAGAGACTCCTGGACGCAAACCCTTCCAGGTCACCAAGATGGAGCCAGCACCCATCCCAAGGACAGGTAGCACTCGAGGCTGAGCCTGGGCTCGGACCAGTTCAGCTCAGAGACCAGTTCAGGGCGTTGCTCATCCATGCATGCATTCATTCATTTATGGAGCGCCTATGTGTGCCAAGTGTACTGGGGGAACGGCGTGAGCAAGCAGACGTGGTCCCTGCCCTCATGGGATGCACAGTCGGGGCGGGGGGATGGAACATAACCCACCAACAAATGACCCGAGAACTTTTCAGATGGAGAGAAATGTGATGTGGAAAATAAAACCAATGATGGGCCAGGAGGAGAGTGATGTTAGGAAGGGAGGCTCCTATGGCCAACATGGTTTTGGGGGTGCGATCAGTCCCCAGCCCAAAATCCCAATGTCGTCCTTAACACCTTTCTTTCCCTGTTCCTATCCCCTATCCAGTTCCTATTTTCTGGATCCTTAAGCTCAGAGAACTGGAGCTACATAGCTTTAGCCTCCTCTCTGTGAATTTCTCCAGTCCAATTTTGCTCAAGGAAGCCAGCTTTGCCATGGGGTGCTAAAGGACAGGTCCAGAAATCCCACCCAGACCCATCAGTGAAAGGGACAGCAGAGTCTCCCCGATGATGAGGTGGGGGGGGGCAGGTGACCTAGAGAGGCAAGAGGGATTCTGACACCTAGTTGTCTCTCCCCAGACAGAGGGACCCCAACCACCAATGTCAAAGTTTGTATTCAAGAGGCTCCAGGGATTTCGGAGCATGGGTGGGGCAGAAGCCAGGAGGGGCAGCCAGGGGAATTGGGGGCATCTCTAATTGCACAACAAGCACACTTTTTTACCAGGGCGAGGGATGGCTGGAGGGGACACTGATGGAGATCATAGGGGGAAACCAACATTTTCCAAACATGCTTTTATTTATATTTTACAACAGTTTAATGAAAAGTCCACATTAAATACATACACATACATAGATTTTAATTTGGAGTGTCCTGGGCACTGCCACTGCTCTATTTTATCCTTCTGGTTCATATGGTTTTGAGCACTTTATTGGACTTCTAGCCTTTTTGCCTAGCAAGTATCTGCCACCTATCTGGGGTGTCAACAACCAACTACCCTTCAGGGAACCCTTTCCAACTTTCAGTCCCTGGTTTGTGGTAGAGCTGGTCTCACCACTCGCTCTCCCCACAGTCTCCCCTTCAAATTGGAAGCCTTGGCCAATCAGCAGAGCCATTGCTGTGACCAGCACGATTGGGTCAGGGCAGGCATGTGACCCAGTTTGCCCAATGAGATACAAGTCTGGAATTTTTGTTTGAAGCATGGGAAAGAGAAGCACCCTCTTTGCTTGGGTGGCTGATTTGAAGGGTAACACAGGTTTGCAGAGCCAGAGGTCACCACTTGAAGAGAGGTGGCCTGGGGAATTCCCTGGTGGTCTAGTGGTTAGGATTCTGTGCTTTCACTGCCGTGGCCTGGGTTCAATCCCTGGTTAGGGAACTGTCCTAGAAGTCGCACAGTACGCGTGGACCAAAAAAAAAAAAAAAAAAGAGAGAAAGGTGGCCTGAGAGTAAACCCACACAAAGGAAAACAGAACCAAATGTAGGCAAAGACACTCTCAGAATTCCTGCATCCAGCCATACCTGAAGCTAGACACTCCTGCCTTTTCAGTTATGTGAGCCAATAATTCATGCTCTTTTTTGCTGAAGTCGATTTGAAGTCCATCTTCTCTCCCTGGCACAGAGACTGAAGCTTCTGGGAGTCAGGTAAGGGACTGGACATTCTATTTATGTGACTTTTAGTCCCTGCCACCATCCTGAGATTGGAGAGGAAATAGTGACAGAGAGCAGGGACGGCAGCTGCCCATAACAAGTTAAGCGCCAGAGCCAGGACTGGAACTCGGGCCTGACAGCAGAGGTCGGCTTCCTTCTCTACACCAGGTTTTGTCAAGTTTAAATGAGGTTAATATATGTCAAGTGCTGGCTCATAATAAGTGCTCAAAAAATGCTGGTTACCCAGATCACTTACATAAGGCTGCACTAAGCCGGTTTCTGCACAGAAAGATGGAGGAGAAAAGATTTCAGGGGGAGCAGGGGCCACAGCAAGAGGCTATGCCCACAGGGCAGAGGTGAGGGGCCAGTGCTCGCCCTACTCACCCCCGTTTACCCCGCACCCCAGCAGCAACTCGATCCATCCTAAACCCTGGTGATGAGTCAGAGGAAGCCACAAGCCTGCTTATTGCACAATGGCCAGACAGTGACCAAAGCCCTCCTCCCACTCCACTGACCCCCAGCCCTGAGAAGGGTGAGGCCAGGGCGTCTGGTGACCCAGGCAGAACCCAGCCCTGACTCTATCACTTTCTCCCTTCATCAAAGGCACCTTCCACCACCCAGTGTGGCCCGGGCAGGACTTCTGGAGCAGCTCATGGTCTTCGTAAAGGGGGGTGGATCTCATGCTCCCTATGACACTCAGAAAAAAATCCAATGGCCCGAAGGGTCCTCACACACCCTGGCCCCTCACTCCAGCCACCCTGGCTTCCTTGCTACTCCACCTGCAGGTCTTTGCATGTGCTGTTTCCTCTGCCTGCACTGCTCTCCCCCCAGATCCTTTCATGGCTGGCACCTTCTCATCTTTCAGACCTCTCCTCTGGCAGACCCACCCTGAGGGCGCTATCTAAAGTGTACCCTTGAATGTTTGTCCCATGATCCAGGAACATCCCACCCTCTGAAGGCAGCTGTGTCTGGAGTACTGTCTGCTCCCCTATAGACTGAGCAGAGATCAGAAGCTGAAAGTATGTTCACCCTTCTCAGACACTCCGGGGGCTTGAAGTTCCTGTGTGATGCAGAAAGAACACAGACACACCCAATTCCCTACTCCTAAGGCTTGTTCTCTGTTGATGGCTCTGAGCACTTTAGGCCTCATTTTATACTCATCTGTGTTCATTCTGTTTCCCTGGCTCCCCAGAGCTAACACAAGACTAGTCAGAAATGGGGAATTAGGAAGGGTTTGTTAAATGAATATGCCTGGGAAACTCCTATCTATCCCTCAAAACCCACCTCAAATGACCCCTCCTCCAGAAAGCCATTCCTGACCCCAAAGCAGAGCTGTTCCTCCCTCTGGACTCACACAGCCCTGGGTCCTTCTCCAGCCAACCCTGACCCAAAGGGATAAGGGATATCCCATTCTCTCTGTCTCTCTTTTTTTTTTTTTTTTTTGGCTGCACTGGGTCTTCATTGCGGAGCGCAGGCTCTTTGTTGTGGCACGTGAGCTTCTCTAGTTGCAGCACACAGACTGTCTAGTTGTGGTGCAGTGTGGGCTCAGTAGTTGCGGCACGCAGGCTTAGTTGCCCGCGGCATGTGGGAATCTTAGTTCCTTGACCAGGGATCGAACCCACGTCCCCTGCATTAGAAGGCAGACTCTTCATTTTTTCTTTTTTAATATTTATTTATTTATTTGGTTGTGCTGCGTCTTAGCTGTGGCAGGTGGGCTCCTTAGTTGTGGCTCACAGGCTCCTTAGTTGTGGCATGCGACCTCTTAGTTGCGGCATGCACGTGGGATCTAGTTCCCTGACCAGGGACTGAACCCCAGCCCCCAGCATTGGGAGCATGGAGTCAACCACTGAGCCACCAGGGACGTCCCGGAAGGTGGATTCTTAACCACTGGACCACCAGGGAAGTCCCAGGAGTATCCCATTCTTAAATAGCTTCCCTTGAGTTACAGAGCAAATCCAAGTGTGAGCTAAGAGGCAAGTCCTGTAAGCTACTTCTTGCTGCCTCCATGATATAGTTTTCTCTCCTGTGCTCCATAACTTTGGCTGGCTCCCTTTTTTTCTCTGCCAGCTTCCCTAGCATCCTCTCCCACCCTTCCCTTTCTCATGTCCTCCATCCAGCCTTGTTGATCCTGCGTGGGCCTTTGCACAGGCTGTCTCCCTGCCTAGAATGCCCTTTCCCCTGCATCCAGGCCACAGCACCCCTCAACGTAAAGCTTCTAAATACAAGCTAAATTAAAACCTAAATTCCTGTGCGTTTCTGCGTGGCCCAGCCCTTGCCAATTCTCCAGCTGTGTGACAACAGGCAAGTGATTTCATGTCTCTGAGCTTCACTGTCCTCCCGTGTGAAATGCAGATAATGGCACTCCGCAGAGCAAGCTCTTGGGAAGATTAAATAGATAATGCATGTAAAGCACTTAGCTCAGCGCCTGCTTCCTCGCAAGCACTCAATAACTGTTAGGGAAGCAAAACCCTACATCGAGATGTTAGTTTTCATGGCTTGCTTTTCTGCACTGCCTTATATGGAATCTTAGTCAATCCAGGGTACCCACATTGCATGAAGGTGAACTCGGGCCATTGGGAGCTGGAAGGCAAGGAGGAAACCATCCAGGGCCCGTCTTTGACTTCCAAACCAGGCCCTCATCAGACAGAGTTTTGAAAGGCAAAGCAAGAACCAGGTTTGATTATGAAGCGAAAGGGAAGAACCCGATGGGAGCCAGAAACACCAGACATGGAGCTCACTCCTTACGACCGAATAAGAGGTTAGAGGAGGACCCAGGCCCCTCAGCCCCCCACCGCAGGCTGAGTGTGGGGTGGAAGGTAGGACGGGGCGGACTGCCGGACTGCCAAGGAGGCTGGAGTTGAGGGGGCAGGGACCCAGGGGGATGGATCTAGGGTATGGTGGGGCAGAGCCAGCCGTCCAGTCCCCACCACAACAACCACCACGCTGAAGGGACATCTGGGGCAGGCCTTCCAGTGACACCAGAATGCCCTGAGACTTGGCTGAGCTCCAGCTAAACTGCCTCACAGAGCCCCCCGCTACCCGCTGTCCAAAAGCCCAGGACACTTACAGCCCCAATCTACTCCACAATAAAAGAGAAGGATTCCCCAACCTCTAGGGGTCAGTGGCTGCAGAAGAGATACAGCTGGCTTTTCTTTTTGGTGGCCCAGCATCTGGAGGCTGGGGAATCCCCATAATGGGAATTCAGCCTCTCCAATGACAACAGAGGCTCCAAAGCCAATGGTGTGATCAGTCAAATTATGGGCCTCAGTTCCCCTTCGTTTCTGTGTCCCACCCTTTGCCACACCGCTGTGCATTCTTCCTGCCTAAGGTAGGGGATATTTACCCAGCCCTGATTTTGAGCACATCATTTGCTTTGGCCAAAGGAATATGGGTAGAAGCAGCAGCACAAGAGTTCCGAATCTGGACCTTAGGAAGCCTCATGTGATCCCACTTGTCCTCTGGCACCATTGTAAGAGGAGAACATAGGTTGACTAGCTGCTGGTCCCAGGAAGATGCAAGGTAGGTGGAGCTGAACTTCCTGGTTACTCCACAGTCTTGCACCTGGAAGCAGAGCTGCTCAGCCAAGGGAAGCCTAGAACAAATACCCCACCCCAGCTGAGTCACAGACATGTGAAAAATATTTTTGCATGCCATTGAGACTTGGGGTTGCTTGTTACACAGCAGCAGCAGCTGACTAATACACTGAGGTACTAACTTTCCCCACTCCCTAGGGCATTGGAGCAGGACATGCTGGGCCAACAGGATGTTTCCAAGTGATGCAAAGACACAGCATTGGGGCAGGAGCATGTGGTTTCCAGGGGCAGCTATGGCGGAGTACCAATGGCAGTGCCAGTTGAGGCATCTGGATTCTGTGGTGGTGGCAGAAGTGACCTCACCAACCAGTTCCCTGGCATGATGTCAGCTAATCACCCTCACCTCCTTGATTTCTACCACTTTCTGAGTCTGGTTTTCCAGCCTTCCTGCCACTTTTGTGAGGAACTGAACAGACTTCCAATGCACATTTTTGCTATTTAATTTGGCTGGTGTTTCCGCTGCTTGCAAATTAAAACCTTGACTTACATAAGATGGGGAAACCCCAGCATCTGTTACATTTATATTATAATTTTGGAACTGTTTGGGTTACAATTAGCAGAATATCTGACCACTAGTATCTTAAGTGGCACAGACATTGTGATTTTTCATAAAAAGGAGTCTGGAGGTAAGAGGTTCCGGGGTGGGACTGGTGCCCCCATGGTTTCAGGGCTCTGGGAGGCAGCATCTCTGTGCCCGTCTTAACTTGCTCCTCGTGGCCACAAGATGGCTACAGAAGCTCCTGGCATCATGTCCTCGTGGGAAACAGTAAGGGAGGGAAGGGGGCAATAAAACCTTTCCTGTGTCCAGAAACCCCTACCCCAGACCTCCCCTTAAAACTTGCTGGCCAGAACTGGGAAATGTGCCCAGATCGAGAAAAACCCCCACAAAAGACGTTGCCAAGAATGGCTCAGCCAAATCCTAAATTAACCCCCGAGGCTGGGCACCAAACCATGGCTCTGTTGGTGAGGAGGGTGAAATGATCGCCGGGATGGCAACAAGCGGGGTCAGCCACAAGAATTAAGCTGGGCCCTTTGTTGTGGGCAGGAGCACGGCTTCGTGGCCCTCTTGCCCTGGGGGTCTGCAGGCCAATGGTGCCCACGGATCCTGGAGTGGATGAGACTCTGCTCCCACCACCCCACCCCAAAAGCTGTCATTTGTGCAACAAACATTCAGGCTGTGCCTCCTGGGACACATGGCCAGGTGCCCCTAATAAAACTGATGTGCCGAGGCTCCACCATGAGAAGCAAAAGCTCCAGGGCCCGTGAGAACAGAGGGGCTGGAGCTGCGTTCTCAGAGATGAAGCCAGGGGCGGGTTTCCAAGCTGGCCAGGTCTGGGGCAGATTCCCACCTCACACGGCTCCCCCGAGGCCCCCTTGGCCCTCGCTCACTGTGAGGCCCCAGAAGTCACACTTGGCCTCCCTCTCGCGGGCCTCCATCCCACCGTCCCAGGAGATGGCGTTTTCCCACAGCCCAAGCCCAGGTGCAGAGGGAGGCTCCTGCCGGCCACATCCAGGGCCACGGTGGGAAAGCAGGATATCTGGAAGCAGACGGGCTCTCCACAAGCTCAGTCCCTACGTGCCCAAGCTGCCCTGGGCCAAAGGTGAAGGAGGTGATGAGGTGATGAGCTCCAGACCCCTTCAGGGTGCTGTGCAGAGGAGGGCCAGGCTAGTCCAGGAGCATGTACACATGTGAGCTGTGTGTTTAATTGTGCGTGAGTGAGCATGTGAGCACGTTACACGGCCTATGAACAAGGCTACCTGTGAGTGTGACCACGTGGATGTGGGTGTCAGATGCATGAGTGCAGGTGTGCGTGTAAGCGTCTGCGTGCCTGTGTGCACGCATGTTCCGCCTCCCTCTGAAGGACACAAATGTGCACAAAGTGAAGATGCAAGCCAGTTTCTGCTAAATTAAAAACAGCTTTTTCGTGTTTAAAGTTTACAATACGAAAAATAATTTTCCTTTCTTCCGGGGGGGTGTGGGTGTGGAGAGGGAGGGGCAGGGGGCCCCTGAGAACATTCCATGAACCAGCCCAGACAGTTACGCACAATCGACCCAGTTAGATAGGGCAGCACCTCCCCGCCCCCAACTCCGCGCCGGCGCCCCTGCCAGCTCGTTGGGGACAAGATGTTCTGAGGTGTGAGCTGATCTGGGGGGACTTGCAGCTGGCAAAGGCTTCTCCCTTCCCCCCCACCCCAAAGGGGCCGTGCCTCCAGCAGGGAAGGGTTCTCTTTGGGGGAGCTCAGGTTGGGGGTGATGAGAAGGGGCTAGAATGTTCCAGTAAGTCCCTGAGGGCTGCTGTTTTTTCACTTCTATGCCCCTGGCAGTGTGGGCTCCTTACTGGTTCCCAACCAAGTTCTTATTTCCACCCTGCACCCCCATACACACACCCAGCCTCACCCCGGGCCCTGACGGCCACTGCACAGGAGCACCAGGCCTGTGGGTACGTTTTGAGGATGATCCCGGAAGCCCCATAGGGAAGCACAGTGACTTCATGCTTCCTTTAGGACCTGCCCTGCTCCTCCCCTATCACAGCCTCTGCGGAGGGGGGCTCCCCAGCTTCCCAACCTGGAGTCCCAGGACTGAGCAGATGGAGACAGAACCTGCCAGGGGCTGTGGGGCTGGCTGATGGCAGGGGGCCGGGTCACCAGGCGCAAGGAACCACCTGGAAAGAGTCTCTGGAAGGCTGCCTTGCCCCGGCTGGTTGCCCTCTGTCTTCCAGGCGCCGGGTGGAAGGACGTCCTAGCCTCCTTTCCTGTTGCCCCCAGGCCTCTGAGCCAAAGGCCGGCCCCACTTCCGGCCCCTCTGCAATGCTGGAAAAGGGCGAGGGGGGAGAGGAGCCCCCAAACACGCAAGGACACGAGGAATCTGTGACCCATCAAGCCCACAAGCTCAGCACTGGGCCCACTCCATCTTTTTACCATAACATTTTTATTAAATAAAAGGAAAGTATTAGGAGACAACGTCTGCTAAGGTATGAGGTTAATTATTTACATGGCGAGCGGGTCACAGAGACACGACATCAATCGTCCATTAGCAGCAGAAGAGACACTTTAAGTTGCCCCGAGGGTACAAATCCCATTTATAAGACAGTGGTGCTGGCCTCTTAAAAAAAAGCAGAAGAGAACAACAACAAAAAAAAATGGTTTTGAGGTTTAGACACCAAAGCAAATGTGGCTGGAGATGCCGCAAGGCCCTTGAAGGCAGAGGCCTCACAGCCCGCCTGACTTCCCACGCAGGGTGGGCACAGGCCTGCGGCATGTCAACCTGAACACAGGGTTGGGGGGAGCAGAGGGCTGGAAAGAGGGGGAGAAATAAAAAGCACGGGACAGGCCTGTGGAATGCAGATGCACTGTGAGATTCTGAAGCAGGCGTCCCCTTTCATTCATGGGACCGGGACAGGGATGAGGAGAGTCAGCCCGTTCTTATTAAGGCCCCACACATCACCCAGGGCCAAACGGGAAGGCCTGATGCCCGTAAGGACGGTCTCTGGGAGCTGGCTGTGTTGTTTTTCCTCCTGAAAGCGGATGACAGAACACCCTGAAGGTGCTAAGACCCAGGCCAGGAATAGAAATGAGTGCCGGCTCCCTCCTGCCCAGCAGCTCAGGCTTCTTGGGGAGGCGGAAACGTGCCCTTCTGGCCAACCCGAGCCAAGTACTTGCCAGCCGCTTCTCCTGCTCCTGGAGGTCCATATGTTAGAGACTTGGGGTATGTTTATTTTAAAAAGGACGCATGCAACTCATGGGGGTTGGGGGGAATTTGGGGATCAACCGGGAACGAGTTCGTATCTGCATTTCTCAGACCTCCAGGCAGGGGGAGGGGAGAGAAGTGGGGCAAAGCCACACCACGACGTCCCAAAGGAGACCTCGATTCCCGCCCGCCAGGCAGCCAGCGAGAACTGAAGGTGGGCGAGGAAACCACCTTGGGTGTGAGTTTGCTGCCACATCAGCCTTGTTGCTGGCAGCCTCCCCCACTGGGCACAGAGCCAGAATCTGCTTCAGGAAGGAAGGGGGGGGGTGAGGAGGGTGCCTTATGCGAGACCAGCCCGCGGGGGTGGGGATTTGAAGTTCCCCGCCCAGACACGCACCCGCCAAGCCCCTCGCAGAAACAGCAGGCGGCCAGGCCGGGAACCGGGGTCTGGGGAGCTACCTCCTGGTCCTGGCCCGGGGCAGCAGGACAGGGGCACAGGCGATGCCGGCAAAGGACTCCGGGAAGTGCAGGTCGCGCTCCCACTCATCCGTCTCGGTGTTGTACACCTGCACGATGCCTGTCACGTTGTTGAGACGCCAGTTGTAGCCCCCAACGATGTAGATCTTCCTGTCCAGCAGGCAGCAGCCGGCCTCTGACTGTCCGGCCCGCATGGGGCTCACACTGGTCCACTGGTCCGTCTCGGGCACGTAGTACTCCACAGCCAGCACGTCGAAGCAGCGGTCAACGTGGTCCATGCGGCCACCGAGGGCGTAGATGCGGCCGCCAGCGCCCACCATGGCGTGGAGCACTCGGGGCTCGCTCATGGGAGCCTTGAACTCCCACTGGTCGGCCTCGGGGTCGTAGCAGTGCAGGGCCTTCTTGTCCTCCACCGAAATGCCGTAGCCGCCCGAGATGTAGAGGCGGCCCCCAGACGAGGCACCCGCGTGGCCCCACGTGCGGCGCTTCAGTGAACAGGCGTAGCCCCACTCATTGCGCCGCGGGCAGTACCTCTCAACTGAGGCCAGGCTGCCGGCCCGGTTGCGGCCACCTGTGGCGTATACCATGCCGCACAGCACGTTCAACTGGAACTGGATTCGGCTCTCCTGCATGGCCTGCAGGCGCAGCCAGCGGTTCAGGTGGGGGTCGTAGCGGTAGCAGGAGTCCACGGCACCCTCGCCACTGCGGTACTGCAGGTGCTGACCCCCGGCCACGTACACGAAGTTGTCCAGCACGGCTACGCACGTGTGGCTGCAGCCCACCTCCATCTCCGTCAGCTCACGGAAGTGACGGGACCCCGGCTCGGGCAGCTGGTACACCTTGCTGCTGACCGAGCGGTCGCTGTCGGTGTAGGGCGTGCCACCAAAGGCAACCAGCGAGGGCACATCCGAGCGCACGGCTGTGCGCGGCGACTGCATCTCATGCTGCCGGAAGGGGAGCACCTGGTAATTGAAGGCCTCCAGCAGGTACTGGCGGCACAGCACATCCTCCACCATGATGTCTAGCGTCTGCACGCTGTCCACCAGGTCTGAGGACCGCATGAGCGGGAAGCGGATGTGGCAGAGCACGTGGCTGGCGCGCAGCCGCCGGGCGGGGTCATGCTGCAGCCAGCGGACGGCCACACGGAACAGGTCAATCTCGGCGCAGCTCTGCAGCCGGTTGCTCTTCAGGAAGAAGACGAGGCGCTCCAGCGGCAGGTGCAGGAAGTCCTCCTCCTCGGCAATCTGCAGGAAGTGCCGGAAGGTGAAGGTGTCCACCGATTCCTTGAGCGAGGCCAGGCTGAAGGTGGTGGCCATGTGGCCAATGTTGAGGCAGGTCTCCACGCTCATGGCGGCCTTGAGGAACTCCTCACACAGCTCCACCACGGGCAGCATCTGCAGGAACACGGCTGCACCCAGCACGTCCTGCACACAGTCCAGGTCCAGTGTCACCTCGGCACTGTAGGCAAAGTCGATGATGTGCTGCAGGCCGCGGGCCGACACGCCCTTCAGCTCAATAACGTCCTGGCTCGTCTCCCTCATGCCGCCCGTGAACATGGCCCTGAAGGTCAGAAACATAGCATGTGGGCTCGGGGCAGCCAAGGGGCACTGTGGCTGCCCGAGCATGGCCTGGCCCCAGGACACTGTGAGCAGGGCACGGCCGGCCAGGGGAAAGCAGGCTGGATGCTCATTAAAGACAGGCAAAAAGGAAAAGACTTTTAATCCACCCCTAGCCATGCATCTTCCTACAAGCAGCAACTCCCCACTCTGCCCCCCTACGTGGAGCCCTGCCTGGCCTCACCCAGAAGTGTGCGGTGCTGGGGCCCAGCTGCCTCAAAGGGCGGGGACCAGGGGCTGCTCGCTGCGGGGCTGGTGCGGCTGTGCAAGAGACGACCAAACCTTGGCTTTGGCTTTGGCTCTGGGGACAGGTCTCCAGCCCCACATTAACACCCAGCCCTGGACGACCACGCCAGCGGCAAGTTCAGGAGACAAGGCGGGGACCCCCAAGGGCACTAGGCACTGTGGTTCACAGAGCCCAGCCCCTCACGTGGGCAGCTGGCTCCACGTTCCCCAGCCTGGGTCACTGTCACATGGGTTGGGGAGGGGTGAGGGTGCCCAGTCAGAGTGCCCATCAGGGGGCGGTGCTAGGGTCCCTGCTATCTCCAGAGGCTTACGTGGTCAGGAAAGCCCCCTGAGAATGGCCCAAAGGAACACCAGCCCATCGTGAGACCCGCCCCCCAGCAGCAAGTAACCCCAGCTCTGTCAGCCGTGCTATCCTGCTCTGAGAAGCAGAGCTAATGTGAGCGCTGCTGAGAGACGTAGGCCCTGGGTCACAGCTCCCCATGGCCTTTGAGGGCCCCCCACCAGGAAGAGGGGTGAGAACCCCAGTGCCTGCTCAGGGTTCATGGCAGGTTCTAGAAGATGGCGTGTGCTCCAGCTTGGGGCAAGCTGGCATTTCATCATAATTATAACTACCATCAGCACACGCCTGTGACAGCCGTCTGAGGGGAGAGAACTTCCCGACATTGCCCGACAGATGTCCGTCCCCTAGTCGCACACCCAGTGGGCCCAGCTCAGGCCCCAGAGGAGGGACAGCTGAGCTTGGTGCTGCCGTGCGGCCACTGACTAACAACCCCCCAACCCTCCACCGCAGTGCTCTACCAGCCCCCTGGACCCTGCCCCTTCTTGTCCCCGCGAGTCCCGTCAGCCCATCGAAGGCAGAAGCAATCACGGTGACGGTGACGGGAGGGAGCATTGCCTTTTAAGGCCTCTCCAACTGCAGTGCCAGCGCAGAGGAGCCTTTAAAGGGCATTTCTGGCTGGGCCAGCCCGCCCGTCCCCAAATCCAGAATAAAAATAGAAGCGGCGCCCCAGATGGCTTGGCTGCTCCAACTCCCCAGAATGGCCCCTCTGAGCCCGTGGGGCAGGCAGCCAGGGGGCGCACCAGGCAAGGCACCCCAGCTGCGAGGAACATGCAGCCCAAGACGGGCACCTGGGATGGCAGGTGGGAACGCTTCGGCCACCCCTGGCAATGTGGGGCTGAAGAACCACCCCCAGGGCGGCACCCCAGCTCTCTCTGGTGTCAGGAGGAAGCTTGCCAGCTGGTCACTAAGGGAATGAGGGAGACTGTCCCCAGCCTGTGACAGCCCCCAGCTGATGAGAATGGCCCCCAGCCCTGCTCCGTGGGGCCCTCGCCCCGCTGCCCAGCCAGGCACAGGGAAGGAGCTTTCAGGAAAGGGCCTTTAGGGTAGAGAGACCTGTACACCCAGCAAGGCCTCACTCATCACGTGGGGCCTTGGACAGAACCTGGCGCACACAAGGGCGGCCGAGCAGGTGTCCCTCCCGTCCGTCAGCCTGAGCACAGGTGCCATGAGGGCAGAGCTCGTGCCTGTCTTATCCCTGCTAAATCCCCAAGGCCTAGAACAGCGCCTGGCACATGCAGGCATCACATAAAGCCTTAGAATGAAAACCTGACGGAGCCCTGCCACCTTCGCAGGGCAGAAGCTGCTCATCGGGCACCCACCTCTGTGCCCCAGGCATGCTCTGCTTGTCTGCTCAGTGTCCCCCACAAGTTTGAATAAGCAGCAAACCTGGAAAAACCTGCAGGCTTACTGGACTTCTCTCTAAACCCAAAGATGGGCTAACCCCAGCCATTCTCCCTCAGAGCCATCCCCGGCTAGATGCCCAGCCCTGAGATCTTCCCTCTTAGAAGGGCAGCACCCTCCACCCTGCCCCTGGGGGCCCACGCTCACCTGAAGTAGTCGCTGCAGGCGGCCAGGACCACCTTGTGCGCGTGAAAGGTCTCTTGGTTGATGGTGAGCACGACATCCAGGAGCTGGCCCTGGGCACGGAGGGCGGCGAGGCCCTGCAGGAGGCTGGTGCTGTGGCCCGGGGCTGAGAAGGTACACTTGAGGGCCCCGTTCTTGTCGGCCATGCTGGGGGAGAGCAGAGGTGGGCAGGTGGCTCACCGGCCTCAGGGCCGTCTGGTCCCTGGGCAGGCTTGGCAGGGCTCTGAAGCTGCCCCGGGTGGAGGCAAAATTGCCAGAACCAGCCCCAGAGAAGTGGAAACCAGGCCTGGGTCCCAATGGTGTCTGCCACCTGCCCACTGACTGGCCGTGGCAGTGGATGCGCCTCTCCAGCCTCCATTTGCCGCCTGTGAAATGGGCGGGGTTTGATGCAGGACCTGCAGAGCCTCCCGCATCCCTTTTTTTTGTATTTGAGATGAGATTCACATAACATTCATCATTTTAAAGTATACAATTCAGTGGCATAAAATCCACTCACAATGTTATGCAACCATCACCTCTATCTAGTTCCAGAACATTTCAGCACTGTGAAAGAAGACCCACACCCATTACCAGTCACCCCCACAATCCCCCTCCCCCAGCCCCTGGCAACCACTAATCTGTCTCCTGTAACTATGGATTTGCCTGTTTTGATGTTTCATATAAATGGAATCATGCAACATGCGGTCTTTTGTATCTGGCTTCTTTCACTCAGCCTGATGCCTTCAAGGTTCATCCATGTTGTAGCGTGTGTCAACGCTTCATTCCTTTTTCTAGCTGAGTAATATTCCCCTGTGTGGACACACCATAATTCCTTTATCTGTTCACCCATCTATGAACCTTTGGGTTGCTTCCAACCTTCTCCTCTTTAAAAATTTATTTCATTAGCTTTCATTCTAAAATGACCTGTGCTGGGGCTTCCCTGGTGGTGCAGTGGTTAAGAATCTGCCTGCCGATGCAGGTTTGAGTCCTGGTCCGGGACGATCCGACATGCCAAGGAGCAACTAAGCCCACGTGCCACAACTGCTGAGCCCGCGCTCTAGAGCCCACGAGCCACAATACTGAAGCCCGCGCGCCTAGAGCCCGTGCTCCACAACAAGAGAAGCCACTGCAATGAGAAGCCCACGCACCGCAACGAAGAGTAGCCCCTGCTCGCCACAACTAGAGAAAGCCCGCGCACAGCCACAAAGACCCAACGCAGCCAAAAATAAATAATAGCAAATAAAACGTCCTGTGCCTACTGAGTGCTCGTTTTAAGGAACAGGACTCTCCATGTCACCTCACTGTCCCCTGTGCCCCAGTGAGCCATCCCCACGAGTAAGCCCCTCTTCTCTCCCCTGCAGGAGGCGGGGTGGGATTAGTTGCCAGCGCAGAGCTCCAGCACAGGTCTGAAGGAGGAACTTGAAACCTGCAGCCTCCCGGGTGGCACTAAGCCCCGGGGTTGGGGGTGCCACGGGCCAGCTTCTCACCGTGGGAGAGGGAGAGCCACCTCCAGCGGGTGCTGACCTTCAAGGTCCAGCCACTCTGACACCAGCCAGCATGCCTCTTGTGCCCTGTACCCCAGGGGAGGGCGGCCACACGACCATCAAGTCACCCTGGCCGTTTACGGAAGAATTCGGCCCTGGCTGCACTCGGTGGATGCCCAGTCGAGGGGAAACGCCTGTCAGTCCTACCTTTCAGGGACACGCTGAACAGGCTGTCCGCAGCCCCAGAGCTATAAGAGGACGCAGGAGGACTGAACCCGGGCCCAGGAAACAGGAGGTTGTGTGGGATCTTCCTGTCACCAACGTAAGGAAGCCATAAAACCAAGAATAACTGCCCTAAGATGGATTTACCTATGGGGGCAGTTAGCTGGGGATGCGACAAGTAAAACAGATTCCTGCACCTCAAAATGAGGATGCACAAGGCAAAGGTTGTCTTGGAATAAAAATAAAGTTTTGAAAAGGAGAGGGGTGGAACTAACCCAAATGCCCATCAGTGGATGAATGCATAAACAAAACATGGTATATGAATACAACAGAATATTACTCGGTCATAAAAAAAAGAATGAAACTGATTCATGCTACAACATGGAAGAAACTGGAAGACATCAGGCTGAGTGAAAGCCGCCAGACACGAAAGGCCACGTGTTACATGATTCCATTTATATGAAACGTCCAGAAATCCACAGAGACAGAAAGTAGATTAGTGGCTGGAGGAGGGGGGGTGTGGAGTGCCCGCCTGAGGGTACAGGATTCCCTTTGGGGTGATGAAAACGTTCTGGAACTAAACAGAGACGATAGTTGCACGACACTGTAAAAGCACTAAATGTCACTGAATTATATACTTTAAAATGGTGAATTTTAGGTTATATGACTTCCACCTCAAAACAATACAAAACTCAAGGACATCTGAGCCTTCTCAGGTCCTGGGCAAAACCCTGCCATGACCTCCAGGGCCTCACAGCATACAAGGTCCTCTGTGGCCCAGCCCCTATCACTCCCACTCGCTTCCCCTCATCCCCTACCACCCCCCAGCCCCTGTCCCCTTTGCTGTTTCATCTCGGAAAACTTTTGTAGAAATGCAGAGATAAATGAGTAGTTTAGGAGGCCCTAATACATCACTTCCTCCTCCAAACACAACAGAAGCGGGCAATGCCCATCAGCCTCCATGGGGTCAAGAGCCTTCCCAGGACTCTCTCAGCCCCCACACCCCACCCCAGGCAAAGGCCATCCTCCCCAGCCCTCTGCTCTCTCGCCATGGCCTCCGGCTCTCTGGAACTTGCTTTCCCATTCCTGGGACTGACGCCTGCCTCTGCCCACAAATGAGGGCCAGGAATGTGGGCACTGGTCTTTCCAAGAAAGCAGGAAGAGAAAGAAGGCTCCTCGACTCCTACTGCCCACCAGCTCCCAAAACACAACCAAGGGGTAAAAGAGCTGACGCCGGGCACAAGACACACAGTCGCTGCTGACGGGAGGTCCCCGGCTCGCACAGGCCGCCCCCATCAGCGGCCTTCTGCAGAGCCTAGGGAAAAGGGGTAAACCATCCAATGGGTAGAGGGGCTGCAGGGCCCTGGACACTGCCTGCAGGCCTGCGAGGTGCTCAGGGTTCCGAAGGTGTGGGGACATGGCGGGGGGACAGGGAACGTGGCAGGGGGACACCACCTGCGCTTAGCGGAAAACCATCCTGTCTCTGGGAGGCAGGAACACATGTGACTCAGAGCCCAGCGCTGTGGTCATCTGAGCTGGTGATACTGGGACGCCAGTGGTGTCGGTAGCCAGATCCTGGGTTTGTCCTGGAGGCTGGGTGTGCAGACCGTGGAGGGAGGGAAGGAAAGGGACCCAGGAGGACCCTGAGTCTCTAGCTTGGCTGAGTCGCCTCTCCCCACGAGGTGGAGGGGACGCCCACCTCACACGCCCCCCTCCTCTCCCAGGCAGGAAGCAGCCAGTGCTGCGGCATCCAGCCCATCCTTCCTGACTGGGTCACTGCTCGGATCCGAGTCTCTGCTCTTTTGGTTTCCCAAGAACCCCACCTGACCCATGTTCTGAAGATCACGAAGAGAATGTCATTGGACCCTCAGGATTCAGAAGGCCTCCAACTGTACCCACCCACTGGCCAGGGCTGCCCTCAGCCATACAGGCCCTGCCAGGACATCTCCAGGGACAGGGTGTTGCTGTGTCCTCTCGGCGACACCCTGTGACGGGCCTCTGGAGCGCCGAGCCAAAGTCACATCCCACATGAGCCTCCAAGGACCCTTGAGGTGCTCAGATCCATCCCCCCCTCCCCCCCTCTCCTCATGGGCTTTTTTGTCAGCCCCTTGTCTGTTTCTCATGGGTGGGAGGACACAGCATGAATGAGACAGAGCAGATCTGCCCTCGTCGGGTGCACAATCGGGAAATGGGGACCCGAAGTGGTCACATCATCCACAACTGGCTTCACATCGAAGCTGTGAATGTCCCGGGGGGAGGAGACAGGAGCTGGGAGCAGAGAGGTGCAGAGGCCAGAAAAAGTGGGGGTGTCCCCGGCTTCTCCTCCCAGCTCTGCCACCCCTGAGGTTAGACAGTGATGCCCAGCCTCTCCCTGGGAGCAGAGGGCTTGGCTGCATCCTGGGTGTTGGCCCTAAGGCCCGACTTCCACAAACGGCCGCCCCTGTGCAGAGCCACCTCCCCTCCCAAGACGGGCCCCCTCCTGCCTGGGGCCAGGTGCTCCACCTTCCCTGTGCAGCACAGTGGCCTGGGATCAGGGACGGCTGCTGTGACCCCTTGGAACCTCCCTCCCAGGAACAGGGTACAGAGAAGAGGTGTGTCTCAAACCAGGGGCCGTGTTAAGATGCAGACACAGACGTAGACTTGGCCAGTCTGGGTAGCCCCGGGGATGGCAGTGCTGTTCTCTGCAGATGTCACTCAGCACAGCAGGGGCTGCGGGGTGTGAGGAGGTGACACGCAGACAGCACCTGTGTGCCACTTTCATCACCAGGATCCCCTAGAGTCATCCAAGCCTGGAGCCTGGCCCTGAGCAGAGTGTCTGGAGGGTTGGGCCGGGACCCAAAGCCTGGGAGGTGAATCTTGGCCAGACCCACTCCGGAAAGACTGCCCGGGCTGCACCACGGCCCTTGCTGCTCCAGGCTCTGGCACCTGGTGTGAGGAGCAGAGGGCAGGATTCCAAGGCTGCCCTGCTATCTGCCAGCTGTGTGACTAAGGCACGTTCCCCGGTCCTCTGGGTCTTCATTTTCTCAGCTCTCAAATGGGGCAGGCAGAACTGCCCTGGTGGTCCAGTGGTTAAGACTCCACACTTCCACTGCAGGGGGCACGGGTTCGATCCCTGGTTGAGAAATAAGATCCCGCATGCTGCTCAGCGCGGCCAAAATTTTTTTAAACGGTGGGAAGGGGCAGGGAGGAGCAGATGTCACAGGGCTGCCATGAGGCTCCCCGGCCCCCATCACCTCCTGGGAAATGAGGGACCACAGACCCCCTACTTCCCCCAGCTTCACTTTGGGCTGGCAAAGTGGGGGGCTACATCCTGCCACCAACCATACAAGCCACTCGCATGCCTTTGAATGGGGCCAAGTGCTTGGGAACTTGAAGCTTGGAACCACCCACAGAGCACCAGCCCACGGCAGGTGTCAAGTGAGCCTGGCTGGCCTCTCTGTGGACACCTCACCTCACAGATTTGGTATATTCCCCCAACCCAGCATTTGACATTTTGCTTTTAGCTGGCCTCAGTTTTTTCTTAGAAGTTCCTCTGAAAGTGTGAGGCGAGCTGGGAGGATTTCCTGTGCTTCCTCTGAGCTCTGGGGACTGGCGTGCCTATGCATGTTTTCACCAGAAGAAAGATCTCCCACCAGAGGCAACTTCATCCCGGGGCTGCTTGGTCCCTGGACATATATTTACAGTGGTCCTCCATATATAAAGAGCACCAAGAAATCAATACAAAGCCAGCAATGTCACAGAAAGATGTGGGTTGACGGTTCCTAGGAAAGGAAGCACAGCTGGCTGGAGAGACCTAAGACTCAGCCTCGCTCACGATAAGGGTAGTGTGCTTGCCAAAGGACTGGCTTCACCCCTCAGGTGGGCAGAGTCATGGGGTGGGCCATCTGGCAGCAGATGCTCTTGTCCATTCCCAGCAGGAGTGCGAAGAGGGACAACTCCCAGGCAGGCAGTTTGGTAGACCTAGAAAAATTCTAAAGGTTCACATCCTTGACCTAGCAGGTCTACTTTTGGGATTTATCTGAGATATACTCGCATGTGCAAGTTGAGAGATGTGTGAGGATATTTACCAAATACCATTTCTGGGGGCTGAAGATGGGAAACAAGCTAAACACCCTTTAAGGAGGTACAAAGGGCTGCCCTCCAGCAGAGCACGGAGGCCGTGCATACTCTGAGCGTTAAAACGCTCCTCTGCTGGAGTTAGGACACCCCGGCCCAGGAAGCCCTACAAAGCCCATAGCACTTCTGCTTACAGGGTGTGGAGCCCAAGTTGCACCAAGGGGGTAGGAAAGAGCCCCTTTCTGCACGCCTCATCCTGTCCCAGGCGCTCCTCCTCGTGCCCCCAGCAAGGCTCATGGTACCTCACAAGGCTGGTTTCCTCCTCCCATCTCACCGGTGGGACAACTGTCTCTGAAGCCCCCACCGCTACCCCACACACACCTCACAGCCTCTGGGGAACTCAGGGAAGGAGGGAGGAAGCCGGCAGGGGCCAGAGTCCCCAGCCTGGACAGAGAAGCAGGCTTGGCTGGGCGGAGGTGGGCAGGAGGAAGAGGGAGGGCCAGGGCCTGGGACCGATGACTAAGGGAAGGACCCATTACTCAGGCCGGCCCAGACAGGGGGCGGCTGGCGAGGCGGGGCCCCGGGCCCCCAGGAAGGCGGCAGCGGCAGCCCTTGAGCTAGTCCGAGTCTCCAGACGGCCACCCAAGCCACGGTCACCCGCGCTGAGTCATCGGAGCCAATGCGTCAGCAGCCGGGTCAGGGCGTCTCTGGAGGCCACTCACTGCCTCCCCAGCTGCACCCTCAGCCTGGACCTGGCCTCTGACCATGTGCCCCCTGACCCCAACCCCCGTGCTGTGTCTCTCTACCACGGTCATCAGGCACCCCCAGCCATGTGCAGTCCCGTGCTGAACAAGGGAAACAGCTGTTGCCTCCCTCTGGATGTCCCTGCACGGGAGCTGACAGCCAGTGGGACTAGGTGGGGTAAATGCCCACCTGTGGCAGGATCCCCACAACCTCCAGGCGTCCCCAGCCTTCTGAGCCCATTGCCCATGCTGTCGCTGGATCCTTGCTGGCGCCCCCTGTGTGGGCTCCTTCCTGCCCCCCATTCTTCATGGGGTCACCCCCCAAATATACCACCCCCCAAATATCCTTGCCTCAGGGCCTGCTTCGGGGGGACCCAAGGCAGGATGGCCTAGTGAGGGACAGCCACAGGAGGTGCAGAGCCACACCAAAAGTGACAGAGCCCCGCGACGGCGGTAGGGGCTGCCTTGGGAGCAGCACTTGGCGGGGAGGGCGCTCCCCTCCTCCTGCCCTCGCCCGGCTGCTGGCCCTGGTCTCCACGGTCGGTTTCCCAAGCCCACAGGAGAGATATGAAGCCCCGGAAAGTTTTTTTCACTGGAATGTCCAAAAAAAAAAAAAAAAAAATGGGAAAAGGCAAGACCAAGAAAGAATTTCATGGAAACATTTCTTTGGGGTTTTGTAAACTCCTTTCCCACCCCCACGTGGAGCCCAAAGCTCAGGCCAGAACAGAGTCTGACGGTATTGCCCCTTTAACATACTGTTCTTACATGCAAATTCCCTCACTTCCCCTCAAAACAGAGAGCACTTCCACTTTCAAAGCCAATTTTGGTTTTATTGTCCATGTGGCTCGATGGAGCACAGCAGCGCAGTGCAGCTGGTTGGCTCACACCCCAGCTGATGCAGTACCAGGGAGCTCCAGGCCATTCCACCTTAGGGTCCTGGGTGCATCAGCAGGGAAGACGCTGCACTTGGGCTGACAAAGGGAGATAGAGACCCAGAGAGGGGGAGAGAGACCCAGAGAGAGGGGGACAGAGACGGGGTGGGGGGGGAGACAGAGGTTGGGGGATGGGGATGGGGCTCTCTAGCTGCAGATGGAGAAGCGCCGGCAGCCCACTGGTCCTCCTATCCAGCCACACTGGAAGCTTCTCTGGCTTCCCCTTCCTGCCCGCCTCAGACCCTTCACAAAGCAGGCTCACTGACAGAGCACATGCTGGGCACAGCCCTTCACGAAGAACTTCATGAATCCCTGGCCAGCCCAAGAGGTCAGTGCAGCAAGTGTCCCTTTCAAGATGGAGAAACTGGACTTCCCTGGTGGTGCAGTGGTTAAGAATCCGCCTGCCAATGCAGGGGACATGGGTTCGATTCCCTGGTCCGGGAAGATCCCACATGCCGCAGAGCAACTAAGCCTGTGCACCAGAACTACTGAGCCTGCGCTCTAGAGCCCGCGAGCCACAACTACTGAGCCCACGTGCCACAGCTACTGAAGCCCGCACGCCTAGAGCCCGTGCTCTGCAACAAGAGAAGCCACCACAATGAGAAGCCTGCACGCCACAATGAAGAGTAGCCCCTGCTCACCCCAACTAGAGAAAGGCTGCACAGCAACGATGACCCAAGGCAGCCAAAAATAAATAAATAGATTTATTTTTTTAAAAAGATGGAGAAACTGAGGCCCAGTATGGCCCCCCCCTCCATGGCTGCAGGCAGCTCCAGTACTGGCTCCTGCTTCCCGCTCTACTACAGCCTGCTGACTCTGCCAAGGCCACTGCTCTGCCTTCCAGGCACGCAGCTCCATGGATCAAAGGTGCGTCTGAACCAAGGTCCCACATGTCCCACAAAGGCAGACACCCCAAGCCACTGTTGCTGTGGTTACCACAGTATTTCACAGCTCTGGGTACTATGCTCCCAGCCCAAAGGATGGAGTCACCACGTTTTGGCACCTGGCAGTAGCCCTTAAATGCTCCGGCTGGCCAGCAGCCCCCATGCTCACGTCAGCACGCTCTCCCCTGGGGCTGCTCACCCCAGGCCGGCTCCGCCCTCCTCACCCCCAGACAGCCGCAGCCCCACGATAAGGGGCAGCTCCTTCTGAGATGCCTGCAGTCCTCTCGCAGGGCTTGATCCCCGGGCACGCTGGGGAGCAGATGAAAGAGCAGGGCTCCAATGTGGACAAGTGTGGAACCCAGGAGCAGATGAAGGTCCTCAGAGCAGTGTCCCAGCAGGCCTGGAGGCCAAACCACTGAGAGAGACTGGGGGGCACAGAGACCCAGAGAGAGAGAGAGAAAGAAGAACATCTGGCCAGGGCTCCAGATCCCATGTGCCCCTGAGCCTGGGCTCTTTCCACAGCATCAGCTGAATTGTTTATTTCTCCCTCCTGGTCATCATACTGGTTACTTCCTACATCTTCTGCGATAATTTAAATCAGGATGCCCAGTGCCAAGGTGGATCTGCGCACCCCAAGCCAGGCCGCCAGGCAGGGACAGAGCTTCATCCACTCCTTCCCACCTGCTCTGCCTCATCCAAGAGCTGGGCCGTGGACACGTCTAGGGCCCACTGCGAGCCCACCCTGGGAGCACGTCGCCCACAGAGATGCTCTCCCTGAGCCCTGCAAAGGGGCGCCAGGCCACGGTTGCCAACCTCATCTTCAGAGCATCACCAGGCAGGGCCACCTCCCACACGTATGTCTTTGGCTCCTGCCTGTCTGTGCCTGCAGTGCAGTGACAGGGTGATGGAAGAGAGGCGGTGCTGGGTGCTGGGGAGTACCGGCAGGAGGGAACCATGCAACCTGCCGGCACCCGGGACTGGTGGCTCCTGAGAACCCCCACATGACAGCCAGGGAGGTTGAGGGTCCAGAGGGTGGTAGGGAAGGCAGACAGGTTCTAGAACCCACGTCCACCTCAAAAGAACCATCATGACTCCTCCCAAGGACCCAGAGAGGTGACAGGAGCAAATTCCTAGGGGCTGGGAGTAGAGGCAGGGGTGTGCCTGGCCCCACAAGTCACCAGCCTCACAATGAGACCCCACCAGCCATCCCCAAAGCCTGGCTGGGATCCTGAGCCTGGCGCCAGACAGCCTCACTCAGTGCTGGTTCCACTCAAGGCAAGTGGAACCACCCGGTCAGCTCCGTCATCCCGCCCTTCTGAGACAGGGACAAACCGCGTGGATTCCCCCACTCCCACAATACTCACTGGGTTACAGCCAAGAACTCTACAGGTATGG
Organism: Delphinus delphis; assembly: GCF_949987515.2. Classification (NCBI taxonomy): domain Eukaryota; kingdom Metazoa; phylum Chordata; class Mammalia; order Artiodactyla; family Delphinidae; genus Delphinus; species Delphinus delphis. The sequence goes on from NC_082685.1 coordinate 12,978,038, forward strand.
CCCACCCTCCCACAAGCAGAAGGCAACAATGACATCAAACTCCATCACTCTCCTGCCTAAGCCCCCTGTGGCTCTCCCACAGTTTTGCTCCTCAGGGGCCACGGTGAGCCCAGTGCCCCTGAAGCCCAGCTGTGACGTCTTGCCCAGGCTCTCTGCCCTCACCCCAGCCTCTGACTGGTGCCCCAGGGAGCCCAGGACGTAGGGATCTGGCCACTGCTGATGGACGAGAGGACCCTGTAGGCAGCACTTCCCCAGTCCCAGACCTGCCCAACTCCAGCAACTTCTCAAGGCTAGGAAGATGGAAGGCGGACACCCAGACCCTCCTTCCCTCATCAGCAAGCTCTCTGCCTCCACATACCCCCACCCCTCCCCATCCTGGCAAGCGAGCACCCACTCCATGCAAGACTGTGGGCCCGGGGCAGTGCCAACCTGGTTCCCAGCTCGTCTCTCAGTGGGCAGCCTGGAGAGGGGTATACCACTATCGTCACCATCTTACAGATAGGGACATTGAGGCACAGAGAGGTTCAGGCACCCACCCAAGGCCACACAGCACGTAAGAGGCCTGGCCAGTGTCGGTCTCTCTGTAGCCCCAGGTGGATGGGCCCCCTGATCACCTCCATGATGCAGACGGGGAGACTGAGGCTGGGAGAGCTGAGACCACTCACCAGGAAGGCCAAGCCAGGAGGTGGACGTGGAGCTGGACAGTAAGTAGGGCAGGATGTGGCTCCTCAGTGGCAGCCAGGGCAAGGGTGTGGACTATCCCACTAACCCTCCAGCTGTTATGAGGGAGGCAACCCCATTCTGCCAGGTCACAGTGGGAAAGCCCCACCCAGGCCTCACACCTCTCTGACCCCAACCCAGCTCTAGTTGTCTTGCCTGCCCCATCGCTCCATCTGGTAAACCATCCATCTGTTTCCAACCTGTCTCCTCGAAGCTGCAACAGGAGACTCACCAAGCAGGGAAGGGTGGGTTCTGTCTCCTGCTGTGTTCCGGCACCTGGCACCATGCCCAGCACGTGCTCAGAGCTCAGTCACACTTGTTGATTAAATGGCTGGATGGCTGAGTGGGTGGGTGGATGAGTGGATGGATAGATGGGTAGATGGATGATGGATGGATGGACAATGGGTGATAGGGTAGATGAACAGATGACTAGACAGATGGGACAGATGGATGGATGGTTGGACGGAAGGATGGGTAGATGGATAGACGGATGGAAGGATGGATGGATGGATAGGATGGGTGAGGTGGCAGGTGGCTGGCTGCTAGGTGGCAGCAGTGGCTGGCGCCTGACTCCTATCTCTGCTTGTTGCAGGTATCTGCTGCATATATCTGCTCTGTTACCCCCTCCATGGAACCTCCTGGTCCAAGTCCTGGGACTAGGTATGTTATCCTTTGACTGGGCTCAACCAGGAAGCCCTCGGCAGGCTCCTCTCTGGGATGTCTGGCCTCCACACTGTACTCATGCTATTCCCCGTGTTGAAGGGCCAACTCTTTCTGCCCCCCACCTCCACCCCTCCTCCCTATGCTGCACTCTCAAGCCCACTAGCTCTTCCACGCTCCTCTATCACTTTCCCTTCCAAGCCTTCTCGAACTAGAAGGTCTCCCCCATGACCTCCCTTGCCTTCATGGACCAGCCAGGGTTCCCCACAGCCTCCGTGACCCCTCAAAGCCCAGCCAGGGCCCCAATGCCAGGGGCAGAAAGGGCTACTACTAAGCAGGTCTCAGGCTGAAGCTTCGCCTGTTTTGTTCCCACCCACTGACAAGAGGCTGATCCCAGTAAGAGCCCATCCCCCCACATTATCCCTGCTGCACTGGGCTTGGAGATGGGGCCACTTGAATGAGCAAAACCCCTTCACTCTACAAATTAGGCAAGTAGGCATATGACTGCATGCCAGCATTTCAGGACCCAGCCCAGCTGCCTCCCCTGGCAGGGCAGGTATTGAGGCTCTGAAAGGGACAGTTCCACCAAATGGCATGTGCTCATGCCCAGTGGTGCCAGGCCATTTGCAGGCAGACACAGTATGGGTATGGCGCAGCAAGGACCTTCCAACAGCAGCACAAACTCAGGCATCAAGAGGGTCCTCTCACGAACATCTTCATTTTAGGGGGTGCCAACATCCCTTCCTTCTTCTGTTAAGGGCCCCCTGTTTTCCTCAGGGAACCTCCTTCACTCTCAGCCCCAGTGGTAAGGATCAGGAGACGCACCCCTGGGCTGAAAAGGGAGAATTCATAACCCAGCCTGGCCAACCAGAGCCTCCCAGGCCCGCAGCCATGCTGACTGAGCCCAGGATAGGCAGTGTGACCCATCTGACCCAACCAAAACCTTCCCTGGGACTTTTGCTGGAGCCACCAGGATGGAAACTTGCCTTCCCCCTAGGGTTGCTGGGATGATGGAGAGCAAGGTGAGGTTGCCTTGCCCAGCCAAGAGCTAAGAGACGCGAGTCACAGGTTCCAGAGGAATCATCTGAGCTCTGAATTTAATGAATATAAAAACTGGAATTCTCCCTGAACTTGTTTTTTATGTGAACGATAAACTTTTATTTTTTAACTGATGGCAGTGAGTTGAGTTGAGTTTCTGGCTCTCGTAACCAAAAGGGGCCTTCAATGTCAGAAGCCTCTGATCTGGGGCTCGAATTCCGAGCCTCTGGAAAAACCACTGTGGAGTTAATACTTCTCCAGCTACCACCTCTCCCTGCAATGCACACTGGCTTCCTACCCTGGGAATGGGGACAAGGAAGCCTCACTGGTTGATCTGCAGGTGAGTGGGTGGTGACCAGACCCAGCCCGAGCCCCGCCCGCCCGTAAAGAGACAGCCCAGCCACCTCCCTGTGAAAGGTCAGCAAGCTACCCATGCCCCCTACTGTGAAAGTTCAGCAACTCTAAATGCTAAAATGCTGGAAGCACGCCTAAGGCTGGAGCCGCAGGGCAGCCCAATGCCATCAGCCTTGGCAAGGAAAACACCACCCAGAGTTTCTGCAAGTGACTCACGTGGAGCATAAACATTTGTGTGTTCCCAGCCTCCCTGCCTTACAGCCCACGGGCTGCCATTACCCCTTGCACAACTGAGGTGGGTAGAAAAGAGAGAGAGCAAGAGAAGCCCTCCTAGGATCGAACAGACTTCACCAAGCCAGCACACAGTTATGACTTTAACTGTAGTCCTGGAAGTTTTCCAAGTTGAGGCTGCCTCGGGGGTCTGCAGCAGGGCTCCCCTACATGACTGTTGCTTCACGGGCATTTTGGCACCACCACCCCCCAAACCCTCCCTCAGGAGAATGTCCCACTCTCAGCTACGGTCATGGAAGATTCCGGGTGATCACGTCTCCCTGCTGCTGCTTCCTCCCGCAGACTGCTTCAAATTCTAACATCCCTTTGAGAGGCGAGCTGTCCGGATATCCAGCCCAGCCCAGCCCAGCCCAGCCCAGCCCAGCCCGCTTCTGCTAGGATCCTGTCTTTGACCCCTGTGGAATTTTGCAGTTGTGGCGTCAGAAAACGTCTTCAGCCTCGATCCTTGATCCTCGGGTGACCCCCTCTTGAGGCCTTTAAAAGCCCAAAGGTCCACCCCTCAAGATTTCCTCCAGGCTGAGCGTGTTCAATTCCGGAAGCTGCTTCCCTCATAGGAAAGGTCTGCGATTCCCCAAAGGTGCCGGTTACTTCCTCCCGAATCACAATATTTTCAGTATGCGGCGAGGTGGTCTGCGGGAAGAGCTCAGCAGCGGGGCTGCTCGGCGAGGGGTCTGAAATCACGCTGGATGCGCCCCAAAACCCACTCCGCCAAGGAATGTTAGGGAAACACTCTCATAGCCATGGGGGATGAGTTCTGTGAATCCTGAGCAGCCCTCTCTGAAGGGAAACGGGAAAGGGGCGGGGAGGAGGAAGGGACTGGAGACTCGGGGTTAACAAGTGTTAAGAGCCCGTCTGCACAGCTGCGGAGCGGCTACCACAGGAGGAGGGCGGGTCGGCCCGGTGGGGACCCAGCGGGCCCCAGCCCCCACTTCCCCCGGCAGGCAGCTGGACAGGGAGTGCGGCTGGCCCTTTCCCCGTCTTCAACACGGCGCTAAGATCCTGTCCGTGAACTAAATGGAGCTCGTGCAAAAGGGTGCTGCTCACACTGGCTTCTCTCTAACGGGGCTGATTCACTGACAACACACCTGTGAGTCTCTGTTTCTCTACCTGGACCCTGCCATTAACAAAAATCAGAAGAAGAATAGTGACCCTTGCTCGGCTGGCCATGGAGGGCCGTTCCAGAAGCCTCCCAGTCAGGCCAGCTCCCCCTGCAAATTCATCGTAGATTTTATGTAGAATATCCACTAGACTGTATCAGAGCCTCCACAGTGAAGCCCTGCCTGCGGGGAGCACACATTCTAGGGGACACAGATCCTTAAGAACACAGAATGGACCATGAGCCTGGGGCAGAGGACGAAGAGGGGCAGACGGGGGGAGTCATGGTGGACAGAGTGGCCAGGCCCCAAGGAGGCAACACAGGAGTTGTGCAAAGCTCTGGGACAGGTCACCCCAGCCGAGGGAGGGTGAGCCCACGAGGCCCAGGAGGGGCACCAGCCTGCTGTTGGAGATGTGGGCTGTGGAAGCATGGGGGCCCGTAGGCGGGCAGGGCCTCGCCGTGGGGGCCAAGGGGATCATGTGGAGAAGTGAATTTTGTTCTGAGACTGTTCTGAGAGTGAGGAAGCCCCCGGCAGGTGTCAGGCAAGGGACGGCCTGGTCTGATACCTGCCTTGGGAGGGTCCCGCCAACTGGAGGTGGGGGGACAGCAGCCAGGAGGGCAAGAATCGATGGCAGCTCAGAGCCAGGATGAGGTGGAAGTGGAAGAAGGGGCCGGATGGGGATGTGGCTCAAAGGTGGAAGCAACACAATGTGCCAACAGATTAAAGGAAAAGGGAGCAAATAAGTGTGCACGTGGTGAGTGCTCTCAAGGAGGTCAGAGAGGAGAGGCAGGAATTGAACTGGGAAGGACCAGGTCCTGGTTGTTAGAAGACCAGGGACCCTCGAGCAAGGACAGGCACGAGGACTTTCCAGAACAGAGGGAGGACTTTAAGCCCTCCAGGCCAGGTGTCCATTTTTGCTCCCTGTCCCCACTGGATGATCTCGGGCAGCAGAGCCTCTCAAGCCAAGTGGGGCCTCATCCTCCTGCCTGACGCGTCCTCCACCAGCACTCACTCTTTGGTCCACGGCAGAAACCTGAGAGCTGGTGACTCCCAACCTGGCTGCCACCATGGGTCAGCATGTCACACAAGTTCAACCTTGTATCTTCCCCAAACCCATGCCCACCTCACCATCTCCACGCGCCCCCCTCAGCCCAGGCCCCCTCATCTCCTGCCAGAGGGATCCTTCCAAAACACGAATTTGACCCAGGTGCCCCCTCACCCAAACCCTGCACCAGCCCCCAGTCTCCCCACTCCTCCCTCTCACCCTCTCTAGCTCCTCTCTGCCCTCCGGACCCCTAAAAAGCCAGGCTCCTCCCCCTCCAGAACCTGCACACGCCACTTGCCTGTACCCAGAAAACAGGCCACCTCCCGAGACTCCCTTCCCCCAAGCTGATGGCACTAACCTTTAGGCTCTGCTCAACCTCATTTGTAAGGAGACTCTCAGAACCTTCTGGAGAAGGCAGGAACCTCCAACTCAGCCTCGGGACATTTTATGGCAACCGTGGGGAAATGACAGCCCAACTGCTTCACATGCTGCCACATAAGGGTCCCACACAGGCAGAGCCCCTCTGTCTGGGTGTCCAGGGGCCCATATGCCCAACACCAAGCACAGCGGCAGGCACACAGGAGGCATGTGACCATCGACAATCGCCAGGGGAAGAGAAGGGTGTCAAATGAGTCCCATCCACAAGAGGAAGGAGCTGGGGATGCCGAGAAGTCACCCTCCCTCCTCCCCCTTCTCCAGGGCCTTCAACCCTAAGTCTGAAACATGCCCCAAGACCAAAGGGCAGGAGTGCAGAGAAGCCCCACTTTTAAAGTGTCTGGGGGGGAGGCAGGCGCAAACCTCCAACCTGGCCCCTCTGAGCTCTCGCGTGAGGATCGGCAATAAAAAATAACCGGTTAAGGAAAGTGGGATGACACACTACGTCTACTCCCTAGAGATGGCGCAATGATAGCAGAGGCTAATAACGCCTTTCTACCCCGACAAGAAGGCCATCCCCGAGGGGTCACAGCTACCGGATGGAAGTGGTTCAGCTATGAGACAATCAGGCTGCACAATTCAGGGCGAAGTGTGCAGTTTTCAGAGCAATTTCACATCCTGAGCTCAAGGGACCCTACCAGTGAGGTGGTGAGGAATGGGGCGCCTCACTCCCAGAGAAGGAGCTGGGCTGCGTGACCCAGCCCCCCAGAGCACCTCTGCCCAGCACTCTCTCCAGCTTACCCCAGACTCAACTGCCCCACCCCAATACTCTGCCAAGACCCACCAGCTCATGCTCTACACTCTGTTCCTAGGTGCCAGGTTCACATGGCAGCATCTGTCCTCTCAATGCTGCAGAAGCAGCTCAGACTTGACATGTTCCATTCTCCCACTGGCCCTGCCACTGTCCCTCTCATGGCCATCAAGTTATGATACTACCATCCTCCAAACTGCTCAAGCCAACAACCACAGAATGAATGCTTGTATCCCCCCAAAATTCAAACATTGAGACCTATTCCCTAATGTGATGGTATTAGAGGGCAGGGCCCTCGGGAGGTGATTAGGTCATGAGGATGGGGCCCTCATGAATGGAATTAGTGCCCTTATAAAAGAGACCCCAGAGAGCTCCCTAGACCCAACCACTATTTGAGGACTCAGCAAGGAGGCTGTGTCTATGAACCAGGAAGTGGCCTCTCCAGACACCAAATCTGTCGGCACCTTGACTTTGGACTTCTCAACCTCCAGAACTTCAAGAACTAAATTTCTGCCGTTTATAAGCCACCCAGTCTATGGTATTCTGTTACGGCAGCCCAAACAGACTAAGATACCAACTTTCTCCTCCCAACCTGCCACATTGGCTCGTTAGCAAGACCTGCCAAACACCCCATGATCCCTTCTTGGTCCATGCAGGCACAGCGGACAGAATGCTAACAGCTTCAGGACTGCAGGGCAACATTGCCACTGCCACACACACACACACAGTGCAACATGCTGGGCGCCCTCTGAGCATACCTTCACCCTAGTTTGCTTCTTCCCAGCTACCCTGCCCAGTGGGTCCGGGGTCCCACTTCCCGGATGAAGACTAACACACAGAGGGTTGCAGATGTGCCCAAGGCATGCAACAAGCATGTGGGTCTGATGAGGTGCCTGATGTCACCAGATCTCCCAGAATTCCTAGGAGGAGTTGAGTTCCTGTCTCTGAAGGGTCAAATTCCTGTCTCTCCCTCTCAGCTGAAGAGAGGATGAGGCCAAAGGAACAAGAATCATCTCAGAAGGCCAAATCATTGCCCAGTCTTTCACACAGGGGTTGGGGGGCTGGACTCTTCCAGAGCCTCAGGGATTAGTGGAGACAATCTAGGGTGCAGCCAGAGAGGGCTTGTTAAGAAAGTTTAAACAAGCAAAGGCCACCAAGCCAGGAGCAGACGCCTCAGCTGAACTGTGCCAAACCCACTCACACTGTGTCCCAGTCACGACTTCTCAGAGAAACACCTGTGACCGGCGTGGCCCTCACCCAGATACTCCTGCCTCGCCCCACAAGAAGCAGTGTGAATCAATGAGACTGGGCCCCATCCAGACACCTTTAGGAAAGATGGGCAGTGAAGCGAGGATGCCAAAGGCCCAATGTCTGAAGAAACTTCGTGGCGAGAAGGTTCCTCCAGAACTAGGCAGGCCAGGTACCTCACAGCGATGGAATTTTAGCTGGGGAGGTGTGACTCCTGGGAGAGTTCCTCCACCCCCTCACAACACACTGTAAACCTCCTCTCTCTCCAGAAGCCTGGACCCCCTCAAGGGCCTGAGGTGGAGCTGAGAGGGGGCCTGCTGCAGAACAAGTTTCTTTTGTGTGAGTGAGCCTGCAGTTAGGACCCCACCTCCCCTCAGCAAGCGCCCAGCCAAGGCAGCCATGCTCTGTCCATCCCAGAGGTTCGGCTTGGTCATTAACGACCATCTCTACTAGGCAACGGGTTTTTTGTTGATCCCTCGAGATAGGAAGGAAGGAGAATAAGCTTTTCTCTTTCTTTTTTCCCCCTTGGTTGCAGAAAAGTGAAGTTGGAACAAACAAGTTATGTAATGCTGGGGGCGGCTGGGGGAACGCAGTCCCTCCTAAGGACAGTTTTTCGAGTTGTGGGACCGCTGGAAGGGCCAAGGGGAAGACAGGAACCGCCCCCACCCCTGGCCAAATGACAAAACCCTTCATGGGACAAAAAGGCAGATGCAGGCACCACCTGGAAGGCTGGAAAACCAGACTCACAGACAGGGCCAGCCTCCCCCCATCCCTGGCAGGCCCACAAGTCTCCCCGAGAAGGCAAGGGACAGACCTGACCACCTAGAAGGGACGTCCTACCAGCCAGACTACAAGCCCTAGAGAGCTTTTCCACACTCCATTCATCCATCCCTCCCTCCCAGCCATATTTCCTTTTTTTTTTTTTTTTTTTTGGCTGCTCCAGGTCTTAGTTGCAGCTTGTAGACTTCTTAGTTGTGGCATGCGGATTTCTTAGCTGCAGCATGCGGACTCTTAGTTGTGGCGTGCATGCAGGATCTAGTTCCCCAACCAAGGATCAAAACCGGGCCCCTGCATTGGTACCACAGAGTCTTACCCACTGGACCGACCACCAGGGAAGTCCCCCAGCCATATTTCTTGAACACTTCTTTCCTCTGGGCTGCCCGTGCTCCAGGCATACAAGACCAAGACTACACGAGACAGACATGCTCTCTACCTTCAAGGTACTTCCACTAATAAACACACCAAGTAGTGTTGGGTGGTGACTGCATGTTCAACATGTTCACACAACAGCCATAGGACCCAGCAATTCTGCTCCTGGTATATACCCCTAAGAACTGAACCCAGGTGTTCAGACAAAAACTTGTACATGCATGTTTATCGCAGCATTACCCAAAACAGCCAAAAGGTAGAACCAACCTAAATGTCCTTCAGCTGGTGAACGAATAAACAAAACGTGCTATGTCCACACAATGGAATGTTATGCAGCCATAAAAAGAAATGAAGTACTGACACACATTACATTGTGGATGAACCTCGCAAACATTAATATGGAGTGAAAGAAGCCAGACACTGAAGGTCACATATGGTACGATTCTATTTATAAAACAGGTAAATTTACGGAATTCCCTGGCGGGCCAGTGGTTAAGACTCTGTGCTTCCACTGCAGGGGCATGGGTTCCATCCCTGGTCGGGGAACTAATACCTTGCATAGTCGCGTGGTGAGGCCAAAAAAAAAAAAAAGGTAAATTTATAGAGACAGAAAGTAGATGAGTAGGGACTTGCCTGGTGGTGCAGTGGTTAAGAATCCACCTGCCAATGCAAGGGACACGGGTTTGAGCCCTGGCCTGGGAAGATCCACATGCCGCAGAGCAACTAAGCCCGTGCGCCACAACTACTGAGCCTGCGCTCTAGAGCCTGCGAGCCACAATTACTGAGCCCGCGTGTCACAGCTACTGAAGCCCACGTGCCTACAGCCAGTGCTCCGCAACAAGAGAAGCCACCGCAATGAGAAGCCTGCACACAGCAACAAAGAGTAGCCCCCGCTCACCGCAACTAGAGAAAGCCTGCGTGCAGCAACGAAGACTCAACGCAGTCAAAAATAAATGAATTAATTTTTTAAAAAAAGACAAACCGGGCTTCCCTCGTGGCGCAGTGGTTGAGAGTCCGCCTGCCGATGCAGGGGACACGGGTTCGTGCCCCGGTCCGGGAGGATCCCACATGCCGCGGAGCGGCTGGGCCCGTGAGCCATGGCCGCTGAGCCTGCGCGTCCGGAGCCTGTGCTCCGCAATGGGAGAGGCCACAACAGTGAGAGGCCCACGTACGGCAAAAACAAAAAACAAAAACAAAACAAAACAAACAAAAAAAAAAAGACAAACCAAGTAAAAAATGGACAAAAGATTTGAAAAGACACTTTACCAAAGATCTGAATAGCCAGTGAGACCATGAAAAGATGTCCAACATCGTTAGTTATTAGGGATACGTAAAATGCAACCAAAATAAGATACCAACATACACTTAGAATGGCTAAAATTAAAGACTGGCCACGTGAAGTGTTGGCAAGGATGGGGAGCAGCTGGAACTGTTGCACATTGCTGGTACAAATGCAGTTATGGTTCAGTCACTCCAAACAACTCAGCAGTTTCTTGAAAAACCTACAGTGCAGAGGGACTTCCTTGATGGTCCAGGGGGTAAGACTGCACTCCCAATGCAAGGCGCCCGGGTTAGATCCCGGGTCGGGGAACTAGATCCCACATGCATGCCACAATTAAGAGTCTGCATACACGAGTAAGAAGTCCGTATGCTACAGCAAAGATCTCGCATGCCACAACGAATACCCAGCGCAGCCAAAATAAATAAATGAATATTTTTTTTAAAAACCTATGGTGCTTGCTTCGGTAGCACATATACTAAAATTGGAACTTATCATGGCCCCGGCACAAGGATGACACTCAAGTTCGCGAAGTGTTCCATATTTTTCAATCTAACCTCAAAAAATAGGAAGCAAGGGGCTTCCCTGGTGGCACAGTGGTTAAGAATCCACCTGCCAATGCAGGGGAAACGGGTTCGAGCCCTGATCGGGGAAGATTCCACATGCCGCGGAGCAACTAAGCCTGTGCGCCACAACTACTGAGCCTGCGCTCTAGAGCCCGCGTGCCACAACTACTGAAGCCCACATGCCTAGAACCTGTGCTCCTCAAAAAGAGAAGCCACCGCAATGAGAAGCCGGTGCACCGAATGAAGAGTACACGCCGCTCACTGGAACTAGAGAAAGCCCGCGCACAGCAACAAAGATCCACCACAGCCAAAAATAAATAAATAAGTAAATAAATTTATTAAAAAAAAAATAGGAAGCAAAAGTACAAAGATTCAATGAACAATTTTTTATATTTTCTGGGATGGGGAGGCCCTACTTGTTAAGAACCTCAATTGCTAAGGTGAGGGGTTATGCTACAATGTGCTTCATTGATTTCCTCTGCCTCTTTTGCTCTGTTTTATTGCAACCCCTAAGTTGTTCATCACTCTAGTATTTGTAGAAAGGTGTTTTGTATTTTGCCACATCATGATAATAATAGTCCCGGTTTGACTGGCTGGTTTATAAGTTTAAGTACAAATAAATAAAAGATCCATTTTACCCTGAAAAAAAGAAAAAAAACTTAAACCTACACCTACCATAGGACCCAGTCATTCCACTCCTAGGTATTTACCCGAGGATGAAAGTATATGTCCACACAAAGATGCATACCCAGATGTTCACAGCAACTTTATCTGCAATTGTCAAAATGGAAACAACCCAAATGTCCATCAACCAGTAAATGGATAAACAAATTGTGTCCATCCATTTAATGGAATAGTAGGTAGCAGTGAAAAAAGAACGAACTTCTGATACTTGTGACAACACAGATGAAACTTCAAAAATATTCTGTTAAGGGACAGAAGCCAGACACAAGAAGCCACATATTATATGATTCCATTCATGTAAAATTTCTAAAAAGACGAAACTACAGAGAGCGAAAGCAGATCAGAGTGTGCCTGAGGCCAGGGGTGGGAGAAGGGTTGACTGCAACGGGCTTGAAGGAATTCATTGTGGTAATGGACGCATTCTGAAAACCTGGATTGTGTTAATGGGTACATAACTCTATAAATTTATTAAAACTCAGTGAGGAGACTTCCCTGGTGGTCCAGTGGTTAAGACTCCATGCTCCCAGTGCAGGGGGCAATCCCTGGTCAGGGAACTAGATCCCGCATGCCGCAAAACCCCACATGCTGCAACTAAAAGATCCCTCATGCGGCAACGAAGATCCTGTGTGCCGCAACTAAGACCCGGTGCAGCCAAAAAAACAAAAAACTCAGTGAACTGTTCAGCTAAAATGAGTGAATTGTATAGCATGTAACGAATTATACCTCATTCTTGCCCCAGGTTATCCCTAGCCAGGGCTCAAAGCAGGGACTAGGATTCACTGTCCCTTACATGCCACCTCCTACCGGTCACCAAATCCTGTCCACTCTACCCCCTGCATGTCTTCCCAAATCCCCTGATCTCTCTTTGCTCCCCACTACAGGCCTCCAAAGCCCAACTCATGCACCCGGACCCTCAGGCCTTTCTGAGGCACACGAGTATTAACCATTTCATCATTTATCACACTGATGGAAATTATTTGCTCCCATAAGCTCACCAGCAAGAAAAAGTCCGAATTTCTTCCTTGGTCACCGAGGGTAGCAGACTGTCCTGGGGGACTGGGATGAGAAGGTCTAGATTACTCTGGCCTTGTGCAATGGGAAGAGGGAGGGAGGTCTTACATCCTAAGATCCCCCCTTTCCCTCTGAGAACCCAGAACAATGCATAAAAATATCTTCAATTACTATGCCAATTCTGCGGTTCAAACAACCAGTCTCAGGACTTGTCCAAAGGGAAAGGGGGCCTCTCTCAGACCAAAAGGGGTGAATTCTTCCACCATGATCTGAGGGCAAGACCATGCTTCAAGTTCTTTTCCCTGGGGGTGAATGGGATTTACAACCCATGTGGCTTGGAGGGAGGAGCCACAAGGTCGGCCCCTTCTCATGTATTTTTTAAACCTTCAGCGCTCTCTCACCATCTTCAGGCTTCCCAAGACCCATTCTAGCCCCCCAGGACCCCTGGGACCCCAAGACATCTCCCTGCCAATCAGGACTCACTGGGACCCCCAGGGCCCCTCAGCTCCCTCTCTCAGGTTCTCCCTGGTCCCTCAGGCCTCTTTCAGGCCCTTGGGTTCGCTTGAGCCTCCTACTCCCAACCTTCTACAGTCCTCACCCCTCCCAGGTCCCCTCAGCATGTCCTCAGGACCACCTTTAGGAACCTCAGGGTCCTTCAGCACCCTCCAAGAAGCCGTGGGCCTCAGCCCTCCAAATTCCCCTCAGCCCCTCCTCAGAGTCGCCCACACAGCCTCAACAACCTCAAGACTTCCTATAGCCCCTGCTCAGGACCTCCCTGCCTCCCAGACCCCTTGGCATCCCCAGTTCCCCCATGGCCACATCACAGTCAGGAGCCCCTGCGTTTCCTTTCAGATCTCCACACCCCTCAAAGCCCTCTCAGGCCCCTAGGGCCGCATGCAGACGCCTGGAGGCCCTGGGGCCCCCAATCCGCCTTCGGATGACCCGTGAACAGCCCTCAGTCCCCTCAGTACTCCATAGCCACCTAAAGTCCGCAGCCCCCGTAAAAATCCTCGAGCCTGCCCAGGCCACTCCTCCAGGACTCCCCTTAGGGCACTCCAGCCCCGGGGCAGGTGCAGGCCCACCCTGTGGGCTGGTTCTCACCTGTTAGGGCGCTCGGGGCCCGGGCCCGCGCGGAAGCCGCCGCCACCAGCGCCACCACTGCCACCGGACGCCGCCATCTTCCCGCCGCCGCCACAGCGCGTGCTAGTGACGGGAACCGCGCGCGCCGGCCCGGGAGACTAAGTCTCGGGGGGTGGGGCGGGGCCTGCTCTGCGGAGGGGCGGGGCCCTAGGCGAGGGGCGGGGCCGGGTCTAAGGAGGAAGCGGGTCCTGGGCCGCGAGGGAGCGGGGTCTGCGGATGCGCGGGGGAGGGCAAAGGCAAGTGCCGGTTCTGCGGGAGGAGGGGGGGTGGGGCCTGGGGAGAGGGGCGGAGTCTGGGACGAGGCACGGTCGTGGGTCTGAGGAGGGACAGGAGACTGGTGGGACAGGGACAAGGGGCGGGGGGGCATAGTCTACGGAGGGACGTGGCCCGAGTAAGGGGAAGGACCTGTCTGGGAGAGACTGGCCAAAGGAAACCTGTGCGTGTGGGGGCGTGGCCTGGGGGGGCGAGGAATGAGGCGAGGGTGAGACGTAGCTAGTAGGGGCAGCCCGACCGTTTAGTGCTGCACTTCAGGAGCGGGGTTGGCTGTGGGAAAGGGGAGCGGCGGAGCCGAGCCGAGATGAGAGGAAGGACATGGAGAAACTGGTCGAAGAAATCTGAGAAACCCCCCTCTCTCCTTCCAGGGTCACTCCCTCGCCAAGACCTCCCTCAGACTCAGGAACTCACCTGGTGCCCAGGCCTCAGACTTCCAACCCATCTTTGGGTCCCAGCCTTCCCCCATCTTCCCAGAGCCTCCTCTCTCCCATCCAAGAACCTCCACCTTCAGATTCCAACATCTGCCCTCAGATCCCCAAACCTCCTGCTTCACCCTCAGTTGTGGTTCCCATACCCCCAAACCCCTGCCCTCAAGTTATCTCCCCCATCCTCCGCTCAAATCCCAACTCCACTCCCCAAATCCTTGCCCACAGACCCTTCAAACCCACACTTACACCCCCAAAGTCCATTCCACCAGACCCAACCTCCTTGGACATCCCAGCTCCAGTGCCGCAAACACCCCTGTCTTCAGCCAGGGCGCGAAGTCCTGCATCTGTTTCCCTTTGTTCTTCCTTCTTCCCTCCCTTTCCTCTCCTCCCTTCTGGACCCCATGGAGCCCAGAGCCAAGAAGGTAAAGTTTCCAGAGCCTTTGAGGCCACCCCCCACCCCACCCCCAACCCACTGAACGCCTAGAATCTTCACCCTGGAAGGGTCCAAGCTTCCAGGATTTTCTCTCCAGCCTTGAACCCATTTATTCTTTCACCCTCTAAGTTGGAAAACCCTCCCTTGTGCAGCCTCAGACAGGGTCCAAGGGTCCAAATGGGGCTCAGAGCCTTCCTGCAGTCAGCGCTGGGGAAAGGGGGTAGACATGGGGCTGGAGGGCCCAGAGGAGGAAGCAAGGGGCCTCCCTGGGTGGGCTCCTTCAGGTAGAACCAGACGCAACTGATCCATCTCCAGCAGAGGGTCGGGTACGCAGTAGGTACTCAATCATTTGTGTAAAATGCTCAGGACACTTTAAGTTGATAGATACCAGGTGCTGAAGGGCCCTGCTAACTCCTCCAGCACACAGTAAGCCCTCGATAAATATTGAATGTGTGAGAGCATGAGCAGCTCACATTCCGGCTAGCTCTGCACACATCCCCTCACCTGCCTGTGGTCTGCCTGCCACTTGAGCCTTTATTCCGGATGAACCACATGCAGGCATCAAACCCCGCTCAGCAGAGACCTTCAGCTCGCACGCCCGACACATACAGCTGTAGGCAATGGCATCCATATGCACCCACACTTCATAAACACACAGATTTGACCCACATGTCAGACACATAGTCAAAGATAAGCAAGAAGGGGTTCACTGGGCCCCTGGCTGCGTGCTTACAGGTAGCACACTGCAGGCGCATGGTCTGTGGACACACTAGTTACTTCAAGATCACATAGCACAGGACAGCCAGTGCAAAGGCCCTGAGGTAGCATGCCTGCAGTGTTGCCTGGTGGGGGAAAGTGAGGGAGAGGGAGAGGGAAGGAGAAGATGAGGTGGGCAGCCACGAGGGGTGGTCTAGGTCATGGAGGGCCTTGTGGACCACTGAGGAGGCATTTTCCCTGTGTGAAATGGGGGGGGGGGGCTAGTGAGCAGAGGGAGTATAACCAACACTGACAGTTGGAGGCAATATCTTGACTTAGAGACATTACTTAGGAGGCAAGATTTCCTGGCCAAAAGATGGTGCTCATCCCATGGTGGTGGCCAGGGAGGAATGGGAGGCGATCCTTGCCAGGATGTACTTTGCAGGTGGAGCCAACAGGTGATACAGCAGATGGGATGTCGGGGGGCAGGCAGAGCGAGGCCAGGAATCCCCCCCAGCGTTCTTGGCCTGAGCCCAATGGGCTGCAATATCTGGAATGCATCACGGGCAGGTGGGGAAAGAGAGGACCCAGGAAGGTTACTGCACACAGTCATCCAATAATGATGACCCACGGTCTGGCAGAGCGCACAGGCAGGGACATGGCAGACAGCGTCTGCAGGCCTGGCCACCATCTGGCCCACAGCTGGCACAGCTCTCCCAGAGGCAAAGGCCTCACCACCTGCTCCCCGCTCCAGACCAGCTGTGGGACTCACGGCCCCAGGTTGGAGCTGGGAGGCCTCCTTATAACCTCCAGGTGTTACAGAGGAGGAAATTGAGGCCTGGGGGATAGGAGATGCCTTGCTTTCCTACATCCTCACCCTGGGGCCTCATCCACCCTGTCTGCCCTTCACCATTGAGTGGCCTCAGAGCAAGCTGCTGACACTCGGGCGCCTCCTTCTGCTTCTCTATAAACTAGAGAGGTCGCCATCAAATAAATTCTCACAATCTTTGCTATTACCCTTCGTTGTGCATCAACTTCTTATGAGCCTCGAGGCCTTGAGTGGGTTGCTCCAGCTCTACACATCAGTTTTCCCATCTTCAAAATGTCCTTGTGGGACAGAGCAGAAGCCCAGATAAAATAAGCAATGTACAGGGCTCAGGGCCACTCAGGTAGTAGATCCTAACTCCATGCCAGCTGTGGGCATCTCCCCTCTCCCACACTCACTCTTCGACCCTCAGCCCTGCTTGATTTTTCTATCTAACAAACTCTGCATTTTAGGTTTCCTTGTTTTAAAATGGAGATATAATTCCCATGCCATAAAATTCACCATTGTAAAGTGTACAATTCAATGGCATTCAGTGCATTCATGATGTCATGCAATCAGCACCTCTATCTAGTTCCAAAACATTTCCATCACCCCAAAAGGAAACCCCATCCCCGTTAGCTGTCACTCTCTGTTCCCACTCCCTCAGCCCCTGGCGATCACTAATCTGTTTTCTGTCCCCATGGATTTACCTATTCTGAACATTTCATATAAATGGAATGACATGTGTCCTCCTGGGTCTGGCTTGTTTTATTTTATTCAGCATAATGCTTTTGAGGTTCATCCACATTGTAGCATGTGTCAGTGCTTCATTTCTTTTTATGACTGGGTAATATGCCATAGTATGGGGATTTCCCTGGCAGTCCAGTGGTTAAGACACTGCAATTTCACTACAGGGGGTGTGGGTTCGATCACTGATCGGGGAACTAAGATCCCACATGCTGTGCGGCATGGCCAAAAAAAAAAAAAAAAAAATTCCACAGTATGGATGGACCACGTTTTGTTTATTTATTCATCCACTGATGGACATTTGGGTTGTTCCTCTCTTGGCGATTGTGACTAGTGTTGCTGTGAACATGCGTATACAAGCATCTGTCAGAGTCCCTGTGTTCACTTTTGGGGGGGGTACATACCTAGGAGTGGAATTGCTGGATCACAGGTTAGCTCTATAAGGAATTTTTTGAGGAACTGTCTTGCATTTTCTTTTCTTTTCTTTTCTTGTTTTTTGGCCTCATGGCATGCGTCGCTTGCAGGATCTTAGTTCCCCAATCAGGGATTGAACCCGGGCCCTCAGCAGTGAAAGCGCATAGTCCTAACCACTGGACCACCCGGGAATTCCCTGCATTTTCTTTTCTTCCTTATCCTCTGTCATCTCCTCAAGGGATGGGGACTCTGTTTTCTTCCTGGCTACTCCACAGAGCCCTGGGCAGCACCCAGAATGTTAAGTAAATACACGATGCATGAACAAATCAATGTGACTCTTGGCTGAACAAGAACTCTTAGGTTCTCTGGGTTCTCAATTTCCATATATGTGAAATGCGAATGGACTCAATCCTTCCCTTGGTAAGAATTAGTCCTGGGCTTCCCTGGTGGAGCAGTGGTTAAGAATCCACCTGCCAATGCAGGGGACACGGGTTCGAGCCCACGTCCAGGAAGATCCCACATGCCGCGGAGCAGCTAGGCCCATGGGCCACAACTACTGAGCCTGTACTCTAGAGCCCGCAAACCACAACTACTGAGCCCACACGCCACAACTACTGAAGCCCATATGCCTAGAGCCTGTGTTCCGCAATGAGAAGCCACCACCATGAGAAGCCCATGCACTGCAACAAAGAGTAGCCCCTGCTTGCCGCAACTAAAGAAAGACTGTGCACAGCAACGAAGACCCAACGCAGCCAAAAATAAAATAAATTTAAAAAAAAAAAGAAGGAAAAGAATTAGTCCCCCTTTCTCCAAAAAGGCTGTGAGCCTGACACTCAGATGCCCACAGTATAAGCACCATGGGCTGCTAACTCGCCCCAAGCAAACAGTCACCAATTCTGCATTTCTTCCTCCCACTGCTGCCTCCACAGATGCTCAATGGCCGGAACCTGAACAGCAGAGAAGGTCAAGTGCAGAGATGGGGAGGGGCTCCTGCAGTTACACAGCAATGGCTTTGGGCTCTGCGCCTTAAGGAGTGGGCCGTCTGGGAGGCTGAGACAGAGACAGCTCTGGGGAGCCCCACCTCAGTTGGAGCACTGGGGGCAGACGCCAGTCCACAGCCAGGCAGGACCAGGACTGCTGCTTAGAGGTGAGCCAACCCCAGGGAACCTCATGCAGGGTGGGCAAAGGAGGCCCCAGTAACTGATCCCCAGTGGAAGTGGGCTCTGGGCGAGGGGAGGAATCCCAGCTTCCTCTGTTGTTACTATTAATAACATAGTAGCCACTATGGGCCAAGTGTTGTGACATGTCCTCCCAGAAGCTTCTTCCTATGAGCCAGGGGTCCTGGTAGCTCCCCAGGACCAAAGTCACATGTGAGTGTCCGGCAGAGCCCAGCCTCAAGCCAGATCCAAATCTCACCTCGTTTCAAATCTACACTCTTCACAGCTGACTCATCCCCTCTCAGCCTCAGTTTTCTCATCTTTAAAATTGGCGTACACCCAAGGGACGTGAAATCGGGTGTTTAAACAAATACACATGCACACATGTTCACAGCAGCATTAGTCACGACCGCCAAAAGGAGGAAACAGCCCAAGTGTCCATCAAGTGACAAATGGATAAGCAAAATGTGGTCCATTCATACAATGGACTATTACTCAGCCATGAGAAGGAATGAAGCTCTGACACATGCTATAACGTGGAAGAACCTAGAAAATATGCCGAGTGAAAGAAGCCAGACACAAAAGGTCACCTTTTGTATGATTCCATTTATATGAAATGTCCAAAACAGGCCAATCCTTAGAGACAGAAAGCAGACTGGTGGTTGCCAGGGGCTGGGGGAGGGGGGTGGGGAGTGGCTGCTAATGGGAACAGGGCTTCTTTTCGGGAAAAATGGAAATGTTCTGAACTAAACAGAGGTGATGGTTGCACAATATCGTGAATGTACTAAATGTCACTGAATTGTTCACTTTAAAATAGTTAATTTTAGGGAGTTCCCTGGTTGCCTAGTGGTTAGGATCTGGTGCTTCACTGCCAAGGGCCTGGGTTCAATCCCTGGACGGGGAACTGATACCCCTCAAGCTGCGCAGCAAGGCAAAAAAAAAGGTTAATTTTGCATTATGTGAATCTCACTTCAGTGGGAAAAAAAAAGGGGAGGGGCATAGAGACCACTTCCTTCCAGGATTGTGAGTGGGGCTCAGTGACAAATAAACATAGTTGCCCTTTATCTTGCTCTCTCGCTGTCACCCCAGCCGGCCTCACTGCAGCGCCCCCTTGAAGTCAGATCTGCACCGGGTCCACCTTCTCTAACTTTACCTGCCATCTAGAACGTTTCCTGCCTGGGTCACCCTCCCGGGCCACCACCATAGCTATACCTCCTAAGATCATACTGGGTACTCGGTGACCTCCAGACTTTGACCCTCATCCTCACAACAACCTTGCGAAGTGGGGAAAGTGAGACTCAGAGAGTGGAAGCATCCTGCCAAGGCTCAGGAGCAGGAAATGGAGCCCCCAATCTCCGACTCCGAGGCTATGCCCTCTCCAGCACCCCATGCTGACTCCCTCTCCTCCTTTTCTTCAGGCATTCAATGAGCACTTATTGACAGCTTCCTATGCCCCAGACCCTGTGACGGGCACGGAGTACATGCTCCAGACAAGGCTGAGACAGCCCTACCCCCAGGAGAACAGTCTCGCTGAAAAGAAATTGAACAAACACCCTCACTGTACTGGGTTGAATGGTGTCCCCCCAAAGACATGTCCACCTGGAACCTCGAAATATGACCTTTTTTGGGATAAGGGTCTTTGCAGATATAATTAAGGTAAGGATCTCGAGATGAGATTATCCTGGATTGGGTGAGGGAGCTAAATCCAATGACTTGTGTCCCTAGAAGAAGAGGTAAATCCAAACAGAGGGAAGGCCATGTGAAGATAGAGGCAGAGATTGGAGGGATGTGGCCACAAGCCAAGGAATGCCTGGAGCCACCAGAAGTTGGACGAGGCAGGGAAGGATCCTCCTCTAGAGCCTCCAGAGGGAGCACAGCTGCCGACACTTTGATTTCAGACTTCTGGCACGGCAGAAGGGCTGGTCAGTGTGGTCTCGTGCACCCTCCCATGTTCTTCAAACCCACCACAGGTCTCTTCCTCCAGGAAGCCTTCCTGGCTGCTCAGCAGAGACCCCATTTCCCCTCTGCCTAGTCTGGCTGCCTAGCCTGTGTCCAGATTGGGGCCTTGCCATGTTTCCAGCCTCTTGAATCCAGCACTGACTGGCAGCAAATCTGTCGGTGAATGAATAATATTTTCTTGTGCTGGCTCTGCTCTGGCTTTCCTTCGTTGCTTCCAGCCTTGCAGCTCTCTTGGGCCTCCCAGTGTCCGCACTATCACCCCAGAACCCAGCCCCCACTGGCTTCTCCTACAGGGGGAGAGGGTCCCCAGCCCGAGCTCCCTGTGTGTGACTTCTTTTAGGGAAGAGCAGAAAAACCCAACATTGAAGACAGATGGAGCCGAGTTTGCACCTTCTCTGCAATTTTTTTTTTAAGTTACCATTTACAGAGTGTTTTCAATGCCCAGAACTGTGCATTCTCGTGTATTCTCACCACACCTCTGAACGGTTATTAGTGTCCCCATTTTAGAGATGGAAACGTGATGGCTCTTACGCTCATCTGGTGGGAATGTCAACTGGTACAACCACTTGGGACAGCCGTTTGGCAATATTTGCTAAAAGGGAGTATTTGTACACTCTGTGGCCTAGCAATTCCAGCCTTGGGCATTTTACGAGTGTCCTGGGGCTGCCGCAACAAATGACCACAAACGGATGGTTTAAAACAGAAATTTACTCTCTCACAGTTCAAGAGGCCAGAAGTCCAAAATCAAGAGGTTGGCAGGGTTGGTTCCTTCTGAGGGCTCCGAGGGAGAATCACGCCTCTCTCCCAGCTTCTGGTGTTGTCTGCCATTTTTGTCATCCCTTGACTTGCAGCTATACCACTCCAATCTCTGCCTCTATCTTCACATGGCCTTCTTCTCATATCTCTCTGCATATTCATTTCTGTCCCTAACCAAGACACTCTCACTGGATTTGGGGCCCACCTTAATCCAGTTTGATCTGGATTCTTAGCTAAATTCCATCTGCAAAGACCCTATTTCCAAACAAGGTCACATTCTGAGGTTCCAGGTAGACATGAATTGGGGGGGATTTGGGGCACCACTCAACCCACTACAGGTATCCCTCCAACAGAAAGGAGGACAGGGATTCACCAAAATATGTAAACATAAATGGTCATAGCAGCCCCAAACTGGAAACAGCCCAAAGGTTCATCAACAGGTTGATGGATAAACAGACAACGACATGGTCAGTGGTGGAATACTATGCAACAAGGAAAAAGAATGACCCACTACTACATGTATCCCACAAGGGATCTCACCAACGCTAAGCAAAAGAAACAAAAAGGACACGTGTTGTGATTCCATGTACTTGAAATTCACAAACAGGCCACACTAAACTGTGGTGACAGAGGTTGGGCCAGGGGGCCACCTGGTGGGGATCATCAGGGAGGCAAATCAGTGACCACAAAGGGACACGGGGCCTTGGGGTGATGGAAATGTCCTATATCTTGATTATGGGGCAACGGGGGATTACATTTGTCAAAATTCATTGAGCACTTAACATGGTTGTATTATTAAATGTAAAGTTTGCCTCATTAAAGCTGATTTATTAAACAAAAATAGGGAGTTCCCTGGTGGCCTAGTAGTTAAGATTCCGGTGCGTTCACTGCCGTGACCCAGGTTCAATCCTTGGTAGGGGAACTGAGATCCTGCAAGCTGCATGGCACGGCAAAAAAACAAAAACAAAACAAAACAAAAAAACAGGTCGGGGCTTCCCTGGTGTACAGTGGTTGGGAATCCGCCTGCCAGTGCAGGGGACATGGGTTCGAGCCCTGGTCCAGGAAGATCCTACATGCCGTGGAGCAGCTAAGCCTGTGTGCCACAACTACTGAGCCTGCGCTCTGGAGCCCGCGTGCCACAACTACTGAAGCCCGTGCATCTAGAGCCCGTGCTCCGCAACAAGAAAAGCCACCGCAATGGGAAGTCAGTGTACCACAACGAAGACTAGCCCCGGCTCGCCGCAACTAGAGGAAGCCCGTGCGCAGCAAGGAAGACCCAATGCAGCCAAAAATAAATAAATAAATTAATTAATTTTTTAAAAAAAGCAGGTCGGATGGAGCCAAGGGGACAGAGGTCAGATGTGGGGCTGCCTCTGGGAAGTGACTGGAAGCGGGCACAAGGAAGCCCCTGGGGGCTGGTGGGTACTCTGTATTTGGGTCACAGGAGTGTTACCATTCATTGGGCTGCACAGTAAAAATGGGTGCACCTTGCTGTTTGTAAGTTACATTGGATTGAAAAGAAAAAACCTGGGGCTCAGAGAGGTAAGTAACTCACCCAAGGTTCCAGCAGGATAGTGTGAGAGCTGCCTACCCTGGAGCTCATCACCACCTCCTGGTCTCATCACCCCCTCTCTCCATTCAATCAACAAGCACTTATTATGCACCTAGGGATTCAACCGTAAGCACACGAGACCCGATCCCCGTCCTTCATGTTCCAGAATATTCTGGAATGTATATTCTAATGGGAAGGACAAACCTGAGACATACAAACCAATCAATGGCCAAGATCTTTCCAGATGTGATCATTGCCATGAAGGCAATGGGCTGAGAGTGACCGAGCGGGGAAGGACTGCTTTAACCAGGAGGTTGGGGAGAGCCTCTTTGAGGAGGTGATGTCCCAGCTTTAATAAAGCAGGAGACAGAATGTTCTAGGGTGTTCTGGGACATTCCAGAACATTGTGGAAGGGCCCAGAATGTTCCAGAATATTCCAGGGGGCGGTACTGTGTATGGATCAAGCCGGGTGCCTGAAAGAGCCTGAGGAACAGAGGTGAGACCACATTGGCTGGGTTGACATGGGCAAGGCTTGGAGCTAGGAGGGAGCGTGTTGACAAAGATGTATTGACAGCAGCCTCCTCAATGTGTGGGACACAGCTGTGACCGAGACTGCTACAGTGTCGCATCATTTATTAAACCAATCATCACACAAGCAAAGAAGCCATAACTTAATTGTCAACATGATAGAGGCTTGAGCTGGAGCGTAGTGAGTTAGGGGGGCTGGGCTGAGTCACGAGTTCAAGGAGAGACATTCGGGCTGAAAAGTTGGCTAGGAAGAGATCAGAGTCTTCCAGCCAGAGGGAACAGACTGTGTGGGGACTGTTGGAGCCACAGGAACCTGGTGGGACTGGGTGTGAAGGGGGTGGTGGGCAGCATCACGTGACACAGGACCCCTGGAGACTTCAGTTTCCCTGTTGGGCTCACACTTGGCCCCAAGCAGGGACTTAAGCAATCCTCAGCTGGGATCTGACTTAAGCAATCCTCAGCTGGGATCTGGCCTGCACCTGCCCCCCTCACAGAAGAGAAAGACATGAGTCCCCATTCTTCCCTCCAAGATCTTGCAGAGTGTCTCCAGGGACGCCTCCCTCCCTCCCTTCCCACCCCTAGGCCCAGAACTCAGGCCTGTCGCCAGGGAACCAGGACCGCAGGTTGCCATGGCAACCCTCACTACCCAGACACATGGGCGCTCCCGCTTGTTGCCATGACACCAGCCACCCACCCACCTTCCACCAGGCCTGCACTGGGGTACGAGAGGAAGGCGGAGGGAGCGGCAGAGAGGGTGGCATCCCAGATGCCTTGCGGAGCTGGGGGGAGGGCTGGGGACAGACGAGGAAACTGAGGCTCAGAGAGCTGCAGCAAGTCAGGACTTATCTGTGGGTAAGCTCTGTGGACACCTGCCCCTGGGAGGAGCCTCTGATGGAGGTGAAGGTCTCCCTCTCTCCTAAGACTCCAGAAGAGTCTTCACTTGGCACTTGAGGCCCCTTCTCCAGTGAAGCCCTCAGAACGGCAGGTTATGTGAGTAGGTATTACTTTTCTCTGAATGTACACACACACCTTCAACACGCATACCCGTGCACCTGGGACACCCTCCCTTCTCCCCGGATTCTACCCATCCTTCAAAGCCCAGTTCAGCTGCCACCTCTTTCAGGCAGCCATCAGTCACCACCAGCTTGGAAGGGAATCCTCTCTCACCTCCACACATCTACAGGGCTCACAGTTTCTACCCGCACCAAATGGCGTTACGCATTCCACAACTATGAGGGATCCGATCTGGGCCCAACCCTGGGCTGTTCACCGGGGTTTCAAGAACTAATGCACTAGGGACTTCCCTAGTGGCGCAGTGGTTAAGAATCTGACTACCAATGCAGGGGACGCAGGTTCGAGCCCTGGTCCGGGAATATCCCACATGCCGCAGAGCAGCTATGCCCGTGCGCCACAACTGCTGAGCCTGCACTCTGGAGCCCACGAGCCACAACTACTGAGATTGGGTGCCACGCTACTGAAGCCCACGTGCCTAGAGCCACCGCAATGAGAAGCCCACGCACCGCAACCAAGAGTAGCCCCTGCTTGCCGCAACTAGAGAAAGCCCGTGCGCAGCAATGAAGACCTAATGCAGCCAAAAATAAATTAATTAATAAATTTTAAAAAAATAATTAATGCACTAGGGAATTCCCCAGTGATCCTGTGGTTAGGACTTCATGCTCTCACTGCCAGGGACCCTGGTTCAATCCCTGGTCCGGGACCTAAGATCCTGTAAGCCATGAAGCAAGGCCAAAAAAAAAAAAAAAGATTTAATGCACTAGACACACAGCAGCATACAAACAAAGCTCTCTGCCCTTGCAGCTCAGTCTTGAGAGAGGGGAGGGAGGACAAAGAGACCGGGATCAGTCACAACTTTTCAGTTCCAAGGAACCCAACACAAACTGGCTTAAGCCAAAAAATCAAGGACAAGATGGCTTCAGGCACAGCCTGATCCAGGACTTCCAGCAAAGGCATGAAGATACTGTCTCTTTCCATCCCTCTAGCTTCGGACTGACATTCTCCCAGCTCAACAACCCCACTTAACAGGGCATGTCTCTCTCCCAATAAATCCCACCAATACCAGAGGAAGCTTGGGTCATGCTGCTCAACTTCCCCTGAGCCACATAGCTTTGATCAAACCAAACCAGAGTTCTGTTAGAGAGCAAGATGAGGGTGACAAGGTGACAGGTAGATTCCTACCAAGTCTATGATGGTGTTCTGAGCAGAGGGAGCAACTATAGCAAAGGTCTGGAGGCTGGAACATTGATGTCCCTTATGTCTTCAGACTAAAAGTTTGGAGGAACATAAGAGGTGGTGGCTGCCAGCTTGGTGAGGATTAAAAGCCCTTAAAAGGTAAGCAGAGGAGGTACTTCCCTGGTGGTCCAGTAGGTAAGACTCTCGCGTGCATGCCGCAACTAAGAGTTCACATGCCACAACAAAAACAAAAAAAATCCCGCATGCCACAAGTTAAAAAAAAAAAAAAAGAAAAGGTAAGCAGAGGAAATTAGGTGGTGTCCGAGGGCAACAGGGAGCTTGTAGGAGAGGGACAAGGTCAGACTTGTGTAGAGAATGGATGTGACTAGGTGAGGCTGCTTCTGGGGTCTGAGAGGGAAACAGGGAGACACCCAAGCAAAAATAATTACTGGTCACCTGCTCCATGCCAGTTCACATGTGAGACCCTAGGGAGCTGCCTTCCTGGAGCTCATAAAATTATGTTAAACGAGGCTGACATTGAAGCAAATAATTATTAATCGACTGTAAATGTGGTAAGCACAGGGAAGACGAACGGGGAGCTGAACATGGGTATAACAGGGGATGCTGGCCGAGTCTGGGGTGGTGGGGATGTCTTTGGTTGAGGAGGAACCCTTTTTGTTGAGAACTTTGGTAGAACAGGGCTTCGAGGGTGTTGCTGGCAGAGGGAGATGCAAGTGTAAAGGCCCTGGGGCTGGAAGAAACAAGGTAGGTTCGAGGGATCCAGAAAGAACCCATGTCAGCAAGGGACAAAGCCTCTGTAGAAGCGGTTGGAGATGCTAATTGGGCCAAGTCATGGGGGTCTTTGTTGGTTCATGTGGATATTTGGGCTCCTCATGGCAGCACTAGACCCCAGAATTAGGGTAATCATTTAAATAGATAATGGTGATAATCGCACAACATTGCAGATGTACCTAATGCCCCTGAATTGTGCTCTTAAAAACTGGCTAAAATGGCAAATTTTATGTGATGCATATCTTTTACCACCACGAAAAAATAGAGGAAAAACCTTAAATGTACATCAACTCAAACTAAAGAACCAGGAAACAGTCCTTGAGTCGCACTAGCCAGGGCTGTGCAACACCATGTGGCTGCGGGTGGCGCAGAAAGAACGTTTCCGTCATCACACAATGTTCTGCTGGGCAGCGCTGGCCTGCCATCACGTCTCACCTCTGCCCAGGTCTTATTTCCTGGTGACATTCCCGGGGCTGCTCTGAAACCCTACACTGGGCCCAGAAATGTACTCAGGGGCCTAAATTGTCTTTATGTTGAATCCTGATGCTCATGATATCAGGCAGGGTCCTGGCAGCAAGCAGGAGCCAGTCAGAATGGAAGATTCAGGAGAGCAGTAATAAAGGGGATATTTACAAAGGCGCCGCAGGGTTGGGTAACTGACATGGGGTGGTGCAGCACACAGGATGGGCAACAGTGGGGAGCTGTTAACACGCCCAGGCTGAAGGCTCATTTGGTGGAGTTGTGGCATTGGGTTGGAGGATGCAGGGAGAGAAACAGGGAGAGAAACCCCCAACTTCTCACTCCTCCTTCCTTCCACCTCCTGCTGGTGGCCCCCAGGCTGACTCTAGCAGAGGCTGAGGGCCCAAGTGAATCAACCTCCCAGGACACCGGGCGGGGTGAAGGGTGGTGGGGCAGATCATCAGCCCCACTCAGCTCTCTCTAACTCACCTTCCCCCAACCAGTCACTCATCACCCACAGGCCTCCATCAGACCTTGGAAATCTGTGCCACATTGACCACCATGTCCCTCATCCCAAACTCTTCCCAGGAGATGCGGCCCCCACCAGCCAAGAATCTCTGGTTGCCAGCAACAGAAACAACTCTAGCCTACTTAACCAAAAGATTTACTGGGAGGATCTTGGGGAGTCTGCAGAATGGACAGGAAGGATGGAGTGCCATGGCTGTGGCCTCATCAGGGTGGGCTGTTCCTGTCCTACAAGACTCCTCTTGAATGCAAAGTGCAGGAAAGAACGCCAAGTCTGGACCTCTTGGGTAAGGAAGGGGAGAGAACCTGTGGACAGGACCCTGAGACTGCCCCCAACGGGGCAGAGCTCCATCCCAAAAAGAAAGGCAGATGGAAGCCAGGTGGTGACAAAGTTAACAAATGTCCTCTTCAAGATGTGACCTGTCCATTTCACAGGAGCCACATGGAGGCCCAGGAAGGGGCACTGACCCACCTGGGCCAGGCAGGTGGCCCAAGCCGCTTATCCAGAGTCACCCCTAGTTAGGAATGTGATGTGCGCTGGGTAGCAGAGGGGCTGTCCTTCCAGGTGTCAGCTGGTTCTCACCACTCAAGCCACGGGGAGTTCCCGAAGTTCACCTCCCGCATCTCAGAAAGGGCCTGGTGGGCAGGGGTCATGGCCACGTTCAGGCCAGTCCCCAAGAGACAGGTGGAAAGACCAACAGAAGCAGGCTCAGTCCAAGATGGGTTTTATATCATGGTTTATTCCTCCTGACCACCATGCTGCAACTCCCAGCCTGGAGCTACCCACCACCTCCCCTCTTGGGGGTGGGGGGCCTCCTCTCACGAGGCTACATCTCCGGTGGTGGGGTGGGGAGAAAGGGGGAAGCCCAGGAACGAAGCGGCTCCCCTGTGGCCTCAGCCCCCCAGAGGGGAGAAAGGAGGAAGGACGTAGGCAGCACAGAACTGGGGTTGAAATACTCAAGAAGCTACACGATAGAAGACAAAAGTAACACGCTCTGGGGAAGCGGGGTGTGGAGGAACCAAGGTCAGATCCTGCCCCCCAGGAGGGGCAGGGCAACCCCAGGATGGGGGGGGGAGGGGGGAGGGGTGGGACTGGGAAGAGAAGAAGAATTTGGGGAGAGGAGGAGCCCAAGGACCGTCCCACCCTGACCCGGACTCCTAGGCAACGGGCAAGTGAGACCCAAGGAGCTCCTGAACTTGGCAATGGAGGCCTACAGCTTGGTCAGGTCCAGCTTCAGCTTGTAGGGCGGGGGATTGTCTGCAAAGGCGTGCGACGGGGGAGGGTATAGGGGCCAGTCTGGCTCTACCATAAAGCCCTTGTGCTGCTCCAGAGACAGGGGCTGCAGGGGGAGGAAGAGGGAGCGAGGGCTATGAGTCCCCAACCTGGCAAGGCTCCTTCCCACCCCTGACCTGAGGTTGCCCCTACTAAGGGTGGGAGTTGTTTCCCCCATTTCATAAGGGAGTGAAGAAACTTGCCTAATGTCACGCAGCAAGTCAGGGGTCCCTGCCTCCATGGGAGAGGGGGCGGCTCTATCCAGACGAGGGAGCAGTTCTCCTCCCACCCCTGCCTGTGGGCCCCACCCACCTGGAACTTGAGGTGCTGGCCGGGTGCGGTCACCAGGGTGGAACAGCTCAGCCACAGCATCACCAGCACGGAAAGAAAGAGGCAGCAGGCCAGGATCCAGCGAGGAAGCCCGGAGCGCCTGCCCCACCCGGCAGGCACGCTCAGTGGCCCTAGTTGGGCCAGATAGTCACTCCCCTCTGGCCCCACCCCCCTCCACCATCCCCAAGGTTCTGCAACCCACCGGGACATGCAACTGAGGAAGTCGTTGTCCTGCAGCTCATCGGACTCCACCTTGGCCTTGCTGCTGGTCTTGACTCGAATCTTGGCCTTCCTTACCTTGTCCAAGGGGCCTACAGGGTCTGAGAGAATAGGTCACCTCTCAGCAGCCTCCAGGCCTTCGCCAAGAGGCGACAGCAGCCATGGAGAACAGAAAGGAGGCCAGGACCTGGGGCAATGGGGCATGGGGTCCTGGAATAAATCAGAACCCTGAAAGATGGACCACGGACCCCTGGGAGATGAACCATGGAACCCTGGGAGATGGACCATGGAAACGGGAGATGCACCATGGAACCCAGGGAGATGGACCAAGGAACCCCAGGAGCTGAGAGATGGAAATCCCAATCCTCAAGGGTTCATTTGTCAGGAGAACCCCTTGTGACAGTGGAGCCACCTGTGGAAGGAACACGGGTCTAGGCTTGGACCTTACCAACATGCACCTCCAAGGCCTCAGGGTGGGATCCCCGCCAGGTCACCTCCACTCGCTGCAGACGGGCCCCCTCGTGCCCCAGGCTCTCTACCACAGGCTGGGTCTGGGCCAGGAACAATACAGCACAGAGAAGCCCTTTAGAAAGGCACCATCTTGGCCCTAGGAGGCACCTCTCTGTGCCCCCTGTAGGTTACATTGTCCCAAGCCCAGCTGGCACCTAGTTCCCCTGGGGACAGAGAGGACACCCTCTATGGAGCTGTGAGCTGTGATACCAGGGATGCTGTTCCCTGCTAATGTGGGGCCCTGATTTGTCTTGCTCCTAAAGTAGGGATGTGATCCAAGGCATGCCAGTAGAATCACGGGGATTGGCTGAGAGGTTATCACATGACTGAACCAGGGCCAATCAGCTCAGTTAAAACCTCAGAGAGGTTGTCATCTAGAGCCTCAGGCATCCACCCTGCTGTGCGGAGGGATGTGCTTGCCTGAGAATAAAGCCACCAAAAAGGACAGCAGAGTCCAGCAGTGGAGTGAGACACTGAACCCCTGGATCCAGCTGTGCCTGAAGCTTGTCTCCTGTGGACTTTGCATCCCATGAGCCAAGAACCAACTCATCCCACCTTCTTAGCCTGACCACCCAACCACTACTCTAGCGCGGCCCCTGCCAGAGCCCTCACCTGGAACACCACCACCTTCCCATTGTCAGTCTGCAGGTAGTATGTCCAGGTGGAGGAGACGAAGCCCTGCGCCGAGTTGACAAGGTCATTGCAGAGGGTGGAAAACAAGTCCAGGAGCGAGAGGGCCCCACTTGGAGCTTCCAGGACTTTTCTCTGCCAGGGGGAGGCCCAAGGCACAGAAATGTCACCAATGTAGGGCATTAACCAGTGGGAGGGGAGCTGGGAGAATTGATTGTGATCAAAATTCACTAAGTGGTTTGAGGCAACAGGGCTTCATACAATGAACACAGACCTCAGCACTGTATTTGGCGGACTGTGTGCCCTTGGGAAAGTGGATTGCCCTCTCCGAGCCCTGAAATGGGGATGATTCTCTTCCCTCGTGGGGTTGCTATGAGATTTCAACTAGACAATGGTACAAGTGCCTAACATGTAGTAGCTACTATTATTAAAAATATCACCATCATTGTTCTTATTTTGACAGCATCAGGAGAGAACTCAGAATAGGAAGAAATGATAGTGCACTGTGCTTTTATGAACAGTGAAAGCCTGGAAGGGGTGGAGGAAAATGAGTGAAGAGGGAAAGGGCTTTCTGGGGAATCCCAGCCCATGCGTTTCTGGCTGTGATGAAGGATTTCCTGTGCCTCAGCTTCCCCTGATGCAGCGTTTTCTAGACTCTCTCACAGACTATGATAGGTGAGCAGTTATTATTTCTCCCTGGAGTGGGGGGAGGGGTACTACCTGTGTGCCTGGGAGGCTGCTCCCTGCACCTCCGTTCTGAGCCACCCCAGATGAGAGTGGCCACTTGTTCCTCACGAGGAACGTGATTAGACCAGTAGCTGGCATGTAGGTGGTCAGTAGTCAGCTCTTGTGGCACTAAAGATGAGGGAGGTGAGGGGTGGTCACAAGCCCTAGTGGCACTGGCTTTAAATCCCACCTCTGCACAGCCCTGTGTGACCTTGGCCAGTTGCTCTGTGGGCATGGAATGAGGATGACACTGTCTCAGGTGCCTCCGGGTGGCCCAAGGAATTGAGGACAGGCTGAGGTCAGGCCTGGACCAGGACAAACGCTTGCTAAGTAATGTAAACGGTGGCTGTTTCGGCGGCAGCAGGGGAGGGGAGGGGGAGAAGTCACAGAGATGATAATTGAGTCTTGGGATGTGAAATGGCTTAATCAAGGACACCCAGTAGGCCCCGAATGGAATGGAGAGCTTCAGAGACGCTGGATGTGAGTGCAGATTTGGGGGGTAGAGGAGAGGGGGGATGGGCCTGGGGCCACAGGTGGGAGGGCGCCCACCTTCTGCTCCAGCTCGGGCTCGGCTTCGGGCTCCGGCTCTGGATTCTGGCTCCAGCAGCCCTCGCTGCAGGCCTGCTGCTCTGTCTCCTTCACGTAGGCCTCCACACAGGCTGCAAGAGGCAGGAGAGGGGGACTGGGGGCACAGCCCTTCCCAGGCCACCTCTCCCCACCCTGGCCCACCCATCCAGCCCTTACCTGCTTCACACTCAGCCTGTGTGGCATTGGGCTTGGAACTCCTGGCCACGAATCGACAGATGGAGAAGAGGCGGCAGCCTCGCTCGCAAGCACTGATCAGGACGGCCCTATTATGCGCATTCGCTTTCCGGGACTCAGTGGGGTCCTCCTCCAACTCCTCCTGGAAGCGAAGATGTGGGGTTCAGGCCAGGGGAGGGGCAGGAGGAGGGCAGCGCTGGAAGCCCTCATGTGAGGAGGTAGAAGATTTGATCCCCCCCAAACCTTCTAAGGAGTTTGGGATGAAGTTGGGGAGGAGGCCAAGCATATTAGCAGGGGCTCTTAGCTCTGATGAGGAGAGAGGGAGAGGGGGCTTGAGAAAGAATAAACAACGGAGGTTGCTGGGTTTGGGTAATGGCTGGAAAACTGGGGAAGATCGAGGGAAATGGTCCCCCCCAAGGATCCAGGGAGGAGGGCTTCTCAGGCCTGAAGAAGGAGGGGGGGCTCAGAGGAGGTTTTGTCACCCTTCAGGCCTGGGAAAATTGGGATCCGACTGGGGGGGCATGAGGATAGGAGTGGGGGCTGGTAGCTCTGAGGGGGGGAGGAGGAGGATGTGGAAGCTGCTAGGGTAGAGGGGGAGGAGAAGGGGACTGTCAGGCCTGAGGAAAGTGGGGGTTGGACGCCCCAAGGGTCCTTGCGCAGCAGTGTGGAGCCAGAACCCTCTAGGTAGCATCGGGAGCCCCAGTCTCCTCCCTGCCTCAGGCTTGGAGAGACTCCAGCAACACCGAATTCATCGGAAGGACCCGCATCCCTAAACCCTCCCCCATCAGAGGGACCCCACGGCCCCTCCCCTGCGGGAGGAACATCCCCATCCTCATCGGAGGGACCCCCGACCCCTGAGCTCACCACCATCGAAGGAACGCCAGCCCTTCCCCCACCAGAGGGACCCACCCCCATTGGAGAGCCCCCTTCCCTGACCCCTTCCCCCTCCGAGGAACCCTTGTCTCCCACTCCGAATGGGGGGAATCGCATCCTCAACCCATCCCCCATTGGAGAGATCTCTGGTCCTCCCGCTGGCGCCGCATGCGCTTCACCTGAGCGGGCTGCGGATTAGGGTAGCGGTCTCGGCACCGCAGCTGGCAGCTCTGCGTGTCCCCGAGCTGCAGGGCGAAGGGGTCGCGGGCAGGCGGCGCGGGGGTGGCGGGCGGAGGCTGCAGCAGCAGCAACAGGAGCGGCATCAGGGCGACCGAAGCCATGGCCAGGCCGGGCGCAAGGAGCGCGGGGGACGCCGGCTCCTGGCAGGCGCGGAGGATGCGGCGGCGGCGGCGGGGACCGGTTAGCTGACGTCACCCGAGCGAGGCAGCCTGGGAAGGGGGGGTGGGGGATGCGGAGAACTGGCGGGGGAGCGGCGCTGCGGCACCGTCAGGGTGCGGGCAGGGCGAGGCAGGTGGATCGTGGCCCCTGCCGTCTGTCCCATCTCGGGGGTGCCATGACACCTCCCTAGTATCCACGCACGAGGGATCTCAGCCATCGCTAGGGGCCAAAAGGAAACAAATAGGGTGGTAGGATGGGGGAGAGATCTATTCTCCAGGGAATCAAGGAAGGCCTCCCGGATAGGCAACGTTGGAGCTGGCCACGCGAGGAGGCCGAAGGAACAGCGAGGGCCCTGAGGAGGGGATGAGCTTGTTGGAAAAGGAAGTAGGAGGGCGGTGGTCGTGGCTGGAACCCAGCCAGAGAGTGGAGATGGAGGGTCGTGAGTGTCGCAGAGCTGTGTCAGAGAAGGCCTTCTGAAGGTCTGTGTCATCATCTACTTTGGTACCCAAGTCAGAGATCCGGTAACGTGTGCAGTTTGCCTCCTTTAGGAAGCCCTCCCAGACCCTCCAGGGCTCCCCCAGCCTCTCCTCCCTCTGACCCAGCCCTGATCTACAAACCTGGGGGATCTGGTCCCTGCTCTCCCAGACTAGGGGCCCCTCGGCCTGGGGCTGAGAGGGAGGCGGCACAGAGATGTTGATAGGGGCGATGGGGTGCTGCTAAAATTTCTAATTCTCATGGGAAAACTTGGGACAAGCAGGAACATTTCTGACTTCCATCGTACTCCAAGGTGACAAGAGCGTAGCCCCATGAATCTTGGGTTAGGAGGTCCCCCTAGCTTCCTCTCCGGCAGGCATGGGAGTGAGGGCTCCCCTCTAAGCCTGAGACCTTGCAAAAATGACACCCTCCCTCTCTCTGGCGTGCCCCGCGCAGGTGTCTGCCGCCTGCGCATCTTCCATCCACCCTCTGCCTCAGCAGACAGGGCGGCAGCCACTCGGGGTCGGCGTGTCAGAGGGCGCCGTAGGTTCCGGCCGAGGAGGAGGGGACTGGGGGGGTGATGGCTGGCAAGCCCCCTCCCCCGGCCGGCCGCCGCCCTTTCATCTCCGCGCCTCGACCAGCCCCCACATGGCTTAATCAGGCGCGGCTGTGCCTGGCGGACCCTGAACATCTGGATCCCCGCGCGGCCCTCCCCCGTCCCGCCCCTCCCGGGCTAGGCTGCCGCGACCCTGCGGCTAGGGCCTCCAGCCTGCGGTTTGCGCGAGAGCCAGGGAACCCCGCATCTAACCCACCGCGCGCCAGGCCTGCGCCTTGGGAAACAGCCATTGGTTATGACCAATACTGTTCCCCGTTTCACAGGTTGGGAAACCTAGTCCCCAGGACCCCTCCGCAGAGCCAGGTTTCAAGCCCACACATGTCAATTCCAGAGCCCAGCGCACTGAAGCCGTCCACAATTACTGTTCTTCATTCATTCCAAACAAAACACTTCCCAAGTATTTTCTTGTAACAACCTATAAGGAAGAACTGGCAGCGTTGTCCAAGTTACAGCTGAGGAAATTGAGGATCAGGGTGGCAAAGAGGGTCGGCCCGGGTGACAAGCGAGGGAAGCCAAGGGAGGTGGGCAGACCCCTGCCAAGACTAGGAGGTGGGGAGTCAGGGGAATCGGGCTTAAGAGGCGTCTCTTAAACCACAACAGGAAGGAAGGAGACCCGCGCCTTTTTAAAAGCGTAAGGGGAAACTGAGGCTGGAGGAGTTGGGACGCTGGCCTAGGTCGCTGGAGAGGAGTGTGAGGGTTTGATTGCCTCCCACTCACCCCCTTTTCCGCTGCAAGAGGCCGCCTGGGGCGGGAGCGGAAGGAGGACTTGACCCCGGCCCCCCAGGTGAGCCCCCGCGCCCCTCCTGCCGTTCCCGAGGGAGCAGGTCCAGGTGAGGGGCAGGCGGGCCGGCGGGCGGCCGGGGTCGGGTTTCAGGAAATCCGCCGACATTCCTTCGGGGCTTAAGAGGGAAAGTTGACTCGGCACCGCCCCTCGCCCCCCCCCACTTCCTACCCCCCGGGGCGGCAGGCGGTGGGGGGGGGGCGGGGGGAGGGCGCTGCGGCCGGCCTGGGCGTGAATCAGAGGCGGGCCGGGAGTCCGGGAAGCGGCAGCCGAGGTCAGGGCGGGCATCGGACAAGCGCCCTTTATCCCTTGCCGCCCTCGCCACGACCCTGCTGACCCCCACCCCCAAGCCGGGTACAGCCTGGGGAGCGGGCACGGCTCCCTGGCGCCGGCGGCTTGCAGACAGTGGGTGGGGGGAGGGGAAGGGACACAACTGTCACCCCCAACATAGCTGGCGCCTCCTGGAACCCAGACGTCCTAGGTTCTCCAGGGTGCGGAGAGGCAGGGAACCCAGGCCTCCGAGGCCCGGTAAACACTGGCCCTGACCTAGACACAGGCAGCTCTTCACTCCTGAGATCTCACCTCCAATGCCTATGGGGGCTGGATTTTTTTAAGTATAGACTGCACAAAGCTTGGGACCCAGGCAACCCAGCTCCCCAGGCTGAACCTCCAGGGTGGAAATGATAAAGCCCCGCCTTCTCTTGCACACATGTCCTGAACCTAGGTTCTGCTGTCCCAAGCCCACGTCCAGGCGAGCCCCTCACTGTCCCTGCTTCCTGGGCACACTGGCCTGGAACACAAGGCAGCTAATCCCATACTGAGGGGTCTCAACATGGGAGAGGCAGCTCTGTGCCCTCCTCACTCCCAATGGGACCCTGAAGGGGCTGTTACCACTGCCTCTCCCTGGGGCCCCCTCAGTGCCCTGGAATTATGCAGGGAGCTGGGCTGGAGGCTCTCCCCCAAGGTAATCCTTAGGTGCAAAGACTGAGGAGCCCCTCCCTCATGTGGGGCCCTCCCTCCATCTGCCACCTCAGTACATTCCCAGCCACCTTCAAGGACTTGGGTCAATATTTGTCAGAAGTTCCATCAACGCTCATTCCCCTTCCTGCACAAAGAGGTGGTGGGACTGATGAGGAAGGGGTTAAGCCACCTGGAGAACCAAGGGCAGGGAAGGGTGCACCTAGAGGCCAAATCACTTTCCTTAAAGTCAAAGGTTTGAGGTAAAGGTCACCCAGAGGGCAGAGGGTATGCTCCAAGGAAGGGCTGGGTGAACAACCCATACCCTTCTACAGGTAAGGATCAGAGAGGGGTGGCTACCAGGTTGGGTCACACAGCAAGTCCAGGGCCTGGCTGGGACCCCAGACAGCATGATTCACTGGGACTGAACTTTCTTGCTACTCTGAGGCACTGAGAATTCTCCATCCTTTCATTTTGCAAATGTTCACTGAGCTCTTCTCCTGTGGCCCGCACTGGGCCCAGCATGAGGTCCTAATGGCTCTCAGGGTGCTCACAGTCTGAAGAAAATATCTCAAGAGAAAGATGATGTTCGAAGAACTGTGCTACAAAGATAATTTAAAAAGGAGAAGGGGATGGAGGGTGCCTGGGAAGGTTGGGGGACCCCTCTGAGAATACTTGACCTGTGACCTGACGGAAGAGAAGGTGCTAACTGGGGGGAGATCTGGGGGAACTGCATTCCTGCAGGGGGAAAAGCAAATGTACAAAGACCCCCCTGATAATAAACAAGCCTATGTGTTTGGGAGAAACGGGTGCAGCAGCTGGAGTGGAGTGAGGGAGAGGAAGAGAGAGGATGAGAAGAGAGGAGAAAAGGAGGGGGGAGAGGGTGGCAGGGCAAAAAAGACCTGCTTTGCTTCTTTTAAAAGCTCCTTCTGGGGCTTCCCTGGTGGCGCAGTGGTTGAGAGTCCGCCTGCCGATGCAGGGGACTGGCACGTGGGGTTCGTGCCCCAATCCAGGAAGATCCCACATGCCGCGGAGCCGCTGGGCCCGTGAGCCATGGCCGCTGAGCCTGCGCGTCCGGAGCCTGTGCTCCGCAACGGGAGAGACCACACAGTGAGAGGCCCGCGTACCGCAAAAAAAAAGAAAGAAAGAAAGAAAAAGCTCCTTCTGCCTGCTGTACAGACGAGGGCAAGAGGATTTACCCAGGAAGCCTAGGAGGAGGCTGGGCGGCATCCCAGACGGAGATGGTGGGGCCTGGAGCCGGATGGGGTGGAGGAAAGGGGTCCGAATCTCAGAATGGGGATGTGTTTTGGAATCAGCCAACAGGATTTGCTGATGGATTGGACGTAGGGGATGAGCGAAGGAGAGAGTTGTCACGCGCACCTCCAGGTCTCTGGCCCGAGCATCTGGGTGGATGGGGGAGCCTTTTCCCGAGACTGGGGAATGACTGGGGAGGAGCAGAGACTGGGGAGGAAAATAATCAAGATTTTGCTCCAGAAGCCTGAAGTCCTCCAGGAGGGAGTCAAACGTTGCATGACAGAGGTTGTGGGGGAGGGGGTGGTATATATCCTGAAAACACAATTCCAGCCAAGAACTGCCACCTCCACTTAACTCTCTGGACCACCTGGCAGGTGGGACTATGGCCCCATTTTTCAGAGGTGACAAACTGAGGCTCCAAAAGAATGTGCCCCCGGTGCCAGACACTATGCTAAGTGTTTAGACCGTGGAGCCTTCTGCTACGTTGCAACTTCCCACAGAAACCCTTAGGCTGGCTAGGAGTCACCCACTGTGCTGAGGAGGAAACTGAGGCAGAGAGGCCTGGTGTGCCCCAGTAAACGACAGTGCAGTATGCCAGGGCTTTACTCTCTCCTTCACAAACCCATCCAGCGTCCAGATGGGGGACTAGAGGGGCGCACCCCGGACTCCATCCTTTAATCCTCTTTTCTGACAGTCTGAGGTCTGAGTTGGGGACCCAAGTAGCAGGGGTGGAGGGCAGCCGTGAGCAAACGAGATGGGAACTCCTGAGCCCTCCTCAGACACTTTTACCCGCTTGGCTCGTTAGGGACCAAGACGGAGGGTCCAGATCTCTAAGGGAACCCCTGGAAAGGGGAGTTAGAGCCCTTCCCCTCTGAGGGCACGCGGCTGGGGGCAGGGCTGCGACTCTAACAGCCCGGCTGAAGGCGGCCCCGGAACTCTCATTTCAGGCTCCCCCTCCACCGGGGCCTTGGAGGTCAGGAGCCCTTTTATCGTGGGCGCCCGAATCGGGTGGGGACTAAGAGGAGGGGGGTGAGGCGCCCGGGCCTGGAGGGGTCCCGAAACCCAAGCAGTGGCCAAAAATAATAACACGGAGAAGGATCCCTACGCAAAAAAAAAGAAGACAAACTATGCGTCGCTCGGGGCAGCCGGCGTTACCTGGAGTCGGCGGGCGGCGGCCGCCCGAGCGATTAGTCACTGCGTGGCGCACCCCACCCGCGGGCCGCTGAGCGGATTTTTCGGTGGGGGGGGGGTGTCAGCGAGTCGGGGGGCGCCTCCTTACCGCTCTCCTCCTGGGAATCTGTCCTGCCCCGCAAACGGGACCCGCGCAAGCCCCCGTCCCCTTTCCCACGGGGGCCCATTTCTCCCAGCCTCCCCACGCGGGAACTGCCTACTGAGGCCCCCGGGTGCCCCCAAAGAACCTCAGCTTGGTGCCGCTCGAGGGGGACAGCTGAGCCAGGGTAAGGTCCAGGGAGGCTGTGCCTTGCGGCTTTTTCTCCGTCTTCCCTCCAGCAAAGCCTGGGGCCGAGGCTTCGCGCGCTGGAGGACCAGAAGAGGCGGGATGAAGTGGGAGGGGGAGCGCTGGGCCAAAACCGGTGGGACCCGCGCGCCGATGGCGTGGGGCGGGAGGGAGGGCGACTTTTAGGCCCCTGGGGAGGAAGGGGGGCTGGAGATGGGAGCAGGCGGGGCTCAGGGACCGCTCAGTGGGGGGCGGGGCCAGAGTTCGGGTGGGGGCCGAGACAGAGGATGGGGGGAAGGAGCGGGCGAGGGCTGGGGGCCTCAGGGGACGCCGAAGGGGCACATGGCTGAGAGCAGGGTGCAGGGAAGTGGGCGAGGGTATGGAAACCCGACTGGGGGCTCCAGGTCCCAGATTCGGGGTAGGGAGCCTGGAGCTCGCGGGGTTGGAAAAGGAGGTCCCAGGTCGGTAAGGGTAGAGTGGGGGGTTTGGGGCCGCGGGAAAGGGCGCGTGCGGTGCGCGGCGGGGCGGAGGCCGGACGGGTGGAGCCCGCGGTGCCCGCGGGCTGGCGGGCGGCGGGGAGGCCGGTGCGGGGCCCGCCGCTCGCCCCCCCCCGGGGGCCGGGCCGGGGGCGGGGCCGGGCGGGGCCAGCGGCGCATTAGCGCCTTGTCAATTCGGTTGCTCAGACTTGCTCTGGCCTCCGCGCCCGCGCTCAGCGACGTGCGGGCTACTTGGCCCGCGCCCCGCCTGCGCCCCGAGTCCCTCGCCGCCGCCGCTGCAGCCGCCGCCCGCCGCGCGCCCCCGGCAGCGCCGGCCCCATGCCCGCCGGCCGCCCGGGCCCCGCCGCCCAATCCGCGCGGCGGCCGCCGCCGCTGCTGCCCCTACTGCTGCTCTGCGTCCTCGGGGCGCCGCAAGCGGGATCAGGAGCCGGTGAGTAGCCGGCGCCGTGCTCCCCTCTTCCCGCCTGGGCCGAGAGCGTGCGCCCCGGGGGCAGCCGCGGGGGGAGGGGGCGCGGGCGCCACCTGGACGGCCCGGGAACAAAGGAAGGCGCCCCCGGCGCGGCCCTCGGGGCATCCTCACCTGTGGGGCGCACGGCGCCGAAGTCCCCTGGCCCGAGGGTCCGGCTTCCGCTGCCGAGGCCTTTTTACCTGGGCTCTCCTCTGGAGGACGCCCGAGTCGGCCCAGGGGGGTCGAGGGGCCGCGCGGCCTGGGACCCTCTGCACTCCAGGACGCGGTGGGCGCACGCGATAGCGTCTGCTGACTCGGAGACGCGGGGACCGCGGGTCACCGCTCTTGGGCGGCGGCGCACGCGGTAGGCGCGCTGGGTGCCGGCCCTGAGCGGGGCCCCCCCGGGTGGAGGGATGAGCCCCGTGAGGAAGGCGGGGCGGGAGGGGGCCGCTCTGGCCGCCTGGCGCGCGGCCCGGGGTCCCCGGGGACGCGCCTCTCCGCGGGCCGGCGCCGCCGCCCTCCCCCTGCGGGACCCCGCGCGCGGGGGTCCATGGAGTCCTCTCCACTGGCGGCGCTCAGAACTGTTCCCGGCCACGCTGCGCCGGGCTAGGAGAATCTAGCGAGAGAAATCTTTGTGAGAGAGTGGGTGAAAGTGAGAGGGAGCGGGACCCAGCGAGTCCGGGCACCGCAGGCCCAGCCGTTGTGGGGGGGAGCAGCCACCGGGAGCCCACAGCCCCCGCAGGCCGAGACCCCCGCCCTGCTGGGAGCGCCTGGCCTCCGGTACTCTCCGGTCCCCCACCCAATGCACACCCCCGCCAGGACACGGTCTCCACATCCAGACCCACTCTGGGACACACCCAGAGACACACAAAGACTCACACTGGCTTGTGGCCCGTCACCCTCGCCCTCAGATGTGCACACACTGCATCCCAGATGCACATTCGCACACCATCGGGGCGCACACACACATTCCATCCCTGACACACACACATTCATGGTCACACTCTTTCCGAGGGAGAGGCAACACAGGGCACGCACGCAGGCACAACCTGCCCTGGATGTTCGCAGTCACTCCACACACCCCATCCAGGCACACAAGTCGACCCGGGTCGGCAAACACTGCACCCCAGGTGGGCCTACATTGCGCAGAGCGGTTTGCAGGCTCCCTGCGGTGCTCTTTCAGAAAGAGCAGGGTCCGGTGTCCTGGAGGTACTTGCTGAAAGCCTAACATGCCCAAGGCTCCTGGGCAGATGAGGGGCTGTCCCAGGCCCTTCTGGGCTTCCTGATAGCTCTGCCAGGCAGTGGGCAGCACCTGCGATGCCACCTTTAGTGGCAGGCTTTGTTTCCCAGCCAGCAGAGCAGCAGGCAAAGGTGGTGGTGGTGGAAGGATTGTTGTGCGTGTGTTTTTTCCTTTAAGGGGGAAGAAATTAAAGATTCTCACACCTCGGCAATATGTTTCTACTTACCGTGTGGTGTGTCTTAGCACCTGACCAGCAGGCGGGTGGGTCGTAAAGCGTCTGCAGGTACCAGCGGGACAGGAGATGGGGACCCCCATGGGGACCCCGGATGGAGGCCACCCTCCTGCCTTGCTTGCAGAGAATCTCACACTTTTCCCTTTTAAAACACATGGTGTTCCTTTTTAATAACAGCGGTGGCTCCAGATTGGGAAGGGGGAGAGAAAAGACTTTTAAAGGCCCCAGCTCTGCGGGAAAGGCGGGGAGGCAGGGAGCAGGGGAGGGGGGCTGTCCAAAAGCCTAGCCCAGGGATCTGCTTAAGGGAGCCTTCTAGGAAGCCCCCCAAACCAGGCCAAGGGCCCTCCCAACCTCAGTGGGCTGTCCCCAGCTGCTTTGCCTGGGCTGGAATGTGTGCATCCTGGTCCCAAATGCCTTGGCCCATTGTTTGGGGAGGCCTGGAGGGAGTGCACCAGCCAGCCAGGGACCCCAGAGCTGGGAGGGGCCCTAATTCCAACAGTTGCTAGGCACTGCAGTGTGCTGGGTCCTCTGGACATGGTGAGCTCATCTCATTCATCTCCCCAGCAGGTAGAACGTATTTCCCTCCCATTTTACGGAGGAGGAAACTGAGAACAGGGGATGGGAAGCCAATTGCCCAGGTGCCCCAGCCGAGATGGGCACCCACATCCCAGGAGGAGAAGGTCTCCCTGTGACCTTTCCTGCTGGAGCTTGGGGTGCGGGACTGGCCTGTCCAGGCCCGCCTGGCCTTGCCCTCTTGCCCTGTCCCCCGCCCAGCCCTGGGAGGGCAGCTGCAGCTGCTGGCAGGCAGGCCACACCAGCCCAGGCCAGGCTGGTGTGGCAGAGGGGCAGTGCCACAGCCAGCCAGGACCCCCCTGAGAGCCCCCTTCCTGGCCTGGCCGTGGGGGTGAGTGGGGGACAGGAGGGCTGTGACCCACCCCTGGCAGTTTGAGAATGGGCCTGGGGTCCGGGCAGGCCTGGCCGTGCCTCCCACCCTGCTGGGGGGGGCCCAGGCAGGAAGCGGTGGGTGGGCCGGGGCAGAGACGCTGGCACGCCCGAGTTCATGCTGAAGGAATTCCGAATTAGCGGGCGGCTGGCTGCCTGGGACCTCCGGGGCGGCCCCCTGGCCCCCCGCCCCCCAGCCGCCCCCGCCTCCTCGGCTCTGGCCGGCACAGCCGGCTCCTTCGCACGGACGCTGAGACCTCCGGCGAGCCCTGGGCCAAGCCCCAAACGCAACTGCGATCCCAGGCTCCAGCAAGACATGGCCCTCAAGCCAAGTTTGCCCCGGAAAATCGTCAGGGCTGGCCCCGGGAACTGTGTCCACCCCATCTCGCCCGTTTGGGGCAGTGAGAGCCAGCACAGGGCAGCCGCTGGCATTTAGGGGCCTCCCAGGGAAACCAGGATCACCCTGTCCTTGGCTGCCAGGGAAGCTGGGCTGCCCCTGCCTCTCTGCCCCCCTGCAGTCCTTTCTTACAGCTGCCCGGTGATCCTTTTAAAATATAAATCCCTCCCTTGCTCAGAACCCTGGAATAACTCCTCCCTGCAGGTCTGACCCCCTGCTAACCTCCCAGACCTCATTTCCTACCACCCCTGCCCCCCCAGTATCTTTGCACTTGCCGCTCCCACTGCCTAGACACTCTCTTTTGTATATTTTCATGGCTACTTCTTTCACTTTATTCACATCTCAGCTCAAATGCCACCTCCCCAGACAGGCCTCTTGGGCCATTTAGCTGCCACCCCTGATTCGTGCTTTATTTTCTCCCTTACTTGTTCTCCTAGACATTTATTTGTTCTTTTTCCTACTGCTCCCTTGGATTCAAGGCCCAAAAGGGCGTGAATTTTGGGTATCTTGGTCACCATTGTGCCCTCAGGTCCTGGCACACTGTAGGTGCTCCTTGAATGAATGAATGAACGAATGAGTGAATGAGTCCTCACTACTACTCTGGGTGGAGGGAGAGGCCCCTTCCCAAAGTCTCAGAGAAGTAAAAGAACTGGGTTAACCTCCAGAGTGACCTGGGGGCATTCGAACCCAGCTCAGCCTGGCTTAAATATCCCACAAGGTTGTCCTTAAGACAATATTTTCACTCTTCTCGAACAATCTCATGTGGCGGATACCATGATGCCTCCTTCCCAGGTGGGGAGACTGAGACTCAGAGGGGCATCAGGGGCTTGAACTGTGCATCCCCTCCCCCTCTTCTGTGCCTTGGTTTCCCCTCGGATAAAAACAGCTCTCTCTTAAGTTCTAATCTTTGGACTAGAAGGCTTCTCCAGTGGAAGGCAGGAGGAAAGGCATCAACCACGGCATCCCAGAGGCCCCTGTGCCCAGCACCCAATTCACACACAACCCAGTTTAGGAAGTCACTTCCCATCTGATCTTCCCAATGGCCCTGAGGACCGTGAGTTTTCTTGTTCCCATTTTGCAGATTAGGAAAACTGAATCGAGGGAAAGCATGATGATGGCAAGTCCCTTTGGATGGGGGTGGGGAGCCTAGAGCTTGCCACGGTCACTTTCAATTCCAGCGGCAGCACAGAGACTGACAAATATAGGTTTAAATAGTATGCCCTTCTTCTATTTGGTGACCTTAGGCAAAGGACTCGATCTCTCAGAGCCTTGGTTTTTTTTTCATCCATAAAATGAGCAGGATTCTAGTAAGGGTCAGGGCACCCCTTTTTAGAAGTGCCTTCCTCCCCCCAGAGACACATGTGTGAGGTTCTGGGGGTAGAAGAGAAAGAACACACAATCTGTTACTTCTAATTGTCAAAAATAAAATGAAAAAAAAAAAAAAAGCAGAGTGTGGTGGTTGTCAGAAGTATGTGCAAAGCAAGAGGTACTTGGATCTGAGTGAGGTTTGTAACCACTCAGAAAGCCCTGAGCAAGTCAGTGAGGAAGTGCTTTGGGAGGACCTGAGTTGTGGAATCAGACAGTCCTGAGGCTGAATCTTGGCTTTACCACCAACCTTGGGTTTGTCACTTGACCTAATAGAGCCTCAGTTTCCTTCTCTGTAAAATGGGGACAATCATATAAAGCTCCTTTGCAGGACTACCGTGAGTCTTGGAGGACCTAGGATGGTGGGGGATGCTCAGGGCAGCTCCATCCCAGGCCTGACAGGTGCTCCTCTCTGACCCCAGACACGGCTGTGATCAGTCCCCAGGACCCCACGCTCCTCATCGGCTCCTCCCTGCAGGCCACGTGCTCAGTGCACGGGGACCCACCAGGGGCCACCGCCGAGGGCCTCTACTGGACCCTCAACGGGCACCGCCTGCCCCCTGAGCTGTCCCGAATGCTCAACGCCTCCACTCTAGCCCTTGCCCTGGCCAACCTCAACGGATCCAGGCAGCAGTCGGGGGACAACCTCGTGTGCCATGCCCGTGACGGCAGCATCCTTGCCGGCTCCTGCCTCTATGTTGGCCGTAAGTGGGCCCCCAGGACAGCTAGGGGTAGCTCTTGGGGGCAACATCTCCCTCTGGAGAGGGGCATGAATCATGGGTCCTCTGGTCTGGGGCTGAACAATGGGTATACTGGCATAAGTTGAGAGGTACAGGCCACTAGGGTGGGAATGAGAACCTGGAGACCACCCCCCCACAAGACCATCCTCAAGAGAGCCATGCAGGTGGTCCTGCCAACATCTGCTCTGTCCATCCTCCTTCCGCCCCAAGGTGGGGGCCCCAGCTGGCAGCCAGCA
This sequence comes from Delphinus delphis, assembly GCF_949987515.2. Taxonomy (NCBI): domain Eukaryota; kingdom Metazoa; phylum Chordata; class Mammalia; order Artiodactyla; family Delphinidae; genus Delphinus; species Delphinus delphis. The sequence continues at coordinate 13,022,577 of NC_082685.1, forward strand.
ACTCCCCCTTCCACCTGTCCACGGCGCATCCAGACCCTCAGCCCCTGCACCCCCCTTCCCCAGTTCCCCCAGAGAAACCCTTCAACATCAGCTGTTGGTCCAAGAACATGAAGGACCTGACATGCCGCTGGACGCCGGGGGCCCACGGGGAAACCTTCCTCCACACCAACTACTCCCTCAAGTACAAGCTGAGGTTGGTGGTGGCCCTCGGGTGACATGTGTTCCAACCTGGCTGTGTGGCCTTGGCCAAGCCTTCCCTCTCGGAGCTCTGGTGTCCTCTCTGCACTCCGGGGCTGCTGGGGGGAGGTTTGGGGGCCCAAAGGGACCCTCACATGTCCTCCTCCCCTCCTGCCCCTGCAGGTGGTATGGGCAGGACAACACATGTGAGGAATACCACACAGTGGGACCTCACTCTTGCCACATCCCCAAGGACCTGGCTCTCTTCACACCCTATGAGATCTGGGTGGAGGCCACCAACCGGCTGGGCTCGGCCCGCTCTGATGTGCTGACACTGGACATCCTGGATGTGGGTGAGCCCTACCCCCCCGCAAGGCCAGCCTGGCCCACCTGGGATCCACCCCCTCCCCCTCGGCCCCCACCAGCCCAGCCACACTGCAGCTCAGCTGAGGTCTGCGCTGCTGGTTGGGTTGGGGAGAAGCTAGGCATCCACCCGCCCGTCCCCAGCCCCCTGAAGCAGCCAGGATACCCCTACTCTGTGGAGAACACCTGGCCTGGCTGCCTCCCCCTCGACAGCCCAGGTGTGCTGAGGGGGGCCCCCCGGGGAGCTGGGAGGGGGGCGCCCAGGTCTGGAGGCGCCCCAGGAAGCAGCAGCCTGTAGCTGGGGGGGGCGTGCAGGCGGGAGGCAGGAAATGGATGATCTGCGAGCAGAATTGGGCCTAATCTAATTAGGGTGTTTCTCAGCCCCAAGCAGGCCTGTGCCTTAACCCTTTCGGCCCCTCACCAAGGCCTCAGGGGAAGAGGTCAGCCCTCCCTGCTGCCCAAAGGGCTCCCAGAAGTTTCCTCAGAAGTGTTGCAGTGACTCCGTCCTCCTGCTTCCCACTTTGCTTCCTTAAGTCCTGAAGCTGCAGTGGGCATGTTCTAAGCCTCAGTTGTCCCTTTGCACCGAGCAAAGCCGTCACGTTGAGGACCTTTGTGAAGTTGGAAAGAGCAGGAGGTGGGCAGTGGGGGGCTCGGGGGAGCTTCCCAGGAGTCTGGCAGCCCGAGGGCTCCCTGGTCTCCTGGGCATAATAATAATAATATCATCATGCAGGCAGTGTCTGCTTTTTACATAGTTCCCTGAAGATAGGATTATGTTTCTCCTGTCACAGATAATAATGGTGATAACAGCTAACATTAATTGAGTGCTTCTAGGTGCTGAGTGTTTCCTGAATATTATCTAATGTAATCCACCCGTCCTGAAGGGGGGAGAGGGGAGAACGGAGGCAGGTGCCATCTAAGCCACGTTCCCTGGTGTTTGGACCCAGACAGGGACCAGCCAGGTCCAAAGAGAGCCCGGTGCCTAAGCCCTGCCCCGCCCCCCTAGTGACCACCGACCCCCCGCCAGAAGTGCACGTGAGCCGCGTAGGGGGCCTGGAGGACCAGCTGAGCGTGCGCTGGGTTTCACCGCCTGCCCTCAAGGACTTCCTCTTCCAAGCCAAGTACCAGATCCGCTACCGAGTGGAGGACAGCGTGGATTGGAAGGTGCCCGCACCCACCCCCCAGTTCCGCTCCTCCCTCCTCCTCCTCTCGCCCCTCCCCACCCCAAGCTGCCCCTGCCTCTGACCCTGCCCTTGCCGCCCAGGTGGTGGACGACCTCTGACCCTGCCCTTTCTGCCCAGGTGGTGGACGACGTGAGCAACCAGACCTCCTGCCGCCTGGCGGGCCTTAAGCCAGGCACCGTCTACTTCGTGCAAGTGCGCTGCAACCCCTTTGGCATCTATGGCTCCAAGAAGGCAGGGATCTGGAGCGAATGGAGCCACCCCACGGCTGCCTCCACCCCCCGAAGTGGTGAGCACCCCAACAGGGCTGGGTGGTCCTGGGACCAGCCCCAAACCAGTCTGGGCCTCTGTTTCCTTGTTTCCTTCAAGAGAGCAGAGGTCTCAAACTCTTGGCCCCGGGGGCCAATTGTGGCCCTTGGATCTATTTTCTTGGCCTGTCATTTGGAAAAAAAAAAGTTTGACCTACTGGCAGACTTTTAAAAACAATAAGTTTGAACACAAATATCCTAGATTCCCTAGAAAAATTGTCTAGAAAATGTAATAGGACACAGCCAGAGTTACTCCACAGCCCCCATCAGCAGAGGCTGCCCCTTAAGTCAGGGCCCTTACTCTTTCAGCTGCGCCATTCGCACCTGGCCTGTTTCACCCACATGTACCCCTTCCCCAGCCCCTAAGGGCAAGTAAGTTTGAGACCCCTGCTTCTAAGACGATGGGCTGCCAACTCTCCCTATGACCGGCTTTGATTTCCCCTTCTGTTAAAGGTAGCGGGATGGGATGATCAGGGGCTGGGTCTGATTCCCTTTGCGGTCGGTGGGGGGGTGCGTATCTAAGCCCATGGACCTCCCTTCTCTCCTTTGTGAAATGGTATGAAATCTTATTTGGTACGTCTGGCCTCAGCTTCCCTATCTGGAAAGTGGGGATGATAATCATGCCTGCCTCAGGCTACTGTGAGGGTTAGATGAGAGATAACCCATGGAAAGTGCTCTCATGGTGGGTGCCACCCAAGCGTTTGCAAGTGATAGTTACTGAGACTCCCATCCCCTGCTCCCCCAGTGGTTTCACCTAAGGGAGAGCCCCTTTGCTGAGATGAGGACACCAAGGCCCCAAGGTCACACAGGGATCTGAACTCAGTTCCCTTGAAGTCCTGGCTCATGCTCCTGGGGTGATGGGGAAACCAAGGCCCAGAGAGGATCCCAGAGTCAGGGAGTGGCAGAGCAGGGCTCCAGCCAGTTCCCCAGACCCCATCCCGGGCCCCTCCAGGTTCGGCGGTGGGCGGGAACTAGCACAGCTGGGAGGGGCCTGAGCCTTGGCCCCTGCTCGTGCCCAGCACCTGTGATTCTTGCACGTGAGCCAGCAGGCGGCTGTGTCCGCTGGGGAGGCTGGGGAGGCCAGGGGAAGCCGGCAGGGGCGGTGGGGGCCGGGGCTGTGCCAGGGCCTGTCAGCGGGTCCCCAGCGTTATTTATGACGTGAGGCCGATGTCCTTATCCGCCAGCCTGCTCAGGGCTGGCTGCGGCCAGCGACTGGACCGACAGGCCGGCCTCCCACCTGGCCCTCCTGGCCCACTCCCCATCCAACAGGCTGTACTCTCAGGCCTGTCCTGGGGGCTTGCCCCTCCCCCTCAGAGCCACCTCGAATTCTCTGTCTCCCTTCATCTCTCTGTCACTCACTCTCTTTCCCTGTTTCTATCTTTCTGCCTTTCTTGGTTTCTGCGTCCCTACACCCCCAGTGTCTCTGTCCCTCCCTGCTCTGGCTCTCCATCTCTCGAACCTCTGCATCTCCTTGGCTGTCTCTCATTGCTTTCTCTCTCCCTCTATCTGTCTCTCCTTGCCTCCATCGCTCAGTCTCTGTCTCTCTCTCTCCAGCTCTTTCTCATCAGCGTCTCTCTCTTCCTTCCTCTGCCCCCTGCTCTGTCTGCTTCTCATCCCTTTGGCCCTGGCCTCTCTCTCCTCCCCCCGCCCCCTTCCACTCACACCTGGCTCAGGCCACGGGAATCGGGTTCCTAGAGGGGATGTGGAGGAGGAGCCCCTTCCTTCCCCTGCCCCCTATCTCCTTGGGGGCGCAGCTGGGCTGCAGTGCAGGGCTGGGCCGTGGGGAGGATCGGGTCCCGTAGAAACAGGGTGGGAGGTGCCCTAAGGGAACATCCCTCTCCTGCCCGCGCGCGCCCTCTGCCGGGCGCGCCCTGACGCTGCCTCTCCGCCCCCATTAGAGCGCCCGGGCCCGGGCGGCGGGGCGTGCGAGCCGCGGGGCGGCGAGCCGAGCTCGGGGCCGGTGCGGCGCGAGCTCAAGCAGTTTCTGGGCTGGCTCAAGAAGCACGCGTACTGCTCGAACCTCAGCTTCCGCCTCTATGACCAGTGGCGAGCCTGGATGCAGAAGTCACATAAGACCCGCAACCAGGTAGGAAGGAGGGACGCCCGGGCGAGAGGTGGAGGGGTGGGGCCAGGGGGGTAAACGGGCTGGGGAGGTACGTCCTCAGCCCTCAGACACTGCCTCCTTCCTTCCAAGCACAGGACGAGGGGATCCTGTCCTCGGGCAGACGGGGCGCGGCGAGAGGTAAGGGGGGCCCAGGTGGGTGGGCAGGCAGGGAGACAAGGGCCCCTCCTGGTGGCCGTAGGCCACGGGACCTCCACCCTCAGCCCTAGTTACTGAGGTGCAATCCCTTCCTCCATCTCTCTTATCAGCATTTACGTTAACACCTACTGTGTGCCTGCCCCTGTAGCCCTTAGTCTAGTAAGAGCATCCAGACCCCTTTAAAATGTCCAGAGGGGAATGTCATCCTCAGGGATGAATGCACATAGCCACCCGGTAGCATTATATGAGCGCCTACTGCATACCGGCCCCGTGCCAAGCACACTACCTGCAGGACACCCCATGGGATAGATATTACTTTCCAGAGGGGAAAACCGGTGCCTAGAGAGGGGCAATAGCCTACCCAAGGTCACCCAGCTGAAAGTGGTGGGACCAGGACCTGAAATGGGGCCTCCTCATTTGCTCTGTGCTCCTGGCCCCTCCCAGGCTCCTTGCTAAGCCTGGCTTCCCCTCTGCCTGCAGGTCCTGCCAGATAAGCTCTAGAGGCTGGGGCTGCCCTCCCTGCTGCATGGAGACCCAGGGGCCACCCCCAGATTGGGGGCCACCTCTGTACCCTCACCTCAGGGTGCCCCAGCCCTCTCGGCAGCAGCTGGGGTGAGCACTCTGAGCTCCGAGGGCCACAACAGCTCTGGCCTCCACGTGAGGTGCACCCCAGTGCGGGGAATGTGTGTGAGGGGGGCTGAGCTTCCCAGAACGCCTGCCAGGGCTGGGGGTGAAAAAGGGTCATTACTCCCCCCTACCCAGGACCACTCCAAAGAGTCTTTTTAAATAAACAAACTATTTAGGTGCCCTGACTGTGAAGGTGAGTTTGGGGCTAGAGTGGCCTAGGGTGGGGGCTGACGAGGAATCCTGATGACCCTTTGGGATGGGAATCTTGACCTCCCAGAATTTCTGACTCTCTCCATGATCTGAAATATCTGGTTCCAAACTCCTTGGAGAGTGTGATTCAAAACACCAGAGTTTTTACACTCATGGAGTGGGGGAATCTTGCACCTGCCATCCCTGGCTTTGTGGGATCCCACCGCAGCACAGAGAGACAGTGGAGCAGCTGCAGACGAAAGGTTCTTTAGGTTCTTTATTATGAGAGGTGAGGCGAACTTGAAGAGGGTCAGTGGTCCGGTGGGGCATGACCCCAGCCAGCTGGCAGTCAGGGCAGAGCGCTGTACACCCCATTTCCCATCTCCTCTGGCTTGTCCCTGGGGAGCCACCATCACTCGGCAGATTCTGCATCAAACCTGAGATCCTGGAGAACCTCACTGATCGCTTCCATGGTTTTAATTACCCTACAAGAGTGGACGGGAACTATAAATAAAACCCAGATGGGGCGAATTAGCCGCCGCTGCGCAGCTCCGAAGGGGCTGTAGCCAGCCCCGGGCCCTCTTGCCTGCCGCCAAACCTCCAGGCAGCGCTAGCAGCCAGAAGGACCATTTAGGTGCCTGGGAGGATGGGTGGTCCCACGGGTCCCGAGTGGCAAGAGAAAAGGCCATCTTGGGTGGGTGTGTGCCATCAGGAAGGTGTGCAGGGTGACTGTGGCACATGTCTAGTGGGTGTGCACACGTGTGCGCTTGGGGGGCCAAAGGAAGGAACGTGCAGGCGTGTGCCTGGTGGGGCCTGGGCGACCATGTCCAAGCTCGGAGTTGAGCCATGTGAGCAGGATTGGTGTGTATGAGGTGCGCAGCTGTGTCCTGGGAATGCACAGCGAGTCTGGTGTGAAACTGCATAGCGTGTGTGCTGAGGGAATGTGTGTAGTACATCTAGGAGTCACCAAGTGAGTACTCTGGCGTGCACACCCTAAGGGTCGTGTGCAGATCTGCCCTTGCCAGCCCTGGGGCGCACCTGGCTGGGGGTGGGTGCCCAAGGGTGCATGTGCAAATCTAGCATGGTCAGCCCACTGGGAGGCGGTGCTCACTTCATCTTCAGCTGGTGCATCTGCAGGTTGTCCTGCCCAGTCAGCTCTGGCGTCCCCATCAGCTGCAGCAGGGCCACCTAGTTGGGGAATAGGCAGCAAGGAGGATGTCACAACTGGCAGAGGCCACCCCCTGCCCTCCCACATAGTAGGGAGGAAGAGACACTGAAGCACCGGGAAAGGCAGCGCAAGGGTGGGGCCACAGCAGGCGCGAGTCTCAAGGGGCGGTACTTCGCGCAGAAGGAATCTAGGATTACGTTTAGGGGGGCTCCTGAGGAGAGGGGCCGAGTGGGCGGGCCCTAGAATCAGTGCAGAGCGCAACATGGGCATGACCTCATGTAGGCGGGGAAGGGGAACAGTGGTGCAATCTCAGGCAGGGATAGGTGGGCGGGGGCGGGGGTGGGGTGGGGTGGCTGGGTTGTGAGGGTTGTGAAGTAGGCGGAATCTCAGGGACCAGCCGGGGAGTTACAATCCCTAGACTGGGATTGGGTCTCTAAAGCAGCGTGGCCTGGGAATCCCAGCGTAGAGTGTGATGTGGGCGTGGCTTCACGTGGAGTTGGCCTGGGAATGGTAGTGTATCTTGGTCAGGATTGGCTGTAGAGGCAGAGTAGGCTGGGCCTTGGATCCCTAGCGGGAGGAACAGAACCTAGGCTGGGATCGAGGGTGTACCCGGAAGGGCACCTGGCCTGGAAATCCAAGGCCCCCAATCAGCAGGGAGTTGAGTACCTGTCCTGGGGCATTGGGACAAGCCGGGGGGGGGGGGGGTAGGAGCATTGTAGGGTCGGGGTCTGGGATAGAGTGGGCGTGTCCTGGGACTAAATATCTGGATGAAAAGTGGGGGCGGACTAGGGGGCTAACCCTGAGACTCTCCAGTGAACTTAGTGGATGACTGAGGTGGGGCAGGAAGAGGGGGTGCTGGGGCGCCAGGGGCGGGGTTCGAGGGAACGGAATCTGGTCCCTCCCCCAAGGGGTGCACAGTGGGCCATGGCCCGAGAGACAAGCCGAGGAGTAGGGGGGGATACATGGAGGGGGCGGGACCTAACCGTGGCCAGGCGCGTCTCCTCCAGCTGCTGCAGCCTGCGCACGTGGCTCGCGAGCAGCGGCTGCGCTCGGGGTCCGGCTAGCTCGGCCTCCACCGCCAGCACCTCCCGCGAGGCGGCGGCGAAGGCCTGGGTCACCTCGTGTACTGTGCTCCGGTAGCGCGGAAAGTCGTAGGGCGGGCCGCTGCTCAGGTACTGTCGGTGGCCTCTGCGGCAGGCGGGGATCCTGAGGCTACGGCCCCGGCTCTCAGGCCCTGCACCCGCATCGACCACCTGAAAGCCCTCCAAGTGTCCCCTAAACCCCAGAGTGTGGAGGACGTTCTGACTCCCGCAGGGTAACCCGAAACGAGCCCACTCCCGCGCACGCGGAAGGGAGCGATCTGGTCTCCCCGCAAATCCCGCCCCACCTCTGACACCGCGGCCCCGTGGGGACCCAGTTCCTCCCCCGAGGCACGCTCATCCCCGGAGCGGGCTGTGGGCTGACCCCTCCCCTCCCCTATGCCCTCACTTACTCCTCCAGCCGGCGAAAGGCCTGCGCGCGCTCAGCCTGCAACTGGTGGATGCGCTGCACCAGCGCCCGTATCGCGGCATCTTTCTACGGGGCGAGGGGCACGGCTAGGGTATGAAGCCGGCGCCCCCGCGCCTGCACCGCCCGCCCCGCGCCTGTTCCCGCTCGGGCTGGAGCTCACCCAGGGCCACACCAGCTGCTCGCGCTCCGGGGCTCCAGTGGCTCCTGCATCACCGGGCACCGCGGGGACAGCGGACTCTGCCGCGGCCTCAGTGATGATCATGACTGCGCAGCTCTGGTCCCACCCGGGAGCAGGTTGCTCCGCTGCGCCTGGCGCCCCCTGCAGGCCCGGAGGCCTCTGGAGCCAGCTTGTGGCGACCAGCTAACCTGGAGACCCCGGGGGAAGAATGGGGAGCGAAGACTGGGGGCTTCTCAGGCCTGACACCCTCCACCCACCTCCACCCCTGTGCTTGTTCCCGACTGGCGCCTGCCTTAACGTTTTCGACCTTAAATGTACGGTTCTGTATACAGCAAGGCTGTCCTTCGGCTTGTTTCTATGCAGCTATGTCAAAACCCGACTTCAGGGCTTCCCTGGTGGCGCAGTGGTTGGGAGTCCGCCTGCCGATGCAGGGAACACGGGTTCGTGCCCCGGTCCGGGAAGATCCCACATGCCGCAGAGCGGCTGGGCCCGTGAGCCATGGCCGCCGAGCCTGCGCGTCCGGAGCCTGTGCTCCACAACAGGAGAGGCCACAACACTGAGAGGCCCGCGTGGAGAAAAAAAAAACAAAAACAAAACCCGACTTCACTTCCTCACATCCCATCCCCACTAATATAAAGAAAATTGAATCCAAGAAGTGATAGCCATCATCTAATGCCACAAGGTTGTGACAAGAGTGGGATTTGAACGCAGGTTCTGACACTGGAGAATTCCAAGTCACTGGCACCCACAGGTTCTGTGTGAACTGCTTTGAAGAGGGGGGCCTGTGCAAAAGGCCCTAAGGTGGGAGTCAGTGCAGGGCTGAGGTCAGGGGTGGGGGGTGGGAGGGTTCCTATTAAGTACAGAGCAGACCTGGGAGCTGGACATACACTGCCTAGTTTGAGCTTCAGGAAGCCTCCTCCTCCAGGAGTGGACAGAGGGTAGACCAGAAAGATGGTGGTGGCCTGGCCTTAGGGAGGAGGGGGCAACTGACAAAAATGAAACTCAACTGAGGCCTGAAGTGAGAGCCTTTAGCTGGTACTCCAGGTCTCAGCTGTTCTCAAGCATCACTGTCTAGGCCTGGGTTGTCACCTACAGGAAGCCCCCATCACCCCAAGACAAATAAAAGCATGGCGTTGTCAGGGCACTACAAGCCCTCACCTGACAGACATCAGTCTTGGGTGGGACTCAGGAGCTCCTAAAGGTCAGTCAAAATTGAGAACAGGTATTTTACGCTAGGTGGGGTGTTCCTTCCTACCCCGCCATCCACCTACACCCAAACACCTCCAGGCCCCAGATGTGAGGGTTGTTAATGTGCCTGACCAGGTCCCACCAGTCCCTAGGCTGAGGTTTTTATTCCCATATTACAGATGACAAAATCCAGATGGTTGGGCTCACTAGGCTATGTGGCAGAGAGCCAGGAGTGAGACTTGCCTGTGCTGTGGTTATGACAACTTTAGACATGAAGGGCCGAGACCATGGTCAACTTTACAGGTAAGACAACTGTAACCCAGGACAAAGGACCCCCAAGAGCTATGAAGAACTGAGTGACAGGAAGTCCCTAAGGGAGATGCCCGCACCTCAGCGACCTCCCCACTGGACAGACCAACCACATGGACAACCAGTTACTGCTCCAGTCAACGAAAGGGAAACTTTACTGAGGCCCCAGGGTCATGGGGCTTAGGCAGGAGGCCACCCTGTGGGCAAAGAAGCAGCCGGTGGAGGGGCCTTATTTGACCTTCTTCTTGGGGCGCAGGTTGTTGGTGTGGCCGCACTTCTTCTTGCGGCAGTTGACAGCACGGGGGTGCAGGCGAGCGTAACACCTGTGCAAGGACACGAGCGAGTGGTGAGGGCACATCCCGACCCCCAGCAGGGCCAGCCCACACCCCCAACCTGAAGAGTACATACTTGCGGCAGATCATCTTGTCGCAGTTGTATTTCTGAGCGAGCTGGCGAAGGGAAGGCTCGATGATGCCACCTCGCAGACGAAGCACCAGGTGCAGGGTGGACTCTATAGGAAACGAAGGGCAGAGAGAGACAGTGACTGAGCCTAGGCTCACCACGTCAGTCCCACAGGTGCAGGGCAGCCTCCAGTGCCCTGCAGACCAGAGCTTCTCACGTGTTGACAGGGACACATCAGAATCCGTTGCGTGTTCTATGTGTAGATGGACACACCAGCCCAGCCCAGCCCACAGAACCTCCACCTTGTCATTTCCCACCAGTCCTCGGGGAGTCTGAGACTAATATATATATACATCAACAGTGGTGTCCATCTGGGTTTCCCCAAGGGCAAGGCAATTCTAAGTGGTGCAAGGACCTTTTATTTTCCTAGGTAAGATATTTAAATCTTTTGCTGCAAAAAGTGGTGCCGATTTTCTTTACAGTAATCACATTGAGAAACACAAACACAAGAATTAAAGAAAAAAAGTGAATAAGAACATGAGAAACCATCGCCATTTGGAAATCCTGGTGGAGATCTTGAGATGCTTTCCAGCGATGGAAACAGTACCTTACAAAGCAATACTCCCTAGCCCTATCTGATCCTCACCTTAAGAACAATCCTCCTCTACAGCCCCCTCCCGGTGCTGAAGAGGCTGTCAGCTACCCATCCTGGGTCCTAGGCCCCACTGAGGTCCTGTCTAGCCACCCCACCCTCGTACCTTTCTGGATATTATAGTCTGACAGAGTGCGGCCATCCTCCAGCTGTTTGCCCGCGAAAATCAGACGCTGCTGGTCAGGTGGAATGCCTAAGAAGAGAGCACTTCAGTTACTAAAGCTCTGGCAAGAATACTACCAGCAGATCTCCCCTCCCTCCACAGGGCTGTGCCAGGATCACCCCCAAACTGTCAAAAGGGAAAATGAGGTAGAGAGGACAAGCTGCCTTCCCAAGATCACACAGGGGAAGCACTGGCATGGCTGAGATCTGTCCAAGCACCCATTCCACAAGGGACAGCAGATCCCCAGGGCTGAAGGGCCCCCATTTTGCGGAGCACCCAGCCCCAACCCAACTCACCCTCCTTGTCTTGGATTTTAGCTTTGACATTCTCAATGGTGTCACTGGGCTCGACCTCTAGAGTGATGGTCTTGCCCGTCAAGGTCTTCACAAAGATCTGCATCTCTGCGTCTGCTGGGGAGACAGGGGGGAGAATGGCCGGATGGAGTAGTGAGCACTGAAGGTCTGAGCAGCCCGAGCTCACAGGCTGGCCAGCCTTAGTTCCTGACAGCCCTGTGCCGGCATCGACTTCAAATGCAGGCCCGCCCCAGTGCCTGTTTCCTTCCACCCTCCAAGCCGGCAGCTTCGTCTTTAAAGATGGAACGAAAAGTTCAGGTCTACGGCACCACCTTGCCAAGAACGGTCTGGAGGTCCCATCCTTCCTCTCCTCCGCCAGCCCCCAGTCTGCCTGCAGCCGGGGTGGGAATCCCATCTTAGTAGCATCCCCCCAACACACAAGCTTTCCTCCCTACAGTCCCTTCTCCTTATTCCAAGCTCAGACACCCAAAACTTTGGCTTCCTTCTGGGTTACGCCCTAATCCTCAGACCACATTTCCTGCCTTTGATCCAATCCATAAGTACCAACTGCCAACCACGTGCCTGATACTTGTTTACACAGGTATTTCCGTTTTTTCACTTTCCAAGTCTAGAAAACGGCTGCTACTACCAGACTCTACTTACAGATTTAGAAAAGGAGACAGAGACCCAGCTCAAAGGCTTAATATTTTTAAATGGACTGGCAGAGTGTCTGCCACGAGACAAAGTTACAGTTAATACTCCTCCCCATTAAATCGGATATGCCCCGAAGGACACATCCTCGCCCCAAAGCCTCGTCAGATAGCTGGGGCCGGCGGAGCGGGCACGCTCCTCTTCCAAAGGCCGGCTTCCCTCCCATGGCCCAGTTCGGGCTCGGAACCCGGCCCAGTGCGCCTTGCTAAGCCGCCCCACAGGGCCTAGCTCGCCTAGACGGATTCCAGGCCGCTCCCACCGCTGCCTGGGTCCCCGCAGGCTACCGCGCAACCCTACCCAGGCCATCACCGACCTGCTCCGTCGTCTCGTTGACGAGAAAGAGAGCGGTTGAACCGGAAACCGCCGATTCGCCGCCGAGGGCGCCTGCGCACCGAGCACGCTGCGCGTCTGCGTCACAATCCGCGCCGCGCCGCGCCCCGCCCTCGGCCCCGCCCCGCCCCTATGCTGGGTGCGGGCGCACGAAGCCGCGGTGCCTGTGAGCGGCCGATGTCCACCTGCCTCGGGGTGCGAGCTCCGCCCGTCGGGTCACGTAGGAAATGCCGCACCTTTCCTGGTGTTTCTGCTCGCTGTTTCCAGGCCGCCTGAAGACTGCCCGCACGTAGCGGGTGCTCCGGAAATATTTCAACAGAGTAGGGGAAACTGTTTTGTGCTAAAGTGGAGGCATTAAGCAGAGGGTCTGCAGGTCCAAGACGCAAGGGTCGAGGCAGGAGGCGGCGTAAGGGCCGAACGTGTTGGAGCCACTGGAGGCCGGCCGCTGTGCACAGATGGATTAAAGGGCGGGTCCGTACAGGAGCACGGAGAGCAGGTGGGGCCCAAGGAAATGGGGTGGGACCCAGGGTCTGTTTAGGATATAAGACGGAGGAGACTCAAGGATGGCTAAAAAGTGCTGGGCGCCGGAAAGCGGTGAGAACTGAGAAGTTATCTGTGGGTTTGGCAGCGTACCTTATTTCCTTGAACACTTCCCGGCGCCCCCTATGGACCAGGCAAAAGCAGACACTCTGAAGTCTGGGAAGAGGCCTTTAATAACACAATTTCTAAGTGCTCCAAAGATGAGGGGACTCTGTGAGAGTGTCTGATGGGGAATGAGACCCTCAGCTCTTTGAGGAGCCCACCTTAGGGCTGAGATTTGGAGGAGGAGTTACTCAAGGAGGTAAAGGAATAATGTTGTGGGCACTGGGAATAGCACATTTGAAGGCCTGGTTGGTGACAGGAAGTGGGGTTATTATGGTTGCCACCACTGGAGACTCCCACTCAAAGAAGAGCAGCCCACTTCTTTCCAGCTCAGTGGTGCCTGGCTGTCCATAACCATCCTGTCCCACATCCAGCACTTGCCCCCATTCTGGACTGCTGGGCCCAAGGATGGAAGGAAGCCACTGCTAGGTGCACCCTTCCCTTTTTAGTAACAGAGTCTTTTTATTGATAACTTCCCAACAGCATCTGTAAACATCGGGTACAAAAATATTCTGCTTAACTCTGTTCTCCAAGGTGGCTCGGCTTGCTCCATGGAGGCCCCAGGAGAAGCCTGCTGGGCCCTCAGGGTCCACACCGCTGGTCCAAGAAACAGGGCCTAACCAGGCTCGGTGCTGAGGGGATGGCTAATCTCTGCCTTGAGGCTTCTACAACTGTCTCAGAAACCTCTTTGAGATAATGATTGGAGAAAGTATTCAATACTGTCATTGAGGGAAGGGGCAAGGAGACCAGAATTAGTAGGCACAGGGGTGGGCTGGGGTGAACTCAGACATGACAGTGCTTGGCCACCTTGAGGAGGTCCTGACCAGGGTGCTGGGGCAGAGGACATCTGGCTCTGGTCTCTGGGAACCTTTAGGTGTTGCTCAGAGCAGACCTCAGGCCTGGCTCTGCACCCAACCCGACTCCAGCTGGACTGGTCATCCCCTGGCCTGGCAGAGGGGTCTACAGAAGAGAGATGTTCTCAGTGAGGGAGGAGGAGGAATGATAGATCCCCAGGAATTCCATACCCCAGGGAGGGAGCCTTGTCCCCCAGTGAGCCCCAAATGACAGAGTAGGGTGGCAAAGCTGACTGTCTCAAGGCAGGGTTACCCACTGCCACCTCAGACATCTGGGCAGTGGCACCGCTGCTGCCCTGAGACCCATCCGAGCTCCTGGGAGTAGGGTTACTCGCCCGGCGTCTCCTCGTCATCTGTATGGCTGTGGCCATTGATGGCAGGGGAGCCGGGCCGGACGTGGGACAGGTCCTCGAAGCCGGGGCTGAGGGAGGGCGAGACTGTGTCGGGGCTGGTGTCACATGAGCCTGTGCTCTGTTCCGAGGTGGCAATGGTTGTTGTGGTGCTGGGCGGGATGGGGTCTTCATCCTCGTCTTCCAGGAGGGATGCCTCCGGGATGTCTGGGGGAAGGAGGCCCAGCAGTTGGCTTAGTCACCATGCCAGGCACTGTGAAGAGGGATTAACTGGGCCCAGGACCCCTGACAGCTACTCCCACCCCATGGGACATAACTCAGTTCATTTTACAGATGAGGAAACCGCGGTCCAAGCAGGTGAGAGGCCTCTCTTTAAGGTGAGGTAAGGTAAAGACGCAGGTTCTCTGGGGTTAGGCCTACGCGGGCCCTGGGGGCAAGTCTGAGCGTGGCTCTGCCCTCTTGACTGTGTCACCTGGGCCAGGCCCCTCACCTGTCTGTGTCTCAGCTCCCTGCTCTATAAACTGGGAATGATGGCATTGCCTTTATGCCTGTGGTTGTCAGCGGCCCTGGAGTGGGGAGCTGTTGGCCCATTCTGCAGACTGGGTAAACTGAAGCTCAGCATGGAGGACGCTGTGCTTCCTCTGACAAGTCACTGCCCCTCTGGGCACAGTCCCCACCTCATAGGTGTTTGTGGGTAACAGCCTGGCTCGTAGGGGTATGTGACATTCACTGGGCTAAGGACTGTCATCATTCTTGTCCACATTCCCTCGTGTCACCTCCCCCAAGGGAGGAGGCTCTAGTCCCAACACCTGCTCCGCCGGTTGCCAAGAAGATCAGGCCAGCACTCCCGCCCCTGCCCCAGGTCTTACTGGACCCACTGCCCACTAAGGCCCGGGCTTGGTGTCAGCCCTTGAGGTGACCTTCCAGAAGCCAGCCCTGGGCTGAGGGCCCTGGCATCCAAGGGCACAGAGCCCAGAAGCGGGATGTAGGAGCTCTGGGTGACACTTACGGCTGAAGGCCTCCGGGTGCTGCCTGGCCAGCTTCCCTTTCAGTGTCCTGCAGGGGAAGGGAAGGCACACAGGGCTGAACCTGCAGAGTGTGCAGGCTGGGCCCGGTGCAGGCCAGGAACCTCCCCGTCACTGCTTGTCATACTCTGCTCCAGGGCTGGAGGTAGGACTGGGCGCTCAGCCAGCGGACCTCCCACCCCCAGGACGGATGGCAGCTACCCAGCTGTCACCCAACTTCTGCGTGTCCTTGGTGCTGGCTCTGCGTGCCGGCTGGGCCCTCTACCTGCAATGCCTCATGTCTAAACCTCTTCTACCGGGACAACCTTCCAGGAACTTCCCTTCCCCTTGCCTCAACAGGCACGCCTCTGGGTGACTTGTCCCAGCCTGTCTCTCCATCCCCGGGGTGAGGATGTCTGTGGGGGCCAGGAGTGTTGACTATCCACACCCCAAACACCGAACACTGGCACTCACTAAACTGAGCTTCACAGAGAAGCACCTGCTTCCCTTTTTAACCTGGTTTTTCCTTTTTACCTGAAGTAACGCAGTTCTGTTTACAAAGAATTACAAAAGGCTCTTCAGAGCAGTCTCTCACCCTTGACTATGGCCAGCCAGCACTGTCCCCCCCAAAGTACCACTGCTGCTGCATCCCTGCCTGGGTGGACACACTTATCTCCTTCCTGAGTGACACAGATACACACAAAAGGTGTCAACCCTTGTGGTTCCTACTCTACTCCCACCCCTGCAACACCACACGTGGGCAACCAGCCTGGTGAGATGCCCCAGAAAAGATACGCTTTGATAAAGAATTTATCCGGCCTGTCTTGTGATTTCTGCACAGAGCATGCTCCAAGGAAACATGTTGCCCTCAATCTGTGGCACCTGCTCTGCCAGCAGATGCGGCTGCCCCCGGAAAAGAAGAAGCGGCACAGTCAGCCAGAAATACAGCTGTAGTGCCAGCTTGTTCCAGGCCTCGGCGCCCCAGCAGCAGTTGTTAACGGCAGTAGTGGTGATAGGAGCTCCGGGGGCCGTGTCAAGCATTCTATGTGGCTGGGGACTTGGACACCGTCTTTCTCTGTCCTCATGGAAACCAGCTTGAGAAGGACCCGCAAAACCTGGCAATCTCATTTTCCTCTTGAGAGAAGTCCTGGGTGGAGGCCAAGGGGGACATAAGGCTAGCCTTTCACTGTCTGCTCCTGCCTGCCTTTTGCATTATGGGTCTGGCACTATGTTGCATTTTCAAAAAAGGAATAAAATCTAAATTCAGAAACTCCAAGATTTTCAGATCTTCTCTAATACTAAGTGTGCAATGAAGCCTCCTAAAACAAGCTGAATCTCCCCACCGCCCTGCTATGTGGAGAGGACGGCCCTTATTGAAAAGAGGAGGAACCCTCTTTTCAGGCTCAGAGGCTCAGAGCAGGAGGCAGAGACTGGAGAGCCAAGCACTCACCTGATCCTGCGGAAGATGCTGTCCAGGTCCCGTTTCATCTCCACCAGGGTCCTTGTGTGGTGCAGAAAGCGCTCGCTCATCTGCTGCAGGCGGGCACTTGACAGGTTGTTGAAGTTGAGCAGCATCTCGTTTGTCTTCTCAAAGCGGTCCAGCCTGGTGGCGGAAAAAGGGCACCGACTCCTCTGCTCAGCCTCCAGGTCCCTGCCAACTGATCCTGCTAGGCCCTTTCCTGCTCCATGACCTTTGCGTAGACCATTCCCTTGTCTTGTGGAGCTCTACCTGGTGTTTGAGCCAGCTAGCAAACTCCTATTCAACTTTCAAAACCCTACTCAAAAATCCTACTCAAGTGTACCCTTCTCATGTAGCCTTAACCCTCTCCCTCAAGTAGACTCTTTGACACTCTGACTCCCCTAGCCCCAGCTTCTTTCTCTTGCCCAGCCCTGACACCCCGAGACCAGGAAGGTTCAAGTCTGATTTTGTCGCCCCTCGGCCTGGGAGTTCCCCAGGGTCAGGTCTGAATCTGAACTAAAGACCTAGGAGGGAGATGGGTATGCTGAGACCCAGACATATCCAGCACCACTGTCACAGGGCAAGAAAGGTAAGGTATCAGGTCTGTGCTGGGTTGTAAATGGAAGGAAGAGCCTTTGGCTTAAAGACACAAAAATAAAGCCCCAGGAGACCATGTTTCCCCCGGAAGGTTGTGTCAGCCCTTCTTCCCCACAGAGCAGGCCGGAATTAGGGTGAGGCTATGGTGGACACAGTGCCAGGCCCCGAAGAGGGCAAAGGCCATTCACAGCCCTTCCAAGTGACCCTGGGTGCTCCACAGAGACAGCCTAGGCTCTGAGAGAACAGGTTCCCAACAGGAAGTGAGCCGACTGGCTCCCTTAAATCCCCCAGCAGTTCCTTCCTTATCCCCCTCAAGTCTCCCCACCCCAGGCCTCGGGAAAGGAGCTGCTGTGGTCCCCGCCAAACTGTCCGCAGCTGCGAAACTGTCCCAGAGCCCTGCTTCCTGTGCCAAGGCCTCGCCTCCAGACCAGGAAGGAATTTACTTTGGAGCCAGCCAGCAGATTTGCTCATTTCCTTCATTTTATCACCAGTGTGGGCCCGGGGTAGAGGCGGGCAGGGCAAGAATGCTGGCCAGCAAGTGGATTCCTTCCCATACCGGGGGCCCAGGGCCCTTGGCTTCCACTCACATGTTCTTCTGGGCCAGGATGATGGCGTTGACATCGTCCGCATTCACCATGCTCAGGATGCGGCTACAGAAGACCCTCGAGGCCGAGTCCGGGGGGTCCATCTCTTCCTCCTCCTCCGCTGCCTGAAACAGGCGGGAAGAAAGTGTTTTCAGTCTGCATTAGGAAGTGGGGGGAGGTGGGATGGGGGGCTGGGAACCCCACAGGCCACCTGTCCGTAAGTGGGTCATGCCACCTGAGCCTCAGCTTTGTCATGCCAGGAACTCGGGGGTGTTTCGAGAGCCACAGGAGTTCCTATTTATAACTTGCACCCAAGCACATCACAATCCCATCACCCCTCCCACCTCCACACCTGCCCCTCTCCACGTGCCCAAAGCTACAGGCACCTTCCTCCTGCATAGACCTGCCCCCTCCTCCTGGCTGCCCGCTCAAATCATCACCCCCTCCAATGCCTTTTCTCCCAAGAGGTCTTTGATGACTACCCCTATTCTGGTCACTCATCACTTCACCTTTTTTTAATTGCTCCACTGTCTCATCGCTTCCTGAAATTATCTTAGTTATCAGTTAACCCTTTTGCCTGTCACCCCCACAGCAATATTAGCTCCAATAGAACAGAGGCGTGTGTTCTTTCTTGCTCGCTGCTCTGTCTCCAGAGCCCAGCCCAGAACCTTGTTCACAGCAAGGGATTGCCTGAATTTAGTTTTATGAAGGCAAACGGAACCTTTCAAACTCAGCTCTGAAGCTAGACTTATATCAGCAAGTTAAAGCCAAGAATTTCAGGCACTGACAGCCAGGCTGTGGGCCCCAGCAACCCAGATGGCTCTGTGGCTCTTGGCTCCCAGCTTCCCTGGCACACAGATGCTATCCCAGCAGGTGGGGACTTCCTGGACCATGCTAGGGCAGGAGGGACCACAGCTTCAGCACTGACCCTCCTAAGGAGGTTCAGGAAAAACCCAGAATCCTGACATAGCTTGGCTCTGTGGTCTGCACGTTTAATCGCCGACTGAAAGGCCCACTTGCAATTGGTTAAGGTTCACACACAGGATCAGGAAGGGCTTTCAGAGCCCACTTAACTACCCTCCTCTTTATTGAGCACCTACTGTATACTAAACAAGACACCGATTTCAAACCCTGGCAATTGTTACCATCCTTATTCATACATGAGAAAATTGAGGCTCAGAGACTGAGGAACTAGGCAGTTGTCACACAGCCAGTGAACATGGGTCACAACTCAAACACCCACAGACCACAGGATCCACAAATATGTGACTCTGACGTTCAGTAGCTACCTGTGACAGGACAGCTGCTTCTTGCAGCACCTGATTCCTGCCAGACTTCTGATTGTTTCCAGAAATAAACCTGAAATATGGATTTCTTTTTCCTGTGAAATCGCCTCATTTACAAATGTTAGCAACTAATATTTTTCTTACCCCAACACCATAGAGGCCAAGAGTACGTATCTATTTATGCCCAGAATCTGGCTATCAGTTTGCAGCCATTACGTGCCTTCTGGAGATAAACTGCCACACCTGACGAAATCCACCACCTCCCCAATCACCATGTTTGAGCTCCTTCTATGTGCCAGGCATGGACACCCACACCCTCCACATTTCCAAAGAAGATCATGTATAAAGAGGACACTTGGGCTCTCAAAGGACAGAATGTGGCGGGAAGCCCACAGCTAGAGCCTGGCAGGTGCAGGATTTGGACCTGTGGGAAATGGTTCTGCTACAAAGATGGGCTCTTTCCTGTCTCTGGCTCCCAGATGTGAGGGCTGAGGGATTCAAGGCACACTCCCCCACCAGCTGCCTCTCACAGGAAGTCTTCCCTGACTAACATACACATACAGAGTGGAAATGACCCAGCATGGGCTCTGATCCTTGCTCCAAATATATTTATGGGGGACACACGCAGAGAGGGAGACTGTGTGACCTTGGGAGAGTCACCTCACTTCCTAGATCCATTTTCTCACCCAGAAAATAGGTATAACAAAGAATCTGAATCTCACAATGCTGTCTGTGGGGACTAAAACCAATAGTGCTAAGAGGTGCTGGGCTCGGAGCAGTCAGTTTCTCCAAGTGGAGTGTGAAGAAATCCTAGGACAGGGCCCGGGAATCAGTATTCTAATGAGGGCCTCCCTAGTGCTTCCAAGAATACAGAACAAACACTTATATAGCACTTCATTTAATCCTCAGTCTCCCCTACAAGGGCATCTCCGAGGGCACCAAAGGCTCCCAGGGGTGGGCTCAGGTCACACACCAATACGGAAAGGCGCCGCAACTCCACCCAAGTCATTTAACAGAATTTAATTTGGCTGCCCAAGCTCAGCAAAACCCGCGAGGCGGGGCGGGGTTCACAAATCCCCTCATGCCCCGCCCCTGTGAAGCGGGAAACTGAGGCCCAAGCAGGTCAACGCCCGATTCCGGGAGACACGGCACAGCCTGAACACAGGCTGCCCCAACTCCCACGCCTCGGATCCAGACTCGGCCCATGGCGCCGCCCGCGCGTCCACCGCGCAGACGGGGAAACTGAGACCTGTGCGCAGGAGGGGTGCCCAGATGTTGCCAGCGGCGCGCCCCACCCCGCTACAACCCGAGAACCGCGCCCGACCCGGCCCGGCTCCCCAGAGGCCCCTGCGTCCCCAGCCCCACCCCGAACTCGGCCCCGGCGTCGGTGGCAGCAGCACCTGCACATCTGGCGGCCTTGCTCGCGCTTCCGGGATGGCGCTCGCGCCGCCGCGACGTCACCACGCACCATGCGTGCGAGCGCGCGTGGCGGCGACGTGCCCTGGGCTGACTTGCGTGCGTGGAGGCGCGGCAGGAACGGGTGGAGCTTAGATGCAGCTTCTATTTGCGGGTGCATCACAACAAATAGCCAATCAAACAGTCTCTCTCGCGCCTGCGTAGTTTCCAAAGCCTGAGCTCCAAGGCAGCCCGGAAGGGGGGAGGGGAATGGGGAGGGAGGATGAAACAACCAATTTTATAGATAGTAAGACTGAGGTCCGAGAGCGGCAAGCATTCCCACAGGGTCATGTAATCCTCGAGTGGGCTGTGGTGGATCCAGACCCAAATGTTCTGCTTTCCAGGCTGGGAATCAGACTCACTCGGGTTCAAACACCCTGCTGCGTTTTTGGTAACCTTTTTCTGGGCCAGGATCCTGCATTGCATTTAGTCATGTCTCCTTGGTCTCTTCCACTCTGTGACAATTCCTGTCTTCCTTAATCTTTCATGACCTTAATACTTTGAAGAGTACTGGTTTTGTAGAACACCTAACATTATGGGTTTGTTCAATATTTCCTCATGATTAGTCTGAAGTTGAGCAGCTTGGGAAAGAATCCCACGAAAGTGATGTTTCCTTCTCAATGCATCATATCAGGAGACACTGGGATGTTGATATGTCTCATTGTTGGTGACGTTAACTTTGATTACTTGCTTAAGGCAGTGTCTACCAGCTTCTCAACTGTCAAGTTACTATTTTCCTTTGCAATTAATAAGTATTCTATGGGGGGATACTTAAGAGACCATGTAAATACCATTGGTGTTTTGGTCTTGGGTTTTTTTGGTTGTTGTTTACATATTTTTCACCCTTTAGTTTTAGCATCCATTCATGGCTCTTGGCAGCAATAATGATTACTTACTATGTGTTTGCATAATGGTGATTTTTAATTTAATTATTAATTGGAATTCTGTTGTAAACAAGAGCTGTCCATTCTTCTCAATTATGTATTCAAGTATTTATATCACTATGGAGTCATGAGTATTTATTTTATTCTGTGCCTTATAATTAATTTCTATATTATTTATTTTACTGCCCCTTTAATTTAGCTCCTATGTCTTTTTAATATGTCTCCATGTTTCTGTGAGTACGTCCTTACTTTTGGCATCACAAGATGTTCTGTGCTTGCTTTGGAATATCCCTGGAATCAGCCATTTCTCCAAGGAGCCTGGTTCTGCTTCTTGGAGAATGGTATTTAGAGACCAAGATCTGGGTGCTGGGTGTGCTCACTGCTACCCACGTATTATTGCTTAGAGACCCTCTCAGCAGTCAGAGCTAGGAAATACATGTATGTCTACTAACCCATGCATATACACATACACATCTATTTTTAGTTCTGTATCTGTTCCCTTGTGTCTCTACTGAAAACCATGAGTTCATACTGAGATGAGGATGCGTAAAGTGAGATAACCCAAGTTAAATGCATGAACAAAATGGGACAAATAGTAATTGCTTGATAAGTGTTAGCAATTATCATTAGTTTCTGGGGTCTTATGAAATGTATGTTATATATTATATGTCTGATTTTTCTGTGTCTCAGTCTGTTAACTGTGAGTCTGGGTGAACCTAGCATCTGCCTCTTAAGGTTGCTAAGAGCTTGAGAGATACACACATACCCTTGGGCACATGGAAGACTCTTTGAGAGCCCTGGAATTGGCATATCTGAGTTCTAATTTCAGCTGTCACATCCTAGCTGGGTAGCCTTGAGCAAGTGGCTTAACCTTAAGAAATCATGCAGGTTAATTCCTTACAAGAGGGGTCCCCAACCCCGGGCTGTGGACCAGTACCTGTCCTCGGCCTATTAGGAAACAGGCTGAACAGCCGGAGGTGGGCGACGGGTGACCAAGCAAAGCTTCATCTGCCACTCGCCATCACTCCCCATCACTCACATTAGCACCTGAACCATTGCTGGCATTACAGCCTGAACCATTGCCCCACCCCACCCCCATCCGTGGAAAAATTGTCTTCCACGAAACCAGTCCCTGGTGCCAAAAAGGTTCGGGACTGCTGCCTTACAACAGAGTTTGGCCCATTGTAAGCCCTTGGTAAACTGAGGGTAAACTCTATTATTACTCTCACACTCTCCTGCCTTCATTCATTGAAAAGTAAACGATGATCAGGAATCTTATACATTCTTATAGTTCAACCAACAGTTTTAAAAATTGTTCAGTAAACCCTCTAGCCATATGGGTTCAGTAAACCCTCTAGTCATATGGGTTTGGCCCATATTCTGAGAATCCAGAAAATACTCAGTCCCTGCCTAGCCTTGGAGGATGAAGGAGAGTCTGACACAGACAATCCCAGCCCTGAAGGGAACAATGTTGGGTTAGAGGGAGGAGAGACTCAAGGCTGGAGGAACCTACAGAGTGGGGTTTGAGGACTTCTGAAGGCCAGGAAGCAGGTACATCTGGATGGAGTTTTGAGGTAGGATTAGGAGTTTTGCAGGTGCTGACAATCATTCAGGACTGAGGGGATCACAGGAGCAAAGACAGGATGGTGGGAAAGCACATAGTGTGGATTTGATCTTTTAAGAATTGTGGAGCTCCATGAGCCAGACAGCAGCCAGTGCTGAGAAGAGCCTGGGTGGCGGCTGCTGGGAAAAGTAGAACTGTGGCTCTGTCTGCATGGCTTTGCCAAGCTGTAGCAGAAGAGGCCCAGACTGGAGAAACCAAGCTTTTCAACGGGTCTCTTGGGCTCTGTTGGAAGCCAGGGAACAATTACGAGGGTCCTGGAAGGGGTGGGGGCTGCACATTGAAGCCAAAAGGGACTTGGCTGGTCCAAAATGTTTTCCTTTTCTATTTTGTTTAAATTTTATTTATTTATTTTCTTGGCTGTGTTGGGTCTTTGCTGCTGTGCGTGGGCTTTCTCTAGTTGCGGCGAGCCAGGGCTACTCTTCGTTGCAGGGCGCGGGCTTCTGATTGCGGTGGTTTCTCTCGTTGCTGACCACGGGCTCTAGGCGTGCGGGCTTCAGTAGTTGTGGCACATGGGCTCAGTAGTTGTGGCTCGCGGGCTGTAGAGCGCAGGCTCAGTAGTTGTGGTGCAGGGCTTAGTTGCTCCGTGGAATGTGGAATCTTCCCAGACCAGGGCTCGAACCCATGTTCCCTGCATTGGCAGTCGGATTCTTTTTTTTTTTTAATTTTATTGATTGATTGATTGATTTTTGGCTGTGTTGGGTCTTCATTGCTGTGCGTGGGCTTTCTCTAGTTGCAGTGAGCGGGGGCTACTCTTCGTTGCGGTGCATTGGCTTCTTATTGCTGTGCCTTCTCTTGTTGCGGAACATGGGCTCTAGGTGCACAGGCTTCAGTAGTTGCAGCACGCGGGGTCAGTAGTTGTGGCTCACGGGCTCTAGAGCGTAGGCTCAGTATTTGTGGCACACAGGCTTAGTTGCTCCGCAGCAGGTGTGATCTTCCCAGACCAGGGATCGAACCTGTGTTCCCTGCATTGGCAGGCAGATTCTTAACCACTGCGCCACCAAGGAAGTCCTCCCCCCCCCCACCTCTTCTGACTGGGCAGCCTTCCTTCCTCCCCGCCTTCCTTCCTTCCTTCTTTCCACAATGATTTCCCTGAATACCTCCCCCTGTTTTGTGCCATGCAGTATGTAGGCCTCAGGACTAAAACAATAAGAAACAATGTACCCTTCTCAGATTTTGGGGGTCTTCCAGTCTACCAGGTGAGGCAAAAGTCAACTGACGGCACAGACACAAGTGAATCAGTTATGAAGTGGAGGTTCATTTTACCAAGACTGCAGCCAATCAGGACACCTGGCCTTGCCATGGGGAGGTCAGGGATGGCTTCCAGTAGGAGGTGACCTCAGAGCACCTATCTGACAAGTTACCGCCAAAAGCCAGTTACCTTCTCCAGTGTTAGCTACCTCCAAAAGCCAGTGTCCTGCTCATTTATTCATTAATTCATTCAATTATTCATTCATCTATTGAACTCCCATAGGGCCTTAAGCATCATTCAAGGAGGTGGTGAGGACAAAACAGACAAAATTCTTTCCAGGCTGGAGCAAGATGGGGGGAAGGGGGGAAGCAAAAGAATGAACAAGATCATTCTGGAAGGGGGTAACTGCTGGGAAGAAAATAAAATAGAGTGAAAAGGAGTAAGTGCCCCCTCTTTCAAAACATGAGCCATAAAAACCCTTCTAATCAATGCTGACACCTTCTCCTGGGGCCGTGGGCACCTTATCATGCTCTAGCAGAAGGTGCAGGGAGGAGGGACTCCTCCCAGTGGCCCTGCTCTCTCAGCAGTTAACCTAGCCATTATTGAGTTCCTCCAGTATGCACCAGGCCACCCTCCCGGGATTAGACAGACCAGGTGCAGGGGCGGTGTAGCGGGGCGGAGGTTTTGTGTGCTCTTGGGCACGTCGCTCCCCCTCGGGGCCTCGGGTCTACAGAAGTAACTAGCGGTTCAGAGTGGGTTATCCAGCAGTCTGGCTGCCCTGACCTGCAAGCCTGAGCTCCTTAAGGAAATACCATTTAGTGTTGTCCTCCCAACAGCCCGCAAGGTGAGAGTGCGCGCATAGAGGTGTTTATCCCCATTTCACAGATGAGCAGAATGAAGCTCAAACAGGGGTTGTATGTCTTGCCAAGATGCGCGGCACTGACCCGAGAACTGACTCGGATCTTCAGCCCCCCGCCCCCGCCTCCGCCTCCGCCCCCGCCCTCGCCTCCGTCCGGGGTTGGCGCGACGGCCTCTGCCCCTTTAAGAACGCCCCACGGATGCAAGCAGGAAGGGGGCGGTGCCTGTGCCTGAGACGGATGTGCTCGTGCACCAATGGACGCTGCAGTCACCGCGGCGGCGTCCAATGGGCGCGGTGAGGGCGGTGCTGGGTGCCAGAGCCTGGTTCCCGAGGCGCGGCGGCCGCGGCTGGGGGCGGGGAGGGGGGCGCAGGACCCCAGGCTGGGGTCCCGGAGCCGGAGGCACGTGTCCCGGGGCGCCGGCGGGGTAGCGCTGGCCCAGAGCGCTGCCCGGACCTGGGCTAGTCCGGGGCCGGCGCGGCGGGGGCTGCGGCTGCTAGGCGGAGTGAAGGGCCGCGGGGGAGGCGAGCCGGGGGGCGCGGGGGTTCTGAGTGCCGGAGAGGGCGCGGCCTGGTGAGGGCAGCTGGGGGTGGGGGCCACGGAAGGTCAAGGGCAGCGGCTGGGGGCGCTGCCGGCGGAGACGTGCAGGGCCGGGGGCGCCCGAGGGTTGCGGGGGGTCGGGAGCCCCAGACTGGTGGCGTCAAACAGGCGTGGGGCGTTGGGAACTTGGGTGGGAGGTTGACGGTAGGCCAGGCCGGTGCAGGGGGCGTCTGGAGAGCGTAGGGTGTTATGGGATGGGGAGGGGGGGCGTCTGGGGATATCAAGGTGTTGAGGGGCGACGGGCCAGCTGTGGGGGAAGCTGGCCCGGGCTGGGGTCGGTGCTTGGGGTGGGGGGAGGGCTACTTATGCGAGCGCAGGAGATTGTGAGGGTGGGGGCTGGGAGGGTCTCAGAAAATGGGACCCGAGCCCGGAAGGAGCAGGCAGGTGAGGGTTAGGGAGGGGATGCTGTGGGTTAGAATGACGGCTCTACCACCGCCAGAGCTTGGGGCCTGGGGGAGGCGGACAGTTCTTGATGGTCCAAGGAAGAAGCCGTGGGGGTCTCGACCACTCCTCCTCAAAGGAGACTACTTTGAGAAGGTGGTAAGAAGGCCTGAGGAGAGGAGAAAAGGCTCCCAAGGAATGGCTTGGGTCAAGGTCCCTGGTGTTGGGGGCGGTGGTATTAGGTTCAGTGTATGGAAGGAAAGCCTTGGGGTTTCTGGGTGGCTCCCCTTAGGAGAAGGGACAGCTGGAGGTGGGGAGCTCTGGTAAAGATTCAGTTATTTTTCCCTTGGGCTCTAAAAAATAGTCTCCCCAAGATCTCAGGGGTTGTCCCCCTGAAAAAAATCCCAGCACCAGCTCTGGACATTTAAGCAGATAAAGCCCTAGGTTCAAATCCTGCCTCCTGTGGTTGGCTTGCTCTGTGACCTTGGGCAAATGGCTTTGCCACTCTGGGCCTCAATTTCCTTTTCTGCAGGGGGAATGTTCCCTACTTCCCCGGGGTGTTTATAAAGATTAAATAATGGTTAATAATAGCTAACACTGTTTGAACCTGATGCCAGGGCTTGATGAGTGGGTTGTTAAGTCCTTTGGACAAACCAGGGTTGTTACTCTACCCACCCTGTAGATGAGGAAACTAAGGCCTGGAGCCCCTGAGTCACACAGCAAGTGATCGGCGGTGTGGAGAATGGAGGCAGAGGAGATTTGAGGGGCTTGGTGGGATTCTTACCCCCATCCATTCTCCCCACCAGGGCCAATTCCCATCCCCCCAGCAGCATGGCATCCTGTGCTGAGCCCTCTGCTGCGGACCCTGAGCCCACTGCCCCGCCACCTGCTGGGGTCCCACCACTTGAGGACTTCGAAGTGCTGGACGGGGTGGAAGACGCAGAGGGCGAGGAGGAGGAGGAGGAGGAGGAGGAGGAGGATCTGAGTGAGCTGCCGCCACTTGAGGATGTAGGGCAGCCCTCACAGGAGGAGGCCGAGCAGCCCGGGGCCCTGGCCCGAGAGTTCCTGGCTGCCATGGAGCCAGAGCCTGAGCCCGCCCCAGCCCTGGACGAGTGGCTGGACATCCTGGGTAAGGAGCAGGGGTGGCTCGGGTTGGCCGACAGGGCCTGGACAGCTCAGGTTCAGGAGTGACCTTGGCCTAGGCCCTCTCCCCCTGAGCCTCATTTCCCCATCTCTGTTGTGAAGGAGGTTGGAAGTAAAACATGTGGTAACCACGTTGATCGCCAGCCACAGGCAGTTGCTCGAGACACTTCACGTTTATGCCCTTTTCTTGCCTCCCCACCCCATGACTTGCTTTCGCAGAGCTGTTAACAGGGCTCAGAGAGGCTGAATCACTTGCCCAGAGCCGCACAGCCAGCATAGCAGGCACTGGCAGCTCCCAATCCCCACTTTTCTTGGCATTTGTCTGGCAAGTGCCTGTCCCCAGAACAATGTGTCCTGAGATCAAATAGATCTGTGGAACATTCCATTTTGTTCATCCCTGTGTCTGGTTGATAGTATTCATTAGTGTGCTAATTGTTCAGAAAAGTCCTGCAAGAAAGAAACTAGGAGAACCCACACATGTGCCACCCCCATGTACCCCATCACAACAACTCTAGAAGATAAACACAGCGATACTAGTTCTGATATCTAATACACTAAATAATGCTAATGACCACACAAATAATAGTAAAACGTTATTACTGCCATCATTAGTGCTAATGATACAGTAGTATCAAATAATACTGGTACTGATAAAATCGAATTGGTACTGATTTCACCTCCACTACAGATATAAACCTTACTGCGCCTAAAAATAACACCAGGTGATATTTACTGAGCATTGGTTCTGTGCCAGGCCTGTGCATCATCTTATTTTATCCTCACAGCAACCCCACGATGTAAGTCCTACCATATCCCCGTTTTACAGATAGGGAAACAGGCTCAGAGAGGTGAAGGCACTTGTCCAAGGTTGCACAGCCTCCTTGGCTGTATTAAAGTTTGGGAAGCTCTTCTCTAATGATATTAAGAGCTGCCCTGCTCCCTGCCTGAGCATGAGGATGGCTCTGTTTGTTTATATTCGAGCCAGCTGCTTTCTGAAGTCAGAATTCAGGTTTCTAGACAAGGAAACTGAGGCCTTGAGAGGGGCTGTGATTCTACATCCCCGGGTTTACTTGGGTGAGAGGCAGTGCCTGGTTGAGGTCCTACCAGCATATCCACTATTAGTGCCCAGAAACCTCAAGACACAGGGGTCTCTTGGCATCCACTAGATCATTGGTTCTCAAACTGGATGCAGGGGCATGTATAAGTTGGGGAGCACTGCAGAAATTTGGAACACTCTAGAATATTCCATAGTATTAATAGATCTCTCTGCCCCTAACCTTTAGACTGGGGTCTACTCAGACTCATGGTAGTATTTTCCAGACCAGTGGAATATTATGGAATACAGGTACTTGTTGGAACATGGGTGACTGCAGATGATGTCAGTCTGACGTGCCCCATAGGTGTAAGCCCCCTATTGCCCCAGCAGTTGTCATGGCATGACAGTGGGTGTCATCATTGCGGGGGCTCCTTGAGTGGATTCATGAGAGCACGGGGCCCTATGCCTGGTACTCAGTAGGTGTTGGCTGTGGCCATTTGGCCATTCCTAAGATCGTTTGGGGTATGGAGGGGAACATAGTGGTCTCTTCGGCCGCTGGAGGGGGGCGTTGGGGGCTACTTTTGCTTATAGGTCCTTCAGTGATGTGGTGCTTTGGTCGGGACACAGTCCTGGCATCACAGGTGCTCTGCTAACCAAGCAAACTACTCACTAGGTGTCACCAGGATACCCCCTGATCACCCCATTTCATGGCTGGGTAAATCGAGGTCCACACGTCACAGGGCTGAGATTGGAACCGGAAGAGGGAGGAGAGGGTAGCTCCAGAGTCTCATTACTGGGTATCCCTGCTGCCCTGATTGTGGTAGGCAGGATGGCTTTTCTCAGCCCTTTGCCCTCACTGAGCCTTGACTTTCTTTTTTTTTTCTTCTTTTGGCCACGCCGCCTGGCTTGCGGGATCTCAGTTACCTGACCACGGATTGAACCCAGGCCACAGTAGTGAAAGCCCGGACCCGGAATGCTAACCATTAGGCCACCGGGGAACTACCTTGGTTTTCTTAAGATAACAGACCAGCCAGCGTTCACTGAGCCCATCCTTGGAGCCAGTATCGTCAGTCCCCAAATCAATCCTTTCATGCCCAGTGTCCAAGCCGGGGACACTGAGGCCCAGAGGCATGGGGTCACCTGCCCAGTAGTGGCGGAGTGGCCACTGAAAACTCAGCTTGTGCCCTGGTGCTGTGCCACCCCCAGGATAGGCAGGGCTGGGGAGGGGGGAGTGCCCAGGGGGCAGCTGCCCATCTGAGCTGCTCAGTGACAGGCTGCTTGTCCCTGCTCCATGGCAGGGAATGGGCTGTTGAGGAAGAAGATGCTGGTTCCAGGCCCACCAGGCTCAAGCCGCCCGGCCAAGGGCCAGGTGGTCACCGTGCAGCTGCAGACTTCGTTGGAGAATGGCACACGGGTACAGGAGGAGCCGGAGCTGGTGTTCACTCTGGGTGACTGTGATGTCATCCAGGTGGGAACGGTGCAGGGCCTGGGCAGTTCTGGGTGGGGAGGGGCTGGGGTGAGATGCAGGGGAGGTGGTGGTGGTGGTGGTGGCGGCCGGGTGGGTGGGCACTGCTGTACTGCACCTGGACCCACTCAACTCATGCCACTCCCCTCCCCGACCCCAGGCCCTGGATCTCAGTGTCCCGCTCATGGACGTGGGAGAGACGGCTATGGTCACTGCTGATTCCAAGTACTGCTACGGCCCCCAGGGCAGGTGAGTACCTGCTGCCTGCAGGGGTCCCTGTGAGGGTGAGGAAGTGGGTGGGACCGGTTGCTCCCCCATCTCACCCTATCTAGGTGCACATTTTATAGAAAAGGAAACGGGCTCCGGGAGGGGAACACCCGCACCAAGTCACGGAGCTCAAGAGTAGCAAGAGTTAACTTCCCTTGTGTTTTACTGAGGAGGGGGTGACGGCCCTTTCCCGCCTGTTCCCACTGAACCTAGTGTGTCTGGGGTTCAGTCATGGTGGCCGCTGGGTCTGAGTGCTGTCCCCACCCCATCCCCCAGCAGGAGCCCATACATCCCCCCACACGCGGCCCTGTGCCTGGAGGTGACCCTGAAGACTGCCGTGGATGGGCCTGACCTGGAGATGCTCACGGGGCAGGAACGCGTGGCCCTGGCCAACCGGAAGCGGGAGTGTGGCAATGCTCACTACCAGCGGGCCGACTTCGTGCTGGCCGCCAACTCCTACGACCTCGCCATCAAGGCCATCACTTCTAGTGCCAAAGGTGACCGCCAGGTCGAATCCCAGCACCTCCTCTGCAAAGCCATCCCCACTAGTGCTAGAAACTTCAAGCCACAGAGGGCCCCAGATTCAAAATGTTCTAGAAAATTCTAGAATATAGATAGATGTTTATGCCTAGTCTTTAGATATTTCTAGACTTATATCCCAGGTCCGTGGACTGTTATGGAGTGCAGGTAGATGTTGGAACGTGGGTGACTGCAGATATTGTCAATCCATGATCAGGCCCTCGTTCACTTAGGCTCCATTTTTGTCGACTCCTTGGGAGTGCCCTGAGGACGGCACTGGTCTTGGCCCATGTTAGAGATGGGGAAACTGAGGCCAGAGAGGCCTGAGGTCCCCCAGGGAGTAGGTGGTAGAGGCCCCAGCACTGGCATCTTGAAAACCCCCCATTTCCTGTGACTGGGACGCTCAGAGACCCTTCCCCCCCAGTCTCCTCCAGTACCAGCTGCAGTGGGGTGGGCCTAGGCCTGGGTCACATAATCCCTCTGCAGATGGTTGTGGGTGGCTGGCGGTGTGGTAACAGTGGCTGTAGTTGAGTGCTGTCCCCCAACAGTGGACATGACATTCGAGGAGGAGGAGGAGCTCCTGCAGCTGAAGGTGAAGTGTCTGAACAACCTGGCAGCCTCACAGCTGAAGCTGGACCACTACCGTGCAGCGCTGCGCTCCTGCAGCCTTGTGCTCGAGCACCAGCCCGACAACATCAAGGCGCTCTTCCGCAAGGGCAAGGTGAGCTGCAGCTCACAGGCAGCAGGCGGGCAGGCTGGCTCCCTGACCTCAGAGCAGTGACGCTGGTCCAAACCCTAGATTTGAGATAGGCACAGGTATCAGTCAGCCAAGCTCTCTGGGGTATAAATGGGGAAACTGAGGCTCAGACAGGTGCAGGGGTGTGGCCTGGGTCACAGCAATTCATTGACTGAGGCCAGATTTTTTTTTTTTTTTTTTGTGGGCTGCACTACATGGCATGTGAGATCTTAGTTCCCCAACCAGGGATCAAACCCGTTCCCCCTGCATTGGAAGCGTGGAGTCTTAACCACTGGACCACTAGGGAAGTCCCCTGACTGAGGTCGGATTTGAACCCTGGGTCTTAGGTTCCCTCTACTCCCCAACACTGCCCTTTGGCCCATTGATAACTGTTCTTTGCATATAACCCTTTGTGACTCCCATCTCCCTCAGAGTAAAAGCCGGGTTCTTATTTCAGCCTTTAAGGCTCTGAGCTATCTGGTCTTCCTCCTGCCATCATCTTCCAGTGTACTCTTGCTTTTTTGCATGCTGCTCAGCTTCTCCACTACTTGTTGCCTGGGCCAGGTCTGCTCCTACCCCCGTGCCTTTGCACAGGCTGTGTTCTCTGCTTGAGATATTCATACCCCAAATACACCTATGGGTCCTTCTCTCACCTCCTTCAAGTCTTTGCTCTGATGTCACCTCCTCAGGAAGTCCTCCCTACAACACCCACCCTGACCCTCTGCCCTGCCTTCATGTTTCCTGTGTCACTGTCAGCATGGCCAGGTGTCATGCCTCTTGTCCATCTCCCTTACCAGAAGGTGGGGATTTTGTATGTCTCATTCACTGCTAAATCTCTAGCCCTTCAAACAGAGCCAGGCATACAGTAGGTGCTGAGTAAGTGCTGGTGGAATGTAGGAGTGAATTTGGCTTGAATGGATTTGACTTTAATTGCTTTTGTCCCCATCTCTGTTCATCTTCACCCTGTTGGGATAGGGGGTGCTTTCAGCATTTTTTAGCAGTAAACCAAGGAGACTGAGGTGCAAGCAAACGCAGGGTCACCTAGTGTGTTAATGAGAGGCCTGAGCAGGCCAGCCAGCATTTTTTAAGTGCTTTTTGTGTGTAGAGTTCTGCATAGAAACGGAGAGTAGAGAAAAGATGTTGTCCCTGTTTTTCAAGGGTTTAGAATCTTGTGGGGAGTGAGACTGTCTGCTCATGTAGCCTTATACATGTTTGGGTCTGCTGGTTGAAGGTGACGGAAAACTACTCAAATAGATTCAGCCAAAGGAATTAACGACTTGTGGAACTGCCAAGTCAGGGGTAATGGCTTCAGGCACAGCTGGATCCAGGTGTTTAGAAATGCTGTGCAGATACTGTGTCTGTCTGCCGCGTTTCTCTCTCAGGCAGGCTCCTCTCTCAGGGTGACCAAGATGCTCCCTCCTGCTCTGCCAAAAGCTCCAGGCTTCCATCCCTTCCACTTAGCAACTGGCCTCTCAGTGGTACCAGCAGAGTTCAGGCTGGATCTCACTGGCTGGCTTGAGTCACATGCCTGGCTCTGAATCATTCGATGTGGCCAGAGCTTTGGCAGCATCCATTTGGCTTCTCGAGCCAGCCGAGGTGGTGAAGGAGGAGGAGAGACCAGCACCTGGGTCTCCTGCACAGGATGAGCCAGACATCCAGGAGAAGGAGCAGGTTAGGGGAGTGACACCAAGCCTGGTGGTCTGCTCATGTAGTCTAAGGGCTCAGGGGAGCAGTGTACGGGTGACTGGACCCCCGGGGCACTTGCTAGAGATACATTTGGGACTAGTCAGGTGGCCAGGAGCCTGGCAGGGCTGGGTCTCTTGAAGGAGAATGTGGCCCACCGTGGGTCCAGAATGATATACACCCCACTTCCTCCCACAGGTGTTGGCCCAGCAAGGCGAGTACAGTGAGGCCATCCCCATCTTGAGAGCAGCCCTGAAGCTGGAACCTTCCAACAAGGTGAGCAGAATGGGGGCACCCTGAGATTTGCTGTGCCGGCCTGTCTGGGAAGTTTTTCCTGTGGCCTGCCCCTTAGCCTTCTTGCTGTGGCTCTCCCTATGGTGTTTCTACCTGGGAAGTGGCAGGGGGTAGGTAGCTGAAGGGCCCCAGCCCACCTGCTGAGGCCCTTATTGACCCTTGCATAGGCAGTCTGGACTCACCCCCAACAGGGGTCCCAGAGGCCAAGGGCACTAGCCAGCCTGGCCAATGCCAGTGTCTTCAGCTTTCTTCCCAGAACCTTCCTCTCTCCTGGCCACCCTTGCTCCACTCCATCTTCTGGCTTCCTAGGAGGATGGAGATAGCAGCCTTCACTTCGCCGATGCCCAGAGAATAGCTGACAGAATTCCCATGTCCCAGTGGTTCCAGCCCCGAAGGGCCCCAGGGCCCCAGAAAGGCAGACTGCTAGCAGTGATCGTTGGCTTCTGCTGCCACCTGCTCTCACAGACACCCCCCTCTCACAGACGATCCATGCAGAGCTCTCAAAGCTGGTGAAGAAGCACGCGGCCCAGCGGAGCACTGAGACCGCCCTGTACCGGAAGATGCTGGGCAACCCCAGCCGGCTGCCTGCCAAGTGTCCTGGCAAGGGTGCCTGGGTGAGCTGGGGCCGGCGGGCACAGGGAGGCTCCTAGAGTAGGGGCAGGGGCTATGGGCAGGGTACGCCATGCAGAGGGAGTTTCTTCATTTTGCAAACATCGATGTCTTCATGAACTGGGGTGTTGTGGACCATGCTGGGGACACAGAGAAGCCCAGTGCTGTGTGACCAGGACTAAAGCAGAAGATAAAACACAATCTGGAGGGCTCAGGGTGGGGCTCATCCAGAGGGGAAGGGGAGGTGTACCAGAGGAGGGGACATTTGGCTTGAGTTTTGATGCATGAGTAGGAGTTTTCCAAGAGGCAGGCAAGGCATTGTCAGGCAGTGGTTTCCTGGGAGGCCTTTTTGGGGCCTGTTGCTAGCTGAAGTGCAAGACATCCGTCTTGACCGCTGTCTAGCCTCCTCTTCCCTCTCCTTTATCCACAGTCCATCCCATGGAAGTGGCTGTTTGGGGCAACTGCTGTCGCCCTGGGGGGCGTGGCACTCTCTGTGGTCATCGCTGCCAGGAACTGACCACCCAGGTGGCCGCCATCCCCTCCACTCACCGTGGACCCCACCCTGCGCTCCCTAACTCCCCCAGGCTTCCTGTCCACTGCCCTAACTGGCCTAGCCCCCTCCTCTGGGGCGGGGGCAGTGAGGTTTGGGGGTCGTGTGGCCCAGCGAGCAGGAGGGACTGAGCCCTATAGGAGGAAAGTGAGGCAGGGCCCGGGCCCCACGTCCAGCCCGGAGCAAGGGGGCCCTCATTCCTCCAGACCCAATTCCCACCCCTGACCCCACCCCCTGGGTTAGGTCCCAACAGGGTCCAGCCTCAGTTTCTCCTTCCCAACAGGCCTGGGGGCAGCCCTTCCCCCACCCATTCCCTGTCCAAGCGCCAACTCCTCCTGCCCCGCCTGCTGCCCTCTGTCCAGGTACCCCACCCCCCACCCCCCAACACACAGTGAAATAAAGCCTCCCACCCCGCACCCTGCTGGCTCTGGAGCCTTCTTCCACCATCACTTGGGGCTGAGCCAGAGACAGCCTGTGCCTTGTCCAGGGTCACACAGGACCGTGGATATGGCCAAGCCAGGACTAGAGTGGGGGTTGTCTGCTCTCAGATCACAGCAGACCATCTTTACCAATGGGGACACTGAGACCTGGAATAGCGGAGCGTTATGCTCAGGGTCCCTGGTCAGACTCTGTGGGGGTTCACAGCTAGCTATGCTCCTTACCCCACCTCTCTTGACTCTGTTGCCTCTTCTGAAATTGGGGACCTTGATGGGACCTAACTGGGGACTCTGCTGAGCCCTCAGTGACCACAGGGGTCTGGCTGTGCAGCAAGAGGACAGCCCCATGTCTGGGCAGCAACATAGCCAGTGCAAAGGCCTTGGAGCAGCATGGAACCTCGTCTGTTCAAAGTTGATAAAGGTGGGTGGTCAGCAGAGCTGGACCCTGCAGGGCCTTGGGGGCTATGGGGAGGGGTTGGGAGCTCCATCCCATCTCCTTTTCCCTACAACCCAGGGCTGTTGGAGCTTCTTTCCAAAATGTTGCCCACCGTCACAACCAGGACAGCCAGAGCCAGTGTTTGGGCCTTTATTAACCTGAGTTCCTCTCACTGCTGCTGTCTCTGAGATAGACCACACAAGTGTTCGGCCTGCCCCCATCCCTTACAGTCCAGGAGTAGAAGCAACTGGCCACAGCCACCCAGCAGAAGGTGGCCATCAGGCCTGGAAACTAGATCTTTGCCCTGCCTGCTCCAGGCCGTTGCTGGGCCACCTGGATTACTCTCAGGGCATAAATTGGGGTGGCTTGGACCTGCTTCTCCTCTCCACCATTCAGCCCCCTTAGGTTTCTACCTTGTCCTCAGACAGGAAGGGGGCTCCATGGAAGGTGCTGGGACGGGGACCATGGGTTGGCCAGGCTCGGGAGACCTGCATCTCAGGCAGGATACCCCCTCTTTCCTCAGTCTCCTTGACTTCAGGCTGGGAAGCTGGCCTGAAGGTTGGCCAGGGGGACTGTGGGCTGGCTGGGGTGACTTCCTGGCCCGGGTGTGAGAGTCACCACTGCTGACATTCCTGAGCACTGATTGTGTGCTGGCAATGGGGTTAGTCCACTGTTTACCCACAGCAGCCTTGTTCTGTGCCCATTTTTCATGTATTCTGGGGACAAGTCCTTTGTCGTATAGGTATATTGTGAATGTAGTTCCCACTCTGTGGCTCACTTTTCATTTTCTTAATGATGTCTTTCAAAGAGCAGACATTTAAAATTTGATGCAGTCCAATTTGTCAGTTTTTTTTCTTCCATTCCATGTGCTTTTTGTCAATATTTGCTGAGCCCAGCTTGTAGAGATTTTCTAGGTTTTCTTTTAAAAGTCCTATGGCTTTAGCTTTTGCATTGAGATCTATGAGCCACTTTGAGTTAATTTTTGTATGTGGTGTGAGGTTGGGGTTGAGGTTCATTTTTTTCTTCTTTTAAAATATTAATTAATTAATTTGGCTGTGCTGGGTCTTAATTGCAGCACATGAGATCTTCGTTGCCGCATGTGGGACCTTTAGTTGCAGCACACAAACTCTTAGTTGCGGCATGTGGGATCTAGTTCCGTGACCAGGGATCGAACCTGGGCCCCCTGCATTGGGAGCGCAGAGCCGTAGCCACTGGAGCACCGGGGAAGTCCCCATTTTTTTCCATGTAGCCATCCAGTTGTTGCAGAAACATCTGTGGGGAAGACTTACTTTTCCCTAGTGAGTTACTGTGGCAGCTTTGTCAAAAGCAACTGACCACACGTGTGTCTTTTCTGGACTCTGCTCTATGGTGAGGGTCTCTGTGTCCCCTTGGCAGGTTCCACACTGTCCTGAAGACTGTAGCTTTTTAGTAATGATGGAGTCAGGCTGGGTGTGCCCTCCACCTTTGCCCCTTTTCTCCATGGTTGCTTTGGTTGTGTCCCATTATTAGCTGAGCAGACTGAGGCCCAGAGAGGAGACATCTCCTGCCCAGGGTCCCACTACCTGGAAGCAACAGGCAGGATTTGGCCCAGGTCGGCCTGCCTCCAGAGCACATGCTCCACCCACCAGCTGGTTCTGCATCTTACTGCAAGTTAAGGCCAGGAGATGAGAAAGGCCTTGAATGCCATGGCCAGATGTGTGACTTTAATGTGTTCACCCCCTTGGTCATTCCATCCTCAGTAGTCTGAACAGGGTTGGGGTGGGGAGCCAGGGCATCGAAGTTGCCCTAAAGGCACAAGGAGGCCTTTGGTGGGTGGCAAACGGTGCTTGCTCCTGGTTCAGGCATAGCATGTGCAAACGTGTGCTGGCTGGCTGGTGCGTGGTATGTTCAGAGGACAACTAGGATGGATTTTTCTTTCACATCAAAACATATACCAGTGCCTTCTGTGTACCCTGTCTTCGGCGATGACTCAGCCTGAACTTGCCCTCGAGGGGCGCGACTCTCAGTGGGCTGTGAGTTGGAAGTGAACATGGTAGAATGAGCTTTGCGTGTGAGAGCTCATGTCTCCCGAGCACTTTAGTGGGATGACCTTTGCATACTTCCATCTCATGTCATCCTTAAAGGACAACTTCCTGGTGGGGAGTGTTGGCTGGGGTCACCCAGTGTGGAATCATCAGTGTCTCTGAATGCTTGTGCTCTATTTCTCCTCCTGGTGGAACTCACCTTTACTCCTCATCATGCAGATGGAGCTGGTTCCCCACCAGCCTTCAGGGGTGGATCTGCAACCTAGGCCTGACCAATCAGAGCATACTAGCCCCCTGGCCACAGTGATTGGCTCCTGGGTGGTCACGTGACACACAGTGAACTATTAAAGCCTTCTGTGGTACTTCTGCTGGAGCCATGAGGGCACCTGGAGCCCCACCTGCTTTAGAGTGCTAAAGAAATAGCTCATCAGACCTGGGTTGTCCAAACTATGCACATTTAAAGGACCGGCCCTTGACTGGCACCTGGGAGGTCACCTCTAGACTCTTGGAATGTCCTGACTGGTATAAGTGTTTACCTGAGGTTGTGGGCCACACCAGATAGTCCATGCTAACAATATGATTTAGGGTGGGGGCTTTTGGCCACATGATATCAGTTCAACCTCTGGACGGGCTGGAGACTGAGTTTCATCGCGTGGGTGGTCAGCCATATCTTCATGACTGACCCCTCCTCCCCAACAAAAACCCTGGACAAGGCTCGGGTGAGCTTCCCTGGATGGCGGTATTCCATGTGTGTTGTCACATGGAATTGCTGTCATTGCTGGGAAAATTCAGTGCTGTCTGCAGCCAGAAGCTTGTGCCTGGTTTCTCTTGGTTTCTGCCTTGTGCACCCTTTTCCTTTGCTGATCCTTATCCTTTCGCTGTGATCAACCATAGTCACGAGTGTAACAGCTTTTCTGAGTTCTCCTAGTGAATTATCAAACCTGAGGGCGGTCTTGGGGATCCCTGACAACAGATGTCTTTACCCCCATCCCGAGAAGAGCTGTGAGCGCCCCCCTACCCATTGCACAAATGAGTCCTGAGGCCCCAAAAGGTAGACTTGCTGGCTCTGAGGTGCCCAGCTAAGGGAGCACTGGAGCAGGCTGCTTGCTGGCCACCCTACCATGCAAAGGGGCCAGCTCCAAACTGAGTGTTCTCATGGATCATCACGTTCCCTTTGCTGCAAAACTGTTTGCTTCAAAATCCCAAAGGTCCATTTGCTCTGACCTAGCATCTCAAGTTTCAGGAAGTTCTGGGACAGATGTGCAGAGATGTGTCTCTAAGGGCTGTGCGTTGCAGAAGTTTTAAGGCGTTTCTAAGATTTCTCATCCTGTGTCATCCCAGGTCTGGGAATGTGGTAGACCTCACTCCCATGATTGTGTTGTTATTGGGCACAGTTTACCTTAAGATAACCTGGGTGGGCCTGACCCTGCTGGTTGTAGAAGAGGAAGTCAGAGGGATTCAACATGAGGGAGGTCTCTATTGCTGAGATGGAGGGGGCCACGTGGCCAGCGCCTGAGAGTGGCCCCCAGCTGACAGCAAGGAAGTGGGGACCTCAGTCCTACAACCACCAAAAAATGAGTTCTGCCAACAACCTGAAGGAGTTTGAACACAGATCCTTCTCCAGATGAGCCTCTGGATGAGGACACAGTCAAGCCAATACCTTGATTACAGCCTCATGAGACCCTGAGCAGAGAACCAGTTAAAACATACTAGACTTATGACTCACAGAAACTGTGAGATAATAAATGTTCCTTATATTAAGTCACTAAGTTTGAGATACTTTGTTACACAGCAATAGGCAGCAATAGCAAACTAATACATATATTAGCGATAGCCAACTAATGAATAGTGGGTGTTCATCCCAGTGTAGTTTAAAAACCCACAAACTGCAAAGAACATAAATGTCTAACGGAAAGGTTATGTACATAAACTCTTGTAAACCCATTAATAATAATAACAATTTCCATGACGATGCCATTTGCCTTTGGTCTAGGGCCAGGCTCTTGGGTAAATGCTGTTATTATCCCTATTTTATGGATGAGCAAAATGAGGAACAGAGAGGGTGAGACACATCCAAGGCTACAAGGGGTGAGGGTCAGGCTAGGGTCACTGTTCCCATCACAGAGCTAGACCTTTTTCAATGGGCTTGTTACGTGGAATATATGTTGAGAGGCTACTCAAGGTGATCAACTGGCTTCCAATTTCTTGAGTGACCTAGTTCTTAAAGGCTTTTGGAGAGCATGCCAATGCCTGATGATTTCCTCCATTATCATTTCAGGGGTCCTGTTGGGAGCCACTGGGGCATTCAGTGTAAAGTGGAGAAAAATCAATACTTGTTACCAAGCACTACAGCCCATTGTTGCAGTGTTCCTAAGTCTTTTAACTTCTCTAAGTGCTCAGTTTCCTCATCTGGCAGATGGGACCAAGTCACTGTATCCACCCCGAAAGGCAGTTGTGGGTGCCAGACACTGAGCACAGAGCCTCGTGTGTTTTAAACACTCTACGTGGGGTGACTGTTACTAGTACTGTTGTCTGTTTCTCAGATGAATCCACTTACACTCAGAGAGGGGAAATGCCTTTCCCAATGTCACACAGCAAGCTGGTCAGCACTTAGAGCTGGCTCCTCCCTTGTTCTACTCCATTCAGCAGTCTGGCTGTCTCTCCCCTCCTCATCCTCTTAACTCCAGACTGCCTGCTCCACAACTACCCTTCTTGCCTTTCTGTGGCCCTTCTAGGGGCAGTGCAGCCCTGGCCTGCTCCAGTATTTTCCTGGCCCAGCCTCCGGATACGCAGTTGGGCACAGCAGTGGGTAAATAGGTCAGCGTGTCTGAGCAAGTGCTGGCATGTTGGTGGTAGGATGATCTGATCCTAGATGAAGGGTGGAGGATCCCAGAGCTTTGGCCCTGAGCTCAGACAGGCTGGAGTTGGAATCTCTGCAGCAGTATGTAAGACCTTCCAGATTCTCCGAGCCTCGCTCTCCCCATCCCTGAAATGGGCTGATAGCTGTGTTGTGAGGATTAAATGAGATCATTTATTAATTCAACACATATTTCCTGAGCACCTACTCTGTGCTAGGCCCTGTGCTGGGGTTGTTCAATGAGGAAATACAGAAAAGGACCCAGGTACCAGAGGCAGGATGAAGGGTAATCAGGAGGGCTCTGGATCAGAAAGATCCAAGTTCAAAGTTCCAAGCAGCCCATTCACTGGTAGGGTGAATATCGTCACATGTTGCCTAACCCTTTTGAGCCTCAGTTTCTCCATTTGTAAATGGAGATATTAATGACAGGTATGGAAAAAGGTTTCACAGAATCTAGCATTGCCTTTAGGGTCAGCAGTTCATGATCGGGGTAAAGAGATGGTAGTGCCAGCCTGGCACTGGTGGGCAGAACTAATGAGACCACCTGGGTAGAGACATACACCTTCACCTTCCTATCTTGCCTCAAAATATTCATTCTATGACCACCGTAAATTAGATTCAAGCGAGAAGGAAAACAACTCAGGAACTTTTTGCAGGTCAGAAGACCCAGGAGCCCAGGAGGAGCTCTCCTGGGCAAGCCAGAGCTGGTCTTCAGCTTCAGTTTCCCCACATGTAAAACAAGAAATTGACAAAATGGCGCAGTTCCTGTGAAAAACAGCTTGGCAGTTTCTCAGAAGGTTAAACATAGAATTTCCATATGACTTAGCAATTTCATTCCCAGGTATAGACCCAAGAGAAGGGAAAACATCTGTCCACACAAAACCATGTACATAAACGTTCACAGCAGCACTATTCGTAATAGTGAAAAAGTGGAAACAACCCACATGTCCATCAATGGATGAATGGATAAACAAAATGTGGTTTATCCACACAATGGAATATTATTCAGTCATAAAAAGGGATGAAGCATTGATACAGGTAACAGCATGGACTAACCTTGAAGCCATCATGCTGAGTGAAAGAAGCCAGTCACAGAAGGTCACATATTATATGATTCCATTAATACGAAATGTCTAGAAAAAGCAAATTCATAGATAAAGTAGCTTAGTGGTTGCTAGGGGCTGGGGAGGGGGGATGAGGAATAACCTGCTTAGTGGGTATAGGGTTTCCTTTAGGGGTGATGAAAATGTTCTGGAACTAGATGGTGGTAGTGACTGCACAGCACTGTGAATGTACTAAATGCCACAGTATTGTACACTTTAAATGGGTTAATTTTATATGTGAAAAATTTTTTTTAATAGGAAAACTGGACAACCACCATCTCTCAGGGCCCGTGGGGATGTAGGATTTTATTCTATTAAAAGTCTATTCTTGGGACTTCCATGGTGGTCCAGTGGGTAAGACTCCGCGCTCCGAATGCAGGGGGCCTGGGTTCAATCCCTGGTGGGGGAACTAGATCCCACACGTATGCCGCAACTAAGACCCAGCGCAGCCAAAATAAATAAATAAATATTAAAAAAAAAAAAAGTCTAGTCTTATTGCGAGCAAAGTTTACCAGCCCCCACAATTCCCCAACAACCTTAGGGAAGCCCCACCAGCCCAACCCAGCGTCCAACGCGCGCTCGGTTTGCATAGTCACGCCCACCCACTCAGCCTGCAGCTGGTTCCGCCCCCCCCCCCCACGTGTTTTGCGCCGGCCTGGCCCCCTCCGCGCCCTCGTTGGGGCTCTCAACAGAAGCCAAAGGCGGAAGACTTGGAGAGACTGCGTAAGTAATACATCACGTCAGCAGCTGGTGGGGCGGGGCTTCGACGGGCCTGGTTGTCAGGGTCATGAATAATACACATTGAGGCGGGGCCTGAAGGTGGGCGCGTGTCGGGGCGGAGTCCGGGCACGAAAGCGGACACCTCTAGAGTTCTGAGAGGTGGGGCCATCCGCGCCTTATGAATATGCAGGAAGCCGGGGCGGTGACTGTGGGCCTCACTAAGCCCGCAGGGTGGCGTGGCCAGCCGCGTCTCACGAATAATGCAGCACGTCGGCGGGGGGTGCGGCGGCGATTGTGGTTCTCGCTGGATCCGGAGGGGGCGTGGCCAGTCGCGTCTCATGAATAATGCAGCGCGTCAGCGGGCGGCGGGGTGGGGCGCGGCCGGCGCGCCTCCGGCCCTGGAGCCGGGAAGGGGGGGGCGGGGGAGCGATGGTCGCAAGATGGCGGCGCTGAAGGAGGCTCGGAGCTACGGGCTGTCGTGCGGGCGAGTGAGCGACGGCAGCAAGGTGTCCGTGTTCCACGTGAAGCTCACCGACAGTGCCCTGAGGGCCTTCGAGAGCTACCGCGCCAGCCAGGTGAGCGACACGGGGCTTGGCGCGGCCGTCGGGGACGTCGGGGCGCAGGTCGGCCTCGCGCGTCCCTCTCCGTGGCGTCCTTGCCTGGGGGCTCGGGGTCCGGCGTCTGAGGTGCTGATCGCGGGTTCCTGGGCCGGTGGGGCGCGGGGTGGGCACCTGTCCGGCTCGGAGCGCGGGGAGCCTCGGCGCGGGGAGACGACCCTGGCGGGCGGCCCAGGGCGGCCAAGGGGCCCGAACTCGCGCGCCTGGTCCGGGGGACGTCTGTGTCGGCACCTGGAGGCGTCCGGGGCCTTTCCCGACTTACCCGGCACCTGGGCAGGAACTCGTTTTTTCACCTGACCAGGGGAGGGGGTGGAGGCAGCGCCGTCCGAGCACGGGAGGTGGGGGTTTGGGACTTCTCAGTCTGGCTCCTTGTAGGGTGGCTGGTAGGGATGGCTGACTGCACTCCTGGGGAGCAGCTTTAACGTCTAGGACGCTGGCAGGGTGGGTCAGTGGGGCACCGCTGTCGGGGCATCTGTGGGGTCCTGTTCCGTTTGTTTATGGAGGTTGTGTCTACACTTGGGGGCCGTCTTTGATGCTTTCCAATGAGGCCTCTGGAGTTGGGTTCACTCTTGGTTCTTGTGAAGGGGAGTTTGGGCAGAACCTGACAGCTTGTCCCCAACTCCCTAGGTGAACCTGAATCACTGGACACCTTTAGAAAGTGGGAGTGTTTTGGGGAGGGAATTGCTGGCATGGTGCCTCTCCCAAGCTGGGAGCCTGTTGTGGGCACCTGGGGAGGAGCTCTGGCCACTGCACCTGGCTGCTGACTCAAACTTCTCAGGGGCCGATTTGGGCCCATCTCGGGAAGTTCGAGGCGTTTCAGTTCTGCCACCTGGTCCGGGGGGATGGGGAGAGGCTTATTTCTACCTTCTTTCAGGCCTGACTTTGGGGCACATCTGGGGCCCGTGGTCAGAAACTGCTTCTTCCCATTTCTGTTTGTGTCATGGTGCCCTCCTCCTGTGTTGGGACAGAAGTTGCAGGTGCCCAGTGGTCAGGGCCTGAGGGGAGGTGGTTTGGGAGCCCTT
This sequence comes from Delphinus delphis, assembly GCF_949987515.2. Classification (NCBI taxonomy): domain Eukaryota; kingdom Metazoa; phylum Chordata; class Mammalia; order Artiodactyla; family Delphinidae; genus Delphinus; species Delphinus delphis. The sequence continues at coordinate 13,065,866 of NC_082685.1, forward strand.
TTCCTCCTTTCCTGCAAAGTGGGGGCTTCATAGTCAGTGGCTGTAGGGGGAGGGGTCTGGCGTCAGGTTCAGGGAGGCCCTAACGTGTGCGTGTGTGTGCGCGCGTGTGTACTGAGGATGGGGGGGCCTCGGGCGGGTGAGGAGAGAGACTAACTAGGAAGGAATGTGGCTTTCTTCCTGCCCTGGACTTGTTCGGCACCATTAGCTAAGCTGGGAATTTCTTCCCCTGTTTTGTTCCCAGTGCCCACCCTTCCCGCTCTTCTTCCCACTTTTTTGGACAATTTCCTTCCTGTCCCCGTGTCTCAGTTTCCCCTTCACAGAACCGGGATTTCATCTTTCTGGAAGAGTGAGTTCTCACCTTGTCAAAAGGGATTCCCCAAGGTGAGGCTGGGGTGCCAATGCAGGTGAGGAGGAGGGGGCACGGTGGCCAGCTTGAACCTCCCTTCCTTGTGGAATTCCAGCCGGGAGTCTTTTTCCCTGGGCAATTCTGACTCGTTCCCCTGGAAGGCAGGATTTCCTAGAAACAGCTGGGGGAGAGCTTATGCGTCATGTAAATAAGGTGAGCTTGGTACCTGGTCACTGTGAGTTCGGAGCCCCGCCTTCCCTGCCATGCTGCCCTCCCTTGATCTAGTTGTCCGGAAGGCCTGCCTGTGCGTCCACCTCATGCTGTCACGCTGCTATTTTTAATTTAGGGTGTTGGTTACATCCCCTAAGCTGGATCTTCCTCCTGTGAGGGTGAAGGTATAACTGTAGACTCAAGTTCGTCCCACGGAGAGCCCAGCTGTGTATGTCTGTGTTGATCAGCCGGAAAGGACTCCCTCGAAGAGCTTCTCCTTCTCAAGCTACTCGTGTTAACTTGGCTAGCTGGGCTAAATTTTGGGGGTGACTCAAACTTTCATTTTTCTCAGAGGCTGACTTGTCATTTAAGTTACTTGGCAGTTTTGTATTTAATCTTATCCAGTGGGCAATGTAGTGGACTGAAGTAAAATCAGGGCAGCTTGGGCACACTCAGTGTTCTTGGGTGGTGGGCATGGGGAAGGCGACTTGAAGAACTTGTTTGTGTGACTAGTGAAGTGTATTGGTTATTAACAAAACCTCATATGTTTGACTGTCAGTAGCGTCTAGAGTTTTCTATTCTCTAGCGCTGTGGTTATATGGTTTGCCAGTGGCAACTTGTGGGGAGGGTTTTTACTTTTACAAAATTTTTACAGTTGCCCTTGAACAACACAGGTTTGAACTGCCCGGGTCCACTTGTATGTGGATTTTTTTTCACTAAACACATACTACAGCACTAGGGGACCCACGGTTGGTTGAATCTGCAGGTTCGGCACTCAGGATATGGAGGGCCGACTGTGAAGTTTATAAGGGATTTTTGACTGCTCAGGGATTGGTGCCCCTAACCCCTGTGTTGTTCAAGGGGCAACTGTAATTGCAAAGAGGTTTTTACAGACTCAAATGTGGCAGGGGCCTGGAGAGGAGCATCCTTCAAAACTTTCTCTGTGGCTCCTGGGAGCCTAGCTGTTGGAGTAGCCGGAGAAGTCCCTGACAGCTTCCCTCTGCAGAGAGGTCTGGAGTCTGAGCTGCCTTTGTACAGACCTAGTGACCAGCCTGGAACATGGTGGAAGGTAAAGATGTAGTCATATGTGCAGCTGCCACCGTCCAGACTTGGGCTTCACGCAGTCTTGAGTGCATCCCAAGGCACTCCCGTGGATCTCCCTTTTCACTGTGATGGGTTACTTCCGGGAGAGAAGAGAGGGGAAGCGTAAACACAACCCATCTTTCCAAGACAGCATCATGCGCCTGTTCAGAGAAGTGTCCCTGACAGTGATTGAACGGAAGTGACCTTCCCTGGGGCACCTCCCTCGACCACCTGAGTATTTCATCATCGGATTTGGTGGGCTCTGTTGCTGAATGATCCTCCCCTCCCCAGATTAAAAGGTCTTTGATGAAGAGTAGCATATTGTTGTTTGAGGGCCCAGGGAGGGGCCCAAACAACCTGGGAATTGGAGCCTATCTGGGTTTGAATCTCTGAATCTCGGCTCTACCTGCGTGAGGCCTTGGGTCAGTGCCTGACCCCTCCCGGTCCAGGTTCTCCTCCTCAGAGCTATGAGGATCCCAGTGGCTGCTCTGGTTCCTTCTTCTCTTTAGGATTATGAGTGTTCCAGTACCTGACCCCTCCCAGCTCCAGATCCTTCTCTCCGGACTCAGGGCCCTGCCCTCTCTGAGCTCTGGCTCCTCCTCTCAGGGCTGTTGGGATTCCTTTGGCACACGTGCGGCCCTCAGTGCAGCCCTGACCCCTCCCAGGTTCTCAGCACTTGGTGTCGGTACTCAGGGCTGGTTCCCACCTGGAGGTTTGAGCAGAGACTATAGGAGAGCCTGGGCTCCTACATTTTCCCAAATCTGATTGAGCGCCTGCTCTGTACAGGGACACTGCTCAGGGGCTGGACATTTATAAGTGACCAAATGAGTCCCCAGTCGAGCTGGCATTCTAGAGGCAGGAGACAGATGATGAACAGGGTGGCACAGAAATCAGCATGAAGAGCTTGTCAGCAGTCATTGTCAGGAAGGAAATAAAATGGGGCGATGTGAAAGGGCGCTGCCTAGGAGATGCCAGAGCTGAGGTCTGCTGGGCGAGGGGTCCCCTGGGGGGAAGGGGTGTGAGTTCCAGGCATGGCACATGCATAGGCCTTGAGACATGAGGGGCTGGGGAGGGTGTTTGGGCAGGGGGCAAGGCCCAGGTAAAGACGTGGAGGCAGCTGCAGGGCTCTGTCCTGGGACGGGCTTAGGAAGAGGAGGTCTGCAACAATACTCTGTGACTGTTCTGACCCACGCTGGGGGCTGCTTGCCTGCTGCTAAGGGGCTAGCTGCGTGGGTGTCAGCCTGGCCACCGGTGGCAGGAGGAGCCTTAATTTAGCCTCTACTCCCCTCCCACTGTGAGGCCCCAGGAGGTGGGTTTGTCTCTCCTTCCTGGGGGGCTGCCCCACTCGGCCCTAACTAGGTCGCTTCTTGTCTGTTTTTCATATGAGCTGTCTTTATTTTTTTAATTTTTTTGGCTGCGTTGGGTCTTCGTTGCTCCACACAGGCTTTCTCTAGTTGTGGCGAGCAGAGCCTGCTCTTCGTTGGCGGTGCACGGGCTTCTCATTGCGGTGGCTTCTCTTGTTGTGGAGCACGGTCTCTAGAGCGCAGGCTCAGTAGTTGTGGCGCATGGGCTTAGTTGCTCCGCGGCATGTGGGATCTTCCCGGACCAGGGCTCGAACCTATGTCCCCTGCACTGGCAGGCGATTCTTAACCACTGCGCCACCAGGGAAGTCCCCGAGCTGTCTTCAGGAATAGCTAAATTCGCTGCCCCTCTTGGCCTCTGGCCAGGCCCCTGTAAGCCCTTTGTCCAGGCATGTGTCACCTTCTTGACAGTTTTGGCAGGAAGGCTAGCTTATTGTTCCCACTGTTCATTGGGGGCAGTTGAGGCTCTGAGGGGCAGCGTTGCCTGCCTGAGGTCATGCTGACTGTCCTCACCGGCCCAGGCTGCCTCTCCAGTTGGGCGGGAGTTTGAGCCACAGCTATGAAAGGGAGTCCCACTGTGGTCTCAAGTCCTCATGACATGCCAGCATCCCAGGGTCCCGAGAACATTGGTGACATGAGTGGCCATGCAAATTCCTGAAGTCACCAGCTTTGACTGTCCCGTGCCCTCTCCCCTGAGAAAGCTTGCAGGTGATAACCAGTGCCTGTGGATTGTGCCCTGCATGCCAGCGCTGGCCTGAGCTGTACATGTTACTTCATCTTGTCCCCTGGCTGTCAGCCCTGTGGTGGGGAGCGGTTCTCAATTCTCAGGTGAGGAAACAGGTAAAGACTCTGGGAGGCCGAGTCACCAGAAGGAGTCTCCCAGCTGGGATGGGGCTGAGAACCGGGCATCTGGCTGGCATGCAGTATGTGTGGCCTTGAGCTTTGCCTTCTCTGAAGGGTGGTGGCCGAGTGGACTGGGCTGGCCCATTGGTGTCAGGAGCATGACGTAGGGGTTCGGTTTGCATGTGTGTTTCAAGGTGGGCACTCAGTAGGTCTGGGTGGGGTGAGTCCCTCCCAGAGGCGCATGTCTCATAGGTACTGAGGGAAGGCGAGCAACCTGGGGTATGGAGTGAGTGCTGGTCATTTCTGCAGATGGCCTATGAGGCTGTGTGAGGGGCCAAGCCCCGCATCTGCCACTGTGACCCTTGACTAGGCTTCCGGCAGCCATTCACCATGGTGACTGTGTGTAAACAGCCGGTGGCTCTCGGAAACCCACCCTCTGTTGACTCATCGGCAAGGCCAGAGTTCATCACCCTTGAAGTAGTTTTGACATCACACCCGGATTGTGACATCTCTGGGGAGTCCTTGAAAAACAAGACTGTTTCTCCTGTTCCGTGCATCTCTTGTCCCGGAGCAGACCCTGGTTTTGGGAAATCTGCTTCTTCATGGCAACAGCCCTGCTCAACGTGCCTGGCTGGAAATCCATCCTGTGCCTTTGGGTTTGCTTCCCCTAGGTCCTTCACTTGTAGGGTCTTGCTCCCTTGCTCTCTGCCTTTATGACTTTCTCCTTGGTCTGTGACTCGCGTGGCCTGGAGGTGTCTGAGATCTCACCTCTAGCGATACGTGGCCACTCTGCAGTCACCCAGAGACCACAGGGATGCTTTCCAGAACAATCCCTGCAAACAGCCTCTGACCTGTAGTGCAGTAAGTGACACAGACAGCCACCATGTACAGTTTTATCACTTTGCTTTTTAATAAAGAAGCTGGTGTCCAAGTAAACCATTCAGGGGGAGATCTCCTGCTCCCACACTAAGTGGCTGCACTGGAATCTGACGCTAATTATATCCTCCTAGCTGGGTCCCTCCCTGGCCACACTGAGATGCGGCTCCTGGCTGAGTCACCAGGTCAAAGGGGTGCGTTGGTGACTCGCCACAACCCTTCCAGAGGGGAGGGGGCCTCACATGTCTGTGAAGTTTGTGGGGTCACCGAACTCCTGTTTAAAAGCGACACATGTCAAAAGTTTCTTTCTTTTTACCACAAAAGCTGTAGAGTTCAGTGAGGAACACTAGCAATTCCCTGTTCCATGGGCTGTTGTTGGCACCTCAGCGCCTTCCTCTGTCTTGCATCCAGAGGAAGTGGACATCATAGTGGTGTCCTCATATAATCTTAGGTCTCAATTCTTTTTTATCTCAGTGCTAAACTTTGTTTTTTAGTGGCTTTAGTCCTAGTCTGCTGTCCGGTACTGAGGGCTGTGCAGAGATGCTGAATTGCAGTGAGAGGCATCCCTGGTGTACCTGTGCATTTGCGAGTGGAGCTGGAGGTTGCAGGTGCTGAACGGTGCAACTATTGTTATGTTGAAATTGAGGCCCAGGAGGGATATGGTCTGGTTTGTGGTGTTGGATGCTCAGGGAGGTCAGGCCTAGAGGTGGGGAGGCTGGGGGTGGAGACTTTGATGGCCTGAGCTGGGGTCCACTGGGGTCGGGCAAGGGGACAGATGTAGAAGTATTTGGGCTGCCACCTGAACCTGGTTGGGGGAGGTGGACATTTCTAACCTTTCCTGATTCTGGCCATAGGGCAGAAGTGTCTTTGCACACTCGGCTTACTGTCATGCCTGAGCTGGGTTTGTGAGAGTCGGGTTATGCAGGGCTTGATGAGACGCTAATGGTCACCTCTGGAGTGACGCTTGGCTGGAGGAAAGGCGACTGTGGCTGATCAGAGAGCTGCTGCAGGTCTGTGGTGGGTGAACAGCATCAGCATCATCGTCATTGATGTGGGGCGAGGTGGAAGACGTGCGTGTGCAGCCGTGGTGATGCTGCTTCAGGGCCTGTGTCTTTCTGGGTTGCTAACTTTGTCTCAGGGTGTGGATGTCATGAGTTTCTTGCCAGTGTCCTAACCAGTGCAATTTGAAGGCGGTTTAGAACGGATGTGGTGGCCTTGGAAGCCAGCAGCCTTTCTTTTTCTGGTTCTTGGATTGTGTTCGTTGCTCAGGGGCAGTTGGATAGCAGGTTTCCTTTATTGTGCTGGCATTGACCAGTTTCTGGACAGTGGGTGTTCTGGACACTGGGGGAGCCAAGGCTGGGCCTGGACGTAGGGGCTGCACCCTGAGACAGCATTTGGGTGTCAGTGTCACCCCAAGTCAGCCTCATGGGCAGGCGAGCAGGTGGGCTACGCCGTCCAAGTGCAGATAACATTGGGTCGAGGGCCCAAGGCTTGCTTAGCACTTCCCAGGGTTCCCAGGCACACTCCATAACAGGAGGTCCTGGAGAAGTTCAGCCCGCCTTGGACTGCTGTGCTTTCAAGAAATTAATGAGCCGCCGATGATCAAGGGCTGTGGTTAATGCTCCACATCATTGCTCCATCATCGGTGTTCTCCTGGTAGACGTTCAGAAAGGGAGACTGCGGCTTGGCACAGGACACCTTTCCCGAGTACGTGCCCTTGCACCTACCCTGGTTCCTAACCCAGGCTCCTCACTGTTTGCCTTGCTGCCCCTGTGTCTGTCTTAGATACTAAGGGAGGGTGTCCTAACAAGGGAGTGCCTCCCTCAAAGGATGCTACATGTTGGGGTCAGGTAACCTGGCTCCAGCCAGGTCCTGCTGACAGCCTGGGGGCCCCGGGCTGCTGGCTCCCTCCCAAGCCTCAGCTTCCTGGGTTGAAGCAACACCTGCAGTTGTAGTGGCCTCGCAGGTCAGATGGGCAAAACATATGGATGCTGACCACTCCTGCCCCCGTGTGTGTGTGTGTGTGTGTGTGTGTGTGTGTGTGGGTGCGTGTGTGTGTGTGTGTGGGTGTGTGTGTGCGCGCGCGTGCGCGCATACTCTACAAATGATCTGAGAAAGTGAAGCCCTTCAGAATTTAAAATATCCACTTCTTTGCCTCTATCGTCAAGGATTTTTTTGTAAAGTAAAGAATGACTAGATTAAATGGATTTCCCCAGTCTTTTTTAGCCACTTTCCTGCCTGGAAGTCCACCGCACTGTGTCGGAGGGAGCTGGGCCTTGTCATGCATCCCGCTTCTTGATCCCTCGAGCGGCCTCAGTGGGCACTACTGGTGGAGCAGGCAGTGAGCAGAGGCCAGATGGAGCTGAGGAGGGACAGGAGGTCGTGCCAGGGTTTCTGGAGACGTGTCCGGCTGGGCCTGGGGATGACTGCTGAGCCCACTGGGTTTGTGGCTGCTGCCGGCAGAGTGTGAGGAATCAGCCCCAGAGCCCAGGATATATGGTGGCTCCATCTTTGCCTTCAGGTTGTGCTCAAGCTTGTGAGTACTGGGGAGTCACACAAGGGCAGTCTCGAGGGGCCAAACTCCCTCTCCATTCGAGAATGCTGTTCCCTAGGTATGTGAGGAGGGGTTCCTGGCCCTTCCATCATCCAGCTTGGCTGAGTGTGGCCCTGGCAAAGGTGTGCAAAGGCCGAGTAACGAGGGGCCACCCTGTCCGCCCCTGCCCTTTCCTGGGCCCCTCGGCTTCTTTTTGGACAGGAGTGGCAGGACACGGGCATGAGAGGCCTGAGGAGTCCCTGGCCTACCTCTCTCCCCATCTGGATGTATGCCTGTGGCCTTCGTGTCCTGTTGATTAGACTGACTGACTTGGTCTCACCCTGCAGTCCCCACATCCCTATGGGGGAGGCCAGCTGAGGGCATGGTGATGATGGCTGCCAGGCGGGAGAAATGCAGCGGCGATGGGGAGGGAGGTGCCCTTGGGAAGCAGGGCAAGTGAAACCATCCAGGAAAGGCCTAGAATGTCAGCGTGAGATCTGAGAGAGCGGCTGAAGGAGGGAGGCTGGTAGGGAGGCTGGGAGGGTGGAGCAGCCAGAGGAAGTTGGGGCTAAGGAGTGCCTGAGCCGGAAGTTGGGGTTAATTTCGTCATCCAGGGAAGCCCTGAGTGAGTAGCTGTGACTCCTCTGCTTTGTGTGGGTGTAGATGGCTGCAGCCCCTTCCTGGGGGCTCCCTGTGGAAGGCTGGACCCCATGGCTGATTTCACTCTATGCATGAACATTTTCCCTTGGGGGCTTCCTCCTGTGACAGGCAAGACTGGGGGCAGGGTTGTGGTCAGGAGGCCTTGGGAGTGCTAAGACCAGTCAACCCCAGTCTTTACCTGGGATCTCTCAGAGCCTTTTCTAAAAAAATTTTTCATTATTGTTATTTTTTATTTTTATTTTTTATGCGGTACGCAGGCCTCTCACTGTTGTGGCCTCTCCTGTTGCGGAGCACAGGCTCCGGATGCGCAGGCTCAGCGGCCACGGCTCACGGGCACAGCCGCTCTGCGGCATGTGGGATCTTCCCGGACCGGGGCACGAACCTGTGTCCCCTGCATCGGCAGACGGACTCTCAACCACTGCGCCACCAGGGAAGCCCTATTGTTATTTTTTATCTTTTTTTTTTTAAGAGTGAAACCATATATAGCTGAGACCACTCCTATTTATTTATATCTGTGTTGGGTCTTTGTTGCTGCACACGGGCTTTCTCTAGTTGCGTGGAGCGGGGGCTACTCTTGTTGTGGTGCGCGGGCTTCTCATTGCAGTGTCTTCTCTTGTTGCAGAGCACGGGCTCCAGGCGCGTGGGCTTCAGTAGTTGTGGCACATGGGCTCAGTAGTTGTGGCTTGAGGGCTCTAGAGCGCAGTCTCAGTAGTTGTGGCCCACGAGCTTAGTTGCTCAGCGGCACGTGGGATCTTCCTGGACCAGGGCTCAAACTCGTGTCCCCTGCATTGGCAGGCGGATTCTTAACCGCTGCACCACCAGGGAAGTCCTGTTATTTTTTATCTTTAATTGTAAAATTCACATAACATACATTTGCCATCTTAACCGTTGTTAAGTGCACAGTTCAGTGGCATCAAGTATATATATTCACACTGCTGTGCAGCCATCACCGCCATCCATCTCCAGAACTTGTTCATCTTCGCAAACTGAACCTCTGTCCCCGTTAAAAACTAACTGCCCGTTCCCCTCCCCCAGCCTCTGGCAACCACAATTCTGTTTTCCGTCTCTATGAATTTGATGGCTCTAGGGACCTCTTAAAAGTGGAATCGTACAGTATTTGTCCTTTTGTGACTGGCTTATTTCACTTAGCATAATGACCTCAAGGTTTGTCCATGGTGTAGTATGTGTCAGTATTTTCTTCCATTTTAGGGCTGAATAATTTTCCATCGTTTTGATCTACCACTTTTTGCTTATCCATCCATCTGCCAGTGGACATTTGGGTTGTTTCCACCTCTTGGCTGCTGTGAATGATGCTGCTGTGAACATAGGTGAACAGTTATCTGAGTCCCAGCTTGCAGTTCCTTTGGATATACACCCAGAAGTGGGATTGCTGGATCATGTGGATCATATTCTATGTTTAACTTCTTTTTTTCTTTTTTTTTAAATAAATTTATTTATTTACTTATTTATTTTTGGCTGCTTTGGGTCTTCGTTGCTGTGTGCAGGCTTTCTCTAGTTGCGGCCAGCTGGGGCTACTGTTCGTTGCAGTGCATGGGCTTCTCATTGCAGTGGCTTCTCTTGTTGCGGAGCACGGGCTCTAGGTGCACGGGCTGCAGTAGTTGTGGTGCCAGGGCTCAGTAGTTGTGGTGCATGGGCTTAGTTGCTCCGTGGCATGTGGGATCTTCCCAGACCAGGGCTCGAACCCATGTCCCCTGCATTGGCAGGCGGATTCTGAACCACTGCGCCACCAGGGAAGTCCTATGTTTAACTTCTTGAGGAACTTCCATACTGTTTTCCATAGCGGCTACACCATTTTGCATTCCCACCAACAGTGCACAAGGGTTTCAGTTTCTTGACATCCTCACCAACACTTGTTATTTTCTCCTTTTTTTTTTTTTTTTTTTTTTTTTTGATACGCGGGCCTCTCACTGTTGTGGCCTCTCCTGTTGTGGAGCACAGGCTCCGGACACGCAGGCTCAGCGGCCATGGCTCACGGGCCCAGCCGCTCTGCGGCATGTGGGATCTTCCCGGACCGGGGCACGAACCTGCGTCCCCTGCATCGGCAGGCGGACTCTCAACCACTGCGCCACCAGGGAAGCCCTATTTTCTCCTTTTTTGATAGTAACCATCCTGATGGGTGAGAGGTGATCTTGGAGCCTTTAAAATGTACTAAGATGCTTGTGACTCTCTGGTGAGAGTTAAGGTCTGAAGGGCCTCTGGCACTTGTTGGACCATTGATAGGCTCAGGAGTTCCCTGTGAAGGTGACAGAGAACCTGACCCCAGCAGAACGGAGGCATGTTGGTACCCACACTTGAGGTGGGCTTGGGCTGGCTTCAGGTCCTGCCTGAGGGAAGATTTTGAGAGGGTCACCCCTGGGAGCAGATGACAGGAAGGGCAGGGAGAGCAGGTGTGGCCCCAGCCTGAATGAGAAGCTGTGGTCAAGTGGAGATGACAGTGACAAGGGGAGGATAACAGTAATGAGTTGAGATAGCAGTGACGGTGTAGGAGCCTGGGCCCAGTCAGGACCCGGGTCTCTAAGTTGGGAGAGTTAGTACGTACCTTGGGTGGTCTGGAGAACCTGTGGGGGGGGCAAGCAGTGGGGGCTGAGGGCCAGGGAAGGGTGGGAGTGTGTGTGACATGGGGTCAGCTCAGGTAGCTCAGCTCTCTGCCACCCTCACCACTTCCTGCCCTTCCAAAGGCAAGACTTCTGTGCTCCCCACTCCCCCTAAAACCAAAGAGAGGCCCTGAGGTCATGTGACAGGGAGGGTCTGGGCTCCTCCCTGCGGGCACCTGAGGCTGCTGGGCCCTACCCTAGTCATGAGCTCCGATGTGGCAGAATCTACTAGACTTTTGTGAGTTTAGCAGTTTGTGTCCCATGTTGAATCACAAGGGGACTGTTTCGGAAATAGGCTTTCTTCCAGGTGGGAAGCGGCTTGGAGACCCCAAAGGTCAGGCACTGCCCTTTGTGGGGCACTGGGCAGGTACAGGCTGAGCTTCAGCCTTCAAGACCTCCAGTACCGTTGACCCTGCTCCTGCCCTTGACCTGGCCTCAGGGCCTGAGGGGGAGGAGGAGCAGTGTCTTTTTCTGGACCCAGTGGGCAGATGCAGCCCGCTTGCCCTCGGGGGGGACTTCAGCAGGTGGGCTCCCTGTGCAGTCCTGCTTCTGCCTCCAGTTCTCTTGCATGGTGTGTGTGCGTGCGTGTGCACGCACAACGTGCACCCTGGCCCCCATGCTTTTGGTTCCCTCCATCCAGGGGAGGCTGATCTGAGAGGGCCCGAGGGCCCTGGTTGGGGTGACCACCCTGTTATGCTGCCCTGGGGTCAGGGTGACCTTGCCTTCTCTTACTACCCTGAAGAGAGTAAGTGGGCCGGGAGGTTCCTTTTTCCTTTTAAAGTTTTATTTATTTATGTGTTTATGTATTTATGTATTTATTTAGGCTGCACCAGGTCTTAGTTGCAGCATGTTTTAGTTGCGGCATGCAGGATCTTTTTTTTTTTTTGACTGTGTTAGGTCATCTTTACTGTGCACGGGCTTTCTCCAGTTGTGGTGAGCGGGGGCTACTCTTCGTTGAGGTGCGCAGGCTTCTCATTATGGTGGCTTCTCTTGTTGCGGAACACGGGCTCTAGGCGTGCAGGCTTCAGTAGTTGTGGCACCCGGGCTCAGTAGTTGTGGCTCGTGGGGCTCTAGAGTGAAGGCTCAGTAGTTGTGGCGCATGGGCTTAGTTGCTCCGTGGCATGTGGGATCTTCCCGGACCAGGGCTCAAACCCGTGTCTCCTGCATTGGCAGGCAGATTCTTAACCACTGCGCCACCAGGGAAGCCCATGCAGGATCTTTTTTGTTTTTAGTTGTGGCATGTGGGCTTCTTAGTTGCGGCACGTGGGATCTAGTTCCCTGACCAGGGATGGAACCTGAGTCCCCTGCATTGGGAGTGCAGTCTTTTTGGGGAAATTCAGCTTCCTGGTGTGGACCTTGTGGTTCTCCCCACATCTGGAGGGAGTGATTTAACGGTCCCGGTGCAACATTTCCAACAAGGGGAAAACCCACTGAATTGAGTCAGGACAGCCTAGCTCACAGGGGCTGGAGTGGGGGCAAGCTCAGCTTGGCCTCGCCCTTGATGGTGGGTCCCTCCCTGCCACATTTTCAAGGTCCTGACAGTGAGCCAGTGCCACATCGCCCTTCTGACTGCTCCCTTTACCTGTGGGATTAGTGGTGGAACTGATGGGCCCTCTTTTTGGCCCTGAAGAATCTGAGGTCTCTTGGGCCCAGTGTTGCTGCTGTAGCTGTTGGCCCCCAAGACCAAGGCCTCGGTAGTTTGCCACCATGTTAGGTGAACAGAATCAGATAAGGATGCTGATGAAGTGCACTGTTATGGCATGTTCCTTTTTTCAGTGTCAGCCTTAGAATCTAAAATGAGGGCCAAATCTGGCCCCCACCTGTGTTTGTAAATAAAGTTTTATTGGGACGCAGTGGTGTTGTCTATGGCTGCTTTTGCACTGCAGCGGTGGCAGAGTTTTTGCAACAGGGACTATCTGGCCCTCAAAGCCTGAGACATTAACTCTCTGGCTCTTTACAGAAGAAGCCTGCAGTTGTTGGTCTGGAGTGTTGGGATGGGTGTGTTTAGCAGACTGTTGCTGTCCTGGGGGAAAGCTCAGGCCTCGGACCCCTGGTCCCTGGGCTGTTGCCTGCAGCCCTGTGAGCCCTGGCAGACAGCTTGCCATGGCATCTCAGGGCTAGACGGATGCTTCAGAGGGTCCTTTTTGTCCAGCCTCTTCATTTCATGGATGGGATGTCTAGAGAATGGTGGTTGGCCCACGGTCACATCAGCATAGATAAATCGAGCCTCAAACCCAAGGGTGTCCACTCTGGGACTGCCTGCCCTCCCAATTTCATGGAGACTCCGAGTGCTTCCTGCCCCTCTTGTGAGTCACTGGGTTTCCTGGGAACAGCTTTTCTCAGGCACAGTGACAGGCTTGGCACAGCTTCCAGTGGGCCTGGCCTTTTTATTTGTGACCTTCTTGTGAACTCTGGAAACATAACTGTGCAGCCTGGGTGGGAAGGGCTGTGTGCGTGTCCCTGGCCGAGCTGGGAGGGTGGGCGTCTGCCTCTGATTCGAGTCAGGCTCTGGCTGAAGTCCTCCTCGTCCCTCAGCCTCGGCTCCATGGGTGTACAGTGGGGCTGGTGTCACCTTCCGAGGGGAGATTGTGCCCAGTAAGGGGTCAGTTCCCACAGTGTTTTCGAATGTGTTTCATGACATGAGGAACAGTCAGATGACAGTGGTTTCAGATGGGTCCCTTGTGTGGAGACGACGGACAGCAGGCCTCTCCTGCTCCCCAGGAGTGAGCTGTCCTCAGGCGGGGCCCGGGGGTTGGCGTTCGGGGAACCTTTGGAGCGTTCTCAGCTCTGGACGAGTGCTACCTGTAGTTAGATTCTGACAAGTGCCATCTGTAGATGATTCTGAGTTGGACACTAGAGAAGGCCTTCTTGGGCAGGCCTCTGCCAAGGGGCCGCAGTTTCTGGGTTCTGTTCGCAGAAATGGCATGATTTTGCTGTTATCTGATGTCATTTCTCCCTTTGTAGAATCAGATGGGACTGTTGAGCTGTGGCAGGGTGGGCAGGGGGACGGTGTAGGGGGAAGTTCGAGGCAAGGGGGAGGTCCACAGGGGGATCATACTGGGGACATCCCAGGGTGGAGAGACTGCTGGGAGATGTCTGGGGCAGGGACAGGCCACAGCTAGAAGAATGTGTTCCTTCCTCCTCTGGTTGTACTATTTTTGGTATTGGATGCTCACAGATGTCTGCTGGTTCCAGCAAAGTATGCTCAGCTCACAGTGGATCTGGCTAGTGGGATGAGGACAACCAGCCCTAGTCGCCTATGTCCAGCTTGTCTCCAGCCTGCTCTGGGGAGCGCACCAGGCCCATGCTTGCTCCCTTACCTGTGCACGGCGTCCCACTAGTCGAGAGCCTTGTTTGTAGAGCCACATGACATGGTGATCCGTGCCAGCTTGCCCTGACAGGAAGCGGAGCTGTGTTAAGAAGGATTCTGAGGTGGTGTTTGGCCTGGAGTGTAGGATTAATGGTATGTGGCCCCTGGCCCTCCCTGGTCTTAGCCCTGCCATCTAGCATCTCTGTGGGGAGGGTCCCTTCTTGTTATTGAGCAGGTGAGGTTAGTGACCCCCCCAGGTGAGCCTGGGCTGTGAGAGTGGGGCCAGCGAATGGGGCCTGCCAGTGCCTGGGTATGCGGGGCTTGGCTCACAGGCTGTCAGTGGAAGGTGGACTGATGCCATGCTACAAATGCACAAAGCTTTGGACCTCTTTTTCCCCAGGGGTTGAAGGTGACTCTCCAGGGTCTGTGCCCCAGAGCCGTGGCTCTGATTGCACTTTGTCCTGGGTCTTCACACAGCTCCTGCCACCTGCCTCTCTTCCTCCTGGTTTTGGTCTCTCATGTAAGAATTCACTGAGGCCTGGATGCTTTCGTGTGACAGGAATTGCCAAGTGAGTGATCTGCTGGGCACAGTTCAGCTTTGGTGAGTGGCTGGTCTGAGCAGACGTGGCTTCTGCCTCCGTGCCCTCTTCTTGGAGCTCCTGGTGCTGTTCCCGGGGCTCAGCCATTCAAGAGCGAGCACACAGAGTGGGTGTCCCCCAGCTGTTGCTTAGCTCAGGGGGCGGGCGAACTTGGAGGTGTTGAAGCAGGTCACTGGAGGACGCAGGGCCCAGGCCTGGGACAGTGAAGCAGGATACCTCGAATTGGCTGAGCTGGGGCTGGTTTTGAGCCAGCCTGCAGACCTGGGGAGGCTGCCCACTGCTCCGTGTTCATATGGGCACCCAGCAGGCCTAGGTACAGAGGTTCCGGATGTCTGAGCTCTGTACCTCAGACAGCTGAGGGCCGGGGTAGGGAGGCAGGCCGTATTGTTTCTAAACTCTCACTGGTATTGACCATGCATGGGCTGGGTGGCTGCAGAGTGCAGCGCAGGACACGGGTTGGGGAGAGGGGACTGGCTGGACAGTGGCACCACTCTCTGGACCTCATTTTACCCCCCCGCGGGATGGGGGTCATGTTGTGGGGTCTGTGCCTTCCTTCCATGCTGCAGCCCTAGCTGTCTAGCAGAAGAGTCAAGGCCTGAGGTGTCTCTGAAAGGTAGGCATTTGCTCCATTGTTGGAGCCAGAGGCCAGGAATCTCCTGGGTGCAGGCATCATAGACCTCAGGCTAGCTGGCTCCTCTGCTGCTCAAGGTTACAGGGTCTTTGCGGGCCCTCAGAGCCTGTCGACTGGACAGGTTGGTGGCCGGACTCGGTGGTGGCTGTACAGGGCTTAGCAGAGTGGGCATGTTCCATTGTAAATAGCATTTCCCATGACAGCCCTTAGAGCACATTAGAGATGGTGAGCGGGGACACAGTTCATGCACAGACGCTGCCGGGCCTTAGGCAGGATGCAGGCTGGGGAGCTCTGTTTGTTTAAAGTTGGATCTTGTGTTCTTTGTTGTTACTTATTAAGCCATTGATTAACCTTGTGGGTGGTACCAAGCTGGCCTTAGGCCTGGCAGGTGGGGTCTGAGCTCTGCAAGCTGGCCAATTCTGGACGGAAGAGCATTGTTGCTTTGAAAACCGGGTGCTGGGATTGAGGATTCTGGAGCCTGTAGTTGCTTCCCCTTCTGGCCCAGTCATAGATGAACGTGACTGAAATCAGATGTGCACAGCAGTTTCACATAGGCGTCCAGGAGGAATCCTGAAGTCTGCGGAAAATGTAGGGGAAATTTAGAACAGTGACCCCCACGCCATCATTTTCACTCAGGATGTGCGTTGAGATTTTGGTAACTCAGAGAGTCACAGGACTGCGTTTGAAAAACAGAACAGGAGTGGCGTCAGTCAGCCCACGCGGGCAGATCCCTCAACAGGGTGGCTGGCCTCCTGCCTCTCTTCAGTCCCCTGCACCGCCCCAGCCTGTCTGCATGGTGGCCAAACACCCATTGCCCAGGGCCTGAAATGAAATAGTGTGTGTGTGTCCTCTGCACACTGCAGCTACCTGGTGAGTCCTCCCCAGGCTCTGAGGCCCAAGCGAGGCCCTGGCCGCAGGGAGTAAGCAAGTGGGATGCTACATGTGGGGTCCTGGTCAGCCCCAGGCATCTGGCCCAGAGCACCTGTCCTTAGGTGGACAGGCCGGGCTGCAGCCAGGCCCCAGGTGTGACATCCCAGTTTTGGAGTGCCTGGCCCTGTGCCGAACGTTGTGGGTCCTGAGTGAAGAGCGACAGTCCCGTGGGCTCTAATTCCACCTACAGGTCAGGAGGGCTTGCTGGAGACGGAACATTTGCTGGAACCTGTTGGAAAAGTGGAATTCCTGGGGCCAGAGCCGGTGGTGGGGAAGAGCCTACACCCCAGGAGGCCCGGGAGGCTGTGCTGAGGAAGAAGCCCGGCCCTCTCCCAAGAGTGCCGAGATCAGACAAACAGGTCAGAGTGCTGGGGAGGGTGGCCAGCACACGGCACCGCAGGGCACAAGCTTCAGGAAACAGCGTGTGTGCCTGTGCCTCAAACACTTTTCCTCTAGGTCTCTATGGGCCTCTCCCTCCCCCACCTTTGTAGTCTCTGCTCAGAGGGCTCCTCCGTGTGTCCCCGGCACTCAGCGTGTCCCCTGAGGTGTGAGTGCTCCTGTCCCAGCGTCTGGAGCCACATCGGCACTCTGTAGCAGCAGGGTGAACCATACCATATGAACATGTGGTGGGACCGTGTCCAGGAGGGGTGCAGGCCCCGTGTGATTGCCTTGTCCAGCTCACTCTGCCCAGTCTGTTCTGTCACTCCAAGGGCCAGCATCCTGCTCCAGATTCAGGATGCCGTCAGCTCAGCTCCCTCAGCAGACCCCTGCCCTGGAGGCCGTGACTGTTCTCAGTGGGGGGACTCTCCTCAGTCACATGTGTCTGATTCTCTCCCTTCCTCATTCTCCAGCTCTGCCAGATTCCTTTTCCAAATATAAAAGCTCTGCCACCTCCTTCTCACCAGCTTTATCCCAGTTCTCACCCCAGGGTGGTGGTATTCCCTCCCAGAGCACCATAAAATCCCCTCTGGAGTTGCTCGGGGCAGCAGCGCAGGCCCCAGGGTGGACAGTGCCGCCAGAGGGCCAGCGGTTCACAACACCTCCTCTGCGGCGGGTCTGGGCCTGGTGTGTTATGCTAATTTTAACGTTTTTCTTTTTGAGCGGGGTTCCCTTTTTACCAAGTAAAACCAGCTTAAAATGCCACTTTATAAAGCAGGTGACAGGGGTGACTCTGGTAGGGGCCGGGGAGTCCTACTGGGTGGCCCATGCCATGGGGGTTGGGCCCCAGCTCTGCCCAGGAACGCTTGGTGAGATTCTGGCCTCATCCTGGGCAGTGTCCTCCCACTCCCAGGGCTTTCCAAGCCTCCACAGCCTGCCTGGGTTGGGGGCACCCCAGATGGCAGCATTGGGGCATTTGCTTGGAGCCCCGTATTGTTACCAGTGACCAGGCTCCTTCCTGGGCATTGGCAAACCTTGCTAGGCTGCTGAATGCTTTCCTCAGGTAGGGGCTTTTGGATTCTGCATTTATGGGCCCAGAACTTCTTCCCTAAGTTGGCTCAGAGGCAAAAAGAAAGAGGAAGGTCATTGAGTTTCCTCGCAGAACCCTGACCACGCTGCACGCACACGTTCCTGCTTCTCTGTCCTGGAGATCTGGCATGCGGCCGCTGGTGTTGCTGCTGTTTGTCTTCCTTCATGGATAGGGTTTGGGAATCCCAAAAAGCCGCTGTTTGGGGTCCTGGAATGTCCTTGGTGGGGATATTTGACCTTTTGACTCTAAAGGTTTCCTCCTAATTTGGCTGGTTGGAGGGTTTTCTGTGGTGGTGTGGTTCCCATTTGCAGAACTGACAAAGGCCAGCTCACCCTGGGTTCTGGCTGCCCCAGCGGTCTGCAGCACCGCTGTCGCCAGTGCCTCCACCTGGAGCAGTTGGTGCAGGCCTGCACCCCTCCTCCCTAGGGGTCTGTGCCCCTTGCCACCCTCACCTGGGATGCCCTCTGTCCCCTCCTGACTCACTCCTGTCACACCCACGACTCACGGAAAGCACTCTGTCAGCATAGATAGCTCTGTGGTCATGGCTCCCGGAAGCCTCCCTGCACCCACAGACACGGGGCCTGCCGTGTGTTCTTGTGCCGTCACCCCAGGGTCGCCGTGTCTCTTCTCTGGGTCCACTGCTTTCCTGGAGCCCTCATTCATCTCTGGCTGGGAGTGTGGGTCCTTAACGGGATATCCAGCCACAGTGATAGGGGCCACTCCTGTCCTACAGAGCTCTGGGACATTTGGTGGCCTAACGTGGAGTTTCTGCCACCTGTTACAAACCCCTCATTTGTAACAGCTGGGTGGTGTTGCCACTCACTGCTGCTGGGGGCCACCTGTGGGCGGCGATGTGCGATTCACAGGGCTCCCGGGGACCCCGCTGCCCAGGCCCCAGCATTCTCTCCTTGACAGCCAAAGGCCTTTCTTTGAAAGTCTCCTCGGGAATTCCCTGGCAGTCCAGTGGTTGGGACTCCTCGCCCTCACTGCTTAGGATCCGGGTTTGATCCCTGGTCGGGGAAATAAGATCCCACAAGCTGTGCAGCACGGCCAAAAAGAAAAAAGGTCTCCTTTTTAGTGTCTGTGCTCTTGCTGCCTCCCCTCCTTCCTGCCCACCAAGAAGCACACTCCTGGAGTCCAGAATGCTCCCCAAGGACGGAGTGTGCATGAGAGGGCCTGGCACACACCAGGCCTTTGCTGTGAGCCTGTGAATTTGATTGGGCCTTCTCTTTCTGGATCAGTGGTTTCTGACTTTGTTTTGCTCTTACATGGTGCAGCCAGCTCTTAGGCACCAGCCAGGTGTGTCAGACAGACCAGTGGGAAGTGCCTCACTCCCACAGAGCACACCCTGCTGAATGCTGAGGCCCCTCAGGTCCTGCCCCGTGACTCCAGTGCAGCCTCATCTGCTCCCGTGAGCAACTGGCACCTGGCTCAAGATACTTGGCCAGCCCGACCACAGACTCGAGGGAGGGCCAGGATCTGCTGTCCTGTGGGTTGTGCCTTGTTTCCCACTACCCCCAGCAGCTGACCTTTCGTGCCACCTCTGCGAGCGTGTCCCAGGACGTTTCCCACTTCTTTTTGCATACCAGATTGTCTTATTCTTCCTAATTTTGTGGTAGTGCTGGGCAAAAATGGTATCTCTCATTTGTGTTTTCTTGGTGGCATCTCATATATTTTAGCCACTTGTACTGTCTTCTCAGTCCGTGCCACTCGTCGCCTTTTCCTCTTGGTGTGTGTGTGTCTTTGAATGGGGTTCACTCCCGCGCCAGTTAACCCCCTCAGCTCTCTCACTGGGTGCCACCTGAATGCTGTCTGCTCTCCAGAACGGCATTGCGGCGTGGTCATTTCTTCTCCCAGGTGTGACCCACCACACACTTTTTTTAAAAAAATAAATTTATTCATTTATTTATTTATTTTTGGTTTTGTTGGGTCTTCATTGCTGTGCGTGGGCTTTCTCTAGTTGCGGGCGGGGACTACTCTTCATGGCCGTGCGCAGGCTTCTCACTGCGGTGGCTTCTCTTGTTGCGGAGCATGGGCTCTAGGTGTGTGGGCTTCAGTAGTTGTGGCACACGGGCTCAGTATTTGTGGCTCGCGGGCTTAGTTGCTCCGTGGCATGTGGGATCTTCCCAGACCAGGGCTCAAACCCATGTCCCCTGCATTGGCAGGTGGATTCTTGACCAGTACACCACCAGGGAAGTCCGTGACCCACCACACTCTTGACCGAACAAGATCGCCTCGGTTTTGGCTTGGCTGTCCCTGTGAGTGACACTTACTCATGGGCTCTTCTCTGGCAAGTCGGCTGTGTAAAGTTGGCAACCAGCTGGCCATTTGTCACTTGCTTGAGTGTGACGGTGGACCCAGCTGGCCAATGACTTTGAAGCACTTAGACTGTGTTGTTAGACTATTTTCCAGGGTCTTGGGTTTGCTTCCATTTACCTCAGTGACATATTAGTGGAAAAAACGTGCTTGTGGATTGGAAAATACCAGTCTGTATAGCCCCTGTTGGTTCCCAAAGTTATTCCATATATGTATAGCGTTTGAGCCCACGCCAACTTCAGGAAGCAGCGGTGGTCAGTTAGGGCCACTGTGCCAGGCCATGGGAGGCACTGCTTGTCCCTGGGTCAGAGTGAGGGCTCACTGAGAGGTCTGGGCCCCTGTGCCATGCTGGCCTTGGCTGGGGTGAGGATGTGCCATCCATCAGCCCCAACACACAGCTGCTTCCCTGAAGGAAGCCATAATTCCCCCATCATCCCTCCATCCTGCAAGGGTGGTTCCTATTTCTGCCTTTGACAGAGTCAATTCCTTGAGGAGGGATCTGCTGACAGGTCCTGCTTGGAGAAAACTGGATTTGACCTGCAGGATTTCAAATGTCATGACCAGAGGGTTGACGGGGCTGCTGTTAAAGGACTCCATGACAGACGTCTGCGTGGTGAGTGCTTGGTGAGCACCATCTAAGGGGTTCAATCAAATGCTGAACGTGCACTGGGGTCCTTACGGAGATACCCACCACGTACATGGCAGATGTGGAAACATGAGTGTGGCTAGTAATCATGTTTTACTTAAATGAGCTTATTATTATTACTTTTATTATTATTGACTTGTTATCACCTTGTTGAATATTATTTGAGATCATCAATACAGTTTTGGGAAAGGTTCCCTGGCTCTGATGGTTCCCTTGGTTTGGGGGGTGGGGTGCTCCCTTTGTCTGGGTCTGGCCTGTCAGCCGTCCCTGGTGGGGACGAAAAAGGCAAGAACAAGGTCATTCCCATTTCTCAGATGAGAAAACTGACCACACAGCTGGTTAGAGGGTGGTTTCCCTCACTCTGGAGGTCCTCGGAGGTCTCTTGGCCTTGCCTTCTTCCTTGCGTCAGGGTTGTTGTTTGTTTTGTTTTGTTTTAAAGAGTGTTGCAATACTTTATTTTCCAGCGTTCAAAAACTGAGAGGCAGGAAGGAGCCGGAGGTCACGTGCGTGGCAGAGCCGGTTTGTGCTGTTCTGTACGTTGTTTCAGCACAGCCCCGTGTGGCCAAGCCAGAGAGATTAAGTGTCTTACTTAGGTCACACAGCTCTTAAGTGGCAGATCCTGAAGTGGAAGCAAATCCTCTGATCGTAGTTCTGGGCCCTGAGACAGAAGTTTTGCTTTTGAGTCCCAGCAGCTGCTGAAAACCCCAGTGTGTCATTCCTGTTCTTAAGCCTTTGGTTCCCTGTCTCTGCTGGGACCGGTTGACTGATGTGGAAGCCTGGCAGGTGCACTGCTCCGATCTCCTATAAGGAAAGGACAGGACACCTCCAGGTGCTGCCTCAGCTTTCAAGCAGTGCCCAGCCCTTCCCCCCCAGCTATGGGTTGGGTTTGAATGGCTTGGAGTGGTGTGGAGGAGGGGACCCTGGACCTTGGAGCGGGTTAGAACCTTTTGGCTTATCGTCCCTGCATAAGGCTGTGAGTTTCATGTGACGTTCTCCTTAACCCAGCCCCCAGGGCAGCGTGGTGGTGCTGGGAGGCTGGACCAGCCGAGGGCCCCCAAGTTCACCTGACCTCTCATCCTGGTTGATTCTGTGTTCCTAGCCTAGAAGTCCAGAAAGCATTTGGACTGTACTGTGCAGTCTCACTGCCGATGCACGCGACTGTCAGTGCCAGCGAGACACTTCCGTCTTCCTTTCCTAAATAGACCTTCTGGTCCTCCTTCCGCTGAGGCGGCTGGCCTGGAGTCCTGCCAGGTTCTCCTTCTGTGATGGCGCAGATTGTAAGCTGCTCCCGAAATCTAATTTCAGGCCTGAGATAAAATGGTTTTGTTGACCTGAGGTTGTTGAGTAGGAAGGCAGGAGACTTGAGTTTTTCCTTCTAGGGGTTTCGTGTTGCTGGAGTGATGTTTGCTCGCTTAGAAGACTCGGTATTCCGGCCACGGTGAGAGTCCACTGTGCTCCTCCTGTCGCTGAGGCTGGCCTCACTGCGTCTCCTACACAGACTACCCTTCTAGAAACTTTAAAAAAAGTTGTTTCTTGCACCTGACCTGGTTTTATTTATTTTCGAGCTCAGGAAGACGTGTTCTGTCACTCACAGGTGTGGCACGTGGCTGGGTCTCCTCAGGTTTGGCCTGTTGAGCAGCCGAGTGGTGGAGGCAGCACTTTCCTGGGTCACCCCTCGGGAGACTCTGCTGCTTCCCGAGCCTGGAGGTTGCTCTGGCTCCGTTGTCTCCGAGACTACAGAATGCTCACTGCCGGAGGCTCCTGCCTCTTTTGGAATCTCAGCCAGTGTCCGCGCTTGAGGTCCTCCTGTGTGAGGCAGGGGCTGCACGACCCCTGGGCTCACGCATGGCTCTCCTTTGCTCCAGCGTGCCACGTGGCACACACTCAGGCACGGCCGTCGCAGCTCGAGGTTGTCAAGATCTGAAGTTTGGCTTGGTGATGCCTAAAGGCACCTGTGTGGGGACCTGGCCGGTCTGGGTTGAGTCCTCCTTCCCTCGTCGTGGGGCTCAGGCATGGCCCGAGCCTCCGTTTCTCCCTCTGTGAGGAGGGAGCAGTTGCCCCTTCCCTGGAGGTTGTGAGGGACTGAGTGGAGTGTCAGATGAAGGGCCACGTGAAGGGGTGTCGTCTGCTCATCGCTGTCACGCTGGGGAGAGGATGCACTCGGCCACACCTCCACGCCTGTCCAAACCCTGGTCATCGTCTTTTGGGGTGTGCAAATCCCCGCCGTCAGGGCAGGGAGCAGGTGTGCCAAGGAGAGGCCCCTTCTGGAGAGTGCGGGGGCCTCTGCTCGGCCCTCCTCCCTGAGCCCTGTCACCCCAGGCTCAGGTCAGAAGGTCAGCAGAGGCACTGGCCTCTGCCAGATCTTTCCCTCAGCCCAGGCTGAGGTACTTGGGGTCAGCCTGCCCATCCCCTACCCTAGTGCAGACTCCCCGGAAGTGGCTGTGCAGGGGACCTGGCTTCTACCGGCCCTGCCTAGCGCTGGGGGCCCCTCTTCCCTCCCCATCACTCTACTCTGCCCGGCTCAGCATCCTTAAGACTGGTCTCTCTGTTTGGACCCCCCCCCCCCACTTTCCTCCCTCAGCTGCAGTGGGGAGCTAATGGGGACACGAGTGAGGAGGAATGGCAGAGGCCAGCAGCTCCCATCTGGGGTCTCCTGCTACTCCTTACTGGCTCCTGTTCTGTGCCCCAGCTGCCCAGAGCAGTGGTTGACATGCGCGTGGGACCAAGCAACGCCCCTTTGGATGCTCAGGCCCTCTCTCCCTGCTCCGTTTCCCTGGTCTGGCCTCCCTTGAGGTCTGTCACCTCCCATCCTTCTGGTCTTGGCTCAGCGCCCCCTCTCATCCCATCAGAACAGCCTCTCCCAGTGTCACTCTATTGTCCACTCTTAAACTGTGCCAAGGGACCCTGAGTGGACAGGGCAGCGTCTGTCTTATTGGCTGCTGGGTCCCCGCCTCCCGCCTCCATCCTTCCAGCTTGCTGTAGTGCTTTTGCTGCCTTCTCCAGCTATTAAGTCCTAGGCGAGATGGTTCTGAGATTACACCTGCCAAAGGTGCCAGGTGTCCAGGTGTTGCCAGCTCAGGAAGTGGAGGGAGAGGATTCCAGTCTGGCATGGGCAGAGCCGATGCAGCTCTGAAGGCAAAGAAGATGCTGGGAGATGCAGTTACCTGGTCTGGCGCCCAGAATGGGGCAGATGAGTGTGGGGTGGTGGGAGGGGTCGAGCTGAGCAGAGGTAGGGAGTTGGAAATTTTCGTCTGTGGTCTTTAGTGCCAGGCAGCAGAGAGGAGGGACCTGGGGAGTAGAAAGACCTGGGGGGATTTCAGGGAGGGTCTTTGGTCTTTGGGGATCCTCATGCCCTGGGATAGATTTCTAGTATTGATTTTTGTTTCTGATTACCTGCCTGGTGAGAGAGACCTTACTGTGCCCTTGTAGGACAGGTCACCTCTTAGGGGCCTCTGGGACTGTCCCCTCTGGAGGGCACCTGTGTGCTGGGACCAGAGCAGACAACACTGGGAAAAGTGATCAGTGACCCAGCAGGCCTTTCCCAGGCTGCAGGGTAAAGGACGGTGTTTCCCAGGGACCAGGTGGCTGGTGGGCCCTCTCCCTTTGTCTGTGGGGCTGTCTAGGTATGGACGTCCTGCCTGCCCTACCCGTTGGGTCACCTGGGTAGGTTAGAGAGGGAAAAATATGCCATGTTCTTGTCATTTCATCCTCCTGAGTGGGGCGTCTCGCTTCCATTTAATGGTCTCTGTTTTTTGCCCAAGGTGAAGCCCCAGACCCTGCGTTCAGTGGATCCCAGCCCTTTCTGCCCTGGCTAGCAGCCTCAGAGGGGACAGAGGTGTCATTATGCTGCCTAGAGCCCAGGCAAGCTCTGCAGTGCTGCAGTACAGAGAGGGTGTTTTTTGGTAGGTTCTGGGTAGAGCTTCCCAGCAGGGCCTGGTGGGCAGCTCTGGTGACAGCGGCCCCTTCTCACCACTCTGGGGTCTGAGCTGCCTGTGACGGTCTCCTTCTTTCCTTTTTAGGTTCTCATACAAATCCCTGGGCTTGTAGAAATGGTTTGTCTTTGGTACATCCCTCGCTTTCCTTCTTAGTTACCCTCCTGGTCTGGTCTTGGTGCAGAAGACGAAGGCAGCCTGCCCTCGCCTCTGCTTGTCCAAGTGGCTTTAGAAACCGCACCAGATCAGGAGCAGCAGTTTGGCCCAGCCTGCTCTGTGAGGTGTTCAGAGCTGCCCTTTTCATTTTGGGGGTGGGAGGGGGTCTTAGGAGGAATTGCTGGGTGTGGGGGGAACATGTACTTATTCTAGCCTTTCCTGGTGTCGTCTCAGCCCAGCTGATGGAGGTCCGACTGAGGCCAGCACACAGGCTCTTCCTGCCAGGGGGTTTGGGGAGATGGAGCAGGAGGGACAGCCACTCCAGGGAGTAGGCAGCCTGACGCTGCAGAAGGGCAACCTGAGTGAGAAGACGAGGCTAAGGGGCCTGCAGAAGGGGCCTGCTCAGGGGGAGGTACGCCAGACAGGCGGGGAGGGGGGGTCATTCATTTCCAAATGTCCTCTCAGTTGTGTGACATCTCGTGGTGCCTGCATGCACCTGTGTTCATGATGTAGTAATGGCATTTTAAATAATTGGAACCAGATGTTCTAGGACTCAGCCATGTGTTCCCCACTGCATGGAGGACCCGCCCGCTCCGTGGGCATCAGCAGTACTGGTGTGGAGGCCGGGGTGCTGACATTCCATGCCCGAGTTAGCACTTTACGTGGCTTATCTGGTGATTCCTCACCCCCAACTTTCTGAGGCCAGGAGTAAATAGTGTTTTAGAGACAGTGGATTAGTGGGGGTAATTTTTTTTGAACACAGCCTACTTTATAAGCACCTTCCCAGTCAGGCTGTCATGGCCACACCCTATTTGGGGCAGCTCCTGGTAAGTCACTGAATCACAGACAGGGGCCTCGGCCCTTTCTGGGCATGATCCCTCTCAGATGCCTAAAATATGTAGAATTACGAAGGAAATGTGCTACACAGAGAGTGAATAAAGTATTAAAAAGGAATGTGTGACCTAGTAACAAATTTATTATGTTGATGTGTTAAGTGATGAGATCTAGCAGTGGATCTAGTTGCTGTAATTTTGAAATTGTGGTGAGCAAAAATGGTGTTTGAAGACAGCAACAAACCATCATTTGATGCACTAAAGCATATCAGAGTTGATACTGCTCATAACTGCTGTAGTTTGTTGCCTGCCTTTGTAACTGAAGGAAATGCTAAGTTACAGTTAGTGGAAATAGATGTGTTTTTTCTTCCCACCCAAATTCAAGGACGCCCCAAATGTGAGCCCTGTTCTGTACACTTCTTCCAATGTAGGGCCCTCAGCAGCTGTCTCGGGCATGGACCTCTGTAATCTGCTGTGAGGAATGAGGAAGCTTCCTAGTCTCAGTCTTGGAACCGAGGCTCCTTTGAGAGCTGGACAACCCCTTGGCTCTGGCCAGAACCTCTTGTGGTGCTAGGACGTCAGAGAGGTCCCAGAGGAGGGCGGGGATGAGTTGGGAGCCAGCACCAAGGACCCCAGGGCCAGTCTGAGACAATCTGAGTATCAGAATAAGTAAGGACTGGAATGCACTTGAGACCATTGCAAAAGGCAGTCCATGAGTCTGTCCATATCAGGGCTCTCCAGAGAAACAGAACCAATAGGAGTGAAGGAGTGAGAAGAGACTTGTTTGCGTGTGTGTGTGTGTGTGTGTGTGTGTGTGTGCGCGCGCGCGCACGTTTGGCTGAGCCTCGCGGTTTGTGGGATCTTAGTTCCCTGACCAGGGACTGAATCCAGGCCATGGCAGTGAAAGTGCGGAGTCCTAACCACTGGACCAACAGGGAATTCCCTTGTGTGTGTTAAAAAAAAATTTTTTTTTATTTAAGTACAGTTGATTTACAATGTTGTGTTAATTTCTACTGTGCAGCAAAGTGATTCAGTTATACATATATATACACTCTTTTTAAAATATATTTTCTATTAAGGTTTATCATAAGGATATTGAATATAGTTCTCTGTGCTATAGGGTAGGACCTTGTTGTTTATCCATTCTGTGTATAATAGCTTACATCTGCTAACCCCAGCCTCCCACTCCATCCCTCCCCCACCCCCCTCCCCCTTGGCAACCACAAACAAGTCTGTTCTCTATGTCTGTGGGTCTGTTTCTGTTTCATAGATGGTTCATTTGTGTCATATTTTAGATTCCACATATAAGTGATATCATATGGTATTTGTCTTTCTCTTTGACTTACTTCACTTAGTGTGATAATCTCTAGTTGCATCCATGTTGCTGCACATGGCATTATCTCATTCCTTTTTATGGCTGAGTAGTTTTCCATTTTATATAGGTACCACATCTTCATTATCCATTCATCTGTCCATGGACATTTAGGTTGTTTGCATGTCTTGGCTATTGTGAATAGTGCTGCTATGAACATAGGCGTGCATGTATCTTTTTAAAAATTATTTATTTATTTGGCTGCTCTGGATCTTAGTTGCGACATGTGGGACCTAGTTCCCTGACCAGGGATCGAAACTGGGCCCCCTGCATTGGGAGCGCTGAGTCTTAGCACTGGACCACCAGGGAAGTCCCATATGTATCGTTTTGAATTAGAGTTTTTGTCTGATGTATGCCCAGGAGTGGGATTGCTGGATCATATGGTAATTCTATTTCTATTTTTAGTTTTCTGAGGAACCTCTATACTGTTTTCCATATTGGCTGTACCAACTTACATTCCCACCAGCAGTGTAGGAGGGTTCCCCTTTTCCCACATCCTCTCCAGCATTTGTTATTCATAGAGTTTTTAAATATTTATTTATTTTATTTATATTTATTTTTGGTTGTGTTGGGTCTTCGTTGTTGTGCGTGGGCTTTCTCCAGTTGTGGTGAGCAGGGGCTACTCTTCGTTGCGGTGCACAGGCTTCTCATTGCGGTGGCTTCTCTTTTTGCGGAGCGCGGGATCTAGGCGCGCGGGCTTCAGTAGTTGTGGCACGCAGGCTCAGTAGCTGTGGCTCACGGGCTCTAGAGCACAGGCTCAGTAGTTGTGGCACACGGGCTTAGTTGCTCCGCGGCACGTGGGATCTTCCTGGACCACGGCTTGAACCCGTGTCCCCTGCATTGGCAGGCAGACTCTTAGCCACTGTGCCACCAGGGAAGTCCTCGTAGAGTTTTTAATGATGGCCATTCTGACCGGTGTGAGGTGATACCTCATTGTAGTTTTTTTTTTTTTTTTTTTAAAGACTAGGTTTTATTATGGTTTCTAATTTAAACTTGAAAATATGTTTCTATTTGTTTTTTTTTTTTGCGGTATGCGGGCCTCTCCCTGTTGTGGCCTCTCCTGTTGCGGAGCACAGGCTCTGGACGCGCAGGCTCAGCGGCCCATGGCTCACGGGCCCAGCCGCGTCTGTGGCATGTGGGATCTTCCTGGACCAGGGCACGAACCCGTGTCCCCTGCATCGGCAGGCAGACTCTCAACCACTGCACCACCAGGGAAGCCCCTCGTTGTAGTTTTGATTTGCGTTTCTCTTAATAATTAGCAATGTTGAGCATCTTTTCATGTGTCTATTGGCCCCTTGTGTTTGAGAGGAGACTTCTTGTAAAGAATTGGGTCATGCAGTCATGGGGGCTGGCAAGTCCAAAACCTGTAGGGCGGGCTGGCAGGCTGGAGACCCGGGGAAGAGCTGATGTTGTATCTTGAGCTCAAAGGCTGTGCGGGGGCAGAAGTCCTCCTTTTTCCAGAGGATCTTGGTCCTTTTTTCTCTTACAGCCTTCAACTGATTGGGAGGGTTGTGGAGGGTAATCTACTTTACTCAGAGTCTATTGATTTAAATGTTAATCACATCTAAAAAATGCCTTCACTGCAGCTGGTATCTGACCAAGCAGTTGGGTTCCCTGGCCTAGCCAAGTTGACACATGAAATTCACCATACTGCTGATGGTAGCATGTAAATAAATTAGTGGGGAAAAGGGAGGGCTCCTGCTTATGGTGGGATGCCGAGGCTGCCAGAGACAGGGACTGAGTTTTACAGTCACCACCGTGAAGCTGTGGAGGGTGGGGCTGGCTGAACCCGGGCTGTGGGTGGAGAGCAAGCGTCTGTTGTGACCCGCATGGGGAGAAGGCAGACCGAACAGGGTGGCCCTGCCTGGGTGATCAGAGTTAACCGTCCCAGAAGGGCAGACAGACCCCTCTGCGAGTGCCTCTGGGTGGGGTGCCGTGGAGGACGATGGTCACCTCCCGTCATGCGGATGGAGCACAGTGCAGTTCATCACAGTGACACTAGGTAGACCCAAAGTGTAGCGTGCTCTAGTAAAGAAAAGGCAGGGCCGCCTGTATCCTCCAAAAATGTCAATGTCCTAAACGTCAAAAAACAGCCAAGAGGGCTTCCCTGGTGGTGCAGTGGTTAAGAATCCGCCTGCCAGTGCAGGGGACACGGGTTGGATCCCTGGTCCAGGAAGATCCCACGTGCCGCGGAGCAACTAAGCCCGTGTGCCACAACTACGGAGCCTGCGCTCTAGAGCCCACGAGGCACAACTACTGAGCCCACATGCCACAGCTACTGAAGCCCGTGAGCCTAGAGCCTGTGCTCCGCAACAGAAGACACTGCAATGAGAAGCCTGCGCACCGTGACGAAGAGTAGCCCCCGCTCGCCACAACTAGAGAAAACCCACACACAGCAACAAAGACCCAATGCAGCCAAAAATAAACAAACAAACAGCCAAGAAACCTCCAGATTAAAGGTGGCTGATGAGCCGGGGTGGCTCAGTGCTGTGTGCTGTTCTCCTCACTGGAGGGAGGGCAGTGGGAGGACACCACCGAGCCAGGTGGCAACGTGGAAGGTAGACAGTGGTGCACAGTGTCCCGTCAGTAATGAACATGGTGAAACTGGCGGCTGTCATGTGGTTTACTCCTAGGAGACGCACTGAGTGTTTAGGGGTGAAGCGCAGTGGTGTGTGCAGCTTACTCTCAATTGGTTTGGGAAAGCAAGCACGTGCACCCAAATCTATATGTTATAGTGTGCATGTGTGCGTAGGGGCAGAGAGCTTGTGGGCAGGTGGGGAAAAGTTAGCGGCAGGTCAGTGTGGGGTTTAAAGGTATTTGGGTATTCTTTGTGCCCTTGCAGCTTTTCTGTGAGCTTGGGATTATTTCCAGACCATATTTAGGAGAGATAGCCAGGCAAAGACGTTTGTTCCCTGCTCCCGGAAGCAGCGTCTCACCTGCCACACGGTGTGGTTAGGGCTGGCTCACGTCTCTACTCTGCCTGCAGCTGAGCCCTGACTTGGGTGACCTGGTGCCAGACCATCTGGAGATGGTCACCATCCTGGAGACCAGCAGTGATAGGACATCCTCCCTCCTGGGACTCATCTTCAGACCAGCCGAGCATGTCTGTCAGGGAGATGTCCTCACCTGGTGGCAGGAGTCCGAGTGAGCGTGCCCCACTGGGAGCCTTTCTGAGGAAGCCTCAGTTGAGGAGTCAGCCGGTTGGATCCAGGGAAGAATGCCTCGGACAGTGGCTTGGGGGGGTGTCACACAAGTGCTGGGTTTGAGTATCATAAAGGGGGTCACCGTGAGCCCCCAGGGCTGCAGGATGTGATTTGACGAATGCTTGTAAGAGTCCTGGAAGGACTCCTCATTTACATCTACACTCTGTTCTTACTCAGATCCGCAGTTTGCTCAGCAGAACTCCAGCTGCCTCCTGGCTTCTGGGGCGCGTCAGCTTTACACAAATACACAGTGCTTAATCTTGTCACTTTGAGCCGAGATCAGTCACTTTTGTTTTTAGGCAGGTGACAAGATGTTCTGTAAAAAGATGGCTGACGGTTTCAGACTTCTGGCTCATTTGTGCTTTCAGGGCAAGACTCTCCTCCAGCAGGCTGATGAATGAAAATGGATCTGCAGGAACAGGAGCGCCCTGTGCAGCTCCGGCGAGGACGCTGGTCAGCCAGTTGAGGAGGGTGACAGGAGCATCCAAAGCAGCATGGCCCCATTGATGCTGAAGGAAAGGCAGTCAGGGGAAAAGATCTGTCCTAAAGTAGTAGAGGACCCTCCGCCTCCTGGTTTGTGGGCCCGTCCTGGGTTTGAGTGTGTGCTCTGCCGCTTCCTGAGCTGGTGACCTTGAGCAAAGCTGCTGGCTTCCCTGAGCCTCAGTTCCTCATGCACCCAGAGCTGATTGTGGAAACACGTGACCTTGTCCACGGGAGGTCCCCACGGTTAGGCTCTTGAGGGCCAGTGGGTGCAAGCTGCTGGCAGAACACATGCTGCTCCCACCCCAGAAGAGACCAGCATTGCTGCCCCACCCGCTCTGCAGGATGGGCCCAGTTTGGTGACATTTCTCGTTGGGCTGTTTGCTCTGGGGGCAGGTCATGTTTCTTGGGGGGCAGTTAGTTGGTGGACCTTGGTGGATACCTGTGCACAACTTAACCCAGGAACAGGGCT
Organism: Delphinus delphis; assembly: GCF_949987515.2. Classification (NCBI taxonomy): domain Eukaryota; kingdom Metazoa; phylum Chordata; class Mammalia; order Artiodactyla; family Delphinidae; genus Delphinus; species Delphinus delphis. The sequence goes on from NC_082685.1 coordinate 13,096,741, forward strand.
GATCCTTTTGCTGATGGGAGCCAGGTGGCAGCTGATGTGTTTGGAGAGGCGGCCTGGGCCAAGCGTCACTCGCTGCTCACCTGCCAGGGGCCCGTGGGCACATCTCTCAGAACTCCAGTTCAGAAGGAGTGTGGTGGAGGCAACCCGCCCCACAGACTTCCCTGTCAGCCCGTCTGTGCTCAGAAGGGGCTGTACTCACCACCCGGCAGCGCAGCTGGCAGAGAGCCCTTTGAGAGGTTGGTCTGAAGCCAATGGCTGGGATGACAGCTGGATGGGCAGCTGGGCCCTGCCTCCCTGGGCTCCAGCAGCTCCTGAGTGTCCGGAGTCTGAAAGTCCAGGTTGTTCTGGGAAGGCCTGTTCTGTCTGTCAGGGTGATAGAGGATCCTCTTGCTCCCAAAGTCTGACACCTGGGTCTGTCGGAGGCCAAGCAAGGATCGGAAGGGACTGATCCGTTCTGGGCTCTGATAGTGATGAGACCTGAGTGCCCGACAGCCACACGGGTCCTCACTGTGGAGATGCTCTGCAGGTGCAGGACTCAGGGCAGTGTTGGCTCCCAGGGCCTCCCCGAGGGTCCAGCACAGCCTGGCCTCGGCCAGGTCAGGTTAGGTTCTGTTTCTCAAAGACAAGTTTAAAAGTGTGCCGATTTCATACAGTCTGCTCCATGTCAGACCCTGTGAAGTTGAAGACTTTCTTGGGACATGTAGCTGGTAACTAGGGGCCCATATCTGAGCCAGCCACCTGGCCGCTCAAAGCCCTATCCCCAAACTGCAGGCTGCACCCAAGCCCAGCTCTGTGCATGGTGCCCTAGTGCTCCTCCAGGAGAAGGAAGATCGTGGGCTGAATTCAGCGATGTTGGCTTTCTGAGGCCTTGCTGCCCAGAACACACACCTCACACGTGTTTGTTTGTCACGTTTGTTCTTCTCTCTCCTGCCCCACACATTTGAGGGCAGGCCAGGACGAGCCCTGGGCCCAGTCAGTGCCCACCCCCTGGTGCCATAAGAGCAGGCCAATGACCAAGGGACCTGTAGGCGGGTCCCAAGCCCTAGGCCATCTTTTCTCCCGGATTTTTTTTTTTTTTTAACAAATTCTTGTTTTATTTCTTTTGGCCCTGCCACGCAGCTTGTGGGATCTTAGTTCCTGACCAGGGATTGAACCCGCGCCTTTGGCAGTGAAAACGCAGTCCTAACCACTGCAACACCAGGGAATTCCCTTCTCCCAGATTTTCATGGCTCTTTGAGACTTTTGGAGGTTTCTGGCTCAAAATATCAGAGTTGGGCTTCCCTGGTGGCGCAGTGGTTAAGAATCCGCCTGCCGAGGCAGGGGACACGGGTTTGAGCCCTGGTCTGGGAAGATCCCACATGCCACGGAGCAACTAAGCCCGTGCACCACAACTACTGAGCCTGCGCTCTAGAGCCCGCGAGCCACAACTACTGAGCCCGTGTGCCACAGCTACTGAAACCCGCATGCCTAGAGCCTGTGCTCCGCAACAAGAGAAGCCACCACAATGAGAAGCCCGCGCACCACAATGAAGGGTAGCCCCCGCTCGCCACAACTAGAGAAAGCCTGTGCGCAGCAACGAAGACCCAATGCAGCCATAAATAAATAAATAAATAAAATTAATTTTTAAAAAATATATATATATCAGAGTTGCTAGAAAGAGAGAGGTTACCCAGCTCTCTGGGGAGGTTGGCTTGTCCAGACGTTTCTCCAAGCCTCTAGGATGTCTCTGGAACCCTCAGGAACAGTATCCCAGCCTGTGCTCCAAGGCCATGTCTCTGACCCAACCTTGTGGTGGAGGCAGCCTTTACTGCCCAGCTGATCGAGAATCGGCTCTGCTCAGAGGCAGTCTCCCTTCCCGGGGTCCCCAGCTGGTGAGTGGTGGTGTGTTCAAGGCAGGGTCTGCATGGTGAGGCCTTTTCTGTGGTTCTGAGCAATTAGGATTTACTCCTTTGCAGTGGTAGAAGTGGTGGAGGGTGTTGAACATGGCCTTGAGCTGATGCCTGAAGCTGGTCAGAGGCTGGTGGTGTGGAGAGGTAACATGGACTGGGAGCATGTGTCCGAGGTGACACGGTGGGACCAATGCTGAGTGAGCTCCTAGGCTGGGAGGGTGGGTCCCTGACCTGGCAGCTCCCAGATCCAGATTGCAGGTCATTTGTGTGTGTGAGAAGGAGATACAGGAGAGTGACCCTGCTGTGGGCACCAGCTGGAGGCCATGGGGTGGGGTGGGGGATCACATCCCAAAGGGGAGAGAAGGCCGAGTTCTCAGCCATGGCATTTATTTGTCTGTAATTTGTGCCTGCATCTCCTGGGACAGGTTTGGGGTGCTTTGCAGGTGATGAGGAGGGAGCAACTCGAGCTGAGCCCCATGCCGAGGTGCAGACCAGCATCCTGGGCTGCGCCCCAGAGTACCTGGGCCATCTAGGTCAAGCCCTCAGCTTCCTCCGCTGTAAGATTCCATCCTCGTCACTGCTGTCTGGGGGAGAGAGAGAGAGAGAGACAGACAGAGAGAGAGAGAGAGAGAGAGAGAGAGAGAGAGAGAGAGAGAGTGTGTGTGTGTGTCTGTGTGTGTGTGTGTGTGTGTGTGTGTGTGTGTGTGTGTGTGTGGTCGTGTTGCCCCCAGGCCATGGGCAGAGGACAGGTTTGGGCACAGTGAAGTTTGATGCTGAGTTCAGTGCCTGTTGATGAGTTTTAGTGGGCATTTAAAAAGGAAAAACAGGGACTTCCCTGGCAGTCCAGTGGTTAAGACTTCGCCTTTCAATGCAGGGGGCGTGCAGGTTCGATCCCTGGCCGGGGAGCTAAGATCCCATATGCCTTGCGGCCAAAAAACCAAAACATACAACATAAAACATAAGCAGTATTGTAACAAACTCAATAAAGGCTTTAGAAGCGGTCCACATCAAAATAAAATTCTTTTTTAAATATTAAAAAAATAAATAAAAAATAAAAAGGAAAAACAAGCCCACTCAACATTCAGGCTCCTGGCGAGGCACGTCAGAAGCGCAATGGTGCAGAATGCCCCAGGTAGCTTTCTGCCTTTTTGTCTGCATTTCCGGAGTGCTTCCATCAGCCTTGTCAAGGGCTCCCTGAAAGAGAGTAAGATGAGGCCAAGGACACAGCTCCCTGAGGTGGGCTCCTGCTCAGAGGGAGGGGGCCTTAGGTCCCCAGAGCAGAGCAAGGGGCCTGGGCTGCAAACTCCAAGACACGGTGCTGTGGTTCTTTGCGCAAGCTTGCTCTGTTCCCACAGGGCAGCGGTAACACAGACAAGATGAGATCCGAGGTTCGGCCATCTGGGGACAGGGAACTGAGTCCAGCGTGTGGACCTGGCTCCTCCGCAGGCTGTGCTCAGTGCTGCAGGCTGCGTGTGCCGGGGGCGTGCAGCAGGTACTGACGTGGGGCGGCTTCTTAATTTTTCTATTTGAGGAAAGGCAGATGGGAAAGATGAAATAATAACGAGGCAAAGGTGTTGAAAAGAGGGCCTGGCTCAGGCGTGGGTTGCAGAGCTCAGAGAGGTGGCAGGGTTGGTGGCTCATGAGAGCGCACTCCCCTGGAGGCAGGCCTGGGATGTGCTGCGGGCAGCTGTGGATGGAACAGGGCTCAGCGGAATAGGAGCACTTTAATGTGAAGAATTGTTTTAGCAAATGTTTGTCTCATCCCATTATGACCGGGTCACGTGCATTTCACAAAGAGTTTGGATAAATTGTGAAATTGGGATACAGTCTAATGGGGCAGTGACCAAGCATGAGCAGTGTGAGGGCCCCAGGACTGGCCTTCCTGTGAGGTTGGGATCAGCTCTGCTGGTGGAGTGGGGCCCCCAGCCCTGCCCTGTGACCTCCAGCAGCCCTGCCCCCCCGTACCTTATTTTCCTCCGTCGTAACAGCAGGAACCCTGATATCTGAGTAGTCGAAGATGGGAGTGAGTTTCCTGATGGTTGCCTGCTGTCCTTGATACCACAAGTCATCATGTTCAATTTGGCTGTGATTTCCATGGAGAGCCTGTGCCCAGCAAGTCCGTGCAGCTCCCCTCCAGTCAGGGCTCAGATGCCGCCCACCCACTGACATTTAAGTAGAACACACACCAGACCCTGCCCTGCGGGTCCTTTTGCCCTTCCTGTGTACCGACGTCCCCTGTGCTCTGACTTGTCCAGTGACCCTCTGTAGGGTCACTGCTTTGGACACCTGGGGCAGTCGTGTCGGCTGGCACACGAGGGACACGGGACCCAGCAGGGGAGTGGTCTTGGTTCCACATGGCCTAGGCCCGACTTGTTGACTTTATGGGTGTGTGAGCAGTGGAGCAGCATGTGCTGCCGCTCAGGGTGAGGCAGGGGTGTAAGGGGCAGGCAGGACACCATCTACCCCACCCCACCCCACGGGTGTTGTGAGGCTGAAACCAGATGATGTCCTCAAACCCTGCACCATCTGGCTGGTCAGCACCCAGGGAGTGTCGGGTCATGATGCAGAGAGCATGCAGACATGGGAGTCTGAAAGAGACCCTGCAGTGGGATCTGGGGTGGGGGTGGTGTTGGACTCAGCAGTTCTCTGGAACTTCTTTTTGTGGAGAGGAGAGGGAAATTGGTAAGAATTTAGAAGATTTTAATAAAATTGAGCCATTTAAAAAAAAAGGAAGGAGCAGGACTTCCCTGGTAGTGCAGTGGTTAAGAATCCACCTGCCAATGCAGGGGACACAGGTTTGATCCCTGATCCAGGAAGATCCCACATGCTGCGGAGCAACTGAGCCCGTGCCGCACAACTACTGAGCCTGTGCTCTAGAGCCAGCAAGCCACAACTACTGACCTCGCACGCCACAACTACTGAAGCCCACGCGCCTAGAGCCCGTGCTCTGCAGCAAGAGAAGCCACCGCGATGAGAAGTCTGCGCACCACAACGATGAGTAGCCCCCGCTCGCCGCAACCAGAGAAAGCCTGCGCGCAGCAAGGAAGACCCGACACAGCCATAAATAAATTAATTAATTAATTAATTTTAAAAAATAGAATTAAGGACTGCATTTTGAAGGACATTGTTAAGAGAATAAAAAGACAAGCCACAGACTGGGAGAAAAATCTTTGTAAAACTCATCTGCTAAAGCTCTGGTATCTAGGATATAAGAAGAACTCTCAAAACGCAATAATAAGATGACCCAGTTTTAAAAAATGCGTTGGAGATTTGTATAGCTTCACCATAAAGATTCAAGAATGGCAGATTAGTCCATGAGAACATTCCACGTCATTAGGGAAGTGCAAGTTGAAACCACGAGATACCACTTCACACCTACGAGAATGGCTAAAATAGAAAACCTGACAACATTAAATCCTGGCATGGGCGGGGAGCAAGTGGAACTCTCCTTCTTTGCTGATGGGACTGCAGAATGTACAGCCACCCTGGAAGCCAGTGTGGCCATTTCTCATGAAGTTAAACATACACTTACCATTCGGACCCAGCCGTCATGCTTCTGGCTGTTCATTAGGTGAAATGAAAATTCGTGTCTGCACAAAAACCTGCATGTGAATGTGTATAGCAGTTGATTCATTAGTTCCCCAAACTGGAAATGACCCTAACTTAGTCTGCAGGTGGATGAACAGATTGTAGTATAATATGGTGGGTTAATACTAAGCAGTAGAAAGGAATGAACTTCTGGTGACAGCAGCGTGGTTGAATCTCCAGGGCATTATGCTAAGTATTGTGTGGTCAGCCGGATAAGGGCCCCCTTATCTATTGATGTCCAGGTCTTAACCTCTGGAAGCCGTGAATGTGACCTTATGTGAAAAAAACGACTTTGCAGGTGGGAGTAAGTTAAGGATTCTAAAGCAGACTCACAGATACAGAGAACAAACTAGTGGTTACCAGTGGGGAGAGGGAAGCAGGGAGGGACAGTATAGGAGTAGGAGATTTTTTTTAAAAGGGTTATTATGGGATTATTTGAAATAATGTGGGTGAAACTTCTGAAAATTGTAAAGCACTGTAGAATTTAAAGAATTTTTCATTCAATAAAAAAAGTTTTTAAAAGTTTAAAAAAATAGTAAAATATGATAAATGTAAATCTATGTTTAGATCAAAAAAAAAAAGCCAAGAAAAAATTATTTTAAAGAGTTAAGGATTCTGAGATGGGATTATCCTGGGTTTATGGGCCCTAAATGGATCACAAGTGACCTTTTAAGAGAGAGCAGAGAGAGATTTGATGCAGAGGAAGAGAAGGTGATGTGACTACAGAGGCAGAGGTTGGAGTGATGCGGCCATAAGCCATGGAATGCCTGGAGCCTCCAGAAGCTGGAAGAAGCTAGGAAGGATCCTCCCCTAGAACCTTCGGAGGGAAGTCAGCCCTGCCAGTGACGCTTTGATTTCAGCCCGAGGATACTGATTTCTGGCCTCCAGGACTGAGAGAATAAACTTCTGTTGTTTTATGCCACCAAGTTAGTGGTGACTTGTTACATAGCCACAGGAAACTAATACAGTATGATTTCATTTATATGACCTTCTAGAAAAGATGCAACCATAGGGACAGAACACAGATTGGAGGTCGCTGGGGATGAGGGGAGAGTTGGAGTACAGGTGGGCATGTGGGAATTGCAGCAGAAAGGAAGGTGGCCCGTCTGGTGCTGACCATGTTTATTTGCTGACCCAAGAAGAGCAAACAGAAATGCATGGGAGGGTGTCAGGGCCAGTTGCAGGTGATTTACATCTGTTTTTCTAATCCTCAGGATGTCTTAAAATTTTTTCCCTAAACTTTCTGTGCACTTCTCTGACTTTAGATAGAAATATTTGCTGTGCTGGCCACCATGTGGGTCCTGATTTACACCTGGCCTATGGCCACTTGGAATCCCTTTTCTTGCCTTTCTTTGCATGTCCCTTCACATAATGATGAACGTTGTGCCGTCCTCCCGGCCAAGGGGAGGAGCTGCTGTGGGCCCCTGTGCTGGCCTGCCATGCCCTTGCTCTGCTGTGACCTCATCAAGTAAGGGTAGAATCTTATCAGTGTGTCCACCCAGGTTTCCCAGCTTGGCCCTGAGCTGGCCACGCCCACAGGACTGATCTGGAGATGCATCCCAGGCCTTTCCGCCCGCTTGTGGTTCACACAAATGGCCCCTCTTGGTCCCAGACACTGTCTAAACTCTCTGTGGTCTCAGCATCCCACTCGGAACCTGCCAGGAAGTCGCAGGGAGGATTCCTGAAAGGCGTTTCCCAATCGTCTCTGCTTTACTGGAAATTGGGGGACAGTTGCCAGGAGGTTGGCTGACAGGCCTTTTCTCAGGACCTAACCTCCCCCTTTGCTGGCCACGCACTGCTCAGGAGAGGTTGGATCCCAGCTCTGCAGAATCAGCTCAAGGGCTACGTTTGTGCTTTGTAGAATCAGAAAGACAGACTCTTTAAGGAGGAACAGAAGCCTTCCCTCCCATCACTTTCCACAGGCACCTCTGAGTTATGGGGGCTTCAGGCCACAGGGAGCATGCTGCCTGGGCACAGTTTCCACTGCCCCCTGTGGGCACTTCAGGACCGAGAGGGGCAGTGTTGGGTACTGATGCTCCCCACGTTCAGCCAGTGGTGGGCATCCTGGGACTGTGTCCAGATCTGCCCCGTCCTTGATGGTCCTTCCACCGCCACTGGCTCCAGCCCTTTCCCCCATGTGAAACACCAGCTCTGTGCTCACCAGCCTCACACCCTCCCACACCGTCCATTCAGTGTGCCTTGGGTGGAGGGTCTTGTGCATGTACACTTAAAAAAAAAATTATTGTGCGATAGGGAGGGTGGGAGGGAGGGAGACGCAAGAGGGAAGAGATATAGGAACATATGTATATGTATAACTGATTCACTTTGTTATAAAGCAGAAACTAACACACCATTGTAAAGCAATTATACTCCAATAAAGATGTTAAAAATATATATATATATATTTATTTATGGCTGCGTTGGGTCTTTGTTGCTGCACACGGGCTTTCTCTAGTTGTGGTGAGCGGGGGCTACTCATTGCTGCGGTGCGCGGGCTTCTCATTGCGATGGCTTCTCTTGTTGCAGAGCACGGGCTCTAGGTGCACAGGCTTCAGTAGTTGTGGCATGCGGGCTCAGTAGTTGTGGCTCACGGGCTTAGTTACTCCGCAGCATGTGCGATCTTCCCGGACCAGGGCTTGAACCCATGTCCCCTGCATTGGCAGGCGGATTCCTAACCACTGTGCCACCAGGGAAGTCCTGCACTTTTAAATTTTTAAAAATTATTTTATACAGCAGGTTCTTATTAGTCATCAGTTTTATACACATTAGTGTATACATGTCAATCCCAATCGCCCAGTTCATCACACACACACACCGTGGCTTTCCCCCCTTGGTGTCCATACGATTGTTCTCTACATCTGTGTCTCAATTTCTGCCCTGAAAACCGGTTCATCTGTACTATTTTTCTAGGTTCCACATATGTGAGTTAATATATGATATTTGTTTTTCTTTTTCTGACTTACTTCACTCTGTATGACAGCCTCCAGATCTATCCACGTCTCAACAAATGACCCAATTTCGTTCCTTTTATGGCTGAGTAATATTCCATTGTATATATGTACCACATCTTCTTTATCCATTCGTCTGTCGATGGGCATTTAGGTTGCTTCCATGACCTAGCTATTGTAAATAGTGCTGCAGTGAACATCGGGGTGCATGTGTCTTTTTGAATTGTGGTTTTCTCTGGGTATATGCCCAGTAGTAGGATTGCTGGATCATATGGTAATTCTATTTTTAGTTTTTTAAGGAACCTCCATACTGTTCTCCATAGTGGCTGTATCAGTTTACATTCCCACCAACAGTGCAAGAGGGTTCCCTTTTCTCTACACCCTCTCCAGCATTTGTTGTTTGTAGATTTTCTGATGAAGCCCATTCTAACTGGTGTGAGGTGATACCTCGTAGTTTTGATTTGCATTTCTCTAATAATTAGTAATGTTGAGCAGCTTTTCATGTGCTTCTTGGCCATCTGTATGTCTTCTTTGGAGAAATGTCTATTTAGGACTTCTGCCCACTTTTGGATTGAGTTGTTTGTTTTTTTAATATTGAGCTGCATGAGCTGTTTATATATTTTGGAGATTAATCCTTTGTCCGTTGATTCGTTTGCAAATATTTTCTCCCATTCTGAGGGTTGTCTTTTCGTCTTGTTTATGGTTTCCTTTGCTGTGCAAAAGCTTTTAAGTTTCATTAGGTCCCACTTGTTTATTTTTGTTTTTATTTCCATTACTCTAGGAGGTGGATCAAAAAAGATCTTGCTGTGATTTATGTCAAAGAGTGTTCTTCCTATGTTTTCCTCTAAGAGCTTTATACTTTCTGGCCTTACATTTAGGTCTCTAATCCATTTTGAGTTTATTTTTGTGCATGGTGTTAGGGAGTGTTCTAATTTCATTCTTTTACATGTAGCTGTCCAGTTTTCCCAGCACCACTTGTTGAAGAGACTGTCTTTTCTCCATTGTATATCCCTGCCTCCTTTGTCATAGATTAGTTGACCATAGGTGCGTGGGTTTGCCTCTGGGCTTTCTATCTTGTTCCACTTTTTATTTTAAACCTTTTCACATGGGTATGTGCATGGGTTGTGGGACAGAGATGAGAATAACGAGTGCCCCCTGGCTGTCAGTCTCACCCTCTGGCTTTCACCCATCTTGTCTCAACTTTTCCCTGTGCCCTCCTCAGTTCCCCATTTTTGGTTTGTTTGGTTTGCTAGAGCATCTTTAAAACGATCCCAGGTATCTTTTCATTTCATCCATGGCTATTTTAATCACTGTGTTGAATGTTAACAGACACAGACTTGTGTTTTTTAGACATCGCCTCCGTGCAGCTCCCTGAGAGCACCCTTGCTGGCTCTCCACAGGCTCTTCACTGAGGCTAGTTCAAGTAGGGTCCACACAGAGCCACACGCGACATTCGTGTTAAGTCTGTGGTAATTTATAGCACTCCATTCTTCCCCTCGAACCATTCATCTGTTGAAGAAACCAGTTCATCGGTCCCAAGGAATTTCCCATGTTCTGCCCTGGCAGTCACTGTCCTCGTTACTTTCCACGTGGCAGCAGCTAGCTCAGGGCTTCTCGGCCTTGGCTTCACTGACATCTGGGGCTGGGTTACTCTGTGGTGGGACCATCCTGTACACCGTAGTCTGTTGAGCAGAGTCTCTGGCCTCCATCCATCAGATGCCAGGAGCAGCCCCCCACAACCAAGTCACGACATCCTAAAATGTCTCTGCACGTCGCCAGTGTCCCCTGGGGCAGAGTCACCCAGTGGAGAACTGCAAGTGTAACTCGTTGCCTTACCCACTGTACTTCCTACAAACTGGTTGCTAGACCTGGAGGTGGATTTCGTAAGCCACTTCCTGTTGCTTCACCCTCGTAAGTGTTCTTCTCCATGGGGAGAGAGAAGAGGATCCCGGCCGTAAGCTTCCTTCTCGCCCTCGCCCCATCTTACGGAAGAGGAGTTTCGGGCCAGGAATCACACCTTCTCCCACGGGCCTGCCTGTTCCCCTGACCGTCACTGCCCTGTGCCCACCCTATTTTTTCTTACATGCATCAACATCTTTATTAAACAGGTTTCTTCACCCAAGTTGCGCCCCCCGCATTGGCGAGCTGCCTGGGGGCTGAGTGACCTCAGGGCGCGGACGCCCCTGCCCTGCTGTGTTGAGGCCTTCCTACTGCCCACCACTGCCAGGCCTCCCAACTCAGCCCTGGGCTCTCAGTCAAAGCATGGCACTAGCAGTGACACTTGTCCCGAGCAGCTCCTGGTTTCATCCTCCCTGCACTGCTAATGGGGGATGGTGTTCTGCTACTTGGGGTGCTGACAGGGCCGGTGTGGGGGTCGGTGCCTGCTGCTCAGGAGGTGTCACACTGGGCAGCTTGGCCCCGGGGGAGGACGTGACCTGTGAGCCTGTGATGTGAGCGACACAAGGCCTCAGAGGGTCTGAAGAGACTAAGCGTGTCGTGTGTAATGCTGCCAGCCTGAGGCGTAGCCCGTGCATGTACCAAGTGTGACAGGCATGGAGATGGGTGGTGGTGTGCCTGGGGGGTGTGTGTCATGGGAAGTTACATTACCTGGTGGCTTGTTAATCACCGTCTGAGGGCTGACCCAAAAGCTGCTGAGGAGACAGGGAAGTGGGCATTGCCCGGGCTAGTCCGTCAGTCCCTCTTGGTCCCTAAAATGTAGAGGAGGTAACAGGGTGGCAGGTACCCCTAACAAGCAGTGCGTCCCTGATCCTATGAGCTGTCAGTCCCTGCAGGGAACAGCCAGCCAGACCTCAAGGAAAGACCATGTTTGCACGTTCAGCCCATGCACCACCAGGGGCGTCCTAGCTGCTGGGGTCCAGGGCAGGCTGGGTGGGTCTGGAGGGTGACGCTGGTCCTACTATAAAGACACCTCTGCCTGTTTGCTCAGAAGACACTGTTGGTACCACATCTACTTTCTGAAAGGGCCCACGAACCCAGGGGGACCCCTGTCTCGCTCATACCACGGCTGCCCTCAAACCTTGCCTTCTCGGGCTTCCCTGGTGGCACAGTGGTTAAGAATCCGCCTACCAATGCAGGGGACACGGGTTCGAGCCCTGGTCCGTGAAGATCCCACACGCGGTGGAGCAACTAAGCCCATGTGCCACAACTACTGAGCCTGAGCTCTAAGGCCCGTAAGCCACAACTACTGAGCCCACATGCCACAGCTACTGAAGCCTGCGAGCCTAGAGCCCGTGTTCTGCAACAAGAGAAGCCACGACAATGAGAAGCCCATGCACCACAACAAAGGGTAGCCCTCGCTCACCGCAACTAGAGGAAGCTCGCACGCGGCAACGAAGACCCAACACAGCCAATCAATCAATCAATCAATAAAACAAAAAAACAAAAACCTTGCCTTCTCACCCACGGCTGCTGTCTCTGCCACCCTTGCTGCCTGCAGTCCAGCTCAGCATCTCCGCTTCATCTCCTTACGCCATGTGCACTGTGCCCCTTATTACTTGTTCCTTCCATGTGCAGTCACGGCCATGTGGTGTCCTCTCTGTGTCCAGCTGTCCCACTCTGTGAGGCATGGCCTGGGACCCTCGAGGCTTGGGAAGTACCCCTTGAGGGCAAGAACGGGTAAATGGTCCGACCAGGCCAGAGGTGCACGTTCAGCATGTCCAGCGGCAAATATGCGAGTCCACCTGCTCCACGTCCCCAGAGCTGAGGTGCAGGAGGTCCGGGTCAGCTCTGGCACCGGGAGACCACGCCCTCCCAGTTAATCTCCTGCAGTGGGTCAGATGGTGTCAGGACCCTGGGACAGTCTGCTCCCATCTCCCCCTCCTCCTCCCTGCCCCTGGTTGCCACCCATTTAGTGTTGCACATCCAAATCCCGCACTTCATTATTGTTATTTATGCCTTCAACTATCAATTATCTTTTACAGAAACATAATGAGAAAAAGGTCTTTCATGTTCATAAATGTTCACTGTAACCTGACAGTCTTCATCCTCTGTGCAGATGTGCATGTCCATCTGGTGTCACTCTCCCTTCCTCCTAAAGAACTTCCAGAACCTTCCTTGTAATGCAGATCTGCTACAAACAGACTCTCAGCCTCTGTCTGAACAAGTCTTTATGTCACCTTCTCTTTTCACTGTATATGGAATTCTGGGTTGGCAGTGTTCTTTCCTCAGTGTTTTGAAGATGTCCTTCTGTGGTCTCTGAGCTTGTTTCTGACATTTGGCCTCGTGAGCGCGTCTCCGTTTGTGGTGCATCAGTCAGCCCGCTGCACTTGTTTGCTTATGGTGTGTTGCCACGTGGTTCCTTGTTTTCTGCTGGAGCTTCTTAGGTCAGTGGATTTATAGTATTTGTCACATTTGGGGGTTTGAGGCTATTATTCCTTTGGATATCATGCCCTTGGGATTCCAGTTACATGTATAATGGACTTCTTAGTACTGTCCCACAGTTCACCACGGCTTTTTTTTTGTAATCTTTTTATTTTCCCATATGCATGCACACACGCATATCTACAGAGTTCTTGTCGGAGTGTGCAAGCGGCGTGGGAAGACAGTTTTCACCTAACATACGTTTCTGGGCCATGGCCCCGCACCACCATCTACGCAGCACTCCATGGCAAGGTTCCAGAACGTCCCACGCAGCCTCGCGGCGCTCATTGCCGCGGTGAGACATCTGGACGTCTTCCTCATGTCCGGGCACTACTTCGGCTTTTCCGTGTTCCTACTCACACACACTGGCCTTGGGCGCCCGTGGTAATACTCCTCCCCTCGTGCTTCCCACGCCTGGATTTCCCACCGTCTAGGGCCACGGGCTGGCCTTCCTCACCTCCCACAGTCTTCAGACACGCAGCCGGACTCACCAAGGCTTTGTTCATTTTCCTGTAGATTTTTTTTTGTGTGATTCATTTTGGGTAAATTGACATTACTTTGTCATCAGATTCACTAACCTTTTCTTCCACAGTGTTTAACGTTAATCCCACCCAGTAAGTATTTCATCAAGATACTGCATTTCTCAGCTCAAGAAGTTCCATGTGACTCTCCTCTGGTACTTCATATTCCTCTTCTCACCAGTTCAAGGTTCCCTTTAAGCCCTTGAGCATTTTAAATTTAGAATAGTTGCTCTAAAGTGAAACCCTTGTCTGATAGTTCCATCTTCTCTGTCCTTTCTGGGTCTGTTTCCATTGACTGATTTTTCTCCTGGGTTAAGGTTCACATTTTTCTACAGCTTCACATGTCTGGAGAGTTTTGGGTTTTGGATACTGTGTGTTGTAGATTCCATGGGATTGTCTGCTGGATTTTATTGTCTTAAAGCGTGTCAGTTCGGCTGGCTGCTGGCAGGCAGTTTGGTTAGCAGTGGATCAGCTGATCTTGGGGAAGCTTGTTTTTGAAATTTCTTAGTAAGGGGAATAAGAGAACCCCTTAAATGAGGGCTGGTTTAGCTCCACTGCTGAGTGGTGCAGTGAGGACTCCTCTGGGCTGGCTGTCTGTGGCGTCTCCTGGCCCATATTCCTGGGCTTGGGGCCCCAGCCCAGGGAGAGACCCGAAGCCTTCCTGGGCAGCAGCTCAAGGCCCCCTGCAGGTGCCAGGAGCTGTCCCTCTGCACTGTCCCTACCTTCATGGGCCTCTGCCCGCACGTGCAGTTCCTTCGGCCTCCCTGGCCCGTGGTCCAGAGGTTCCTGGAGGCAGTGAGCTGAGCAGTCCAGAGGCTCCCTTGGCCGTTTCCCTTCTTTCACATCTCTGGCCAGTGCTGCCTGCATTCACTTTGAAAGCATTGTTGTGTGTTTTGTCCAGCACCCTAGTTGTCACCAGTGGATGGCTTGTCTGGTCCCAGGTGGTCTGTCTGGCCCTGACATGGGGGCCTGCTTGTGAAGAAACTGAGAAGATTCAACGGGACAGCTATCTGTCCATTCACCCCTCCATCCATCCAGTGAATATTTCCTGGGCTCGGGTGGCCCACCATGGCCTTCCAGTGGTGGAAAGGCCTGCCCCCTCTAAGTGGAGTGCAGGGCATGAGTCACCGGCCTAATCACCAAAATCCCCAGACAGAAGGTTGGAGGTGACTGCAGCAGACGTGGCTGTGTCCTCCTGGGGTCAGCCTGCAAGTCCCTGAAGGGCTCAGAGAACGGGAGGCTGCAAATGTGTGTACCACCCAGCACAGAGAACCTTGGAGGTGGCAGGTGGAGTTGGATCCTGGCCCTGTGTCGGTTTGGGCGAGTCATTTGACCCCCTCTGATGCCTGAGGTTTGTGGTGGAGTTTAGCAATAACAAGCCTAAATTCAGCTCTTAGCCTGCAGCCTGCAGGATGTGTTCCTGGGTGCCATGTGCCCTGGTCCCGTGGTGCCCCCCCTGCTCAGGATGGCTCTGGGTCCCGAGCCTTCACCAGGCTGTTAAGACAAGGGAAGTGCAGGCGGGCTGTTCCTCAGGGATCCTGGATCTTTGGCTTTCAGTGTGGCCTGCCTACAGGAGGTTGGAAGTTGCCGGCCTGGGGCCTTGAGGCTGCTCTGCCCAGGTTTCCCCGGAACCTTCAGGAACAGCCAGCATCAGACCTGCACAGTGTGCAGCGCTGCTGGTAGACCACAGCCACTCCTACTCCCACCAGCCCAGTGGCCACCCACTGGAGTCAGGCACAGGCCTTTGATGGGTGGGGCTTGTGTCCTGAGCACACCCAGTGGACACCCAGCAACCTCCAAGTAAGGGTCCCCATTGGCGTCCACTGCAGCTTGCTGGTTGGAGCGGGAATTAGCCCAGATGGTCCTGTCCTGCCTTGTTTAACAGCAGAGGGTGGAAGTGGGGCCATGGCCCCAGGTGCTGGGAGGCACCTCTGTCATTGTGAGCGACCCATATGGCAGGGTTTCCAGAGGGGCCCGCGGCACTTGGGGTTACCCTCAGACTACCTGCCCCACTTTGAACCTGACTCGGAAGGGAGAGAGCCGATGAGTTTATCACGTGACCAGCTTCCTTCCGATAGTTTCTTGGAGGTGACAGGGCTGGATGCACTTTGAGTAATTCAAATAAAGTGTATTTGCTTCACAGTAAGCACCTGAAAACTTCTGTTTAAGAAGATGTTTTGATCTAAAACAGATCTCCATTTCAAGTAGCCCCTGCGCCACAACAAAACAGGAGTTGCCAAAGGCCACTTTGGTGGATGTTGAAGACGCACAAGTAGTTTTTAAGTACATTTTAGAACGCTTTAGAAAATTCTCTTTTCTTAAACCTTCTTGTAAAAATTTTAATTTTGTTGTGCTTCATTAAAATGTTATTGGGCCTCCAAGCTGGGAGTCTGTGACAGGTGGGATGGTCACATGCCAGTGTGCAGGACACTCCAAAATCAGAGACTCCTGCAGCCCTTGGAGAGGTGCCCTGGCCAGTGCCTGTGTTTCCTCCTGGAAACCGGATGCGGGGGACACAGTGGTGAGCAGGCAGCTTACCTACCGGCACCCCATGTGGAAAGGTCTGCAGAAAGGATCAAGGCTGTTGCCCCCAGGACAGAGGAAAACTGATGGGCGAGAGCCACAGCCAGCTTAGGCAGCTGCATTAACCCAGATCACTGAGGGTGGGCCCTCTGGTGCCAGCAGATGTGCTTTTGACTGCTCTTGGTCGCCAGCTGTTCGGCAGCATGGGCTGAGTGCCATCAGAATACACCTCAGGGGAGGGACTTCCCTGGCGGTCCAACGGTTTGGACTCTGTGCTTTCACTGCTGAGGGCCCGGGGTCAATCCCTGGTCAGGGAACTAAGATCCCACAAGCTGCAAGGTGCAGCCAGTCAGTCAGTCAGTAAACAGACAGCCACGGAGCAACTAAGCCCGTGCGCCACAGCTATTGATCCTGCGCTCTAGAGCCCGTGAGCTACAGCTGTTGAGCCCACGTGCCACACTACTGAAGCCTGCACGCCTGGAGCCCATGCTCTGCAACAAGAGAAGCGACTGCAATGAGAAGCCCGCGCACCACAACGAAGAGTAGCCCCCGCTCGCCGCAACTAGAGAAAGCCCGCGCACAGCAACAAAGATCCAACGCAGCCAAAAATAAATAAATAAAATAAATAAGTAAATTTATAAAACAAACGAACGTACCTCAGGGGAAGTCCCTGGTGGTCCAGTGATTAGGACTCTCTGCTTTCACTGCCGAGGGTGCGGGTTCCATCTTTGGTCAGGGAACTAAGATCCCATAAGCCGTGGAGCGTGACCCAAAAAAATGGAAAAGAAGAAAAAAAAATACACCTCAGTCATTGACCAAGTGTCATTGACTCCTCTTTTTGTTCCAAAGTCTTCCAAATGGGGGCTCTTGTCCCCTCTGCCGGCACAGGGGCTGGTGGAATTTAGACAGGTCTTGGCTTGGTGTCTTTTTTGCTAATAACGATAGACAGGTGGCCCATCACCTACATGTGTGTGTGTGCGCGCGTGTGCGTATGCATGCACGCGTGCACAGTGGTATGAGTGAATTGCTCTGTTGTCGATGAGAAGGACCTGGCCTGATCCTCCTACTGGAGGGAGGAGACACCACAAGAACCCATGTGGCCCGGACCCTGGTTCTATGATGAAAGTCAGGCGGCATGGGGACACACGCTTGAAGCCAGCCCTCCTGGCGTAGTGGAGGAAGCTTGGGATTTTAGACCTCTTGGCTAACTGCTCTACAGTATAAAGTCTTATTCTCAGTGCCCTTGGGGATTGAATGACTTTGTGAGAAAAGAGTCTCCCAAATAACTTGCTTGACAACTAGGCCAGTTAAATGCTTCACTAGATGGCCCACAGGGAGCGTGTGATCCAGGGGGAGGATGGCCCACCACACCATCGAGTCAGCCAGGCACCAGGGGGGCTGCCCTGATGGAGTCTCTCCTGGGAAGGTGCACCCTTCTTAGTTCCTCTCCTTCGCTACCTAAATCCGGGCTCACATCATTGCTGATGTCATGGCCTCTGTCCCCCAAGCCCCTGGAACACAGAGGCTTTGCTGTGTGTGGATGACAGACACACATGGTGCTATGGTTAGCCCCGAGCTGAGTCTTGCATGGAGATCTGAACCGAGAGACCTGGGGGCATGAGAACCAAGTCCTGCATGCTCTTTACTACCATGGTGTCCCACGTCTCTGCTCCGGGCTTTGCACTTGCTGTTCCCTGGTCAAGAACACCCTGACTTCCTAGCTTTCATGATCAGGTGATGTCAGTAGAGAGCTCCGTAATGACGACCGACAGGGTGGCTTTACCTTGACGCTGTCTTTGCTGTGTGCTTGTGTGTTCTGCTGTTTCCCTTCCACCCACTTTACATCACTCTTGCACTGAAAATGGTTAACAGACGGGAGTCTCTCCCCATGTTCAGGTGGTGTTCCTCAAAGCCCACACGAGTCTTCAGAGAAAGACCCTCTGTATGCCCTAGGGCAGGTCACAGCATTATGGAGGCATCATTTGTAACCCATAGAACTTCCCCATTTTAGGTGTATAGTCAGTGAGTGTTAATGTTCTACCCAAGAAGTTCCCCCCAGCCCTTCTGCAGCCACTCCCCACTTCCAGGCACTCACTGATCTTTAGTTTTGCCTTTTCTGGAACTTTATATAGATGGAATCATCCATCGTGTGGTGTTATATGTTGGGCTACTCTCACTTAGCTGGTGGCTTTGAGGTTTGTCCACGTTGTGTCCATCAGGAGTTCGTTTCTTTTTATTTCTGGGTAGTATTCTGTTGTTTCTCTGTCTACCAACTGATGGACATTTGGGTTGTTGGCTATTTTTTGAATAGTAAGAGTATTCTGCTATGTATGTCTTTTGTGCAGACATATATTTTCATTTCTCTTGGGTATATCCCTAGGAATGGAATTGCTGGGTCATGTGGTAACTCTGTGTTTAGCCTTTTAAGAAACTGCCAGACTTTTCTACAGCACCTTGTATGTTCCCACCAGTAAAGGACGAGGGTTCTGGGGTGTTGTCTTTTTTCTTTTAGCTAGCCCAGTAGGTGCCTGCGCCGTCTCTTCCTCACTGATGAGTAAGGGCTTCTGCCGTGCTTATTGGCCACCTGCAGGTCTTCTTTTTGATCTCTGTCTTTAACCCATTTCCAAGCAGAGGCCACTTAAATGTTGCATCTGCAGGGGCCCAGCTAGGCGGGGCCCCCACCGGTGCTGCTCCTCTAGTACTCTGAACAGCAGCCCAGGCAGTGGTCTGGTTGTGGTTTGCGGGACGGGTCATCTGGTCCTGAGCCTGCTTTGAAGGGACCTTGGCCCTTGTCTCAGCAGCACGGTGGCCCTTGTGCCTGCAGGGGCTGGAGCAGCACAAGGGGCTGGAGGACCTCCCATATCTGCCAGCCTGGCGGTGAGGAGTGTTGTGCTTTAGAAGTGTGGGGTGGTTTCTGGGGGGTCAGATCCCATGGAGGTAAGTGCTGGAGCTCCGTGTGACCTCTCAGGTCTGCTCCAAATGGTGGAGTCCTTGGAGATCCTTGGCAAAAGGGGAGGCTCCTGGTAAGCAAAGTGGGGTGAGTGTGTGGCCCACAGGGTCCAAGCTGGCGGAGCCCTGTCTCCCTCACATGCCTACAGCCCTTGGCCCACTTGGTGACGGGGTCACGGGCACCAAGATGCCAGTCTGCCCATTGGTTGGTTCTCCCCACGTGTATGTAGCTCCTCTACCCACCCAGGGCTTGCGGTGGGCCTGACATTCTGAGTGGGGAGCAGACAGGTAGCCACTCCAGACGCTCTGAGAGAGGCGTGGGGGGGCCCAGGTGGGAGAGCCTCCCCTCCCTCTAGGGGGCGCTAGGGTGGAGACCTGACAGGTGGGCTCTGATGGAGGTGGGAGAGCCCAAGACTTTGGCACCCTGTGGAGGAACTGGGGAGGACAATGGGCACAGAGGCCAATTTGGGCCCTGTGGGTTTGGGGGTAGAGGGAAGGGGTTGTGGTGACAAACCAGCACCACCCTGTCGGGTGATGTCTGCTACACAGAAGGTGGGTGCTGAGAGCCCCAAGATAGATGAGAAAAAGAGGTGCGACCCTCCATCTGGATCCGTGTTCTTTCTGAAATTCCACCAGAAGGCTGATCTCTGAATAGCTAAAGCTTAAATTATTTTGAGTTTTTTGGTGTATTTTTTCTTGTGACATTTGGAAATTCCGCCACTCCAAGTGCAGTGACAAGCTGCTCTGAAGCTGTGACGTGGGAGCTGGGCAGGCGTTGGGCTCTGTCCTGCCAGGGTGTTGGGGGGCAGGGCGTCACCTCATCAGCCTGCCTCCTGGCTGGTGGTGCTCACCCACCCCGATTCCTTTCCAGTGGGGTGTTTCTGAGGCAGGATGACCTGGGCTGTTGTTGGTTTTGGGCGAATGGTGAAAGGGGGCTGCCCATTGCCTGTATCTTCACTCTTGCCTCTCATGTGTACCTTCAGCCCTGGCCCCTGTGCCATCTGAGGAACTCCTATTGATCCTTCAAAACCCTGCTCCAGTAACCTTTCCTGTAATTTTCAACATGTGTGGATTTTATTTCACCCCTCCTGAAAACACTGTCCTTATCTGGCTCCTTGTATGACTGGGAAGTGAGTCTTTGAATTTCCAGATTCTTTATTGACATTTTTCCATCTTGCTTTTTTGCAGGACTCTGTTTCACTGAGACCTTCGATCCGATTTCAAGGAAGTCAGGGGGTGAGTCTTTTTTTGGTCTTAATCATATTTAGAATTGTGGAACTGGTGTGCTCCCTGCCCTGTTAGGGCTTGCTGGGCACAGCAGCCGGCTGGGAGCAGTGTTTTGGCCCCATCCACTTTTGTGCCAGGCTGGGCCCTATGCTGAGTCAAGGTCTGCCTCTGGTTGCCTCCAGGCTGGTTCTGTGGCTGGGGCCACACCAACAGGCCATCTGTGGTCTGAAGGCAGCTCTCCTGTCCAGTGGCTCTTCAGTCTCTCCCACTTCCTTCCTGTAGCCGCCAATCTGACTTGATCTCTGTGCTGATTCAAAACTATGGCCCCAGAGCCCAAGCAAGCCTGGAACTGTGCCCCCCCAGGGTGGGACGCTTGTCTCTGTTGGTGGACCTGGGACCATGGGTGTTTGTCTGGCTTTTGGTACTGGGCAGGGGGGTTATAGAAACTCAACATTCCCATTTTTTCGTGAAAGGTATTTGATTCTAAATAACCATCTTACAGAAAAATTGGGGAATGGAAGAAAGGGTGGGTTGTCTATAATCCTTACCCCCCCAGGTCTTAGGACCCCCATATCGTCCACCTACCAAAGGTGCTTTAGAACACTTTAGTTTTTCTTCTAGTCTTCATTGCAAGTCTTTTTTTTTTTTTTAAATCTGAAGAGTTGCCATATGTGTCTAAGTCAGTTTCCACCTGACAGCCTGCTGGCTTCTTACAGAACCAGGGGTTCTGTGGGTTTTGCCCCAGCCAGCAGGCTCCAGAGAGATGGAGCCTTGAGGAGATATGTGTCTGAATGTGCAGATACATTGATACCAAGAGATTTATTGCAAGACATTGACTCATGTGGTAGTGGGGCTGATGAGTCTGAATTCCATGGGGCAGGTAGGAGCTGGCACTGGGGTTCATAGGTGAGCTTCTTCCTCCTCAGGGAGGCCTTAGTTTCCTTCTTAAGGCCTTCAGCTGATTGGATGAGGCCCACCCAGAGCATGGAGGGTCATCTCCTTAAAGTCCGCTGGTCGTGGGTGTCACTGCATCTACGGAGTACCTCCACGGCACACCCAGATTACCATTCATAGAGTCTTTGGGGGCTGTGGCCTGGCCAGGGGCACACACGAACTGACCGTCACCCCAAGACCAGTCAAGGTCGGTGGGGCCCTTAAAGGCCCCAGGGCCCTCCCCCCGACACCCCCACCCCCCCGCCTCCCCGTGCCTCCTCTGGGGCTTCCTCCACACCTTCATTGGCCCCATCAGTCTTCTGCCAGTCACCCTTTTGCAGTCTCCACTTTATCTTCCCTGAGACATTTCCCCAGGGGTTGGAGGTCAATGCTGGGCTTGCTGCCAGACTGGCCCAGTGGCGCCCTCTTGTGGCCCATGATCACTCTGTGCCTTCAGCAGCTGTGGGAAGATGAGGAAGCCAGTGCACGGATTGGTGTTCATTTATCCAGTGAGCGATGCTTTCTAGTCAGCAAGGCACCACGTGGCTGCTCATAGAAGCGCTGTGAGGTTCTCCTGGGTTGTACCCCGTGTCGCCCAAATTCCTGTGCAAAACCTAAGAGCCACATCCATTCAAGTTAGGGGTCCCAACATCTTAGTCTTAGACTTATGCTTTGCCCACATTTCCTTCCTTCTGGGCATTCTCATGTGTAATGGAGTTCCTAGAAGGTTCTGAGGGTGTGGAGGCCCTGCGCTGCAGCTCGGGGCAAGCCAGGCCATGAGTCTCCACTAAGAGGCTATTCCCTGTCTGAGACCATGTGAGGGCTGGAGGGGGCTGTGTGACAAGGGGGGTGCTTTCCCAGCTTGCTGTGAAGGATCAGGTGCTAAGTCTGCCCCTTATGACCTCTGGACCTTGTCCTTCTCCTCCTGGGCATTGATGGAATGTGACCATTCCTCCCTGCCAGGTGTGAGAGGCCTGGCCTGGTGCCAGGCACACGGCGGACTCTGTCCTGACCAGGCCATACCTGCATGGTCACCCAGAGCGGAGGAGGGGAGGAGGCAGGGTGCCTCGCTCTCCGCTCCCACTTCTCCTGGTCGCTCCGTACACTCCACCTGTGAGGTTGGAAATAGAGTAGGAGGCTGGCGGGTGGAGTTGGGCAGGCTCATTCAGCGTTCCTGATGCTTGGGCTGACTCGATGTTCTGGACCCCGTGTAGGCCGACAGGGCCCACTTCCCAGAGGCCCATGAAGCTGGCAGACTGAAGATTGAGACCCTATTTGCTCCTTAGCTCAGGGACCTTGGCCAGATCTTCTCCCTCTGTCCCTTGGCCTCCCTGCCCAGGAGATGGGCCACCCACCTCAAGGGTTATATGCAGGTTAACTTGGCCTTAGGAGAACCAGAGTCCTCCCTGCATTCCAGAACCCGCTCACTCAGTTCCTGGTGCTAATCCCCACCTGATGTGAATGCAGTACAGCTGGCGTAGGGTCTCGGTGTCACTCAGCTCCTGGGTTGGGAGTCACATCCAGTCCAGCCACCTCCCCGCCTGTGCTGTGAGCACCACAAGGGCTGGGTGCTGTGCGGCTGGGCCCCGGTGTTGGCTGGTTCCTTGGGGCAACTGTATGGCATTGCCAGGTTCCCCGGAGAGCCTGGCCCCACCTGTAGCACATCCATGATCTAGGGCATCTAGGGCATCGTCTTCAGAGCAAAATGCTCACCTTTGTTTCATTTGCCGTGTACATGTGTGTTCTCTGCCCTCTCACAGACACTGAGCTGGCTGACCTGGGCCCCTCTGCCATCAGGGGTCACTTCTAAGTTGTCAGCCCCTGACAGCTGGTGAAGCGTCAGGCTGCAGAGGGGAAAAGAAAACCCCACTTGGCCGGCTGCAGCCCAGCACTCTTCAGTTGATGAAAAAAGAAAGAAAGGGAAGTAGGGTTGGCATCCAGGGCTGTTGAAGGCATTTGCATGTGCTGCAGCAGGAACCCAAACGGCAGTTTACAGAATGAGGTTTGGTGGCACTTGTCAAGGGCCTTTGACTGGTGTCTCTGTGATCTAGGAGCCAACTCTGCGGGAATCATTAGGGATGTGCGCAAGATTGAGCCACAGGGGTGCTTGTTGCTGTGTCACGGGGATAACTTGGAAAGCCCGGGAAGGGGCAGGCAGGTGGGCGGGCGTTGTGCACTCCCGCTTCCCAGGGCCCACAGTGTGCGGGAGCGGCTCTCCAGAAGGAAATAGGTGCTTAGAAAGCGCCCTGGGTCTGGGGTTGAGGAAGCTAGCCTCCCAGTGGGCGGAAGAGGCCACTACAACTCTTAGGAGTTGTATTTAGCTGCGCAGTAGTAACTCTTTACCCAAAATATGTTTTATTCTGAGGGTTCCCTGGAAAAGAAAGATAATGAAAACAAACGTTCTCTGAAAACCCCTCTGGCTGGAGAGAGCCTGGCTCATCAGTTTGGTTCCTGTGTGTGCCTGTTTTGTCTTGTTCTTACCTGACTGGAATACCAAGTGCTCCCCACCATTTATCCCCCACCCAGCTCGGGACCTGATTTGTCTCGTCGAAGCTCCCACCTGCACCGCAGACAGACCAGGCCCGGCAGGTCTGGGGGAGGGCTGCCGGCCTGACTTGGGACAGATTTCAAAGGGGGTTGATTTAAGGGCTCTGGCAGGGACTCGACCTACTCGCAGTGGAACCAACACCCCCTCTTGGGCCTTAGGCCTCAGAGGCGGATGTCAGTCCCTCAGGTGCCCAGGACCATTTGGGATGGGACAAGGCTGTTTGTTGCTCCAGGTCCATCTGTTCGTCTGTGCACACAGACACATGACAACTCCCTCTGCCTCCCCATAACCAGGAGTTGGGGCTAACATCAGATGCACCCAAACCTGCCATGCTCGGGCCAGCTGAGGGCCACGTGGCAGCTGAGACCTGGTCCAGAAGGCACACGTACTGCTAAGCGGGGCCCAAGTTTCGGAAAATGTGTCGAGCTCTCCGCTGTCACAGAGAAAGCCGCGCATTCCTGAGCCATTCGTGCCCAGCTGGCTGGTTTCCCTGCTGGTTTCCAGCGACTGGTAGCCATTAACCAGCATCGTTAACCAGCAGCAAAACAGCCTGTTAACCAGAGGATTCCATAGGGGGTGGTGCCACAGAGCTGCGAAGGGCCTGGGGCTTCAAGAGCCTCCAGTGCCAGGCTCCAAGCAAGCTCCTCTTCCCACCGTCCTGCAGCCCCAGTAGCTGCACAGACCCTCCTCTGGGCTCTGTGCTGTGCCCCCGCCTCCAGGATTTTGGAAGTGGCCATACATACCCATGTGGAAAAGGTTCTCACGGGGTAAAAGGATCACAGTGAAGGTTCCACCACACCCCTGCCCAGAGAGAAGCACGGTTGCATCAGAGCTCATGCTGTACGTACCCTCTCCTTTCCTCGTAGGGGCGATAGCCTGATGGGGACTGTGGCAGTCATGGCAGCCACTGCCCTTTGAGCAGACTGAGATGGAAAAATGCCACCTGGGGAGGCCTGGTCTCTGCCAGAGCCGGGATGTGGCGAGGAGAGAGGATCAAGGTCAGGATGGAGGAAGAGCCACCCGTGTTGGGGTTCAGCCTCCATCGGAAGTGCCTTTTGATTTTTCTGACTTTGTGGTGCAGTCTTCCTGCCGCATTTTGGGCGACTGCATCAGTGTGTACCTGGCTGCGGGTGCGTCTCCCACAGTGACCCTCAGAAGCATCTGAGTGCTGGGCTTTCAGTTACTTCTATAATGGAGAACGAAAGTCACATCTGCAAAGGAACGAGCAGACAACACAGGGTGGCTACTAGTGCTGGACGAGATGCTGCACACGCACTGGAGCGTGTGTGTGTGTGTGTGTGTGTGTGTGTGTGTATACACATGTGTGCTTTCCTGCCCGAGGTGAGTGATAGCAGGCAGTCTGGGTTTGACTTTTTTATAGATGCTGAGTGTGAGCTGCTCCATCTCTTTTTGACCCTCATAAAGAAACAGGTGTCTGTGTTGAGATGAGGGCCTGCGTGGCTGGCCAGGGCCGACCTGGCATTGCCACCCTGCTGGTCTCCTCCATGGACTTTGGCCTCACCTGCCACTGGGTGTGTGTCCTGGGGGGGGGGGCCCTGCCCCCGAACGGCATTGACAGGATCATGCTGGAGGGCCAGGAGAGAGTGCTGGACAGACCCCAGCTGGGTGGCTCGGTGGAGCTGGGCCAACGGGGCAGCCTTTCTCCTGGGCAGCATTCATCCTGGGGCGGGGACGTGGGGGACAGGGATGATCATTGGCCCAAGGTCATTTGCAGTCCTTGGACAGCTGGTGCAGACTGTCCCTCTCCCCCAGGCCAGGCCCTTCCTGCCCTGAGCGGCTGTGCCTGGGAGCCACTCTGTGACGCCTTGGCTCTCAATGTGCGCGGCGGGGGCCTCTCTTTGGAGCAGGGACTGGCTGTGCATTGAGGGCTTCCTGCAGCATTTTGAGCCAGCCCTGGGTTGTGTGACCTCCCAGCTTCCCTCATGGGTCTACACACCGCCCTGAGGGCTGGGGCAGGGGAGCCGCATCCCTCCCTGTGGCCCAAGCTGCCGTGTCCTTGCTCTCACGGACAAGGCTCAGACAGGCTGAGCTGCCTGCAGTCACACGTGACAGCTGCGCACAGGGCAGGGGGGATTCAGCCCTGAGCCGCATTCTGTCCAGTGCTGATGAGGCGTGTTAGCGTCCTCACACAACCAAAGAGGAGACGTGCTCACCCTGGCCTGCTGGGCTGGTGCGACAGCCCAGGAACGAGGCCTGCTGCCCACTAACCCCCAGTGCTGCCCCTTCTTGTTGACCACCTGTGACCCCACCTTGTGTGTCTGCCTAGCTGTGATGAGCTCCTGTGCTCAAGCCCAGGGATTACTTTAAGGCTGGTCACCTCTGGTGACAGGGTTCTGGAGGCCCTTCCACTGCCTGCACAGGGGCTGGCAGCCGGAATGTCAGGTTTTCCTGTCTGTGTTTTTCAGCAGCTGCTGGCCTTCACCCAGTGTGGGCAGGGGGCCAGAGGGTCGGCCTGGAATAAAGTGGCCTCTGGATGTCCTGCCTATGCTGAACCCTGCACTTTGGCCAGGACTAGTGCTGTCTGTCTGTCTGTCAGCCAGGTCGTCTGTCTCTTCCCTCTGGCGGCTGTGGCTTTGCCTCGCTAGGCTACAGTGGTGCTCTCTGAAGTTGGGGTTACATAAACCATGGCACACGCATCCCCTGTCATGGTTGATTGGGGGCAAGTGCTGCCCCTCTGTGAGCCCCTCGGGGCCCGTGCCTGCCTTATTCACGGACACCCAGGTGGAGTCATCAGTGTTTGGCCTGGAGGAGGTGGAGAGGGCGTTGCTAAGCAGGAGTGCGGGTCAGGGTATCTCGACCTCTCAGCATGCCCTGCCCGCTGCTGACGCCCACCCATCTTGTCTCATCTCATCTTTACGGTTGTCCTGAACCAGATCAGCCCTGTTTGGTGGGGAAACTGAGTCATGGCCCAGCTTGGGGTGGGGTCCCTGCCTCTGGTTGTGTGCTGAGTGCTCTGTGCTCCTCAGACTGAGTTGCCATTGCTGCTTAGAAACCAGACACAGGACCCCACCCCCCTGCCACTGCATGAGAACCCAGGACCCACCAGCAGCCTGTCCATGGTGACACGCTGGTCCTGTCACTGTCGGGAAAACAAAGGTGCGTTTCAAAGGAATGTGGTTGCACATTTCCACTGTAAGGGGCATGCTTCAGGGATGGGCCTGGGTCCTGTGCTGGCCCATCCTGTGGTCCCCTCTGTGCTGTGGACCTACCGGTGATGTCCCACCCTCTCCACGCAGCACATCTCCATCCCCCAGCCTGACTGCCCCACGGAGCCGCGGACGTTCTCCTTCTACCTCTCCAACATCGGCCGTGACAGCCCCCAGGGCAGCTTTGACTGCATCCAGCAGTACGTCTCCAGGTGAGCCTTGCCCAGGCTGCCCCAGGTCTCCCAGTGGGCAGACCCGCCTCCCCCGACTTCCACTGTGGCGTCCCCCTGCCCCAGCCTGCTGTGCAGATGTTTACCCACCACCTCCAGCCCCAGCGCCCCTTCTTCCCCTTCTCAAGTGAGCTACCCTGGCTCCTTACAGTGTGTTCAGGGCACAGGTCTAGGTCCTGGCGTGCCACCTGTGGCCCAGGGACCTGGGTTCCCTTGTTTCTTTCGGGTCAAGATGTGCCTTGAAGAAACCGTGTTGCCCAAGTCAGCACCAAGCCCCATTTCTTGGACATGGGGGTGGTGACCATCTCTCCTGGTCATCCCAGGTGCTCATCCCAGCTTCTGGCCCCTTGTCTTGCAGCCATGGGGATGTCCACCTGGACTGCCTGGGCAGCATCCAGGACAAAATCACAGTGTGTGCCACCGACGACTCCTACCAGAAAGCGCGGCAGAGCCTGGCACAGGCTGAGGAGGAGACGCGGAGTCGAGGCGCCATCGTCATCAAGCCCGGAGGCCGTTACCTGGGTGAGGATCAGGGGCCTGGGGCTCCACCTGTGGGGGCCTTGCACCTGCTGGGCAGCTGTCGGGGGAGCAGGAGAGACTCAGGGCCCATCCAGACCAGGAGCGGGAGTGACGGGTTGACAGAGGTAGGATGAGCTGGGTCAGTGTTGGGTCAGGACAGAAGGTCCTTCCTGGGTGGCAACTGCTGCCTTCTGAACCCAAGATGGACTAAGGGACCCGAGAATTCCAGGCATTCTGAATCTCAGGGCTCCTCTCCCAGGCTGTAGCCTCAGGGACCTCTGCCCATCATGGAGACTCACCCTACATGAAGCTAGAGCTTCGGTCTGTCCTCCAGCTGCCACCCCTGCCCTCACCTGCCCAGATGTCTCCTTCCCAAGACCGACGTGGCCGGGGCAAGGTGCAGATGACGAGATGCACCCTGTGGCGGGCGGCCTGCTGCTGTGTTGGGGCCAGCGAGGGGCCATAAGGTGGAGACCAGGAAGGAAACGCATTGATCCCTGTTCACTGGGAAGGCTCTGGCCCCTCAGCATCTGCTTGGAAACAATTTCAGTGAAGTCGAGACACTGACAACATTAAAAGTATAGGGAGAAGAGTACTATCTATTTATCCATTTAGAAAGCCCCGTCATCTTGCTGTAGTCTTCCCGCCTCCTGGATGCAGATGGAGTTAAGGAGTCATTGGAATGCGTTGCCAGGCAAGAAAGCCCTGAGAGAGGTGTGAAACGGCTTACAGCAAGGGAGAACTTGATGGCTTTTGGGGTTTTTTTCTTCTTTAAGGAAAAGCAAGAGCGTTTCACATTGCTCCAAAGAGCATGCGATTTTCCTTGCTTGGCAGTGGGGTTGGCTCTGAATGAAACCCCAGACGGTGCAGGAATCTGTCCTGTCAGCGCTGGGCCCCAGTGAATGTGGCTGTTAAGTGACCAGGGAGCCTGAGCCCTGGGCAGTAAGCTGCCCAAGAGGTGCCAGCCAGAATCTAAAAGGGCTTCAGAGCCTGCTTTTGCTTCAAGATGCAAATGTGGACATTTGTACACATTTGAATACATTTTGGGTGGGTTTTTCAGTCAAAAACTTGGTCCAAAATTCGTGTTACGGTGCCATTTCGGGTACAATGAAGGTTTTTGCAGTAGTTTACGTTCTGGTGGAAACGCTCGTGTCCTGGCCTCTTAAGCCACCGACGTGCACATCCTGGGTGTGTCAGGCCTCTCCCCCCACCCCACGTCGGCCCGTCAGATGGGTCCTCTGGGGACGAAGTCTGGCCCTGAGGATTCTAAAAGCACTTCTTCCCTGTGTTCATTTGACAAATCAGATTTGAGGGATACATGCAAAAGGAAGTCGTCGTGGAGAGGTTTCTGGCCCAAGGATTCAAGGTGTGCGCTGACTTTGCTCAGCAGTCCTCGTTCCTGCAGTGGCGGGAGCGCCGTCCAAGGTGGAGTTAATGACTTAGGAGTGGAAGCACCCTCCCTCGAGAGCAGTGCTGGAGGCTCCATGGAGGATCCCCTTGTACGTCTCTGTTTGCAGCAAGAGGGTGGGGGATCGGCCTGCTGCCCCCGGGCCTCCAAGCACAGCCAGGTCTGCCCAAGGAGCACTTGCCAGGGCCACAGCTGGGGAGCTGCTCACACCCTGGGGTCTCTAGAGCAGCTGCCCAAGTGGCCCTGACGCCTTTATTTTCCTTCTCCTTTTTCATAAAAAAAGAATGACGGATCGTGTGGGACCAGCATAGTGCTGTGGAGTTCAGTCTCTGGGTGCCTGCCTCTGGCAGTTATGGGACTCCTTTGTTAACATCAGCCCCCTCTCCCCATATGGGTCAGGTGTTTTGGGTCCCCAGGATGTAGGCTGCCCATGATGAAGTCAGTTAAGGCTCTAAGCCCGCTTCTCTTTCCTGTAGCTCCCGCTTCTGAGACTGTGGGGCCCTGCAAGTGCCCACTGAGCTGTTTGTGGTCAGCAGGTGGCAGTCTCGGCCGCCCAAGGGCCCCACTGAGCAGGTGGGGCTGGACGAGGCTTGAATTGCCTTCTGTTGGGCTTAGCGAGAGCTTGGGGCTGTCGGCCATCGGCCATCCACGGGTGCCCACGAGCTCGCTCAGGAACTTGGCGTCGGCCCCAGGCAGTGGGACACGGTGGCCACTCCCTCACCCCTTCCAGTCCCTAATGCCTGGCTCTTATTGCAGGCAAAAAGGTTCAGTTTCGGAAACCGGCCCCGGGGGCAGTGGATGCTGTGCCCTGCCGGAAGCGGGCGACCCCCATCAACCTGGCAAGCGCCATCAAGAAAACCAGCGCTGGCAGCGTTAGCGGGGTGTCTCAGCGGCCCTTCCGTGACCGGGTGCTGCACCTCCTGGCGCTGAGGCCCTACCGGAAGGCCGAGCTGCTGCTGAGGCTGCAGAAGGACGGCCTGGCCCAGGCGGACAAGGACGCGCTGGACGGCCTCCTCCAGCAGGTGCGTGCTTGCCCTGGACTGGCCTGGGCTGCGCATGTGGCACTCACTGTCCAGGGCCCTCCTCCTTACCAGCTGCGGACACACAGGCAGTGCGCGTAGCACAGGGGATCCAAGACTTCAGTCGCACAAGGTTTTTAGAATTGAACGAAGTCTGAGGAACCCGCAAGCATGAGTTAGCAAGAGCTCGGGCTTCACAGTCAGACAGCAAGGGCCTCCTTATTGCTCATCAGTT
The DNA here is from genome assembly GCF_949987515.2 of Delphinus delphis. Taxonomy (NCBI): domain Eukaryota; kingdom Metazoa; phylum Chordata; class Mammalia; order Artiodactyla; family Delphinidae; genus Delphinus; species Delphinus delphis. Next base: position 13,126,825 of record NC_082685.1, read on the forward strand.
GTGGCTCCAGGCAAGGGGCTTCATGTCTGGACCCTCAGGCTTCCATCTGCGGCTGGGGCATGACCACAGCACCTCTCTTGGGGTCAAGAGCTAAGCGGGCAGGAGCGTGGTGCCAGCAGGTGGAGCCTGCTGTTAAGCAACCGGGGCTTTGGAGCAAGGGCGGTGGCCCCAGCACCTTCCTGAGGCCTTACCCTAGAGGAGGCAACTTGAGGACCCCTGAGAAGGTGAGTGGCTCACTCCGGCTTCACCACATCAGCTGGGCCATGTGGATACCACTTTGCCATGAAGTGGGGATGGGCCCCCTCAGAGCGCTGTGAGGATGGCACAGCCAGCAGCAGTCACGCCAGCATCCTGAGGAGGAGGCGTGGCCCTGCCTCAGATACTCTGGGCACTTGGATGGTGCCTCCTATAGCAGAAAGTACGCGCCGTGACCATCAGTAGCTATGTCTGAGGATGAGTTTCAGATTTACCGAGTTCTTCAGCAGGCCTCTGGGCACTTCTCTTCCCCATCCCCAGTGCAGTCCAAGGCTGCTGTGACCACACAGCACGTTTGTTGGGAGGATTTCGGCATGGCTCTCATCCCCCCGTGCTCTGGCTGGGGTCCCTGTGTTACCCATTACCCCCCGAGGGTTCAGGGCAAAGGGAACGGATGAAGAGGGAAGAGAGGCCTCTGTGACATTCCCCTGCATTCCGAGGCGCAGATGCAGGCCTGGGCAGGGGCTGGGCCCCATCCACAGAGCAGGTGAAGGGTGCCTCCCCCATCCTTCACCCGAGGAGAATCCTCTTGTGTCCTGAGGGCTGAGGTGCTCACCAGAGACTCACGTTACTGTCAGGAGCGCCCATGTCCACTCACTGGGTGCTTTTGTGCGGATTTGGCCTCCTGAGCCGCTGTCCCCCACGTGGAGGTCATGCTGGCAAGGACTGAGCAGCACTGTTTCTCCCTGCAAGCTTAGGAGTTGGCTCGGGGCCTATTAGAAGATAGATGCATGGCTCTGGAGCCCAGAAGTTTTCTTTGGCAAAGGGGCTTGCCAAAGCACCCAGAAAGCTCTAGAACCAGGAACAACATTCCCAGGGCGCTCGTTTCCTTGGAAAGTCGCGTGCTGGCCTTGCCCCTGGGAAATGGGGGGAAGTATGTGGGAGGCCCTTTCCCTGGGCTGGGGGCCACCCAGAGCTGCCTCCTGCAGCACGGGGTGACCACAGCAGGGCTGAAGGGAGCTGGACAGAGGCATCAGACATGAGCCAAGACTGGAGACAAGTGCGGCAGCCACGCCCACCCCTGGCTGTGCCCGTAGCTTGCATTGCCATCCAGCCAGGCCCTCGGCCCCTGGTATAGCGTTCTTAGAAATGCCCTTGCCCCCGCTCTCTAATCTTGTTCTGTTTGTGCCCAGAATAAAAAAGCACAATGCAGAATGTGACCCTTAGCTGACCGAGCACTTGATTACACCTGAGATTTACCCACTGAGCAGCCCTCAGATGCGGCAGGGATGCCAGGCTCAGTTCTCTGGAGAGAGAGGGGTCTGGTGGTTCTGACTTAGGTCTGCCTGGGGCACTGCTCCATTTTTAACCCCTGTGAAATTGTCATTGCTCCTGGTCCTTTCCTGGGACCAGAGAGGCACCGTACTGGGCTCCAGCTTCTCCAGTGGACTTGGGTTTGGCAGCTCCTAGGGGGTGGCCCAGCCAGTGTCTTGGGGTAGAGCGTCCTCCTCGCGCCCGCTCTGATTTCTCCTAAACTGCCCCAGCTGCCTTGTGCTTCTGTGTTTACCACCCAACTTGTTCTCCGCAGCGGTGTGGGGGGCAGGAGGACCCCCGCCAGCTTGGGGATGGGAAGGTGTCGGGGGCTGTGCCTCACCCAGCATGCTCATTTCCAGCCCCCGCAAGTGACCAGGGACTCTGATGAACAGCACTAACAAAACCACACTGCTCAAAGGCGCCTTCTCTATTCCTTCTGTGAAAACAGAAAAGATTTAAGGCGTTCCATCTTCCTGGTGGGAGTGTTGACGGGTGGGTGGCTCTTCTGGAGAGCATTTTAGCAAAACGTATCAAGAACCATAAAAATGTTCAGAGCCTTTGACCCACTAATCCCACTTCCGGGAAGCTGGCTGAAGAAAACCATCACCAGCATGGAAAAACCTGCACAAGTGACGTCTGTTTATGCTACAGAGAAACTGGAAACGGCGTCAGCATCCAACAAAGGAGAAACGTTTGAGTACATCACAGTGTAGCCACTTGGTGGAATATTACTCAACCATTAAAAATACTCCTTGTGAAAACTGCTGTGATGTGGAGAACTTGTAGTCTCAGTGATAGCGAAAAACAGCGCGCCAGCCACACGGCTACACACGCGTGTTCTGGAGACCATGGTGCCCAAGCGAGACACTCAGGGAAGTGCCCGCTTCAGGTCAGGGGCCTGAATTCCGTCAAACATCTTACGGCAAACGTTTTAAATCCATCTTCGCAAAGAGTCTTGGAGACAAGCTCAGCTTTTGTTAACCAGCAGCAGCAGGGCTGGCTGGTTGCAGGGAAGGTGGGCTCAGCATGGCCCCTGGAGGCACCACTCACCCAGCACCCCAGTCTCGGCCGACTCTGCCACAGGAGGTCTGAATCCGAGAGCGGGTATGTTAGTCCATCGGGCTGCTGTAACAGAATACCATAGACTGGATGGCTTATACACCACAGACGTTTACTTCTCACAGCTTTGGAGTCTGGGAAGTCCAAGATCAAGGCGCTGGCAGATTGGGTGTCTGGTGAGGGCATGTGCCCTGGTTTATAGACAGCTGCCTTCTTACTGTCATCACAGGGGGGAAGGGGTGAAGGAGCTCTCTGGGTTCTCCTTTATAAAGACACTAACCCCATCATGAGGGCTCCACCCTCATGACCTAATCACCTCCCAAAGGCCCCACCTCCGAATACCATCACCTTAGATTAAGGGGGTTAAGATTTAACGTGGACTTTGGGAGGACAAAAATGGTTCAGTCCATAGCAGGGGGATGGGCTGGTGATGGAGTCTTGGGAGTATAGATGGCAGCCTCCCCTTTTTGGAGCCAACCTGGCCTCCAGCAGCTGTAAGACGTGTATATATGGACCTGCTGCCCTGACCCTTCTGCACCCCGAGGGTTGCTGCGCTGGCACGCAGGGGAGCTGTGGGGTGAGGTGTTGGCTCGGGGAGGGAGTGTGCTGTCCTCTTTCCCCTTTCACGTCTGTCTCCGCCTCTCCCTGCCCCCTCGCAGATGCTTTCAGGAACATCTGTCTCTCTCGGGCATCACACAAGGTGACACCAGCTCTGTCTTGCAGGTAGCCAACGTGAATGCCAAGGATGGCACGTGCACGCTGAAGGACTGTGTGTACAAGGATGTGCAGAAGGACTGGCCCGGCTACTCAGAGGGGGACCAGAAGTTGCTGAAGCGGATGCTCATCCGGTAACTGCCTCCCTATCCCTGAGCGAGTTCCCAGCCCCTGGACCTGGGGCAGATCTCATCCCAAGGATGCTGGGGGGGCCTCATCTGGCCCCAAAGGCTGCAGGGCCCGCAAGCAGGATGGAGGGGTCTGTGGAGACTGCCTGGGTGGCCCACCGTGTCCTCCTGTAGGGTAAAGGCCAGCCCTTACCGAGTGGGGTGGAGGGTGTGAGTCACCATCTTGAACACCAGAATGCCCGGACAGAAGGCCCCAGACCGTTCCTTCTGCCCCCTCTTGCCCTTCCTGTCAAGGTTGCTTCCAAAACCTGCACATCCCCACAGGCGTCTGCTGCGGGCCCTCTTTCTTAAAAAGAGCCTCTCAAGGACGAGAAGCAGAGAGAAGCAAAACAAAACTCCCCACAGACAAGATTAAGCAGCATTAATTAAATACATCCCCTCTCTGGTTAATTGGGACCCAAAGTCAGGAGTGGCCACGGTAGCTCTAGGGAGAAGTGGGTAAGTAGGCCCCCATCTGAGGCAAGCAATTAATGATTTCCTTCTCAATTGATACCTGGCTCCGGAGCCCGGACTGTGAAGTGAAGTGCTGTTCAGAACAGCCTGATATGCTAATTAGTCCTTAAGTGATTTCTCAGGGACTTGGAGCTATTTATGAAGGGTTTTGGGTTTTTTTTGTTTTTTTGATTTTTTTTTTTTTTTAAAGTTTAGCTGTTTAAAGCAGTAATTGCGTCTGGAAAGCAGAGCTGAGTCGGGGCCAGTCTAGGTGAACCCTGAGTTCCTCCTTGGCCCTGCGGGACACTCACCTGCTGTCCCGGGGTCACTGCTCTGGCTGTCTGGAGGTCTCTGGGTGCTCAGGGAGGCTGAGAGGAGATAGTCTCAGCAGAAGGTGCCCCCCCGGCCCCCACTGCCCTCTCTGGGGGTCCTCTGTTGCCCCAGCAAAGCACATCCTGGGTAGGCAGTCACCTCCTGCAGGCGTTCACATCTATCACGTTTTTTGGCAAAGGGTTGAAATAGTCACTTACACCCACCCTAGTGCTTTGAGGTGGCCAGGGGCACATGGTGGGGGGCACCTTGAGGCTACTTCCACTCTTCCTTCCTTCAGAGCCTCTCACTGGGTGCCTCGCTGATCTCAGACCCCAAGCGTCTTGTCCTCCCAGAGCTCCCAGGAAGGGGTGTGGCCGAGAGCAAGCAGCCTGTCTGTGTGTGAATGGGTGTGGTTTGTAGGAAACAGCGCCTGGGCTGAATCTTGAGGGGTGTTAGGTGGGAGGTTCCTAGGGATGCGGACTCTGGAGCTCAGTATAATGCCAAGCTCACGCTTCCTCCCTTGTTTTCGCTCTGGGCTGTCTGGATGCTCTTCTCTCCGTCTGCGTGGGCCGCTGGGAGAGCAGCCTCGCCACCGGAAGCCTCTTGGGAAGCCGACAGCTCCTACTGCCCTTGGAAGCGTGAACTGATTGGCGCGCAGAGGGCAGGGTCAACACCCCTGATGCCCGCAGCCACACAGAAGGTTTCTCCAGGCGCCCCTCTGCACAACTTGTTTTTCTTTAGGTTGCTCCCTTCCTGAAGAAAGCCCCAGTTATAGCAGGTCTTGATGCTGTGGTCTCACGGCAAGAAGGAAAAAAACAGGATCTTGGGGTGTTTCTGTTGTTACAGGCAGGGTGTGGGGACTTGTGTCACCCCAGGGGCTATAACACCTCCTTTTCCTACAGCTTGTTCTGAACTCGTACCTGACTTAAACATGCTCACGCTTCCAGGGTCTGCCTGGGCCCCCGTGGCTTTGCTCTGCACAGACGTGCACTCCCAGCATCTCGGCTGTTGACTTGGATGCTGCCCCTGTGCTTTTAGTCCCCACGTGTGTAGCTGCTTGGGCCTGGCCTGTCCCAGGAGGAGTCTGTGGACGTCGCAGTGCAGGATGAGGCCTCAACTCCACCTGGCCCTGAAATCAGTCACCCCGGCCTGCCCGTGTCCTGGCCTCACCTCCCCCAGGGCACAGCCTAGACAACCCGAGCCTCAGTCCGTCTCGCACGCATCATGCTTTCCCTGGAGTTGGTAACCTGCTTGGCCGAGTTGTTACTTTCTCTGCTCAGCGTTCTGTGTCCTTCATGTCCAACCCCAAGCTCCCCGTGGTTGTGCCGTGGCCTTTTATCACTATCAGGGGATCAGGGGTTCCACCGGGAGCTGCCCCCGTCCCTTGCGGGTCCTTCTGTTCCTGGGTCTGTGATTCTGCCCTGGGGTTGAAGGGACGCAGCTCTTGGAGCATCTCTCAGAGGAGAGGGCTTTGGGAGCTCCATCTGTCATATCTTCACGCCTGGGTGGCCGTCACACTGGATTGGCAGTTGGCGAAGTCTAGTCTTCCAGATTGGAAGGAACTTTCCCTCTATGTTGAAGACCTGGCCCCCGGAAAGCCACGGAGGTTCCCTTCCTGGCCCTGTATCCATCTGCATGGTCACAGGATGGCCTGGCGGGTGCTCTGGGACCGGCGCCCCAGCCCTTGCAGTCTGAAAACTTGCCTCGTCCTTCTTCCCGTCCTGGGCGTGGTTGTGAGAGGCCTCACTGTCCTCCCTCGCCCTTCCTCTCATTCTGCCACTGGGGGCTGTGCTGCACCGTTCACCATTGTCTTCCCTGTTGTTTCTTTTAATTTCTTCTACTTTTGGAAGATTTCTTCACCTTCTCCCTCTGTCTCTTTTTTTGCCATTGTTGCTAGTTCCCAAGGTGCAGCTCCCACTTCTCTCTAGTTCCAAAGCAGTCACCCCAAAATGAAACCCCACGTTAACAGCCACTCCCCGTTCCCCCTCTCCCAGCCTCACTAAGCTGCCTCTTGTCTTGGTGGATGTGCCTGTTCTGGATGTTCCATACAAATGGGATTATGTGCTCCAGCCTTTTGTGTCTGGCTTCTTTCACTTGGATTAGGTTTTCGAGTTTCGTCCACACTGTAGCACGTGTCAGAGCCTCACTCTTTTTTATGGCCAGGTAGTATCCTATTGTGTGGGCATTTTGTTTATTCATTTGTCTGTCCATGGACACTTGGATTGTTTCTACCTCTTCATGATTACGAGTAGTGCTGCCATGAGCATTCCTGTACCAGGACATGAATGTAGCTGACATCGATTTTCAGTTCTCTCAAATATACACTGAGGAGTGGAATTGCTGGGCCATATGGTAATCCTGTGTTTAACTTTCTGAAGAACTGCCAAACTTTTTCTCAGTGGCCACGGCATTTTACATTCCCACCAGCAGTACTCAGTTCCAGTTTTTCTACATCCTCACCAACACTTGTTATTTTCCATTTTTTTGATTCTAGCCATCCTGGCAGGTGTGAAGTGGTATCTTATCATGGTTTTGATTTGTGTTTCCCTGGATGAATAATGATGTTGAGCATCTTTTCATGTGCTTATTGGCCATTCGTATGTCTTCTTTGGAGAAATGTGTATTTAAGTTCTGTGTCTTTCTAAGGCTATTAAGGATGGTGTTTTTCTCGTGGATTTAAAGTTTTCATCCCCTTACAGAGTCTCTCTTTCTTTTCAAATGCATTTTCCTGTCTATTTTGGGGTCTGACATTTGTTGCCTGGAAGCCCAGGTGCGCAGCCTCTTCAGGACTTTCCCATAGGCAACGCAGCCTCCTCAGGAGCACTGCTGAGGCGTTTCTGAATCCCCCATAGGCCCCTCTGTTTCCTCTTCTCCCGAGGCCACGTCTCTGTCCATCCTGTGTGGCCCGAGCATCCTGGAGAAGGCCTGGGCTCCTTCACTCCTGAACATGCTGTGGGCTCCCTTCCCTGCTGCCCCACAGCAGGCCGGGACCCAGAGCAGGGCTCTGGGGGGACAGCCTGGCAGGGGCCCCTCTGCTGAGGTTCCTGAGGCACCCATCCTGGGCCCATGGGGTTCTGTGGCCTGGGACTCTGTTTTCTTGGATCCTATAGGACAGTCACCACTTGTACTTCTGCATTGAATATCATTTCTCTCATTTCTCTCATTTCTCTCTCTCTCTTTTTTTAAATAAATGTATTTTATTTATTTTTGGCTGCGTTGGGTCTTCGTTGCTGCATGTGGGCTTTCTTTACTTGTGGCGAGCGGGGGCTACTCTTCGTTGCGGTGCGCAGGCTTCTCACTGCGGTGGCTTCTCTTGTTGCAGAGCATGGGCTCTAGGCATGTGGGCTTCAGTAGTTGTGACACGTGGGCTCAGTAGCTGTGGCGCACGGGCCTAGTTGCTCTGCGGCATGTGGGATCCTCCCGGACCAGGTCTGGAACCCGTGTCCCCTGCATTAGCAGGCGGGATTCTTAACCACGGCGCCACCAGGGAAGCCCCCTCATTGCTCTCTTCTTCCCTTTCTCTTTTACGCCTTTTTAGTGGGGGCTTGAAAGAGAGTGGATGTAAATACCTGGTTCTCTGTCTTTAACCGAAAGCTCTGGTTGCTTCCACGTGGCTGGAGCAGCAGAGTTGCCCTCAGCCTCATGGATTGTGTTGCCCCAAGTGCCTGCATGTTTCGGGCCCTTTTCCTGTGGCTCTGCTTGCATTTCAGGCCACCGTGGAGGGGACAGCAGCAGTTGTCTAGAGTGTGGCTGTTGGTCAGGGGCTGGGCTCTGCTTGTCACTGGTTAGAGCAGCGCAGACATGGCCCTGGACCTCAGCTCAGCTTCCCTGCAGGGCGTGGAGGGCCCTCGGCACCACTCCCAGCACCTGGCCAGCTGCCTGGGCTCCCATGAAGCGCACAGTCTCCGGGAGTGCAGGAGGCTAAGCGGAGAGCCCCCTCCCCCCCGCCGAGCCGGGGTGACTGTCGGGGGCCTCCATTTGTGTGTCAGGCATTGGGGTGTTTCTTCTCTCTTCCTTGGCTACATTGTTGTGCTCGCGTCCCGCCGGACTGGTGGCCACCCCTGCCATCCCTGGAGGTGCTGTGCCTGGGCTCCCAGGACGATGGGCGCTGAATCTGGAAGGCCCTCCCACCACAGACCAGGGCATCTCAGTCCTCTTCTGTGTTCTCTGTTTCTGCAGTGAGTGTTGTTTATTAGGATGACAGTTGTTTTTAAAAGTGAGGACCAGCACCCCAGTGACAGCAGCTCCCCTGGGGACACAGCATGGATCTTGAGTGTCTGGTCAGTTTTATATGGGTCCTTGGTCTCCATGGTAATGGGAGTCTAGATGAGTGGGTGGTCATCTGACCCTTCTCTGGGCGCAGAACACCCAACGGGACAGTCCTCCTGGCAGTGAGGCTGTGACCTTGGCCACAGGGCAGCTGTGGATAAACCCAGGGTGGAATGTGCTCAGGCTGCTCTCTGCCTGCCGGGCCCTGGTGTACCCATCACACTCAGCCCTGCTCTGGTTCTGCTCTGGAGTCAGGCCCTCCCCAAATCCCTGGGCGTGAATGGGACAGCGTGGTGTCAGTGCAGGGACAGGTGGGCGTGTGTGCGCCCCACAGGGCACTGCTGAGGATCCCTCCAACCCACCCTGCTTCTCCTTTGCAGGAAGTTGTGCCAGCCACAGAGCTCAGGCGGCCTCCCTGGGGACCTTGCGGCCAACAGTCCTCCGGGCGAGCACGGGAGCTCAGCCTCACCCCCTCAGGTAGGAGCGTGGTGGGGAGGGAGGGTGGGTCTCACCAGAGCCAGTGGGCCTGACCTGGCCTTGGTTCCTACGGAGCCTGTTGGGCTTTCGGCTCAGGGCTGGCAAGCTTTCTTGAATGAGTGAACAGCTGGCTGGGGGTTGGGTGTCCTGGGCCTGGGACTTGGTTATGGTTCCTTGGTTTACCTGTGGGTATGTGGCCGAGGGAGGGCAGGCTGCTGAACCACACTGAGCCTCCTGCTTTCTGTGTGGTGGGCGCTCCTGCCTCCTAGGGCTGTTGGAAAACCAGCCAGGGCGCAGTGGGGTCCTATGAGCAGTGGCCACGGCCATGTTAGTCAGTAGTCGGGAAGGGCATTTGGGGACGCCTTGCTGTTGGGGGCTTGATCTTCAGCAATACCCGCCTCACCGTTGCTTGAGCTGTTTGGTGAAAGCTCTCCCCACCCACCTGCATGCTCTGACTTATGAGTCCCACGTCTCCATCCCTGCTTGGGAGAGGCCAGCCCCTCTTCTCCCTCTTCCTCCTCTGCCCTGGAGGCACCCAGCCTAGGCCCATGACCCTTAAAGCCTCCCCGTGGCTGTAGGGCCGTTGTGGAGAACAGAGGGCCTCATTTCACTTGCGTCCCCACTGCTTCCCTCTGATCCTGGGTTGCCCATCTGCCTTCTTTCTCCCTACCGCTGCTTCCCTGGTCCTGGGCCACCTGGTCTGATCCTGGCTCCATTCCTGGGGTCTGGCCTTGCCTCACAGGCCTCAGTGTTCTTGTCTGTGAAATGGAGATGAAGCCTGCACCATGTCACAGGGTTGCCATGGGGATCCAAGTGGTCAGGGGCCTGGAGGTGTTGGTCCTGTCCTGTGGGGCTGCCCTGTGTCACTCAGATTTGGCTCTGTCACTCTTCCCATCGTCCAGGGAAGAATGCTGAGCACAGTGGTGTTTTAGACCAGTTCCCAGAGGTGGCCCTTCTGGTCTGCAGCCAGGTCCACTAATGACCCAGCGCCCTTCCTCCGCTCTGGTGGCCTCTGGGCCCAGCTGAGAGCTGAGACCCTGGGCAGGCAGCCCCGGCTGAGCTCTGGGCATCCTGGGCCTGGCTAGTGTTCGCGCGCCCCCATGTGGTCAGCGTGGGCCTTGCGTGTGGGCACTGGGTTTCCTCCGGGCCTGCGGTGCCCAGCCTCTCCCCAGTAACTCTAGGCACAGGCTCCCCTCTGAAATTGTCTCCTTTACTTCCCAGAAACGGCCACAGCCTCCTGATTTCATCGACCCTCTGGCCAACAAGAAACCCAGGATATCGCACTTCGCCCAGAGAGGTCAGCCTGCAGTCAATGGGAAACTGAGTGTGCCCCACGGCCGTGAGGCCCTGCTTCCCACCCCGGGCCCACTGGCTGGTACAGACGCCCACCTGCCCCTGCGGCTGGAGCCACCACGGGCCCACGACCCCCTGGCCGACGTCAGCAACGACCTGGGCCACAGCGGCCGGGATTGCGAGCGTGGGGAAGTGGCCGCCCCGGCACCTACTGAGTGCCTCAGCCTGCCCCTGCTGACGGACTGTGCCCAGCCCAGCAGGCCCCACGGCGCCTCCTTGCACGGCAAGTCCAAGAAGAAATCCAAGAAGCACAAAGACAAGGAGAGGGCGGCTGAGGACAGGCACCGGCCCCGGCCGCCAGACCAGATGTCGGGCCCCCTTGGAGCCCCACCAGTCGCCCCGGGTAGGTGCCAAGAGGCAGGCCTAGGGGCAGGGGCTCTGCAGGAGGGTGTCGCCAGGAGCCTGAGCACTGGCCCCATGCCCACCGCCCTCACTCCACAGAGTGCCGAGAGGGCTGCCCACGAGCCCCCACTTCGGCTCAGCCTGCACATGAGGCCTCTTTGCCTCCTGTGTCCTCGCACCGGCTCGTCTGTGACTGCCCTGGCATTGTTATGCCGAGAGCCTCTTGCAGTCCTGTGTGTGCCAGGCCAGCTCTGGGGGCCAGGGGCTTGGAGCCTGACGAAGCTGAGGCTCACGGGAGGAGACATCACACAGGGAGAGCAACAGTTCCAGGGCCCAGCTCTGGCTGCGGGGAGGTCCCAGACACAGAGAGAGAACAGGGTGGGACTGGGGCTCAGGGAAGGCAGTGGGGGGCAGGTCCTGGTGGAGAGGGAGGTGGACAGCCCCTGGATCACCAGGGACCTGGTGTGGCCTGCTATGCGAACATTTCAGCCTGTGGAGAAAGGGCTTGGGAGGTGGGCCCAGAAGGAGGTGGGAGACTGTCCATAGAACAACAGAAGGTAAGAGCCAGAACACGGTCTTGCAGTTGAAGCCTGTGGGGAAGCTGGCAGTGGAGAGACCCTCAGCAGGATGACGGGTGCAAGGCTGCCCAGGGCCATGTGCTGAGCAGGGAATCTTCTCAGGCCCGGGGCACTGGGGAGGCGCATGGATGGGCTAGGATGGCGGTGGGGCTGGGGTCATGTCCCCCAGAGCCACCCCGCCTCCAGTTATAGCCCTAGGCACCTGAGCCGAGCACCCCTTGTGGCTACTGTCAACCCCAAGAATAATTCAGGAGGCTGCAAATAAGAAAATCGTGTATTTGAGGTCTTAAAAATTACAGTTTGGGAGACATAGATTCAGGTGAGCGCGAAAGAGTGTTCTGAGGAGGAGAAAGAGTCGGGCTTATAAAGACAAAAGCCACGCGTCTGTTAAAGGTTGCCTGGTGAGGATGGTTTAGCTCTGACGCAAGTCAGAAAATATTTGTTTTAGGTTAGGGGTCCAGTAAGTAGACAGTGTCACGAGTGTTTTTAGGGTAGGGGGTCTGATGAGTAGATAGGCTGTCACAAGTTTCTGGCAGATGACTTCATTGGGTCAGAAGGTCAGATTCCATCTAGGCTGAGACGTGCACAAGTCACACTTCCTTAATGGCCTCTTGGTTCCGTTTTTAGAGCGCTCTCTTAGCAATACGGACTCCATTGTGAATTTCCTTTCATGTAATTTAACCTTATCAGCATGTCCTGGCAACAGGCGCAGCCACGGGGGCCTCGTCACCTGCTGCAGCTTTCTGACGATTTCCTCAGGAGGGTTCCCAGCAGGGGGCATTCCTGGATGGGGTGGAGCCACTTCTCCTTAAGGCTTTTAAATTTGTCCTCACCTATCCTTCACGGGCTTGCCAGCCCCTCCCTCTGTGGCTGGAGGGCAGGTCCTGGAAGAGCAGGGTTGGTCCGGTGAAGTCGGACTTTGCAGTTCCGTCAAGTCCCCTGGTATTCCTCAACCCTGTTGCACGCTAGGCTTCCTAGCACCTGTGGGTGGGCCGCAGGGGAGAAGGCGGCCCGGTTCCCTGAGCACACGCCATCTGATCCGGCTCCTCCTCAGGGAGACAGGCTCACGGGAGGAGACATCACACAGGGTCACAGAGACATCACTCAGCAAACTGCTGAGCAGCCGGGCAGCGCATTCTGCCCCAGATGGCAGAAGCGGATGCCGTGTGCTTCTGGCAGGGCCCTGGGCAGGAGCACTGTGGGGCCGGGCACCAGATGGGGCCAGGAAGGTGCTGCCCAGGCCGGCCCGGTGTGCGTCAGCTCCAGGCAGCTCCTCCCCAAGCCGAGGTAAGAAAGTGACATTTGGGGTCAGGCAACCCAGGGAGTAGAGGCCCCAAGGAAAAGGAAAAGGGTAACTGAGGCACCAGAAGCCGGGTCTGGCGCCAAGTGATCCACCTTAAGCCGTCTCTCAGGCGGCTCAAATGATAGTGGTAATAGGTGGGTGCAAAGCCCCCCCAAGCTCCCAACACACACACACACCACACACCACACCACACACACACACACACACACACACCACACACCACACACCACACACACACACACACACACCACCCCCCCCCTGCTGTAACGTGTTGTGACTCCTTCCTGGGTTGGGGGCATGTGCAGGCAGGAGCTACCCACCCACTGTTAACAATAGCGTTGTTCTCTGAATGCTCCCCCAGCCTTGCTGGAGAGCGCTCCAGGTCAGCCCCTGAGGAAGCTTCCTCGCCCTTATGTCCTGTGGGGCAGAGGGATGGGCATCTGTTTAACCCACCCTTCTGCGTGACACTGTCCCCCTAGTCTGGCCCTGCTGTCCCAGCCCTGCCCTGTGATCGCCTCTGACCCTGACAGGTGTGGCGGCCTCCACCTGTCAGGCAGGTGGCTCAGCTCAGCCTCCCTGTGGCCCCCACTCTCGAGGCCCCCCTCTGGCCATCTTCATCCCCCTATGCCCCAGGCCCACTCCTGGGTCCTACGCCCACCCTCGTGCCTGCCCCCGACTCTTGCTCAGGCTGTGGATACCTCCTGTGGCCAGAGGGTGCCTTCCTGGGCAGGCTGGCGTGCCGGGTGGAGGGCTTGGGCTCAGCCAGGCCAAGCTCAGGCCCACTGACCCCTGTGTGGAATTGGGGGCACCTTCTCTCATTGGCACCCAGACCTGGGTCCTGCAGGGTGAACTCGCAGACATGTCCCTGCACCCCCTGCCCTGGGGAGGCACAGGAGAAGCTAGTGGAGGGGACACATGGGTGTGGGAACCAGCTCGGCTGGTGCAGGGGCAGCCAAGTGACAGCCGCACGCAGCCAGTGCCGGGGCAGGAGTGGGGACCACAAAGGTTTGCCACAGGCTGGACCCCAACAGTGTCTTGGGTGCCAGGTCAGTCTGACCCTAAGCCTCAAGGCGGAGCACCCCAGGAGGCCTGTCCTGTGTGGGGTGTGGGTGGTGGGAGTGTAGACTAAACCCTCATGTATGTGCCTGTTGGGCTGCATTCTGGGGAGGCCACAGCCTCTTCAAAGATGACACCAGGTCGGGGTGGGCTCCATCCATTGGTGGGAATTGCACCTCGCGCTGGAGTATAAAACCACAGGAGGGCTCAGCAAACTGCTGATCCACTGGGTGGGCTGCTTTCCTCTGAGAGAGGCACAGAAATAAGCACTCAGGATATGCTTCAAAGCGATCAAATTGCTTCTCAGTTGTGGGGAGGGGGAGGCCAGCTGGAACAGTTTCCCAGGGGAAGAGGACCGGACTGTAGCTTTGGTCGACTGCAGCCCGGGCAGGCCTCGAGCCCTGTGGACAGTCTTGTGTCACAGTCCCTGGCCTCTCAAGCCACCAGCCCAGCCCTGTTCCGGGGCTGCCCCTCTGATCCTGAAGTCCCATCTCTGGTGTGAGGAACGGGAGGATGGGGAGAGGGGGTGGCTCAGACCAGGGACCGGAGCCTGCAGAGCCTGCAACTCCATCCACGGGGAGAGGTGTGGACAGGAGCCAGGGCTGTCCCTGCTGGCCGTCTGTCTTTGTCCTGTAGGGCTGGAGCCCGGGATACCCCTGGGACTCGATTATCCAGGGGTCACCGGTTTTCAGCTTAGTGATCTTTTACACGAGGTCAGCGGAGGCGGCAGAGGCTCTGGACGAGTTGCCCAGGCTTTGCCCTGCAATGAATCCATCCTTTGGGGTGCTTGCTGAAAACGTACCGACGATGCCATCTCTGCACGGCTGTGCTTTGGGGACACACACCATGCTGCCTCGCCACTTCTCCCACGGGCTGAGGGCACTCCTGGCTGCAGCTGGACCCCCGAGGTAGCCAGACAGCACTTGCCCAGTGCTCATGCCTCCTTTGCCGGTCCTGGCTCCCGCTACGTGGCCTCAGCAATCCTCTGCACGCAGCGTCCCTTCCAGGGCCTTCAGACAACAAGGCATCAACCTTCTGAGGATCTCACCGTGGACACACGAGCTGTGGACTCAGGAGTTATGCGTTTGCTCTTTGTAGGTTTAAATGGGACCTGCAGCAGCTCAAGTGTTCCCACGTCGACCTCGGAGACTCCCGACTACTTGCTGTGAGTACTTCCCTTGCCGGCTGTGCCTCTCCCCTCCCGGCCCCTGCCCTGCACGTTAGCAGAGGCAGAGCTGACCCCAGGCCATGTGTGTGAATTCCTGGCCCAGTCTGCGCGAGGTCAGGGCTGCTTCCTGGGTGGGGCCGGCCGCAAGGCTGTGGGCACTTCCAGGCTCTCTCCTGCCGCCCCCTGAGCCCCTCCTGCCCCTCTCTCTGGTCTCTCCAGAAAATACGCCACTATCTCCTCCTCGGAGCAGCGCCAGAGCTACAAAAACGACTTCAATGCTGAGTATAGCGAGTACCGAGACCTGCACGCCCGCATCGAGCAGATCACGCGGCGCTTCACGCAGCTCGATGCCCAGCTCCGGCAGCTCTCCCAGGGCTCCGAGGAGTACGAGGTAGAGCCCTGCCCACGCACATCCAACGGCTCTGCCCGGGGCTGGCATCCTCGGGCACGTTCTGGGCTGAGGGCCCTGCTTGCCCCTCCTTCCCACTCCCCAAGTGGTTTAGGCCTGTCCCTGGAGCTCAGCGTCCTCAGCAGTGGGGCCGGTGTGACCGAGTCCGCAGGTGGGAGATGACCCACAGGGGTGGGGGCGGTGTTCCGAGCAGTGGAGACAGCGGGGAGCAGCGGGCTGGGGTGCCTGTGTCCCCAACTCTGAGAGCGCCTGGGGTTCCCTCTGCAGCCCACTACCCACGTCACACGAGAATTCTCAGTCCCCCAGCCAGGAGGGGCTGGCCAGGCCACACCCCACGGCCCATCAGAGCTGTCACAGACACAGTGGGGGGTGGGAGGGGATGGAGGGAACTTGGGGTTCCCCCGCCCCAACCCTCTTCCTCTGGCCAAGGGCACCTGGGTTCCCCAAGCCATCCCACATGGGAGCTCACTGCAGGGGGCTTGGTCACCAGCCCTGGGACGCCAGCCCTCCCCCTTGTGCCACCTTTCAGCGCTGGTTACCTGACTGCAGGGCCAGCCCTGATTAATCGTGGTGTTGGGGTCCATCACCCCTGGTGGAGCCCACTTGGGTTTCCAGAGGAGATGGCTCGTGATTGGGGCAGAGAAATGGGGCCTCTGAGGGTGTAGGACAGAAAATCCTCAGGGCATCTCTGTCTTCCCTCCTCCCTGCAGGCCCCACAGGAACACTCCCCAGGTGGTCAGGGGGCCTCTGCGCTTGGCCTTGAACGGTGCACAGGCCAGCTGGGTGCGAGGGAAGGGGGCCGTCCCATCTGCTCTTTGCCTCCTCCAGAGGCTCTGACCAGCCCGCCCCTCCTACCGCGTGGCCTCATGCTTGTCCCTGAGGCTGGGTGCCTGCCCCTCGCTCCCCTGGCCCAGCTTCCTCCCCCACCTCCTGCCCTGCTCATCCCCCAGCCTGCCCCCTGCCCCTCCTCTGTGCTTCCTCACGCCATCACGCCATGCTGAGGCCATTGTCGCCCAGCATGCGGTGACCTTGCAGGTCGCAGGTTATCAGGGAGAAGGGGACATTCAGTTGGGGTGTCCTGCAGGTAATGCATTGTTCGCTTTCTCTTTTGTTTTTCCTCCAGACTACTCGTGGGCAGATTTTACAGGAATATCGAAAAATCAAGAAGGTGAGTCTGCATCCCTTTGTTGGGGTAGGTGGGGTGGGGTCAGAAGCTGTTTCAAGATGAGTGGCGCCAAGGTCTGGGAGAGGAGGGAGGGAGGAAGGGTCTCACTGGGCTGGTCTCAGGCCCTCGGAGTAGCCCCCGCCCCTGGTCACAGCTGAGGAGCTGAGCCTGTCGTATGAGCTTGGGTGCAGCCCCCACCCCCGCTCTCCCAGTGTTTGATGGGCACAGCCCCAGGTCCTTTCCGCCTCCCAACCTTGGGCTCCCTGACAGTCTCCTGCGATGTGGTTCCACAACAGCAGCTCACGTTCCTGAGGGCCACATGTGCCAGGGCGGCTCCCTGCCAGCCAAGCCCCAGCCCAGCGTGGAAGCTTCATGACCTATCTTGCCTCAGCCTCTCACCCTGGCTGTGACGGTTTCCCAGGGTGGAGCCGAGGGGCGGAGCAGGGGTCCCCGTCACGGCATGGAGAGTTCAGGCCGCAAGCAGGGCGAGTGGGAACCTGGGGCAGCCAAGCGGGGCAGCTCGAGTTCGGGTTGGGCTCTCAGCCTTGGCCGTGTGGGCGAGTGTCAGCCCGGCCGCTCTCTTACAGACCAACACCAACTACAGCCAGGAGAAGCACCGCTGCGAGTACCTGCACAGCAAGCTGGCCCACATCAAGAGGCTCATCGCTGAGTACGACCAGCGGCAGCTGCAGGCCTGGCCTTAGCTCAAGGCCACAGGGCAGGAGGCCCCACCCAGCCAGCCAGGCCAGCTCACCTCACCGGGCTGACCGTTCTGGATGGTGGGGGAGCTGGGGGTGAGGGGGAGCTGAAGATGAGGAAACAAGAGATTTATTTGGAAAAATAAACGTGAGGAAGACGCATTCATCTGAGCCAGGAACGCCGGCTTTCAGGGGAGTCCCTGCAGCCCTGGCGCCCACAGGTCACACAGACCCAGGTGGGGTGTCCACCTCCCCCGGGGCCCCACACACCTCCTGAGCAGCCTCCCCACCCAGATGGGCTCCCCAAGAAGCCCACCTCCTCGCCAGCCCCCCCCCCCGCCCCCCAGGGGCTTCAGCTTCCTATCAGTGAAAGACTCCAAGGCCGGCCTGCCTGCCTGCCTTTTCTAGTTTTATACAAAGACAGCCACTTTTAGCTACTGCTTATGAGACTTGAGTCTATTTTTATACGAAAGAGAAAGCATCTTTTTTCTAAACCTGTGCCTCCCCTCCTTGGACGCCCAGGGTCTAGGCGCTGCCCTGTGTCCTTTCTACAGTATTACAGATGCTCGGGAAGTTCGGCATTGTTCTGCGAGCTCCAGGGCTCCCAGGAGAGAACCCGTGGTGGGCGGGCAGGGGTGCCTCTCCCACGCTGGTCTCCCTCACACACAGCCTCTCCCTGGCTCTAAGAGGGTGGGCAGCGCAATGCGACCCCCGCAGCTCTATTTGGAAAACTCCAGCTGGTCCAGGAGCAGCTGCTGGGAGCCACCAGGCCCGCCCTGCTATTCCAGGCCCTCAGCTGTCAGGGGTCACTGGGAGTTTCTGTGCTTGTAGCCCGCGCTCTGCGGCAGCAGTGTCGGATTTTATTTTACTGTCTTCTCAATTCTCCCCTTTGCTGCTGCTCTTCGTTTCGCACTGTTGAGACCAAGTGGTCTCCATGCTGTTGACCTCGCCCCGCCCCTCAGCCCACTTGTGGGTCCTGGGGTCGTCTTTGCAGAGCCGCCACGGGGTTTGCACTCAGGGAGGGGCTGGGGGGTCAATAGAGCCGGGGGCGGGGGGGCGGGGGGAAGAGTGAGCTCGGAAAAGGTGCCGGATCCACCCATTTTGGGGGTGCTGGCCCGAGGACACCCCAATTGCTGCTTAGTCACTGTGCCTAGTCTAATGTCCCCCAGGGCGTCAGGGGGCGTGTGTGTTTGTGTGTGAGGGACCCCCGGGTGCAGTGGGGTCTAAAGCGAGCGTTCACATGAATTCAAAGCCGTGTTCAGCGAAGCCACAACTGGGGAAGGTCATGGGGGTGGTTGCAGCCCACAGCCCAGAGGTCACGGGGGGGCGGAAGTGCTGCCGGGAGCCGTAGCAAGGGAGAGCGGAAATGCTCACGTAGACACGTCTAGTTTTCTGAGCTGTGGCGGTGTCTCCTGATGGCTTCCCAAAGAGCAGGCACGCCTGCATTGTGCCCACCCCACCCCAGAGTCTCTGTGGGACCCCTGGGGTGCCTGGAGTGCCGAGGATGCTGATCCTTTCTGTTTCAACAGCTGTTGTTTTGTTTCTCATTTGGGATGGAGAGGGGGAAGGGCTGAGCACACCCTGGGACCCCAGGTTCCCCCGACAGCCATCTTGTACTCAGCCTGGACGTGCAGACTCAGGTGAAATGGGAGCACTCAAGGAGGCCCCACCCTGGAGGGCCGAGCGGCCCTCTGCCCTGGGATCCAGTTCAAGGGACTCTCAGTTCAATTTCCTCCTCCTCATTGTTTTTTATTGTTGTTGTTTATTTTCTCCTTTTAAGGAATCATGAAGCTAAGAAAAGTTTTGTGCTTTGGGGGTTGATGGACAAAAGTTCTAGCTGATTAAATATGGTCTAACTTATTGATACTGTTTTTTTTTTTTTTCCTTTTAATA
The DNA here is from genome assembly GCF_949987515.2 of Delphinus delphis. Classification (NCBI taxonomy): domain Eukaryota; kingdom Metazoa; phylum Chordata; class Mammalia; order Artiodactyla; family Delphinidae; genus Delphinus; species Delphinus delphis. The sequence goes on from NC_082685.1 coordinate 13,145,750, forward strand.
TTGTACTGTGGAGAAAAACTTTTGAGCCATGGAGTTGGTGTTTACAAGAACTTTTCACTTTTGCCAAAATGTTACAATTGAAAGGCATCTGCATCTTTAGTTTCCTAATATTTTCTTAAAAGAACTAGTGTCCTTTTTGTACACTAAACAGGTGAATGCTGATTTTTTTCAACCTATAATAAATTTCACTGAACTGAACCTGTAGGCCCAAGCTGGAAGTGTATGTGTCATTCCCTGGGGGCGGGCGGCTGGTTCTGTGTTGGGGTGGGCTGGGGTGAGGAGGCATGGTGATGGGCGGGGCACAGGCTAGTACTGCCAGAGCCACTGCCCAGGAATGAGGCGGGCAGGTGGAGGGCTGAGCTGAGGCGGAGGGCCCTGCAGGTAGGTGCCAGAGCAGGAGGCCAGACAGCCTGGTCATGGGTGAGAAATGTCAAGAGATGGGAGGTGGAAGCAGCGGGGAGCCATGGCCGGTGTATGAGAAGGGCAGTGCCCCCGTGGAGTGTGCAGGGTGGGCTGGGCCAAGCAGGGGGTCCCCGGGGCTCGCACAGGGCCAAAGCCCCCAGTAGGGGGGCCACATGGGGCAAAGGGAGTGCCCTTATTTGGGGTAACAAGCTGTGACTGACTGATGAAACGGCAATGAGTAACAGCACTGCTTGATTATTCCTCCCAGGCCACACGCTGGGGTGGGGGGGTCCCCTTGCCTCCCCCCCATGGGGACACGGACACCAAGGCCCAGTGGAGCCCCACTGGCTCAGGACACCAGCCGGATGGCCATCCTTGCCCCTTGTTCTAGGTGAGGAGAAGGCAGGGGGCAGGTTCTACCCTCCCAGGACACAGTGGGGGGGAATGTTTATTTTAGGAAGGAAAAACAAAGAATAAGACCAGGATTAAAGGGGTCCAGGGGTCAGGGACTGTGGGCCTTAGCCTCTCTGGTGGCCCTGCTGGCCAGTGGCCTTGGCCTGAGTTCTGAGGCGGCCCAAGAATCTGAGGGGCGCGGGAGGGGAGGTCAGGCAGGCCCTGTGGGGCAGAATGTACCCTGCTCCCCCCAGGCAGCCTGTCCATGCTGTTCTAAGGGGTAACAATGTCCCTGCTGCCACAGCCCCAGGCCGAGGGCCGACACCTGCCTCCTTCGGCCTCCCGCGCCTCAGCCTTGCGTTGCCTACCCACCTCCCCCATGGCCCCCACGCTGCCCCGTGGCACCATGGCCACAGGCGGTTCCCTGACCATCCTTTCCCGAGCCGACGGCACCTGAGTCCAGTCCCTCAGGGGCCCAGCAGGGTCTTCCCACCCTCACGACCTGCACTGTGGCCAAGGGGCTTGGGGTCACCCACCGGCCCCTGCCACTTGCCAGACAAGAACATCCTGCACCCAGATCCTGTGGCCCCTCCTGTGCACCGGGCTCCATCTGGGCGCTGGCACCCAGCAGTGACCTCAGCAGCTTTGCCCTTGCCCTCGGAAGCCTGCGGTCTGGTGGGATCGGGGGTCTCCAGTCGCTCACTGCTCACTGCCAGGCAGCACACTCACCCCGTGTCACACACCCAGGCGGTCCCCACAATGGACTTACAGCACCAACTGACGGCTTGGAATCAAAGCAGCCACGTCCCTCCCAGCTGCCCCAACACTGACCCTCCAGGGATCCTGCCCGGGTCCGCTCTGCCCCCACCACCCTCCTGCCAGCACCTCCCACAGGTTGTCCTGTGAGTGCTGGGGTTTCCCAGGGCTGGGTCTTTGGGGACCTTTCTGTACCCATTCCTGTGACATCACACACAGCCTGAAGGCACAGCCTCCCGTAGATTCTCCGACACCAACTGGAGGTCCAACAGTTCCATTATCAGGTCTGGCATCAGACCCCACAGGTGAAGGGGCTCAGGCCCCCACTTCAGACACCTGCCACAAGTCCCTGGCCACCCAGACTTCTGACCAACCCGCTATAAATCAGGGGTTCCCTCCCACCCCCTCAGAGGTTTGGTGAGTTGCTAGAATGGCTCACAGTGCTGAGGAAAACACTTCAACAGCCGAATGGAGGAGAAGCCAAGAGCAGGGTGTGGGGAATGGTGCAGGGCTGCCATGACTCCTCCAGGTGGGCCACCCTCCCAGCACCTCCATGTGTTCCCCCGAATCCTGTTGTTTAGGGGTTCTTTTTACAGAGGTTCCATTACATAGGCATGATTGAGTAAATCGCTGGCCGTCGGTGATTTTTTTTTTTTTTTTCTAATTTTTGGCCGTACCACACAGCACGCGGGATTTTAGTTCCGCGACCAGGGATCTAACCCTCGTCCCCTGCAGTGGAAGGGCGGAGTCCTAACCACTGGACCACCAGGGAAGCCCCTGGCCATTGGTGACTGAACTCAATCTCCAGCCAGGAACTGGGGACAAAACCCAAATATTTATTATAAAGAATTCTCTGTCCCCAGCCCTGAGGGTCTGCCCTGGTCCCCAAACTGCCTCCCTCTCCCTCACACCCAGCCCCGTTTCATCTGCCCCTGAAACCAGTCCCCCAGGTTTTTGCCCGGGCAGCTGCTCTTCAAATCGTTGATAGGAGATGTCTGGTTATCTCAAGACCCCTTCCAGCAGCCACCTCCTCCAAGCAGTCTGCCCTGCCCACCCCTGCCTCTTAGGTCCCTCTGGCTGGGAGTGCCCCAAGTCCACTTCTGAATCCCCTACACTGGGGCTCCTTGAGGGCAAAGCCTGGACCAGAGTCTTCGAGCCCCCACTCCCCAAGGCCAGGCTCTGACCAAGTTTCCTGCAAACGTTCCCAACGATCCACCTTTTGGGCCAGCTCCAGTGGTGGAAACTTTCCAGCCGGAGGAGGCCGCTTGTTTTGGAAAGTTCCTGGGGGAGCCGCCCCCGCCCGCCTGCCGAGTTCCCACGCTCCTTTATCACTGGGCGCTTAGAGGGGCTCAGTGCTTTGCAGGCCTAGCTCCTCCCAGCTGGCCACCTCTGCCCTGCCCATCCGCTTCCCTCCCTTCCCCACAGAACAGTCTCTCCCCCTGCCCCCACTCCAGCCCGGCCCTATCAAGCCCTCCTGCTATAGGTGAGGACACCGAGAACTCGAGGACTCGCAGCCACCCCCGCTCCATGCGAGCCCTGTGGGGGTGGAGTGCCTGGTGGGTGCTGCTGCTCAGGAAGTGGGAGGAGGAGGCAGCCTGGGCTGGAGGAGCGTCTCGCGTTGAAATTCGAATCCTGACTTAGTCTTCTGCCTCAGTGTCCCGTGCCTCAGTTTCTCCAGAGACGCGCCCCCTGGTCCCCCTCACGCAAACAATGAGCTTCCTAACCTAGCTCCACCTCCTGCCTTGTGGTTGGGGCCTGGCGCTCACTTACAACCTTAAAGTCCTCTTTTGTAAAATGGGAATAAGCGGCCGCGGGCCCTAAGTTAATCACGCGCGCCGAGCTAGGGCCGGGGCGGCGGGAGATGGGGGTGGGGGTTGGCTGCGGCCCACGTGATTGCCGGGCCGGGGACCAGATAGCCGCGGAAGCTCCGGGCAAAAGGGCCTCGAACCCAAGCCCCACAGCCGGTGCGCGCCCTCCCCCTCGCGAGCGCCCCTCCTCCCCTGCGTGGGCGGAGCGAGGGGGCGGGGCGGGGGTGGGGCCGCGGCTCTTTTCTCTGGAGTTCGCGCGCCCGGAGCCCTAGCTGTCCCCTGCTGTGCCAGCCGACTCCGCGCCGGTGAGTGCCGCCCCAGGAGGGGTGCAGGCTCCCCGGGGACCGAAGTCGGCTTGGCCCGGCCGGTTCTCGGGTCCCCTCTGACCTCCTGGCAACCCCGTGCCCCCAGCTCGTCGCGATGGAGGCCGCAAGTGAGTTCGTGGTCGAGAGCCCCGACGTGGTCTACAGCCCCGAGGCCATCGAGGCGCAGTATGAGTACCGGACGACGTGCGTCAGCCGCGAGGGCGGCGTCCTCAAGGTAAGCGAGGGACCGACCGGGCGGGCCATGGGACTAGGGGGAACCAGGGAGCCGGGAGGGAGCGGGAACTGCCCAACTTCTGCGACTCCCGCCGTGCAGTGAGGCGGGAGGGGCCTGCGGCCCCGCGGCTCACCGAGCTGCCCGCCCTCAGGTGCACCCCACGTCCACGCGCTTCACCTTCCGGACCGCCCGGCAGGTGCCCCGGCTCGGGGTCATGCTCGTCGGCTGGGGCGGGAACAACGGCTCCACGCTGACCGCTGCCGTGCTGGCCAACCGACTGCGCCTGTCCTGGCCCACGCGCACCGGCCGCAAGGTGGGGGGTCGGGCGAGGCTCGGTCGGAGAGAAAGCTTCGCAGGAATCCATGCGGAGGGGGAGGGGCTCGACGGAGGAGTGGGCCCGCAGTGGGCAGGGTTTCTGGCTGTGGGCTGACTCCGGGGAGGGGCTTCCGCGGGTGGGCGGGGGGAACTCCTCAGGGGTCTTGCGGGGGCGGAGCCTAAGGTGTGGGAGGGCTTCGGGGTGGGACCTCAGGAGCGGAGCGGCTTCCGCCCCGGCTCGGAGCGCCATGGGGAGGTGCCCCAAAGTAGGGCGGGGCTTGAGGGTGCCGATAGGGGTCCTGGCCAGCTCGTGGCCCACGCCACGCCCACCCTTCACTCAGCCCCCTCTGCCCACCCCCCCAACCCAGGAGGCCAACTACTACGGCTCGCTGACGCAGGCGGGCACTGTTAGCCTGGGTCTGGACGCCGAGGGCCAGGAGGTGTTCGTGCCCTTCAGCTCGCTGCTGCCCATGGTGGCACCCGACGACATCGTGTTCGACGGTGGGCGGGGCCCTGGGTCGGGGGTGGTGTGGGAGGCGAGGCCTAGAGGGGCCCAGGATTGGGGCCGGGCCGAGCTTGAGGGTCCCCCCCAGGCTGGGACATATCGTCGCTGAACCTGGCGGAGGCGATGCGGCGCGCGCAGGTACTGGATTGGGGGCTGCAGGAGCAACTGTGGCCGCACATGGAGGCCCTGCGCCCGCGGCCCTCCGTCTACATCCCCGAGTTCATCGCAGCTAACCAGAGCGCGCGCGCCGACAACGTAATCCCGGGCACGCGCGCGCAGCAGGTGCAGCCCCACCCCGCGTCCATTACCCCTGCCACTTGTCCTCCCTCCCCACCACCTGTTACCCCTCTTTTGTCCCCATGCTTCCATCCCGAGGGTCCAGGTCCCACTTTGCACTTGGGGAACTGAGTGGTCCAGGCCTCCAGAGGTCGGGGGAGCCTGTACAACCTCCTCCCCCTCCATCCCCCCCCTCCCCCAGCTGGAGCAGATCCGTAGGGACATCCGCGACTTCCGGTCCAGCGCCGGGCTGGACAAAGTCATCGTGCTGTGGACAGCGAACACGGAGCGCTTCTGCGAAGTGGTCCCGGGCCTCAATGACACCGCTGAGAACCTGCTGCGCACCATCCAGGTGGGCGCGCCCAAGGGGTGGGGTAGGCTCAGGGCCAGCCCCCACGGACTTCTCTGTGCTGACTGCTCGCTTCTGCCCGCAGCTGGGCCTGGAAGTATCGCCCTCCACCCTCTTTGCCGTGGCCAGCATCTTGGAGGGCTGCGCCTTCCTCAATGGGTCCCCACAGAACACGCTGGTGCCTGGTGCCCTCGAGCTTGCATGGCAGCGCCGTGTCTTTGTGGGTGGAGACGACTTCAAGTCGGGGCAGACCAAGGTCAAGTCTGTGCTCGTGGACTTCCTTATTGGCTCTGGCCTCAAGGTGTGTGGGCCTGGGGGGCTGCTCAGCTCAGTATGGGGGGGCGTGGACCCCGAGGGGTGGGCTTGTGTGCTGCGGGGCCTGCAGCTGCCACGGGTCTCCTTGCCCCCGCAGACCATGTCCATCGTGAGCTACAACCACCTGGGCAACAACGACGGGCAGAACCTGTCGGCGCCGCCACAGTTCCGCTCCAAGGAGGTGTCGAAGAGCAGCGTGGTAGACGACATGGTGCACAGCAACCCAGTGCTCTACTCGCCGGGCGAAGAGCCCGACCACTGCGTGCGTGGGGCGCAGACGCGGCAAGGGGCGGGGATGGGGTGGGGTGGGGTGGGGCGGTGCTCCCCACAGAGAAGGGCAGGGACCCGTGTGACCTCGTGCCGCCCCCCAGGTGGTCATCAAGTACGTGCCATACGTGGGTGACAGCAAGCGTGCCCTGGATGAGTACACATCGGAGCTGATGCTGGGCGGTACCAACACGCTGGTGCTGCACAACACGTGCGAGGTGTGGGGCAAGAGGGGGCAGGAGTGGGGCTGCCCACCAGCCCGGCCCACCTCCTGACCCGCTGGCCCCACAGGACTCACTCCTGGCCGCGCCCATCATGCTGGACCTGGCCCTGCTGACTGAACTGTGCCAGCGTGTGAGCTTCTGCACCGACATCGACCCGGAGCCGCAGAGCTTCCACCCGGTGCTGTCGCTGCTTGGTTTCCTGTTCAAGGCACCGCTTGCACCACCGGGCAGCCCAGTGGTCAACGCGCTCTTCCGCCAGCGCAGCTGCATCGAGAATATCCTCAGGTGTGCCCCGACCTTGGGGATCCCCACCTATGGCCCAGATGTCCACTGGCGGGGCTGTGCACAGAGCCTAGGGACTGCAGGGCAGTCTTGGGATCTGGCCCCGCTGAGCCGTGACCATCTCTCAGGGCCTGCGTGGGGCTCCCGCCGCAGAACCACATGCTTCTGGAGCACAAGATGGAGCGCCCTGGCCTCAAGCAAGTTGGGCATGTGGCCACCGCCTGCCCCGTGCCTTGCAAGAAAGGATCAGCGCCAACTGCCCCCAATGGCTGTACTGGTGACGCCTATGGGCACTCACAGGCTGAGGCACCCCAGATGCCCACCACCTAAGGCCATGGCCATACAGCTCCCCTGTAGCTCCTGCCCCCATTGCTCCTCAGCAGGCGACCCTTCCAGGCTCCCTTCAGACAGACAATAAAGCCAGTGCCACTGAGCCACACCTGTGGATTCTTGGTGCCTGCGACCTAACCCTAATGGCCTCCAATACCAGCCACATCTCCCTTTTCCACCAGCTGGACTTCTACCTACCCTTCCAAACTCTGCTGTCCCAACTCTCAGGGGCTTTCCAGAACCCCCGGGGGGAGGGGGGCTCTGCCTAACCACAACCCTTGAAGGTTAGGCTAAGCAGGCTGTGGCTATAAGCCAAAGCAAAGAAACCCGAGAACAGATGCCAAAAACCAAAATCGAGTTATGTTTATTGTTGGGGCCCACCCCTGCGCTCCAGGGGAAAGGAAATCCCCCAAGGAGCCCCCTGGACAAAACAGAAATGGCGGGAAGGGCCCATACAGGAAAGAACGTCTCTGAGGTCCTTGCGTTTTTTTATAAAATGAATGAGTCCTTCGCGCGGGGCCTCCCAGCCATCCAAGCCTTGACCGGGAGTCCAGTTGCCCGCGGTGTGACCTCAGACCCTCACCCTGCAGACCACCCGAGCCCCTGGACCTTGGCCCCGGGCAGGGGCGCTGGGCAGAAGCCGAGGTCGGCAGTGGGCAAGGGGCTGCGGCCCCATCACACGCTCATGGTCATCCCGGGGGAGTACTGCGGAAAGACGAGGGGGTGGCGCGCGGGGGCCGGCTCAGTTCCGGCCTAGGCTGGGACCCGCCCCCGGGGGGAAGGGGGAACAGGGCGGGGTGGACGTGGGATGGAAAGGGACCAGGTGTTGATGCGTGGGGAGGCCGCCCTGGGCCGCGGGTCCCAGGGTTGGGGTGGGATGTGGGCGGGGCGGGGCGATAGGGCGGGCCTGGGGAGGGGAAGGCGGGAGGAAGGGAAGGATGCCGCGGCCGCCCCCCCACCTGGCCCGCCGCGGTCACGGTCTTGCTCTGGCCCCCCGGCCGCCCCGCCGGGGTCTGCCCGCCAGGCCCCTCCGGCCCGACGCCGCCGCGGGGGGGGAGTCGACGCAGTCGCTTACGCTTTCGCTCGGGAACGGGTGCAGGAAGGTCCCGGCGGCCGCCATCTCGCCGTCGTCCCGCGGGGTGCCCGGGGTGTTGCTCAGGCCGGCCACGGCGCCGGGGGAGCTCTGGGGGCGGCCGCGGTCAGAGCGGAACACCCCGCCCCGCGGGCCAGGCCCCGACCGCCGCGCGGCCCAACCAGGACTAGGCCTCTCCACGCGGGCCGACCCCGCAGCCCCGCCCCCCGCCCCCCGCAGGAGCGCGGCCCCCTCACCTTCGGCAACCCGTCCAGATCGCCCGAGCCTGTGGACCGACAGACGGCGGTGACGCGGCTCAGACGCGCCAAGCCGGCTCCACCGACCCCTTCCCGAACTTCCCCGGCGGCCGCGCCCCCTCCCTCGGCCCAGCCCACTGGGGCACCGCCGGGGGTCCCGGGCCGAGGGCCCAGATCTGGGGTGGTGGGTCAGTGCCGGCGGCCGGGCGTCCCCCCGGTTTAGTTACTGGACCCTCCCCGCAGCGCTGCCAGCCCCAGTCACTGAGCCCAGAGAAGCTCGGGGCGCGCCCCCAACGCCGGCTAAGCACAGAGGCGGAGGGGCTGAAGGGGGCCGCCAGGGGGCGCACGAGGCTCGCGAAGCAGCTGGGTGGGGGCGTGTGTGTGGGTGTCTGTGTGTCCCGGGACTCCGCCCACTCACCCAGGGATCCGTTTACATGGTGAGGCTCCATCGCACTCATGGCGGCCATGGGGGCCTCCGGACCAGGGCCAAGCGGGAACTGCAGGCAGAGGAGCAGCTTGGGCCTCGGGCCACCACCTCTCCGCCCCCACCCCGACCCCCGCAAGCCCCAGCTCACATTAGCCCTGCCGGCGCCTGGCCCGATGGGGTTCATGATGGTGTACATGTTCTCACTGGAGTTGGTGGAGTCTGAGGCAGCACGTGAGGGGGCGGGGTGTGAGAGGGCCTCACCCAAACACACCCCTCCCTATGCCCCGCCCAGGCTGTAGTACCTCCAGGGCTGGGCATGATGGGTGTTCCAGGGGGCCCACCTCCTCCTGGGGGTCCCTGCACACAGAGGGAGACAAAGAAGGTGAGAAAAGCCCTCCAACTGCCACCCCACAACCGCTGCCCCCAGGTCGGGTGTCCCAGCTTCGGCATCACTCACCGTGTAGCTGCCAGGGGAGGAAGAGGAGTAGGGGATCTGGGGAGATGGGCAGCTGTGAGCAGTCCGCCCACTCTACCAACTCGCACACTCCTAATCCCCCCACACACACACACCAACGCCATCCCGACACTCACCGAGTTGCCACTGGGGCTGGCCCATGGGCCACGCACTCCGGGTCCCCTAGAACAGACAGTGGTGGACCCTGGGTCTAAGCCAGGCGGTACACAGCCCCCCAGCACACACTCCCTGACACCCCCAGCCTGCCCCACGTGCCCTCAGAGCAGCAGATGTTGGCCGAGAAGTAACCAAGCACAGATGCCAGGCCAGCCTTCAAATCCCAACCCCATCCGTCACTCACTGGTCTTTGAGCCTGAGTTTCCCCACCCAGCAGTGGCGTAAACAGTATCGGGACTGTTGTGCGGCTTCGGGGTCTGCCCCAGCATACCCAGCCCATGAAGCTGGGTGGTGACCCACATGGGCACACTCTCGGGGGTTCCTGAGGGCCTTACATGTTCATGGTGGGCAAACCCGGGCCAGCAAGAGAGTTGGGTGGGGGCCGCATGCCACTTCCGTAGCTCTGTGAAGGTAAAGGGGCCGTGAGAGGGCAAGCCGAGAGAGGGCAGCCCCTGAAGCTGCCCTGTCGCCTGGGCCCAGCCCTTACCTGGGGCCCAACGCTGGTCATGCCCCGTGGAGGCGTCACCCTCTGCATCGGGCCCATGCTCGAATGACCTGGGGGCAGAAGGAAGAGGGCTCAGGCCGCGGCCGTTCCCCGGTGTGGACAGGCGCTGTGCTGGGGGTTGGGGGTATTCCTGCACGGTGGGCGGCGGGGAACTGGCTCTGGGATCCTGACGGGAGGCGGGGGACAGCAGCGGGAGCTTTCCTACTCACCCTGAGCACGTGGGGAGGGGTCCATGGCGCCAGGGAGGAGGGGCTGGGAACCAGGTAGGCCCACGGGAGGCTGCGGAGGGGGAGTGGCAGCACTGAGTGTGGGTGCCCCCACCCCGGCCCAATTCCTGACCCCCCTCCCCTCATCCCTCTCTCACCTGACTCGGCATCCGCAGGGTGGGCCGAGGGCCCCCTGGGAACCGCGGTGACATGAAGGGCTGGAAGAGGTGGGCCGGGGATCAGCACCTCCCCCCGCCTACTCGGCCCCCAAAGCTACCCGCTTCCTGCCGCACCCGGGCCCCCAGCCTGGATACTCCCCCTCCTCCAAGACCAGCCGGCAGACCTCAGCCAGCCGCGCCGGGGGCGTGGGAGCGCAGTGGGACGGGCCCAAGAGCCAGGGGGAGGGGTGTGCGTGCTCGAGGGGGCGGGGCACCACAGGTCCTTACCGGAACCTGAGGCCCCATCATGGGGGCGTTGGGGTTGTCGGGGGGAGGCTGGGAGCCGGGGGGGGGCCCTAGGAGGACAGAACCAGGTGGGTTGGGAGGAGCGAGGTCACCCGAAGTTCCACGGTTTCCTGTGGCTCTGCTGAGCCTGGCCAGGGAGGGGAGGGGACACCGTGGAGGCAGGAGAGTGGGCCAACTAGCCCCCTCTGCGGGACGTGGCGGGGGTGGGGTGGACCCAAAGGGGGAGGTCACGGGCAGGACCCGTGGTTCAGCGAGCCAAGCTGTGCGGCCCCAGGCGCCCCGACACACACAGGCGCAGGCCTAGTGCAGAGACCCCGCCCCCTCCCGCAGCGGGGCCCAGGCCAGATGGCCCCTCCCTCACCAGCACTACCGAGGCCCGCAGGGGCATACCCACCCCGTCATTGCCCCTGCCTGTCACCCTCCCACACAAGCCCACCCAGGGTCAGGAGACAGGGAGCCCCAGCCCCGGCTATACCTGGAAGAAGCCGGTTGCCATGGGGCCTGATGCCATTGCATCATTGGGAGCCATGCTCCCCATCACCGGGCTGGGGGCCGCTGCAGCGCTCTGCAGGGGTGGGGGAGATGGCAAGAGCCAAGTCAGGTCACTTCCTGTCCAAGTGTTTCCTTCTCTCCTCAAGCAGCTGGCCCCACGGAACAAGGAACCCAAGCCATCCAACTACTCAGGCACGGGAGGATTTGCGGAGGGGGGGGGGGGCAGTGGAGGGGGGAGGGGAGGGGGAGGGGGAGGGGAGGGGAGGGGGAGGAGGAGGCGGCTCTAGGTGAGGGAAGAGCTGTGGCCCCTGTCCCCACCCTGGCTTAGCAACCAGATGTGCTGGGTGGCCCTCGGCAAGGGCTCTGCCTCCTTGCTGAAGCCGTGACCCTGGAGGTGATCAGGGCCCAGCCTGGCTGAGCCCACAGCCCAGGTGATCAGGGACCTCAGCCCCCTATGTCCCCACCCTGAGGATTCCGGGGGTCTGAAAATGCCATCCACCCAGGACTCCAGTGCGTGCCGCATCCTTCTAGCACAGCCTTGTTCTTTTGGTCTGAATCTAACTTCAGATGGGTGGGGGCACAGTCCCCCACTCCCAGCCGAACCCAACCAGCCCTGATTCCTCCTGCCTGGCAATGCAGGTTAGCTGGGCCCCCAAGACACCTCAAATCAACAGACAAAAAAATCAATAGACAGCTTCAAGATGAACCTCCCTCCCAGAGGGCTCCTCCTTGGAGCTACTGTACAGACCACTGCCCCTCCTCCTCCTCCAGGAAGGAGGGGAAGGAAGAGCAGAACTCTGCAGTGGGGTCTCCAGGCCCCCAACCTCTCTTCAGATGGAGGAGGGGGGAAGACCGGGTGCCTGAGAGGGGAGTTCCCATGTCTGCCAAGGGTGGAGATGCTGGTGGCAGGCCCAGAGTTGGCAGGGGGACAGGCTGACAGGCCACTTCCTCTGGTCGGTTCCAAGTCCCAGGCTTGTCTGCCTTTGGGGCCCACAGAGCAGGGGGAAAGGGGGAGATAGAGGCCTAGTCTTTAGGGCAGAGGAGACACATCAAAAGGATAGGGACGGGGGAAGACACTGCAGGCATTGAGTAGGGCACTTCTCTTAAGGCCCCTTGACTCTTGTGGCTGCATCATCTTCCCCCCTCCGCCTCCAGGCCCCAAAAGGAAGAGGCTGATCTGTCTGGGTCACTGCTGTCCCTGCAGTTGGCACAAGCCAGCACACAGGGGCACTCAGGAATTTGTGGAACTGCAGCCACTTGGGTTCCGAAGAGTTAAGCACTTAGCCCATGGTCACACAGTGCATCCTGCCCTACAGAAGTGGGGAAAGGGGCCCCTCGTCTGGGTCGGAGCAGGGCCCCTGGAGTCACACCCTTCCCTTTGTGGACTGACGCCTGCCCCCTTCTTGCTCCTTCTCAAAGGTCAGCCTCTAATGGATTTCTACCCAGGCCCAAGTTGGGAGGGTACCAGTGCGAGCACTCGCAGGGCCCAGCACAAATCTTTGAAAACCCAAGTGACCCCGGGGGTGGAGGGGGACGAAGCTCTCAGCCCCTCTCCAAAATGCTGGGTCACCCCTGCCCTCCACCTCACCCTCTCCCACAAACACAACACGATGGCTTAGAGCAGCTACTCTCGCTGGCGCCGGCCTCAGTGGCTGGAGGGAAACAGCTCCCTGGGTCTGTCCACCCCTCCCCAACCCTTACGGAGGGCAGGAGCGCAGCCCCCCTTTTGAGCCGCAGCAGGCGCCAGAGCATTTCCTGGTTGGGGAGGGTGGTGGTGCGGGTGGCTGCCGCTCCAGACCGTGAGGTGTGGGGGCGGGGAGAAGATGGGTCTCCCCAACTCTAGGCCTTGAAGGGTTAATCCAGGGTTGGGGGGTGGAGGGTAGGGCCCACCCTCCCGGTCGGGTGACCTGAGCTGGACCCCCCAAGTCAATCAACCACCCCCAGAGGCGCCAGCCTGGCCTGCGTTGCCATAACAACAGGCTGGGCGCGCTCGCGTTTCCTGGAGACGCCGAGGTTGGCCCCCAGCCGGGAGGCTCTGACTGAGCCCCCTCAGGGGGCGGAGGGCGGGAGGAGGGAGCCCCGACTGCGAGTGAGAGGCGGCAGGACGCCCCTTCACCCCACCCCCAGTAAGTGCGGAGGTGGGGCAGAACGTGTAGCTGGCTTCAGTCTGCTGACACAGGGACCCTGTCACCCCAGGGACGGGGCGCCACCCCCTCCCTTGACGCGCCCTGCTGCCATGGTAACCAGCAGCGCGCCCCAGGAAGCGCGCTCATTCCGCTGGGAGACCGCGCTCTCCCCTCCCCGGAGGCGCCAGGCTCGGGGCGGGGACGAAGGCAGGCGCGGAGAGGGAAGGGCTGCGCAGCCCGGGAGGGGAAACAGAGCTCAAGGGGCCCAGGAGAGGCAAAGGGAGGAGCTGGGGACTACATTGGGGAGAGAGAGCTGGGCCCACGCGGAGTCACGCACGCACACAGCTACACACACTTCTGTTACCCCAGTTCTGGCGGGACCACAACATGAATAGTGGGACCTGATGGGGGTGAACAGCAGCGACCTCGGCTCCCATAAATGCGCATACAGCGTGCATGGGGCGTCTTCAGGGATATGGCGAACCCCAGCCTTCTCGGGCTGCACCCTGGCCCTGCAGAGGCCTGCACGCCTCCACAGGGGGGCCTCTCTGTTGGCGAGGAGGTGCGTGGTGTGGGACCCAGACTAACCGCAGAGGGCGGGGAACAGCCAGGCCCTGAGGGGCACAGCAGAGCAGAGGGCGCAGCAGAGCAGAGGGCTCAGGATGTGAAGGCGCCCACTGCAGGAAGAGTGGTTGCAAGGGAGGGGGGAGGGCAGGGGGAACCTCTCTCAGGGGCCAGGTGGCCAATCCCCACGGGCCAGGGTGAAGAAGTTAAAGGCAGGGGGCTGCCATCTCCCCATGACAACAAGGAGCCGCCCGCCCCCTCACGTTACCCACCCACCTCTCCGGACAGGCCTCTGACTCCCACTCAACTTGTATGAAACTGAGGCCAAAGACGTGAAGTCAGCAGCCCCAGTCGCAGAGCAAGGTTGGGAGATCTGCCAAGTGCTCGGCCTCTCCTGCTCCAGGGTGCACAGGCAGTTAGCCGTCCCCCAGCACCCCTGCCTGGGCCCCCACCCCAGAAGGCTTGGAAAGGCTGGGGTGGGAGGGGACAAGCAGTGGTGGCCACCCGTCCGGCCCTGCATACACGGAGCTAGGGAGGCAGGAGCTGTGGTACTGTCTACCTGGTTCCACATAGGGTTCACGTGAGGGGGAGCAAAGGAGGAGCTGGCCTCGGGAGGGTGTGGGGCTCATGGGGACCGTCAGGAGTTGGGTGCAGTGGGGGGCAGAGGGACCCCACAGAAGCCATGATCTCAGGTCAAACCCCACAGCCTGGCCCACTAGCCCACCTGAGCCAGCTTCCGGCCATGCAGCCCCCCAAGGCCACAGGACCCTGCCCACACCCGTGAGCCCTGGTCCCAGCCCCTGGGGCGGGGACTCACGTAGTCCTGGAAGGCCTTGGCTTCACTCGAGTGCTCGCACGCCTCTCTGCGGTCGGGCGCTGCACAGTACAAGTCCCAGAACACGCTGTGGGCGGCAGGGGGGGACGATGGTTTCCCCACGCGCCCCCCCCAGCCCCCCCCATGTCCCACCCACACCAGCCTTGCGCGCACCACCACCAGGAATGCAGGAAGCCCGGGGGCTCCCCCAGCGTAATGTTCTTCTCCCATCGGATCTGCAGGGGAGAGGGAAGGAAGGTGAGGGCTAACGGCCTGGCCCTGTCTGACCCCTTCCCCTCCCAAGAGGCAGCCCCAACCCAAGCCCGGGGCCCAGGAAACACCGGGTCAGGAAACCAGCAGATCAGAGCAAGGGAGCCAGGAGGGGGACAGCTTGGTGAGGACAGGGACAGAGGAGCGGGAGGCAGATCCTCAGATGCATGGGCAGATACCAGGATGCCAGCCCTGCCGCTCCGCAGCCCTCAGTTCCCAGGGCACAACCCAACCCCACCACGGAGACCTGATAAAAATGGGTTAGGGAGGACCCCAGGATGTGGGTGCCAAGGAAGGGGCTGGCTGTGGGGGCCCTGCCTGGCCAGGCCAGCTTACCTCGGACAGAAAGGTCTGGGCTGACTTCTGGGCACCAACGTGCAGCAGGTACTCATACACGTACAGCGCCAACCTGCAGGCGGGAGGGGTGGGGGCCGGCTCAGGCTCTCAGGAGGTCCAGGCAGACCCAAAGCTCTGCCCCGAGGGTCCCTGGGAGGGGTTTTAAGGTGCGGCACCTGCCCTCTGGTGGGAAGGTGGAGAGGGGCAGGGGCCCACAGTGAGCCCCTCATTGTACCTACCACCTACTGCCAGCCTCACTCACTTCCCTCTGCTGGTCTCCCCCTCGCCCCACCTCCCCCACCCCTGAGAAGAGATGGCCTCCTCACCAGTTGCTCAGCCTGGCCAACTCCTACACATCCATCAACACACAGCCTGCAGGCCCCTCCTCTAGGCAGCACTCCTAGCAGTCCCCAGCCCCCCACCTCCAGGCCAAATTCTCAGTTCAACACCCCCCTGATGGACCAAGTCCTGCCAATGCTGAGACCTTATAGCAGCCTTGGCCCCAGGGAGTTCCTCTCCTTGGAGAAATGGCTCCTGGGCTTCACTCTAGTTTGTGCTCTGGGTGGGGTCTCCCGGCAGGCACCCCGGGCCATGTGGCCAGGGCCCAGGGCCTAACTCACTCCCAGCCTCACCTGCCAAGGAAGAAAAGGGGCTCTCTGACCTGAGGTCTTCCTCCTCCAGGTTTCCCTAGACCCCATCCTTTCCCTCAGGATCAGTTCCCATCCGCCAGTGGTGGCTATGACACATCCACACCAGCCCCCCAAGGGGGAGTCTGGGGAAACGGGAGGTAGGGCCAGCAGTGCCACTCAGCTGCCACGGCACCGCCCTGTCCAAATGCCCACAGTGCCCAGTACCCCTGCACACACCAATCGGCCACTGCCCACCCCAAGAGCACAGGCCACGCTCCAACCAGCAACACCATCCATTGGCCTCCACCACACCCCAATCTGTCTTCCACACCCGCCAGCAGAGGGACAATTCCCCACCCGCTAGGGTCACCCATTCCCCAGCCCCCACTCTACCAGTACCGGCCCCTCCGGGCACCTCCAGGGTCTTCCTACTACCCAGCCAGGCCCCAGGTGGACCGAGGGGAGTCTGGATCTAAGACTGGGGGCTCCCCAAGGGCCAGCCTGAGGCTGCTCCGGTGAAAGCTGTAGGCCCTTCCAGATGCCTCCCCGCTCAGCTGGCCTCCCTCCCCTGGCTGATGGCCCCATCCTGAAATAACCTTGCTTTGACTCATGCTCCTGCTTTCTCTCACCCTTCCCAGCCAGGCTGCTCAATCCTCACATCCCAGCCCCCTCTGCAGAGCACCCCCGCCCCCAGTTCCAGCTCAGACCTCACCAAGGCAGTTCTAGCCCTTCTGTCCCAGGCCCCACCCCACGGCTTCTGCCCTTGCCCTGGACCCTCTTTTCCTTCCTTCATCCATCCATCCGTCCTTTCAGTCATTCATTCAACAAACATTCACCTCCTTGAGCAGTGAACACAACAGACCCCTGTCTCCCTGGAGGCTACCTGCTCACGGGGAGAGACGGAGGAGCAAAAATACAAAGGAGGAGGTAAGTCATCTGGTGGGGTGGAAGGTAGTGTGTGCTACAGAAGTACAAGGGGGGACATTAGGGAGTCCGGGTGGGCAGCTGAACCAGGGCAAGGTATGTCCACAGCTCCCATTACACCACGCGAGCTGTGACAGCCACCGGAGCGACAGAAACAGGTCACAGAGGGGTAGGATTTGTGGGGCTCACATAGTTCTGAGCATGGGTCTCCCCCAAGACTGGCCAAGGTTCCTGCCTCATCATCACACCCCTCTCAGCAGCGCCTCCAGCCCGGGCGCCCCCAGGTTCCAACATCGCACCCTGGCAGCATCCACCCTTCTCCAGCCCAGTGGTCTTCCTCACCCCCCAGCCTCCAGGCTCACCTGTCCAACTCACTCCTGGGACCCCCCCTCCCTTTCTAGAGGTTTCCTGAGCCTTCACGAGTGGACTGCATCTACCAGGCCTGAGTCCATCAGTGAAGAAATGAACATGAAAAGTCAATGGGGCCGGAGGAGACCTGAGCAGCCCCAGCCTGCTCACCAACCGACCCTCCAGGCAAATAGAGAGGTTTGAAGAGATCCAGCTGGCCCCCTGCCACCTTGGGGAACGAACGGTGCAGGGAATGAGGTACCCAGAGACAGGGAGCAAGACAGAGTGGGGGGATCCAAGTAGGCTGCCCAGAAGGGAAGTGCAGCAGGGCAGGGGAGCACATGGGGGGCTGCAGTCTGGCCCCACCCCCACCAAGAGCAGAAGCCTCTCCTCAGGGTTCAGGGAGCTTCCTGAAGAACATGCTGGCTCCCACTAAGGCCACCAAGGGCTCTATGCTGCCAGCCCATCGGGTCCCTCTCCATCACCTCTCACCCTCCACTGGCCAGGGGTGGCATCGGACCCAGGATGCAGGTCCCGGAGCCCACCACCGCCCGCTCCCCTCCCTCCTCCGGCCCTGCCCCAGCTCTCCTCTCTTCTCCCTGGGTGGCCTCCCCTCCTGCTTTGATGTTGATGACTGACGTGGTGCAGCTGCCCACAGGGTTCCTCCAGCCTGGCCTCCCCTGTGAACTCAGGGTCTGCCGTCCACTTGACATCTTAAAGGCCCAGCCCCACCCCAGCTTCTTCCCCTCCTGTTCCCTGACCCGGGTGGTCTTGACTCACATAGGTGTGGCGCAAGTGTGAAGATCCACCTAGCTGTCCCCCAGAGATCACTACATTTATTGAATTTAGGGGAAAAAAGGAAAAAGCACTCTCTCTCCTGATTCTGAGCCTTCTCCCTGCCTTCCTCAGCACACACTTGGTCCAGGCCACCACTATCACTTACCTGGATCTCAACAGGGCCCCTCTAGGGGCTGCTTCCTCCCCTCCCCACCAGCACTCCTCACTCAGACCCTTCAGTGCCTCCCACACACGTTGGCCACTCTCTACCTCTCCACCCCAGGGCCTTTGCACAGGCCATTTCCCTGCCTGAGACACTTCTGCTAGAGACCCTCATGGCTCCAAAGTCACGGGGCAGAGGCTTCCCTATCACTTCTAACGGCAGCCCTGCTCCATTCTCCACCTGCCCCCCATCATATTTATCTCCATTTGACACAAGGCCCTCTGCTTACTGCCTGCAGCCCCCACTGGATGTAGCTTTGGGAGGGCAGGACCTCGTCTCACTCCTGAGCTTACACAGCGCTGGGCATCCTGGGCCCCCAGCCACCCCAATGAATGAACCAACCAACCCTGAGCCCCCTCGCTCCCGGGATGTCCAGTAGGCACTTATGAAGGTCAGCACTTACTTACTATTCTGATGTTAAGAATTTGGGGTTTTATCCCAAGAGCAAAGAGAAGCCAGAGAAGGTTTTCAGTTTTGCTTGATTTCTCTTATATGCTGGTACTTTAATTTTTATCAAGTCTCAGAGAACCGTGAGCAGCTTTCTTTGTTTGTTTTCAGTGAAAACTTTTGAAGCCTGGACATCTGGTCAGGTTGCTTCGGGACCTCCAGGGCCCGCCACTCAGGGAGGGCTTATGGCTTGCAGGTCGCTGTCTAGGCCCTGAGATGGGTTGTGGGAAAGGGCCTGGGCTCTGGATCCAAATCCTGGCCCCACCCCAGCCCTGGTCAGCAAATGACCTGCAGAATGAAGAGCCCACCCATCAGAGGGGCTCCCGACGCAAGAGGGCAGGAGATGGGAGGGAGTGTGGGGTGCACCGGGGGCCCTCCCTCCAGAAGGAACGGTGACCTGGAGGATACAGGGTGCCCGGACCTGGAGTGCTCATGGGGAGAAGCTGCAGCTGCACAGGGAAGTGGTGACAGAATGGGGTACTGGAGCCTCCCGGACTAAAACGCAGCAGTACTACCTTCATCATCAAGAATTACCATGATAACCAAGAATTAAGGTAAGAGGTGCTCCCTGCCAGGCTCCCCCTCCCCTTTAAAGCCCCTGGAGGCACATACTGCTGGGGGCTGGAAGAAGCCCTCTCTACTCAAGGCCTTGTGTCACCCCCTCACCCCCATCTAATCCATCACCAGGTCCCACCGACGCCCCTAAGGGACTCTCCAGCCTACACATTTCCTCCCTCCCCTCTGCTACCCTCATGGCCAGGCCTTCAGCTCTTAAGAGCCAGGGTGGTGGCCACCCTCCTCACTGGCCTCCTGGCAGCCTCCACATTTGCCCCTTACAGCCTTTCTCCTACCCAGCAGTCAAAGTAACTGCCCCCACTAACAAATTCCATCCCAGCATTTGTCCCCCAGATACTGCCTCAAGACCTTCCCAGAAAGCTCCCCTGTGTCCACGGGCTCTGCTCAGCCTCCAGGACTCAGTTTGGGGGCTCCTTTCTCAAGAACCTCTTACCCATGCACCCCCCTCCAACAAGGATGCCCACGGGCATGGGCACCTGGAAGCCCAGCTAGGGATGGGACAGACACATGGTGAGTCCCTTGCCTGCTGGGATAATGAACAAACTACCTGAGGTGATGTGCCCATATCAGAACTAACCCTGGGGACTTCCCTGGTGGTCCAGTGATAGAGAATACGCCTTCCAATGCAGGGGACGCGGGTTCCGTCCTTGGTCAGGGAACTAAGATCCCACATGCTGCTGGGCAACTAGGCATGTGTGCCACAACTACTGAGCTCACGCGCCTCAACGAGAGCCCGCGTGCTGCAACCTACAGAGCCCACACGCCCTGGAGCCCACGCGCCACAATTACAGAGAGAAAACCCGCTGCCACAACTAAAGAGAAGCCCGCATGCCGCAACAAAATAATCTGCATGCCTCAACGAGGATCCCGTGTGCCACAACTAAGACCCGACGCAGTCAAAAATAAATAAGTACTAAATAAATCTTAAAAAAAAACAAAAACAAAACTAATCCTGGGAGAAAAACACAAGACACCCAGTGACACTGACAGTGACCATCACTTACGGAACTATTCTAAACCCACGTGGCAGCACTTAAAGTGTTCAAGGATGTACACACACGATGCAAACATTTAGATCTCTCCCCTCAACTTAGGACAGCACAGCCTCTGGGGCTGGAAGGGGGAAGGGATGCAAAGGGGACACAGGGGCCTTCAACTGTCCCTGTCACCTTCATCTTATTTAAAGAGACCTGAAACCAGTGACCGAATGCAAGCGCTAGTTAGTTCTGGGTAGGAAGTGATCTCGGGGTTTCCCTGTAGGTTGGAGTGTTCATCACTCACACAAGGAGAGGCTGTGTCTTCCTGCAGGCAGCCCACTCAGACCCCAGCCTCCCTCTCGCCCACCCTGCCATCCCTTCCTTGTATTCCCTGGACCCAGAAGTCACCACGGTTTGCTGTGAGCCTTCCCAAGAGCAGGGACCCACCATCTGTGCACCAAGCAGGCACTAAGTCCATTTCTGGGACAGGCTAGCCCAGACCTAGTGCTGAGATGGGGAGCCAGAGGGGGCTCAGGACAGGGGCCCAAGAAGGAAAAAGAGGAAGGGCAGGAGGAGTCAGGAGGGTGAGATCAGGGAGGAAAAAACAGTCCTGGAGAGTCGAGCAGTGGAACCCCCTTCACCCCATTTCACGGAGGAGGAAACCAAGTCACAGAGACAGGAAGTGGCATGATTGGTGAATGCCTGTGAGGGGTGCTCTATCTGCAGCCTCCCCCCCAGTCCTCGTGAGAATCCTGCAAGGCCGGCTGTCCGTGTTTCAGAGGGGAAACTGAGGCTCAGAGCAACCAGCCTGCCTCTCTAGTGTATCAGCCCCAAGCATCTGAGAGCTCTCCTGTGCCCCAGAACCTGAGTCTTCAGCAGGGTCCTTCCTCTCCAGGGCCTGGCATCCCCGTCAGTGAAGTGGATGCCACCATCTGGTGTTTTCCAAACTTTCTTTAGCGGCAGAACCTCGTCTCCAAGCCAACACTGCTACAGGACCCTCTCGACAAGAAATGGATGAGTGCAGGATGGCTCTGGCCAAGAGGTCAGATAACCCCCTCTTCTATCCCTAGCCAAGAGCCGAGGCCCGGTTCAAAGAGTCAAAATCTCTCCTGGACTGCCTAGTGGGATTGAAGCGCACTCCAAACACCATGACCCCAGCTCAAACCTATTTCCTCCCTTCGCTTATCTCCACAGCCACCCCCTAAGCTGCCACCATTAGCTCTCTCCCAGATAACTGTGCCTGCCTCCCCCAGGTCTCCTGGCCCTCTACCCTCACGCGACCCCCAGTAAGCCCCACTCCACAAAGGAGCTGGAGTGTACTTTGGAACACAAGCCTCTCTGGCCCACACAGCACATCCCCACCCTGGGCACCAGCCCCAGCTCTTTGGCCTGGCCTCGCCCTAGGGCCTTTGCACTTGCTGTGCCCTCAGCCATCGGTTCTTCCTCCAGGTCTCTGCACACCTGACACACCTCCTCACAGTTCACTACCGCCCACTTTCCCATTTTGCTTTTCTCAGAGCATAGCTCCAGATCCTTCCATCGGCTTGCTGAGTAACTCACTTGCCTCCTAGCTAGGATGTGGGCTTCTTCAGGACCAGGGCCTGGCTTCCCAACCACTACACCCCAAGACCCAGCCCAGCACATGTCTGAACAAGTGAACGATTCCCACTGGGGGAGTGGTAGCCCCCAGAGCCCAGAAGCCAGGGTACAAGGATGGCTGGAGATGTGCCAAGATCCCCAGGAGTGGGGTGGCTACACCCCCCTGCTTCCAACCTGGGCAGGAGCCAGGTGCCAGTTTCAAAAAGTCTTCCTGGTTAATGGTGCTTGGAAATGGACCCCAACCTCATAACTGTGCAGACAAGAGAGGTCTGGAAGGGCAATCATCTGTCTAGCGTCTCCTGGCCAGAAGAATCTCTTCTCCAAAATGACCCCGAGGCTGGGTAGAGAATGGACACTCATCCTTGGGTTGGGGGGAGAGGTGGTGCCCCAGTGTCAGTCCAGGAAGAAAAGACAGGAGACAGCCCATATTCAGGGCTCCTTTTCACTGCCCAGACATTCAAGTCCTCACTCCCGCTCTGGCCCTCAAAGAGAGTCATCATGGGACCTCTCCCCAATAACTCAGCCTCCTAACTGCTCCAGCAGCTGGTTTCCCGCCCTAGGTGGCTTGACTTCTAGGATCCTGCAAATCAGCCATTGGCCATCAGACATCAGAAGCCTTCTCTTTTCCCTGGCATTTTAACAATATCGCAAACTGTTGGGTGCCCTTGCTGTGAGACAGTCACACGTCCTAGCACCTTTCAAACACTCCCCAAACCTAAGAGACAGCACTGTTATTATGTCTGCATTTCTCAGGATAGGAAAATAAGCCTAAGAGGGAGTGCTCCCTCACCCAAAGCCACAGGGCAGGTAAGTGGCAGGGCCAGGAGACAAGCACAACAGCTCAGCTTCCTCCCCACCCCAAGAAGCTCTGAGCGCCCTCCGCCCCTCACTGCAGAGTCTGGGAGTTAGGAACCTGCCCCTCTACCAGCCTAAGACCATCTGCTACCCACGGCCCAGCGCCATGCCCAGAACAAGTGGGGGCCCCAGGACTGTGATCCTGCGGCTTCCCCAAGGGCCCCACCCAGCTGCCCCAGGCCCGGCTGGACAGGTGGCCTTTCAGGGGTGGGGCCGGCGCCCCTCAAGCCCTTCTCGCGTCTCTCAAGCTTTCGGTAAGCAGCGGGGGAGGGGGGAGGCGCCCAGAGCGGCCAGTCTCGCCTGTCCGGGAAACTTCCCCAGAGGATGGGGGAAGCGGCACGAATGGCGACTCCGCGCGCACACGCGTTCGCAACCTCCCACACCCAAGGCTTAACCGTCGGGAAGGTCTCGCGACCCTCTAGTCCCGCTCGAATCTCGCGCGCCCCCGCAATCTCACCCCCCTCGGGTCTCCGGGGTCCCTTCTACTCTCACGACCTCTCGAATCTCGCGCGTCCCCTCAAATCTCGCGACCCCTTAAGCCCCTCACGCCCCTTGGGTCTAGCGAGCTCCCCAGTAGCTTGCGACCCTCCAGCCCCTCCGGTCTCGCGCGCCCCTTAAATCTCGCTCCTGCCCCGCACCCACGTGCCCCACGCGGTGCCCGCCGGCGTTAGGGCCACGGAAGCGGCGCGGCCACCGAGCCCCGCCCCCGTCTCCCACGGTCCCGGACCACCGACTCACTTCTCTCGTGCCTGGCTGTCGGAGGGCACGGCCGAGCCCTTGCCCCCCTTGGCGTACATGCTGCTCCGTGCCGCCGCCGCCGCCGCCGGGGCCCCACACCTGTCAGGCGGCGCCGCGGGCCGCGCTCCCGGTCGCCATAGCTACCCCGCGCCCCGGGCCTCACCGCCCCGAGCCCCGCGCGGGCATCGCGGGCATCGTCCGCGCGGGGGAGCTCCAGACGGCTGAGACGGCGGCGGCGGCAGCTCCAGCTTTGGCTCCGGCCGCGGGTTTTATTTTCTTCCTCTCTTCCCTCAGCGCGGGCTGTTCCGGGAAGCGCGCGCCCCCTCCTCCCGCCGCGCGCGCCCCCGCCCGCCGCCTCCCCGTCGCCCGCGGGCGCCGCTCTTAAAGGGGCGATGGCGTGAGCGCGGGTGGGTCCCGCCGCCGGGACCGTGGGCCGGGCGCGCACGCGCAGTGCCCGCCGCGGGGGGAGGGGGCGCGGGGATACACATACTCGGTGCGACTGGGGACAGCCACCCGGGGACACACAGCGGGACACAGCTGATCACGGCTACACACACACTTTCCAGATACACCCAAATTGTACACCCAAGAACACAGCCACACACTTAGTTGCGGCTACATTCTCCGACACAGGACTGCACACGTAAGTCTCTATAGCTACTGGAACAACTACTGATAGCCCCGTAAAGCTACAGGCAGTTATACTGGGTGTATCGCCCCGCAGAGCTACCCACGCCCAGCACGGGTGGGAACCGCCACACACACAGTCTGCCCAGGGATACACTGTCACACACGTAGGTATACACAGCTCAAATAGTGGCTGTTACAGAACGTTGAAACACACTCGACGTTCACACACGCACACAGCCGCACAGAGACAAGCATCGGCACCGCTATGCCATAGCTTCCAACAGCTGTGGAAAGAGCCCACGCAGCTACTTGCTGTCACCCTGGGGCACACCGTCGCAGCCTCCCGAGGGCTCCACACAGGGACCTGGGGTCTCACCGAACCACAGATGGCTCAGTCACACGCAACACACAGTCACACAACACAGATACATGCAGCACAAAGACACCACACAGACAAGAAGCTCCTGGGGTACCCAGGCCACACCCTGGGAGCTACCCTGCACTGCCCCCCAGTCACACTTCCGTGTCAATTGTAGGTGCTGGGTGACTTGACTGACTGGGTCATTCCCGCTGGCTCCGCCTCTCAGCCTGTGCTGCCAGCTGTAAATATTCCAACTTTAATAGCACCTTTGCAGGAGTCAGGGGTGCAGGCAGTGGGCACCCCATTCTCCCTCCTAGGGCCCTTCTTCTCCCCCCAGGAGGTGTGCAGAGGTGGAGGCCGACACCGAGGCAAGGACACCCGCAGGGCAGGGGTGTCGGGTGGGCGCGGAGGCCTGTGTGCCAAGGTACCTGTGGGCAGTGTGCGCCGGACGTGCGTGGGCTAGGTGGCGGGAGGCGGTCCAGTTGTGACTCTAGGTCTAGATGCTTCTGTGAACGTTTGCCATAGGTTTTTTTGTTTTTCTTTCTTTTTACGACCACAAGTGTGTGTGTAAACACGCGGTTCCTGTGTGAGTGCACGTGTGCGTCGTTGTGCGTGGGGGGTTGGCAGGCACCCAGTCGCTGTCTGGGCAACTGTCCCTGGCTCTGCGACAGTGGTTATGTGTCCGCGGCGGCCGTGCGGGGCCGAGTGACGCTGCGTCAGGTTTTGTGCACTAGTGTGTGTGCCTCCCCGAATGGGTGGATTGCTGGCTCCCTGGGACGTGTGTGGTGTGGCTGTGCGCTCACATTTCCTGTGTCGTGTGTTATGTGATGATCGGAGCGCCCCTCCCGCTGCCGGCCGACCCCCCATTATGCCTCCAACGGCCTCCTCCCCACCCAGGTCTTCTGCCGGGCGGGAAGTCTTGAACCGCTGCGGTTCCAGACAGGCAAAGAGGAAGGGAAGGGCCAGGCCGGCCCCAGCCCCGCCTCCATCCCGAGGGGCCACGGCCAGGGGGGAGGGGGGGACACGCCAACCCTTCCCACTTCCTGTCCAGCAGGTCGTCCCCTCCCCCAACTTCCTCTCCCGCGGACCTCCCGGGCCCCGGGCCGGCGCGGAGGAGGGGCCCGCGCTGCGCACTAATGGGGGCGCGGCAGGCCAGCTTCAGTCGGACGTCGAGATGGGGACTGCCCAAAGACCCGGGGGCCACCGGTGAACGTGGGCGTCAAGGACACCCTCATCGTAATACCCGTTCCCATCACCGCTCTCCAACAACTACTGCCGGCCAGGCACAGAGAGGGTGTGACTCACCCAAGCCACACAGTGTATTGGTGACAGCTGTGATTCCCACGGACGCTCCCACCACCACCCCAGGCGCCCCCATTTATCTCCTAATGCTCTGTTGCTCCCCAGAATTCTGTGTGCCCTGGGCGGGTCCATGGCCCTCTCTGAGCTCCGGTTCCTTGAGTCGATGTGAGTCTTCATCCTCCCGACAAATATTTATTGAGTGCCTTCTGTGTGCCGGGCTCTGTGGACCCAGTCGGGACACGTTGCTACTGCTTGTGGAGCAGAGGGTCTGATGGGAAAGGCGGACAGTCAAAAGCTGGCGAACAGTAGGATAATTTCAGGGAGTTCCACGTGATGGGCAGAGGGAGGGGACCCCGGTGAAGAAGACGGGGCGACCGCAGGGGCGGAAGGCGGAGGGAGGGAGGCTGGGAGGCGGAGGCGCCCGTGGCGGGGCTAGCTGCGGAGGGGGAAGCGCGGCCGGCGGGAGAGACTAGCGCGGTTCTCATGGCAACAGGGACGGATCTCCAAAACACTGCCTCGGCGCCGGCGGAAAAGTCGGAGAAGAGCAAGCTCTAGCCCCCATGCGGCATCCGGGGAGCTGAGCCGCGTGCACAACCAACCAGAACGCACGCCTTGCAAAAACATATATATATATATTTAATAAGGGGAGGGGGTGGATCCGAAAGATCTGGAAGAAGAATGTTCAGATTGTAGTAACGGCAAGTGCAAAGGTCCTGAGGTGGGCACACGGTTAAAGTGTTGGAAGCAGAGCGAGGAGGGCGGGGGGAAAGGAAGAAACGGGTCGGGCCATTCCTGGTGGGGACGGGTTGGGCTTTGTTTTAAAAGGAATAGGGAGCCACAGGAAGGTGTGTAGCCGCGAGGGGTGGGATCTACGTCAGGATTTTAAGAAGCTCCTTGGGGCTGCCAGGTAGATCGGGATGGCGTGGAGGAGGCAGGGAGGTTGACCCGGTAAGAGGCCCTGGAGGACCTGACAGGCCCGGGAATTGATTTAGGAGCCGGTGTGGGGGCGGGGGACGGTAAGCAAGGAGCGCTAAGGGTTAAGGCTGGGCCCCAGACCTGCGGCTCCTTTGCCGGCTCCCGGTCGCCCCCGTGTGGCTGCCGGGGACTGCAGCCCTGAGCTGGGTCTCTGACTCTTGGGACCACCGACGCCCCCAAACCCCAGCTCCTTAACGTCGGGGTCGGTGCCTGGGAGAGTCCGAAGTCGGCTCTGCTTGAAGGGTAGGGGAATTGCCTGCAGGAGGAGCCAGCCCTCCCCTCACTCCCTTCCAACCCTTCCATTCTTCAGACCCACCTCTCGGCCTTTGCACTGGCCGTTCCTGCCTCCTGGAGCGCTCTTTTCTCTGGCTCTTGGCCTGGCCTGTTCTGGCCTCCTTCGACTTTTGGCCGCATTATTCCTTCTTCTCCCCCACTCGCCCTTCTCTTTCTCCTCCTCTCCCTCTTTTCCCTTCTCCTCCCTCCTCCTCCCCTTCTTCTCCTCCTCCTCCATCTCTCCCTCCCCCAACTCCTTGCCTTCCGTGGCCATCTCCTCCAGATTACTGGTTCTGCACTAGCCTTGGTTGGACTTGTCACTGTTATGATAAAATAATGCCTAAGTCATCTGTTGGCAGCCTCCGCCTCCCTCTGGATCTGCTCTCCCTGCAGACACAGCGGTAGGGGTCCATGAATATGTTGCTTGAGTCGTTGGGAAGGCTAGTTTGGTTTTTCCCGATGATGGTTTTTCCTCTCCACAGGAGGTGGAAGCAGCCCCGTTAATGGGGAGGGGGGGACGGGGGAAGGGAGGGATTCGGGGAGGGGCCAGGATCCAGGCTGGAGACCCCTGCAGCCCCTCCTCAGCCGTGCGTGGGAGGCGGCCACAGCTGGGAGCAGGGTCTGCGCCGTGAGACGTTTCCTTTCAGAAGCTGTAATTATGGGTAATTTTCTAACTGCAACAGAAAAATTAAAACCCAAACAACACCGGGAGGGAAGAAGCCACAGCAGCTGGTGAGCACCGGCGCAGGCTGGGCTGCGGGTTCCAGCCTAGACCTGGTGGGAGGAGCAAGTAGTGGGGGAGGAGGTGGTGAAGGGACACAGGGCGGAGGGTCATTAAGACAGGCTGGACTCTTTGGACAGCCAGCAAACCCTTGTAGTCTCGGGTTTGCGAAATGGGGGTTATACCCCAAGGCTGATCACCTGGAGGCAGAACTCCCCGCTTGGAAGATCTGGACCTGGGTTTGAAACCTGGCGCTGTCGGTCCGGCTGTGTGGCCTTGAACCTCAGCCCCCAGACTCTCAGGGTCTTGAGGAACTCAGGCGAGAGAAGGGACACAGGAGGACTGAGTGGAGGAGCCTCAGTCGAGCCCACAGCTCACTCCCCCGTTCATCCTCCGTGAAGCTCAGCCTGAGCCAGTACACTGCCAGGCTTCCAGCACCTTCCATGGCTCCACAGCTCACAAATCAAGACTCCGCCCCTCCACCCTGCACTTTCCAGAGTCAAACTAATCAGTAGGAATTGGTACGCCCAGCTCTGATCATCCCTTAAAATCCTCCCAGCAGCCTCCTGAGAGAGGCAGCACTTTTTTCTCCCCATGTTACAGAATGGGGAAACTGAGGCCCAGAGAAGCATGAAGGGAGATACATGGGCGACCCAGAGGCAGCACCCCACTCACCGGAGTGCCCCCAGCTCCCTGTCTGGGTCTGGGATACTCTGGGAGATTGGAGGCATTTTGTGGAAACCTCAAGAGCAGGGAAGGGAGAAATGGGGGAGGGAGAAACCTATCGCAGCTACAGAGAAAGTTCTGCAGATGAATCTGAGGCTCAAAGCCGGGGAGCCACTCGCCCGGGGACGCACATTAGGGAGTGGAGGCACCGGGTCCCACTTTGGGGTGCCCTGGCAACGCCCCTCCCTCACCACCTCTCTCTGGAGCTCCGCCTCTCTTCCTGTGGTGGATTTTCCATGGCAACCTGAAGTCCTAAGATCCCGGGGCGGTGCAGGGGGAGGGGTCCTTTCTTCCCTTTGGGTGGGGGGCTTCCTCTGCTGAATAACAGCACTGGGGAGTGGATGCTCACTAAGGACCAGAAACTGGTCAGTTTTGTCCATGATCCTGTTGTCTGCACCCAGCTCATTCCCACCCCAAAGCCTCTGCACAGGCTGTCCTCCCGGCCTTGGACACCCTTCCCCAGCCCTTCCCCATAGCCCGCCTCTCTTTGTCCTTCAGGCCTCACAGAGGCCCTCCAACCATCTGGATCACATTGCCCTGTTGGGTTTTCCCGCAAATCTTATTTTTGCACGTTGATTGCCAATGTCCCCAGTAACCCATGAGTTCTGTGAGGGCAGGGAATTCTATCATTTTGTTCAGTGCTGTGTCCCTAGCACTTACAAGTCTTGGCACACAGGCGCTTAATAAATACCTGTTGCCGACCGAATGAGTTAAAAATTACCAATGTCCCCTCTGTTCTGGGGCCTGAGGCCTCCAGTACCCTCCTTCAGGGGTCTCAGCCTGAGAGCGACACAGACCGTCTTGAACTCCCCCCATCCTCCCCGTGTTGGTCGGGATGGAGTTTGGGAGTCAGAGAAGTGGGAGGGACCAATTCTCTGCCTCTGCCAAAGCCACCAGAACCTGCAATCCCGAGTCTGGCCACACGAGGGCAGCAGAGATTCGCAAGTACAACTCCGGAGGGTCCCAGCGGGCCCCGCCTTAGCGCGCCTTTGGAGTGGCTCTTGAGACCCCGAGTTTCAGGCTTGGAATCTGGTACACCTCTGTTGACCTTGCCCATGCCCCCAAGTAGGCTTCCAAATGTATATTTACATATTTATGTACTGAATTATTTCATGGCAAAAAAGAAGAAAAATACAGAAAAAATCACCCAGTTCTCCCATCCCCCCCAAAGTGTTCTCATTTTGGGCTCTAACCTGCACATGTTTTTTTTCTTTTTTGTCTGTTTTCTTTTTTTTCCCCCTCGAGAGGTTTTCTTTGACGAACCCTCTTCAAAACTGCAAACCGCCCTGTCTTTCTCTCCAAATCCCCCAAATTCTTTCTAACTTTTCCTCTCCCCAGCCCTATTATTTCCTAACCTCCTTTAAATTTGCTAATTTACGGTTCATCGGATCTCTCCCAACCTCCCACCCCTCCCCCAATTCACCTTTCTAAGGGTGAGAGTTTTGCTGCATCTGGTAGGTGCTCAGTAAATATTTCTGGAAGGAAGGAAATCTTACCAAAAGTAAAAAATAAATTAAATAAAACCTAGCAAATAAGCTAAATAACCTTCTTAGCCCCGCCACCCCCAGGCAGCCACTACCATGAAGTCAAGTCTAAACCTGCGCATCCAGGAGCGGCAGATTGTCATCGTGTGCCGCGCAATGGCTCTGCACACGCTTCTACGTAGATGCAGACAAATGAATCTTGTCTGAGCACAGTGTAGCCTAATGGTTAACCACACGGTTTGAGGGCTCACCCTCGGTTGCTGTAGAGCCTTGGGCAAGCTACTCAAACACACTGTGGCTCAGTTTCCCCGTCTGTGAAATGGGGGGGTAATGACAGTTCCTACCTCAAGAAGTTATAGTGAAGATGACATCGCTTAATAGCCAGTGCTCGGCTGCTGCTAGTTATAATTACTTAAAATGTTTTAAAAATCTGACGGCTTATAATGTTTCTTTATATTCCTCCACCTATCTTAATTTGGGACCCCCTGGAAGTTGACCGGAGATCGGAATTCAAGACAGTAATTATTTGGGAGGAAGCCCTGGTCCGGGTGAGAAGAGAGACGGGGACCTGCAGGGGGCGCCAACGAGCAGGCTCCACAAGGCTGGGTTCCCACTGGGCCCTCAAGAAGCCCGCCAAGAGCAAGTGCCTCTGAGACGTCCTACCCAAGGGAGGAGGGAGGAGGAAGCCGAGGCGTTTCTAATCAACTCTCCCGTCTGTGGTCAGGGCAGCTCCCAGGAGAGCCGTGTGGGCCAACAATGTGGCATCCTGTGACCAGAGCAGCCTCAGCAAAGAAATGCCGGTCTGGCAGGTGGAGGGTGCTTGCTGACCGCAGCTGCCCTGGTGCCACATTTTGTTTGCCCACCCCTCTCCTAAAGGCATTCTTTGGCTTCTAAAATGTTACTGTAACCAACGAAGCCATGTGACCTCAAATAAGGTCTTTCCATTACATTAAAAATCAAGCTTTACCTTCTGAATTCGATTTTTGTGCATGATGGACCATTTACACCTCCCCCACCCTTAGGACACTCAGCTGTGTATTAGTCACACACGGCCTGGTACCAGGCACATGCTAACATTCACGTCCATCTCCCAGCCCTTCACGGCCACCTTGCACGGTGGTTTTCACTGTCCTCATTTTACAAAGGAGGAAGCAGAGGGACGTCCCTGGTGGTCCAGTGGTTAAGACTTCGCCTTCCAATGCAGGGGGTGAGGGTTCGATCCCTGGTGGGAGAGCCAAGATCCCACATGCCTCCCAGCCAAAAAACTGAAAGATAAGAAAGAAGCAATATTGTAACACATTCAATAAAGACTTTAAAAATTGTCCACATCAAAAAAAAAAAAAACTTAAAAAAAAAATTGGGCCTTCCCTGGTGGCACAGTGGTTACGAATCCATCTGCCAATGCAGGGGACACAGGTTTGAGCCCTGGTCCAGGAAGATCCCACATGCCGCGGAGCAACTAAGCCCGTGCGCCACAACTGCTGAGCCTGCGCTCTAGAGTCCGCGAGCCACAACTATGGAGCCTGCGGACCACAATTACTGAAGCCCGGGCACCTAGAGCACATGCTCGGCAACAAGAGAAGCCACCACAATGAGAAGCACATGCACCACAAGGAAGAGTAGCCCCCGCTCGCCACAACTAGAGAAAATCCGTGTGCAGCAACAAAGACCAATCGCAGCCAAAAATAAATACATAAATAAATAAATTTATTTTAAAAATTACAAAGGAAGAAGTGGAGGAACAGAGGGTTTAAGGTACTGGCCCCAGGTCACACAGCAATGAAGTGGCTCAGTGCACTGTTTGCTGAATTAACGCATGGAGGTCTGCAGTTGCTGGAGTCTGCTCACATTCCAGGTTTGCCCGTAAGTTGCTTGGCCACCTTAGCCCAGCCCTTGGGCATCATAACTGCCTGTGGTCCTGACCAGCCAGCTCCAGAGCTCCTCAGAGGCCTTAAGATCCCCAGGCTCTGTAAAGGGCTTCTACTGTGGCCTGGGCTGCCTAGCAACCTGCCCTAGACCCTCCCTGGGGTGAGACTGGATTCTAAGAGTAGCCAGACCAGAGCCAGGGGATGGGGGTGTCGGTAGTTCAAAGGCTGTCACAGGGAGAATGGAGATGGCAGGAAGGGGCTGAGGTCAGAGGTTTAGAGACCTCACCCTGGGGAAGCTCGGAGGTGGAGAGGGGTTGATTCCAGATAAGTGTGAGAGCCTCGGGACGGAACTGGAGGTGGATGTGGGGAGGGGAAACCCTTGGCCCCTCTCCAGCTCCCCAGACGAGGGGCTCCTGGGGACACACCGAGGCCTCACTCAGCACAGGGTGCGTACTGGGGATCGGAGGGTGTTGGGCAAATGTGGCAAAACTGTGGGACCACAAGTTGGTGGCCCTGAGGCTGGGTTACCCCAGGGTACGCCCCGCATATCTGTCTTTGTCTTTGGGAGTGGTCTCTGAACTTCTTCTAGGTATCTCTGGGGTCTTGGGGATGTCTGCGTTTTTCTCGGTTTCTCTGGGGTTTCTGAAGGTCTCTAGGTGTCTCTGAGGCTCTACAGAGGTCTCTGTGCTGACAGGTTGGCCCTGCCTGGGACTCATATGGGCAGGAGGGGGGAGTATGAAGGTGAGCCCTCTGGAAGTTTCTGGTTCCTCTCAGCCAGGTTGAGGGCCAGTGTAGCCCCTCTTCCCACAGCCTAGCCATGGCCTGCCAGGGCTGCAGCAGGAAGGCCCAGGCCCCAGGCTCCCCCAGACCCACCTCCAGAACCCACTGTCTCAGGCCCCAAGCCGGCCTGTCCCACGCCCACATAGTCCACCCCAAGCCTGAGTGTCTGGCCCTTTAGTTCCTCATTTCCTTCACTTCATTTCCTCATTTCCTCCCATTCTAAGAGGCCTCAGTGTTGGAATCCACCCACACCCAGGCCCACCAGCTGGCGCCCCTCTGTCCCTCTCATCCTAAAAGCCTGATTTCTTGTGTGTGCTTGTTGGCTGATTTCAATGTTTGGATTGAACGTGTTGACTGATTTGTATTCACATGACATGATAGGATTCTAAAGGAAAAAAGATAAAAATGTACATGGGGAGCTTCTCCTTCCCATCCATCTGCCACTAAGAGGTAACCCCAGGGTATTTGTTTTTCCTGTTTCATCAAAAGTTTCTATAGGGGCTTCACTGGTGGCGCAGTGGTTAAGAATCCACCTGCCAACGCAGGGGACATGGGTTCGAGCCCTGGTCCGGGAAGATCCCACATACCACGGAGCAAGTAAGTCCGTGTGCCACAACTACTGAAGCCCGTGCACCTAGAGCCAGTGCTCTGCAACAAGAGAAGTCTGCACACCGCAATGAGAAGTAGCCCCCACTCACTGCAACTTGAGAAAGCCAGTACGCAGCAATGAAGACCCAACTCAGTCAAAAATAAATCGATTTAAAAAAAAAGTTTCTGTAGGAAGCTGCTTTCCCCCCCCACCCCAGTTAACATATTCATTTGAAGACATCTGCTCTCACCCAGGCCCACTCTCGCCCCAGGGCCTTTACACAGGCTGTTCTACTCCCTGCATGCCCTTCCCCCACCTCCTTACTCAATAAGCCCCCTTATCCTTTGCAATAAACCCTCCCTTGATCATCCCATTAAAAAGTTGCCACCCTCCCTGCTTGCTTCCCAACTTTACTTTCTCTGCCACCTGTTACATATG
Organism: Delphinus delphis; assembly: GCF_949987515.2. Lineage (NCBI taxonomy): Eukaryota > Metazoa > Chordata > Mammalia > Artiodactyla > Delphinidae > Delphinus > Delphinus delphis. The sequence goes on from NC_082685.1 coordinate 13,178,916, forward strand.
TTTTAATTAATTAATTAATTTTTGGCTGCGCTGGGTCTTTGTTGCTGCGTGCGGGCTTTCTCTAGTTGTGGCGAGAGGGGGCTACTCTTCATTACGGCGCATGGGCTTCTCACTGCGGTGGCTTCTCTTGTTGCAGAGCAGGGGCTCTAGGTGCACAGGCTTCAGTAGCTGTGGCATGCGGGCTCAGTAGTTGCGGCTTGCGGGCTCTCGAGCGCAGGTTCAGTAGTTGTGGTGCATGGGCTTAGTTGCTCCGTGGCATGTGGGATCTTCGCGGACCAGGGATCGAACCTGTGTCCCCTGCATTGGCAGGCGGGTTCTTAACCACTGCGTCACCAGGGAAGTTCCATATTTTCTTGGTAGATTCCGCATGTTTCCAGCCTCCCCGACTACTACAAGAACTCCACGGGGATTGGGAGTTTGTCTGTTTTGTTCATGGCTGTATCTGCAGCTCCTAGACCAGTGCCTGGCACACAGTAGGAGCTTAATAATTGTTTGTGGAGGAAATGAATGAGTCTTTCCTTATTGTTTCATAGAGATCTATAATTTCATTTTCATGACTCTGTAGCACCTCCCAGGATAGATGAGCTGTTATTGATCAAACCAATCCCTTAGGTGGTTTCCAATTTTTGTTTTCATAAAACAAGCAGTGCTGCAATGAATCATCCTGTAGCTCTGTCATCTTTTTGCCTTAAAAATTTTTTTTTATTCAAGTATAGTTGATTTACGATATCTTGTAAGTTTCAGGTGACTTTTTTTTAAATTGTGCAAAGTACACTTAACAAAAATTTACCACGTTAGCCACTTTAAAGTGAACAATTCAGTGATTTTTAGTACATTCACAGTGTGTGCAACCATCATCCCTATTTAGTTCCAGAACATTTTTATTACCTCAAAAGGAAACCCCGTCCCCATTAGCAGTCACTCTCCGTATCCCACTCCCCAGCCCCTGACAATCACTAATCTACTATCTGTCTCTGTGGATTTGCCTGTTATGGACACTTTATATTAATGAAATCATACACTGTGTAGTCTTTTGTGTCTGGCTTTGTTCACTCAGCATAATGTTTTTGAGGTTCATCCGCGTGTAGTGTGTATCAGAGCTTCATTCCTTTTTATGGCCAAATAATGTTCACGGTATGGATGGACTACATTTAGTTTATCCACTCATCAGTTCCTGCCCCTGTCATGTTGTAAACATGAAAATATTCAGGAGTCCCAGGAGTGGGATGCTGGATCAGTGGGCATGCGCCTTCATCATTCCTGTGACAGGATGCCTTACATCGGGCTGCACCACAGATGCTCCCCCAGCAATGTGTGGGGTTGCCTGTTTCCCCACAGCCTGGCCAGCACAGGGTGTCATCACACGTTTGAATTTTTGCCCATCTGATAGATGGAATCAAACAGTATCTCAGAGTTGCTGTGATCTGCTGTGTTTTACTAGGAGTGAGTATCTTTGGGTTGTTGAAGAACAAATTGTAGCCCTTCCCCAAAGTCTCAGTTCAAGACCTTTGACCATTCGTCTGAGTTTGGAGATGGAAAAGGGGCAGAGTCTGAGGAGAGGGGAAAGCGTGGGGGAGTAGACTCCAGCCTCCCAGAGTCCAGGAAAGACTCTTGACATTTATCCCATTTTACAGATGTGGAAACTGAGGTACCATTTTACAGATGTGGAAACTGAGGTACCATTTTACAGATGTGGAAACTGAGGTACAGAACAGTTAAGGTCAAGCAGTGAGCCAGGGGCTGGAAGGGATTTGAACCTGGTCTGCCTGAAGCCCGGACCCCAGTGAGGTTGAGACTCTCTGCCAGCCTACCTGTACCCATTCCCTCCTCAATCTCTCTTGTGTCACTGTCCCTCAGGTCTGACTCAGCTCCCCCTCTCCCTCTGGGACTCCAGGCTCCTCAAAAGGTTTGCCACCTCCAGACCCCAGACTCACTCCAGAAGAATCTTTTGACACAGTGCCCCTCCCCTGCTCACATACCTGCTTGGCCCTGGGAATAAAGCCCCACTCCTCCGCCTGGCTTTGGAGGCCTGTACTGCCTCCCCAACCTGCCCATGTCACCAGTTCCTCCATTTAGTCAGTCCCTTCCAGCCACTCCTAACCACGCTGTCCCAGCCGGCCATGCTTTCTCAAGCTGCAGGACCTTTACTCCTGCTGTGCCTTCTGCCTGGAATCTGCAATGCATTCCTTTCTGCCTTCCACTGCAACTCATCCTCCAAGCCCCAGACTCAACATCCCCTCCCCCAGGGAGCCCTCCTCACATCCCCCCTGCAACATGGAGGCATGATTTGTACATGAGGAGAGCTCTGATCTTGTGGGAGAGGCTAGGAGCTTGGAAAGTCAAAGGCCGTTTGCCAAGGAATCCTTGGCAAACTCCTACTCATGTGTTGAAACCCCAATTCTAATGTCTCCTCTCCAGGAAAACTTCCAGTACCCTGTCCCTCACTCTGGCCTTGACCTGACTCCATCAGACTTGGGGTGCCTGTGTCCGGTTCTGTCTTTTTCCGAGACTGGTTGCTCCTGAAGCAACTGGACAGGACTGAAGTCTCTTGGGGGCTCAGCATGGATGATGTTCGTTGAACGAATAAATGAATGCATGGGTTGGGATTCAACTGAGCTGAGACCAGGAAGTGAGCTGATGAGGTAGCAGTTAGTTGGGGTGTTACTGGGGGACATGTAGTCATTGGGTTCCAGCAAGAAGGAAGCAGGCTGCCCCTGCCCTTCCCGTAAGAATCCTGGTCCTTGAGGCCTTTCAGCGGGGAGGGGGTGGGGGCGGGTCTCTGTATCTTCTTCATTCTTCCCCTCTGCACTTCAGCCGACACCAGTTCCTCTTCCCCTGAGTCGCTGGGTACAGAGCCTGAGAAGCGCCAGGCACCGCAGTGGATCCGGATCCGCGGAGGGTCAGACCCTCTGACCCCCGCGTCCGGGTGAGCCACGACGCAGCCCCTCGGCACCGGAGACTTCTAGCACGACAGAGGCCAAGGCGTGGCAGGGGGACCAGAAAGGTAGGACGGAGGCACTAGAACTTGGGTCTGTGCAAACCACAGCTGGTGGGACCCCGTCAGCAGCACCCCCCACCCCCACCCCCACCGCCAGCCCAAGACTCCCAACAGCCTGCAGTTCGGAAAAGAAAGGCAGAGGGGCGGGGTCGTTTCCGGGGCAACGGCTCATTTACATGTAGTCCCGACTTGGCCAGAGAGGGCTCCTGAAATGTTGGGGGAAATTGGGCAACTTAGCCCAAAGGGGCTGATCTGAGAGAAGGGGAAGGGGTTGTCTGGGTCAGGTCTCCTCCTCGCCTTCCAAGCCCCTGAGGCATCCCGGTTAGGTACCCATTCCCCGGAAGGGGAGACTGAGGCAGGGGGCCAGAGCCAATCAAAGAGGAGCCACCAGCGGAAGGGCTAAGTTTTAACACTTCAGAAGTGGCCTGAGCTGCTCTCGGCTATTAAAAATGTATATAACAAACATAGGTGGCGAGGGGGAGGGTGACCCCAGACTGAGGCTGGGGCTTGGATTCCGGTGTCTCCGCTTAGGTTGCTTGCATGGGGGGCGCCCCGGTGTGGGTGCTGTTGTTGCCGCTGCTGTTACTGCTCCGTCCAGGCAGCCAGGAATTGTCGTGCCACGTGTCCTCAGGGGACGTGGACTGGACCCGGGAGTTCACAGACACATGCCTGAACTTCAGTGGCCAAAACCTGAGCCTGCTGCCTCAGAACCAGTCTCTGCAGGCCAGCAGTCTGCTTCATCTCGACCTGTCTGGGAATGGCCTTCGAAAGCTCCCACCGCTTTTTTTTGCTCACCTGGGAAAGCTGCAGGTCCTGGATGTGACCAACAACCCCCTGGACCTCGTGGACAGGGCACTGGCCGAACACTGTGACCTTGACGTGAGGGCTGACTGCAGCTGTGGCCTATCACCCTGGCACGAGGTCCGGCGGGACAACTGCTCTGGCCCGCAGCCTCTGCTGTGCCTGGATGTGTCCACCGGCGCCTGGTGCAACGTCTCTGCCTTCTTGCAAGTGCGCTGTGGCCTTCCCCTGACCATGATAACCACAGTAGCTCTGGTGGCCGGTGGAAGCCTGCTCCTCATGCTTGCCATTGCTGGCCCAGTGCTGGCGTGGAGACTCTGTAGACGTCGGGTAGGCAGTAGCTGGGGCATGAGCAAAACGTGGGCTGCTCAGAATGGTCCCAGGTCTGGTTCGGGCCAGCAGCCACGGTATAGTAGCCGGGGCCTCAGCCCTAAGCTCCCAGCAGCCACCCTGCCCGGATCTTCCACTTCTGACTATGAGAACATGTTTGTGGGCCAACCAGCTGCCAGGCACCAGTGGGCTGAACACAGGTGAGTGACCCACACACATCTGCTTGCAAGACTCTGGAGCCAGTTGGCCAGGGTTCAATTCCCAGCTCTGCCTCTTACAGGCTGTGTGATCTTGGGCAAGTCATTTCCACCTCTCTGGGTCACCGTTTCTTCACCGATAAAATGGGAACAATAACAGCCCTCCGCCTCATGGAGTTGGGATAAGAATTGAGTTCTTGTGTAGGAGACAAGTGTTCCTCTCATGACCCGCAAACCCAGCTTCTGGCTGCCAAGGATTGGGAGAGAGGAGGCAGGTGTTCAAAGCAGAGTCGGGGTTCTGCGGTAGCAGTCAGCGGCCTGGGCTCAGATGTCGTGTGACCCAGGGCCGTCTCTGAACTTCTGTTTCGGTCTCTGTAAAATGGGACAGCACTCCGGTCTCCTTCTGACACACAGGAGATGCTAAGAGAGCCATCTGTGTCTCTCTCTACCCCACAAAGTCCTGCCTCCAAAGTTGCCTGGGCTTAGATAGATGGGTTCAACTTTTCCAGGTTGGATGAGGGAGTGGAGGGGATTTCAGGGGGGCAGGCACAAGGAAGGGCAAAAGCCTGGCAGTGGGAGAGAACAGAGAATCTGCTGTGGATGTGTTTTGAGAAGGCAAGACATCAGGGCTGAAGTTGGAGGGGGCTGGGAGGATCCAAGCAGGAAGGGAAGAGGGTCGTGGCTGGGTTTTGCGGCCGCAGAATCCAAAAGGTGGGGAGGCCTGTGAGAGACTATTGGTGAGAAATAAGAGAATATGCAAAGCAGATGCAAATAGAGCTCAAATGCAGAAGTGGGCTGAGGTAAGGAGTTGAAGGCACCACACTCCCTAAGGCAGCTTGTGTTCTGATGCTTGCCTCTGCCTCGCTGTCACCAAGACCTCAGGACCAGTCTCCTCTAAAAACACTGTTAAGAACTGGATGTGTCAATCCCAACCTACATTTTAAAGTTGCAGAGATGGAGGTTCTGGAAATTCCCTGGTGGTCCAGTGGTTAGGATGCTGTGCTTTCACTGGTGAGGGTGCGGGTTCAATCCCTGGTCGATGAACTAAGGTCCTACGAGTCGTGCGGTGTGGCTGAAAAAAGAAAAAGAAAGAAAGAAAGAAAGAAAGAAATGGAGGTTCTGGAAGGCAGGGGAATGACATGCCCAAGGTCAGAAGCAGAAGCAAGAAACAAACCCTGAGTTCCATCCCCATACAACCATTTATGTATTTGGAGTAAATTATACTAAAGTACAAATGACCGATAGACACCATTTACCCAAAGTGGCCTTTTTTACAAGAGGAGCGGGGGTGGGGGTGTTAGGATGTTCTGGAGGCAGGAAAGTTCTTCTCTGGGTGTCTTGCCCACCATAGCAAGACACTCCTAAGAAGCTACCTCCTCCCTGATCCATTTTGTGGATGGGGAAACTGAGGCTCAGAGATTTATTTTTGTATCAAGACCACAAATTCAGCTGCTTCTGGGGACCTGGTGAAAACATTTCCCATCTGAAGGGGCACTGGTTCAGCTCCAGCTACCTGTGTTCATGTGGCTGGTGTGACTAGAGCTTCCAGTTTTTCAAGAGGAAAACAAAATCTAGAATTTAATGTAAAAAAATGGGCAACCATCTCAACTTTAAGGAAGAAAAAAACCCTACAATGACTCAAGGTCCTTGGACCACAGCGTTACAACGCTGAATCCACAGAATATTTCCTGAATCACTGCCCCTTACTTGCTTTCCTCACAGAAAGTTGGGCCAGGCTGGGAGAACACTGCCCCATGACTCACTTTTCTCATATGTAATAATTAGGAGTGGACTCAATCGCCCTGAACTACTTTGCCTCTCAAAGCTGATGTGCCCGCTCCCTGAATCCTACCTGCCCTCCCATCTGTCTGTCCCCACAGGCCTCACCCTTCAGAGGACAACGACTTCTACATGAACTATGAGAGCCGCCACCATGATTCCCAGCCTGTCTACTGCAACTTGCAGTCGCTGGGCCAGGCCCCATCGGATGAAGAAGAGTATGTGATCTCTGGGCGCTGAGCCTTCAACATCTCAAACTCCAGCCTACCCCCTTCCAGGTGACTTGGGGCACCCTGGATCGTCCCTGGCCTCAGTCTTCCCATCTGAGGAATGGGGCCAGGGAAGGATCATCCTTGAGGCCCCAGGGAGGCTCTGCAGCCCCCTCCCTAGACCACTCTGCTCCTCAGGCCACTCGGCTGCTAGAAGTGGAGAAGGAGAGACCCCAACACAGGGATGGGAGGGTCAGCGTGTGAACTCTGTCGTCACCCTCCCGTTGGTGTGCAAGTGTTGCCCAATAAATTCTGCGGGACAGATGAGGCTGCTGGGCTTCCAAGACAAGAGGTCTGGGACTCCCAAATTGCTCCCAACCTCCAGTCTCTCCCCTCTGTCACTCTCAGGCCCCCTTCTCAGGTGCCTGGTATCCAGACTTGGCCCCCCAGGGCAGCCCACACTAGCCTCAAAGGGATCCTTATAACTCATGAATGGGACTGCGCCCCTCCCCTGCTCACGCACACTCTATGGCTCCCCACTGCCCCCAGATTCTCAGCCTGGTGGTTGAGACCTGCGTGACCCAGCCCTGCCCAACCCACTGCCCTCTCCCATTCCTCTGCCCTTCTGGTCTGGGCCTCCTCTCCATCAAGCTCACCTCCCTCCTGAAGCTTTCATTTTCTCATGTCATTTACCCATGCCTTTCCTTTTGCCCAGATTGCCATCCCCTTCCACGTTTTCTCACTCTTAAGCATCTAAATGCAGATGCAGAACTCTGGTCTGGGCATCAGGAGGCATGGGTCCACTTCCTGACTCTGCCATTAACCCTCTGGGCTTCAGTTCCCCCATCTGTAAAACACGGTGATTAAAATTGGCCTCTAAGGCTGTTTTAGCTCTAATATGCTGAGATACCTTAACTCATCCTTCAAGGCCCAGGTGCAATGCCAATGCCACTCTGGGAACCCTTCCCTGGTTCCTCCTCAGGCAGAGTTCCTCACTCCCAGAGCTCAGTGTATTTCAAGAGTTTGTTCAAGCTCATGCCTCAGCTGGGTTTCCTGTCAGCTGCTCCCAGCCCGACTCCTGCCAAGCCCCCAAACTAGGGGAGACAGAGCTGGACACAGACACCCCCGGTCCTGGGAGGTCAAGCCTGGGCCAGAAGGAGAGATGGAACGACGGTCCCCAGAGGGAGATGAATGAAGGAGTTTAAAAAGGGCTGTACGTAAGAGGGGAATCTGAAGTGTGTTTTGAAGGATGCATAGGTGTTCGAGAAGTAGAAAGGACAAGGCACACTGGGCAGGGGGACCAGCCTGGAGGTGTGAAAAGGCACATGGGCAGCAGTGTCCGGCAAAGGCAGCAGTTGATGTTTGGGGAGAGACTCAGTATGGCAGCTGCTACCTTTGGGTGATCCTGACATTGAGTTTAATTTTGAGGTTCCCTTGGCTTCCCCAACACCTGGGAGTGACCCAGGGTGGGAGAGGCAACCTATGAGGGTCTTCAGCTTCCTTGCACCCCTGCATCCCTGCCCTAGACACTACTCGAGCCCCCACTCCTGCTGCCAAAAATCTGTCTTCCTCTGCTCACTAATGCATTGCCTGGGTTGACCTCTTTGCACGATTCTTACTACCACCAGCCGCTTATGATTTATCTTCTACTCGTTTGTCCCTGCACTCAGCTGAGCTTGAACGGAGTGGTGGAATTTTGCCTACGTTGCTCCTTCGTGTCCTCAGTGCCCAGCCATGGCCTGGCACAAAGTGGGTACTCACTGAATACATTCGGGGCACCTGCAGTCATTCAGATCTGCCTCTGGATGCTGGGGTTCACAGGGGACACATCTCACTCACTGCTGAAGCTGGGTGCTCTGTCCTCCAGACTCCCACGACAGTTCCTCAGGGTGAACAGGCAAGTGGGTGTGGGGAAGGGGCTGGGCTTGGTACAGCTCAGCAATTCTAAGATCCTAAGTAGGAAAAGATATAACCTGGGAGATGTGGTGTGCATGAAAACGTTCTTCACAGCTTACTTCTCCCTGCTCTTTTTTTAAAATTAGTTAGTTAATTAATTTATTTTTGGCTGCGTTGGGTCTTCATTGCTGTGCACGGGCTTTTCTCTAGTTGTGGCGAGCGGGGGCTACTCTTCATTGAGGTGCTCAGGCTTCTCATTGCAGTGGATTCCTTTGTTGCAGAGCATGGGCTCTAGGCATGCGGGCTTCAGTAGTTGTGGCACACGGGCTTAGTTGCTCCATGGCACGTGGGATCTTCCCGGACCAGGGCTCGAACCCACATCCCCTGCTTTAGCAGGTGGATTCTTAACCACTGTGCCACCAGGGAAGTCCCTCTCCCTGCTCTTTTTATATGAAAGGATAAAGGCATGATTAACATGAAGGGAGGTGCCACAAACAGGAGAGGTAATGGGACTCTTCCAGGTCGGGGGCAGATTCACACACAATGCATGTGACTCTGGGCTGCCTGTGTTTGGAAAGGTGACCCCCATGGAGGGAGAGAGAGCAGGATGGTGATAGAGACAGGGCCAGATAATTACGGAAACAGGAGTACTGAGAGATCAGAAGAGATGGAGGGAGGCTGAGACCCAAAAGGGTCTCAGAAACAAAAGCAGAGGAATGGGGAGGTAGAGAAGCACAGAAACAGAGAGAGGGATGTCCCCGGCTGCGCTTGAGGACCATTGGCATCGTGACCACCGTCCAATCTCTTGGCATCCCCAAGAACGTCCTGCCACCCATTCCCCGGACTGTTCCAATCATCTCATATCAGCTCCCCTGAGGGAACTGAGGCCAGCGGGGGTGGGCTCTTCCCAAGGTCACCAGCTCCATCCTGGACACCACAGGGGTCAGGTCAGACAGCTTCATTTTTATTACCAGAGTTTTCCATAAACGCACACCCTGTCAGACCACGCCTCCCCAGCCCTCCAGTCCCCAGGCAGATCACCCCAATAAATTAATAATAAATACAAACATAAATACATAGGTTTGGGCCAGGAGGGAGCAGACAGCAATGGTTAGGAATCGGGTATTTCAGGTTCCACGAGCCCATTAGACAGACAAGGACAACTAAAGTCATTTCCATTGCATCTGTGCCATAAGTGAAAGACCAGGGCTGCTCACACGCAGTGGCAGTCCTTGGCCACGAGGTCGTCGAAGGGCGTGAGTGACACGCGGCCGTCGCTGTCTTGGTGCATGAGCACCACCGGATCGTAGCTGGCTGGCACGCAGCATGGGGCAGGCGCAGCATCAGGGTTCAGGCCATGCAGGCGCGCTTGCATCTGCGCGTGCGTGTTAGCCGATCGGAAGTGGCTCGGGCACGCGCCGGTGCACATGCGCACGTCCAGCTCGCGCGGCGCCAACACCCAGTCAGCCCAGCCCAGGTCCTCGAGCGACGCGCGCAGGCTCTGCAGGCGACAGCAGCGCCCCTCCCCTAGCGGGCAACCGTCCCGGGTGCGAGCATGCGCGTGGCGTCGCCCCCTGGTGGCGCTTGTCCGCCAGTGCAGCTCAAGCTGGGGCTGTGCAGAAGACAATGCCTCCAGCAACTGGTCCGGTCGCCGCAACGGTCGCAGGCGTATTGCGGGAGCCCGGGAGCTTCCGAGGCTGAGCTGACGCTGTAGTGGCCGCGTCACGTCCCACGAGCTCCGCGCCTTCGGGGACAGCCGGAGAAGGGCCCTATTCAGGCGGGAGGCTGCCGGGAGCCCCTCAGTTAAGTCGACCCGGGGGATGCGCAGGTGCAGGTGGCCGCCTGGTCCAAGTCGCACTATGGGAGAGAGGGAAACCAGTCATTCACGGGCTTACTGTGTGCCGGGCGCGGGGTGGTGGTGGTGTGTGTGTGTGCCCATTTCCTCCAACACCCCAAGCTAGATCTTACCTCACGGCCTTTGCACAAGCTACTTCCTCTACCGGCCACACTCCTCCCCTGAATCTCAGCATGGCTGGTTACATACCACTCCAGCCTGCCTAAAATTGGCACCGACCTATTTTATTTGGTTGTCTATTATTTGCCTCCCCCACCAGAATCTCAGCGGGGATTTCTGTCTGCTTGGTCACCACTGTGTCTGACACATAGTAGGTGCTTAGTTAACGAGCTACTGTGTTTTCAACTCTCTGGTTGCCTCCATATCTGAGAAATGAAAGGTGTCTGGCTCCCCAGGATTCTCAGACCTCCAGGCTGGTACAGATGTTGGGGAGACTGGGGAGACTGAGGTTTGAGGGCTCGCAACCCAGTCACTAGGCTCAGAGAGAGGGAAGTTTTCCTGGAGTCCCACAGCACAAGTGGGATTAGGGCGGGATAAGAGCTCTTCCTTCTGGCCTGACATCCACCCCTCAACTCCCAGTTCCTAGCGCAGCCCACATCTCCTTGCACCCCCTCCATCCGCTGGAGGCTCGGTGGAGGGTGTGAAAATACTCCACTCCCTCCCTAAGGCACCAGTCACGTGCAACTTTAGCAGTGCCTTGGCGCGCGATTGCATCAGATTCGGAACCAGCCCAAGCAGGTTCTGCGCATCTCTGTGCACCTCTCTGTCCCTTTCCCCGTCCCGCCCTTCCGCCGGACCCCTGGATCCTTCCCACTGGAAATCCCCCTCCAACCCTTTCCTCACATCCAAGAGCAGGGACCACGTGCCCTCGCCCAACCTTGTCTCTGGGTTCTCCGGACTCTTGGAGTGTTCAGTAGAGTCTCTGGATTCTCTGGCCTTAGTTTCCCCATCTGCCACCCGGGGAGGTGTTGTAACATCTCAGGTTGGCTAAGCCTCGCCTGGTCCTGATGCAAACCCAGCCTTTAGTTCCCCCATCAGCCTCGAGGGGTGACTTTCTTGCCGGGTTCATGGATGGGAAAACTGAGGCTCGGCGGCAGGTCTAGGCCTCTATGTTTAAGAACCACTGGTTAAATGATGGGAGCTGCCCAGGGTGGGGTCTCCGAGATTTTACTCACGCTTTGGAGTGACTACCAGGACTTGAGGAAGGGGAATGAGGTCCGGGTTCGAGTCTTCCCGGGTCTGGTTCGCTCGAAGCCGGGTCAGCAAATCTTCGTAGCGTTTCCGCAACTCCCGGAATCTGGAGACATCAGGACTGGAGTGCACGTTTGAGGGTCCCGGGAAAGTGGGGAGGTGCTCCTGGGCCAGAGATAGGGCGCCTCGCGACGGCAGCCAGGAGAACATGAACAGCATCAGCAGCATCGGAGAGCAGTGTGGTGGTGTCGGTCTCTGCCCTGGCATGGCTGTGTTAGTTAAGCTCTAAGCTGGGACTGACCGGACGCTGCTGGACTAGCCTTTATAGTCCCCGGACTTTGTCCGCCCCCGCCTGCCTGGTCCCGCCCACCGTGAGTGCAGAGTAAACACTCCAGGGACCACAACTGGGCGGGGTCTTCGGCTGCTTTTCAGGGGGCAGTGCTTTCTGATGGGTAGGAGCTCCTCGGTATGCTGGGAAATCCCCCTCAGGAGCCTCTCTGAGCCTCAGTATCCTCTTCTGTGAAATGGGAACATCATCCCAGCTTGGTGGACTGGAGGGAAGAATAATTTTCTCAAAAAAGATTTATTACTATGTGCTAAACTCCACAACAGGAGCTTAAGGGATGAGGTGGCTTTCTTCCCTGATGAGATTCCTGCTCTCCCCTCTTTGCTTAGGGTCAAAGGCTGAAGATAGTGAAAAACAAAGGAAGCAGAGGAAAAAAAAAAACGGCCAGAAAGTGCAACCTGGGGCAAACCATTCCTCTCCATCACACCTCTATTTCTTCATCTGGAAAATAAGGAAGGATTGAGACTTTCACTGGAGAGAAGGTCAAATGAGGTGTAAAGGACAGGACCAGGCACATAGCAGGTGCTTGATAAACTGGGTGTTTTTGCAGTTACTCATCTTCAGCTGGGGAACTCCTATCCATTCCTCAAAACCCTACTCAGAAAGCCCCTCCTCCAGGAAGCCTTCTGACATTTCCTTTCCAGGCTCAGCAGGGTGCTTCCAACCCCATGCCTTCCTCCAGCCCAGCCCTGACCCCACAGCGCTGGGAGTGTGTGTGCTTGCTTGTCTCTGTCTGCCCCAGACTGGGGGCTTCTTGAAGGCTTGGGCAGGGATGAAGCTACTCTGGGCCCCCATCCTTTGGCTGGGCCTGAAGAAGAGGTGGCAGAGAATTGGGGTGCCGGGGCCTGGGGCAGTGAAGGCTGGTGTCAAGTCCAGTCACCAGAGGATAGAGGGGTAGAGGGTGCCCCAGGAACATCCTTTCTCCTGGGGTACCCAGCCCTTGCCCTAATGCTCAGGACTCCTGGCCCCAGGCATCCATCCCTGTGCCTACTCCCAGCTTCCTGGCCTCAGGATGGGCCACTGTGCAAAGCAGATCGTGGGGGTGTGTAAAGTGTGACGGGGTGTGTGCAGGCAACAGATACAAGGAGGGGTGTCACACGGCAAGGCTCCTACTGGAGAAATGGAGTCCAGGCCTTCCCCACCTCCAGCTGTGTGAGTCCCACCAAGCCTCTGGCTCCACTGGGTCTCAGCCTCAGCTTCTGTCAGTGGGATTATCGCCCAGCTATGGGGGTGGAGGGCTGAGGCTCTCGATGTGATGCCCCGGGCATTCAGCAGGTGCTTAGTAGAGACGTCTCTCTGCTCATGTCACCATCATGTCCAACTGACTGCATCTGGTTGGGAGGCTGGACCAGTCCTCTTCTTTCCATGGGACTCAGTTCCTTTCTAGGGATAAGGAAACAAAGACTTTGAGGGGCAAGTAAGGTAGGTAGAGTTGTAGGGGACGATCTCACCATAGGATCTTGCACGTGTCCACACAGGCCACGCAGACCTCATCTGAGTCTTGTCAGAATTCCTGGGTGCCCTGGGAACCCAGAGTTTGGAGGCCTGGGGGGAGTTTCTCGGAAGCCATCACCACTCACCTCCTTACCTCTCTTGGAAAGCTGTCATGGGACAGCTTCTCATGCCTCCCAGGTATGAGCCTCCCCAGGAAATTCACAGAAAATTCAACTTCTAAAGTGAACAGGACTTCCCTGGTGGCGCAGTGGTTAAGAGTCCGCCTGCCAATGCAGGGAACATGGGTTCGAGCCCTGGTCCAGGAAGATCCCACATGCCGCGGAACAACTAAGCCCATGCGCCACAGCTACTGAAGCCCGCGCGCCTAGAGCCCATGCGCCGCAACAAGAGAAGCCACCGCAATGAGAAGCCCGCGCACCGCAACGAAGAATAGCCCCCGCTCGCCGCAACTACAGAAAGCCCGCGCGCAGCAACGAAGACCCAACGCAGCCAAAATAAATAAATAAATAAATTTTAAAAATAAATAAATAAAGTGAGAGACTGAGTGGCATTTAGTACATTCACAGTGTTGTGAAACCACCACCTGTGTCTAGTTCCAGAATATTTTCATCACCCCAAAAGGAGACCCCGTCCCCATTAGCAGTCACTCCCCATCCCCCCTCCCCCAGCCCCTGGCAGCCACTAATCTGGCTTCTATCTCTATGGATTTGCCTGTCTGGACATTTCATATTAAACATTCTTTCCCCACATGAACAATTCTCTGACACCAGCTGGGTGTCCTATAATTCAACTCAGTTATGGCACTGTCTACCCAGAGATAGCATCAGACCCCACAGCTTAAGGGCTCAGTACCACAAGACTGCCCTCCACCACCCCTCTTTAGATGCCAGTCACAAGTCCAGGTGGTCACCTGTACTTTTGACCAATGGCTATAAATCAGAGGTTTCCATAATCCCTTCCTTGGGTTTGATTAATTTGCTAGAGCCAGTGAGAGAACTCAGGAAATCCATTCACTCACTAGATTACAGGTTTATTACAAAGGATATTAAAGGAAAGGGAGGGACTTCCCTGGTGGCGCAGCAGTTGAGAATCCGTCGGCCAAGGCAGGGGACACGGTTCGACCCCTGGTCCGGGAGGATCCCACATGCCGTGGAGCAACTAAGCCCTGCACCGCAACTACTGAGCCTGCACTCTAGAGCCCGCGAGCCACAACTGCTGAGCCCGCGTGCCACAACTACTGAAGCCCACGCACCTAGAGTCCATGCTCCGCGACAAGAGAAGCCACCGCAATGCAAAGTCCGTGGACCGCAACAAAGAGCAGCCCCCGCTCGCCACAACTAGAGAAAGCCCGTGTGCAGCAATGAAGACCCAACGCAACCAAAAATAAATAAATAAATAAATTTATATTAAAAAAAAATAAAGGAAACGGATCAACAGCCAGATGGAAGAGATGCATAGGGCAAGGTATGTGAAAAGGGCATGGATTTTCCATGTCCTCTTCCAGCACACCACCCTCCCAGCACCTCTGCATGTTCATCAACCCAGAAGCTCTCCAAAGCCCATCCTTTGGGGTTTTATGGAAGCTTCATTACATAGGCACAGTTGATTAAGTCATTGGCCATTGGTGATTGAACTCTAGCTCCAACCCCTCTTCCATCCCCAGAATTGGGCGGTATAGGGAGGTTGGGGCTGAATGTTCCAACCCTCTAATTGCATGATTTGTGCTCCTAGCAACCAGCCTCTATCCTTGAGTTGTTTTTCAAAAGTCACCTCTATAACATAACGAAAGACACCTTTATCTCTCTCTTCACAGGAAATCCCAAGGGTTTTAGGAGCTCTATGCCAGAAATGGGGTGGAAGACCAAATGTATATTTCTTATGATAAGTCACAATATCACATATATAAACGGAATCGTGCAGCATGTGGCCTTTTAGATCTGGCTTCTTTCACTCAGCGTGTTTTCAGGGCTCATCTATGTTGGAGTGTGTATCAGTGCTTTTCTCTTTTTTATGACTGAATAGTATTCCAGCATATGAAGACACCACACTTCATTCATCCATTCATCCGTTGATGGTCATTGGGTTGTTTCCACCTTTTCAGCTATTGTGAGTAGTGTTTTCGCGAACACATACATGAAGATTTGAGGACCTGTTTTCAATTCTTGTGAGGTTGTACGCAGAAAGGGAATTGCTGGATCATATGATCATTCTATGTGTAACTTTTTGAGGCATCACAAAAATGTTTTCTACAGCCCTCTGCCTTTTTATTTATTATTTTATTTTATTTTATTATTTTTTTTTTTTTTGCGGTACGCGGGCCTCTCACTGCTGCGGCCCCTCCCGTTGCGGAGCACAGGCTCTGGATGCGCAGGCCCAGCGGCCATGGTTCACGGGCCCAGCCGCTCCACGGCATGTGGGATCTTCCCGGACCGGGGCACGAACCCGTGTCCCCTGCATCGGCAGGCGGACTCTCAACCACTGTTCCACCAGGGAAGCCCTGCCTTTTTATTTTTAAATTTTTATCAAGATATGACTTACAGAAAGCAAAAAGGCCTAATCTTAGGTGTTGAGTTTGATGACATTTCACATAACCACCTCCCGAAATGAGGTTCCAGAACATTCCCAGCTCCATCACTCTCCCTACCTTCAGATAACAGCTGTGCCCACCTCTGTTACCATGGATGAGTTTGCCTGTTTCCTAACTTGATGTAAACAGAACCAGCCAGTACATCCTCTTTTCTGTCTGGTGACTTTCACTCAACACCATGGCTGTGAATGGCTGTGTTCTTCACCTATTGTGTGCCTTGTTCTTTTTCCTTGCTGTATAGTATTCCACTGTGCATGTCCAGGAGTGGAGCTGCTGACTCATGAGTGGGTGTCTGTCACTTTACGAGCAGGACCAGTAATTAGTTCCCTTTATTCCTGGAACTTCACAAGGGGACACAGCCCGTGGGTGGTCCCTAGGGACAGGAAAGGATGACATTAGCTCCCTGGTGGTTTCCACTTCACCAAATTCTGGAATGCTGGCAGCCAGGCCGATCTGGCTCCCCTTCACAGCATTGTTAGCCGATGACCTCATGGCCAGTCCCATGGCCAAGCTGGGAGGAACAGTGGGGCAGGCCGCAGGCAGCCAGCCAGCGATGAGCTCAGTCGGCCGGGACCCTGCATTCCTCATTGGCAGCTTCCACGAGCCCCAGAGGCCACGCCACGGCAGAGGTAAACAGAGCACAGAGGCTGGGGGTCAGGCTGTTCCCTCCACTTGGCTTAGCTCCCAACCTCCTAGAATTTTTCCTCACTTCCTTCTGTTGGCCGTAGGCACCCTCATCAGACACACGCAACACACAAGAAACAACCCAAACCCAGTTGTTGGTTTCTCATTATGTGAGGCAAACACAGTCATGACACGAAATCCAGAAGAGGTGAAAAAGCAGGTTATTAAAAAATCTCTTGAGTTCAACGGACAAGGAGAACTGCTGTCCTGCAGCTGTGAACGTCCCTCCAGGCCAGCATGTTGCCTGTGTCATCGATGGGGGGCCACAGGCAGCCTGGGTTCAAATCATGGCTTAGTCCTTGAGATGCCAAGCAGATTTGGGAAGCATTACTAATCTCTCCAAACCTGTTTCTCAGTGCAGCCTGTTTCTCAGTATTACCCTCTTATAGGGCAGCACTGAGTAGATGAAGTTGGATTGGAGCTATACTCCCAAGAACTAATAACTATTGGTATTATGGGTAATTGGCCAATAATATCTCAGCTTCAGCTGGAGTTGAGCTCAGATAGGTCTGGGCAAGCTTACTTAGAAAGAATGGCCCCCACTGGCAAACTCCTATTTACCTCTTAAACCCCAGTTTGATGCCCCATCTTCCAATAAGACTTCCTTGTTCTCTGCCCAGGTTCCCTCAGGCTGAGGGGCCTCCCTCTGGCCTCATCCTGACCACACAAGGCTGGAGGGTCTGAGTTTGGCTCTGTGCCCTGTCAGACCAGAGCTTTCTGGGACCAAGTCCCAGTATCATTATGTTAGTTTCCTGCGGCTGCCATAGTAAATTGCCACAAACCGGGTAGTTTAAAACAACAGAAACTTATTCTGTCACAGTTCTGGAAGCCAGAACTTTGAAATCATAGGTTGGCAGGGCCGTGCTCCCTCCAAAGGCTCTGGGGGAGGAGGCTTCCTTGCCTCTTCCAGCTTCTGGGGGCCCCAGGTGTTCCTTGGCTCGTGGCTGCATCACTTCAGTCTCTGCCTCTGATTTCCCATGGCCTTCTCCTCTTCTCTGTCTATCCCTCCTCTTCTCTAAGGACACCTGTCAATATGCAGTAAGTCTCCTACGTGCGAACGAGTTCCATTCTGAGAGCACGTTTGTAAGTCCAATTTGTAAGTCCAACAAAGTTAGCCAACGTACCCAACTAACACAATCGGCTATATAGTACTGTACTGTAATAGGTTTATAATACTTTTCACACAAATAATACATACAAAACAAACAAACACAAAAAAATAAAGAAAACATTTTTAATCTTACAGTACAGTCCCTTGAAAAGTACAGTAGTACAGTACCACAGCTGGCATACAGGGCTGGCATCGAGTGAACAGGCAAGAAGAGTGACTGACTGGTGAAGGGAGAGGAGGTGGGAGATGGTAGAGCTGAAGGATCGTCAGCAATAGGAGACGGAGGGCAAGCTGCAGTTTCACTCACGTCCCACGTTGATGGAATGTACGTTCGCATCTTTGAAAGTTCGCAACTTGAAGGTTCATATGTAGGGGACTTACTGTATTTAGGGCCCAGTGTAAATCCAGAACAGTCTCATTTCAAGATCTTTAACTTAATTACTTCTGCAAAGACCCTTTGTCCAAATGAGGTCACATTCACAGGGACTGAGGGATCTGTATCAGCTCATCAAGGGAGGTGTGGTCCAGAGAAGGGCCATGAAATTCCCTGAGAAACATCACAGCAGTGAATGATAGCGATGGTGTGGAGAGACACCTACATCTGCAGCAAAGTGTGGAGGGGAATACCTGGGGAAAAATTTTGAGCACCTACTGTTACCAAACTGAACTCGGGTCAGCTCACCCTACGTGCAACAAAGCCAATCTACTGACACCAGGTTGTGTTGAAGGAAAGCACAACGTTTATTGCAGGGCACCAAGCAAGGGAGTGAGAGACCAGCCTCCAATCCACTCCACCTTGGCCCCTGAGTTAGGAGTTTTTTTAAAAGGGGAAGAACAAAAAGGCTGAAATTAATCATCTTGTGACATTGCTGTGACATTTCTGTTTTTTTTTTTTTTTTTTTTTTTTTTTTTGGTACGCGGGCCTCTCACTGTTGTGGCCTCTCCCGTTGTGGAGCACAGGCTCCGGACGCGCAGGCTCAGCGGCCATGGCTCACGGGCCCAGCCGCTCCGCGGCATGTGGGATCTTCCCAGACCGGGGCACGAACTCGTGTTCCCTGCATTGGCAGGCGGACCCTCAACCACTGCGCCACCAGGGAAGCCCCTCTGTTTTTTTTTTAATCAGAATTGTACCCATTCTTTTCTTCTTCTTTTTTAAAATATTTATTTATTTGGTTGCACTGGGTGTTAGTTGCAGTGCTTGGGCTCCTTAGTTGTGGCATGTGAACTCTTAGTTGCAGCAAGCATGTGGGATCTAGTTCCCTGACCAGGGATTGAACCCATGTCCCCTGCATTGGCAGGCAGATTCTTAACCACTGCACCACCAGGGAAGTCCTGGAGTACAAAGTCGTAACTACTGTGCCACCAGGGAAGCCCCTGCTGTGACATTTCTTAATCGTAGTTTCAGGCATCAGGATCTGTCTGGTTTACGATGCTCTGGCCAGGTGGTCCATGGCTCTGGGGTCTGTGAGCCCATCTCGCCCGGGAGAAACAAGCTGAGTTTGTATGTTAGCGATGTTATCTACAATAGCCATTTTGGTACCTTAACGATGTTATCAACATCAGCAATTTTAATCATCTGACTCTGGTTGATTAGTGTTCAGGTAGCACAGGATTGAGGTCAGACGGGACAAGAAAGGGAATGAAGTTTGGGATCGAGGGATTAATCCTAAACTTGGTAAGGGAACTCGGTTTTAGGGGGGCTCAGTTTCACTACTACGTGTCTGGCACATAAGACATAATCCTTATAAGACCTGATGGGGGCGGATGACGATCTTCACTTCACAGGTGACAACCTGAGGCCGGAGAGGCATTGTGCCAAGGCCAGAAACCAGTGAAGCTGGGCTTGAAGCCCAGGCCAGCCCCCTAGCCTGCTCCGTCTCCCCCAGAGCCTCTAAAAAGAGGGGATCTGGCCACCCTCAGGGGCCAGCATGAGATGTGGGGCAGCGAGGAGGAAGACGAATTCTCCCTCTACCCTTCTGAGTTCTTGGTTGAGACCCCCTGGAATAAAAGACAGACTAGCAAGAGAAAGACACACAGAAATTTAACATGTATATCTCGTGTATATATGAGAGATACAGAGGGAAACTGAGTAAAACTCCCCAAGGGGGCCCCAGCCACTCCCTTAAATATCATCTTCCACTAAAGACAAAAGAAAGGTGCTGGGCCTGGGGTGGGTGTTGAGGCCAATTCTGGGAGGTGACCAGGAAAAGCACAGTAAACAAGGGTAAGATTCGTTCTGCAGGTTTTAATTTGTGCTCTCTCCACTGATAAGATTCTCCAGGGATTCAGAGCCAGGCTCTTCCTCCTCGTACAGAGAGGGAGACACACTCAACAAATGGCGACTTCTTTTTTTTTTTTTTTTTTGCGGCACCTGGGCCTCTCACTGTTGTGGCCTCTCCCGTTGTGGATTACAGGCTGCAGACGCACAGGCTCATTGGCCATGGCTCACGGGCCTGGAGACTTCTTTTATAAATGTAAATGCCCCTTACAGAAGCATAACTTCTACTGTTTTCAGAGTTTCTCCTGTACCTGCAGTTTCTCAAAAGAATCTTTATGCCAAAGAGGCAGGCTCTGGAGTGGCACCTTCTGCCACCCTTCAGATGGGACTGATGAAATTGCAATGTTGGGCATATGATGGGCTTGCAATACCTGGGCATTGTGGGAAGAACTCAGGCTCAGGGAAGGGAGATCCAGGTTCGAATCCTGATCATGCCAGTTCCTGGCTGTGTGACCTTGGGCAGGTGGCTTGGCCTCTCTGTGCCACTCTTCCTTCAATGTCCTGAGTCCTGGACAGGCCACAGCTGTGAGGATCCACAGGTCTTTTCTCCTTGTGCCCACATGAGAAGTGCTTTAAAGGAACTCATCTATTCATTTATCCATTCACTCCTTCATCCATTCGCTCCACAGATATTTCTTTAACATCTATTATGTGCCAGACCTCCTTTCAAGTAGCAAAAGAAAAGTCTCTAGGCATGGGAGGAGTAGAGGAAAGGGTGATTCTGGCAGGGGAACACAGCATGTTCAAAGACCCTGAGATCAGACAGGCAACTCCAGGCACCAGGCTGGCAAAGGAACTTGAAAGCTGATGCAGGCCCATGAGGCCATTCACAGCAGACAAGCCTGGTTCAAATCCGAGTTTGGCTTCTCCTTGGCTCTGTGGCCCGGGCAAGCAAGCACTTCACATCCTAGAATCTTTTCCTTGTCAAAGGTAGTTTTCCTCACCTGGAGAGGTTTCTTTGCAGCTCTTCACAGTCAAGGTAAGTTTTAAAAAAAATCTGTGAGCATGTGAATGCACCCCCAAAGGTGCCCAACTGATGGCCGGGGTTACTTGAGCAAAGTCACTTTTAGTTTATTTTATTATTAAAACAATTAAAAAATTATTTTCCATTACGGTTTACTACAGGATACTGAATGTAGTTCCCCTATGCTATGCAATAGGACCTTGTTTTTAAATAAAATTTTTAATTGTGGTAAAATACATATTACACGAAATGTATCATTTTAACCATTTAAACGTGTGCAACTTAGTGGCATTTAGCGCATTCTCAGCGTGGTGTAGCCATCACCATTATCTATTTCCAGAACTTTCCCATCACCCCAAAAGGAAACCATGTCCCCATCCGCAGTCACTCCCCATGGCCCCTCCTCCAGCCCTTGGCAGCCACGGAAACTGGCCCCAGAGAGTTGACAGAAGCAGAAGACTAACAGGAATTCTTGAGTTTGTCTTGCAGAGCAACAGATAGGGGAACAGCTTGTTGAAACCCCTCTGCTTGTAAACTGTCTTCACTGATTAAGCTTGCTTTAGTTATTTTTTCTTTCATTCTTTTCTTCCTCTCTTTAATTGCATACCCTCCCAGAGTCACGTAGGCCAGCTGTTTTACAGGAACTTGGAGTCAGCTCTTGTTTAACTAAGGCTGATGGGGACCACTGACCCCAAAACTGGGCCCGTGCAAGCATTGAATGAATGGCCTTTTTTTTTTTTTTTGCGGTACTTGGGCCTCTCACTGTTGTGGCCTCTCCCGTTGCGGAGCACAGGCTCCGGACGTGCAGGCTCAGCGGCCATGGCTCACAGGCCCAGCCGCTCTGCGGCATGTGGGATCCTCCCGGACCGGGGCACGAACCCCTGTCCCCTGCATCGGCAGGCGAATTCTCAACCACTGCGCCACCAGGGAAGCCCTGAATGGCCTTTTGACGTCAGAAAACTCCACCCTCAGATCATGCTAAGTGCCTCCATTTTTGAAGATGCAGAAACATGTAACCCGGATACGCCTGTGCAGAACACTGATTACCTCACCTTTTCCCCTACCTCCAATCACCTTTTCCTATGCCCAAGACCACTCTGCTTCTCCCATAAATATCCCAGCCCCCTCGTCTTCGGGGAGGCAGATCTGAGACTTGTTCTCCCGTCTCCTCGCTTGGCTGCCTTATGAATAAATTCTTTCTCTGCTGCAAACCTCAGAGTCTCAGTGTTTGGTTTGCTGTGTGTCAGGCAAATGGACCCAGTTCGGTAACACTGGTATCAACATGTGTGTACAAGTTTTTGTTTGAACACCTGCTTTCAGTTCTCTTGGGTATATATCAAGGAGTGGAATTGCTGGGTCATGTGTTAATTTTATGTTTAACTTGTTGAGAAATCACCAAGCCTTCTCCTGTCAGTTTTATTTTTCATTATGAAATATTCCAGGCATATACACAAAAGTATCAATAATAAAGTAACAAACACCCAAGTACCCAGCACCCTGCTGAAGAAACATTCCCAAGAGAGCTGAAGCAACATTCCCAAGAGAGCTGAAGCAACATTCCCAAGAGAGCTGAAGCCTGTGTACACCTCCACCACCTACCACTCATCAAGCCTTTGTCTAAAATTGGGATTTGATTTGATCATCCCCATGCATGCCATATATATATATATATATATATATATATATATATATATATATATACACATACATATATATAGTAAGTATATTTAAAATTTTATCAACAAAATGGTGCACTATGCAGCTCCAACATCTCCTTCCCCTACAGGACCATCAAACAAAAACTATCAGAATTGACTTTGTTAGAACTCTGGAAAACAGAAATTTGTAACAACTAAGTGCATGTTGAAGCAAGAAAAAGGCAGCTTGAAAATGGTAGGAAAACTTTGTGGCATTTCCACTTGCCCTTGCCCCACCCACTCTGCAGCTCGGCTGTGGTCTTTTTTTTTTTAATTTTTATTTATTTTTTATTTTTGGCTGTAATGGGTCTTCACTGCTGCACGCATGCTTTCTCTAGTTGCAGCAAGCGGGGACTACTCTTCGCAGTGGCGTGCAGGCTTCTCATTGTGGTGGCTTCTCTTGTGGAGCATGGGCTCTAGGTGTGTGGGCTTCAGTAGTTGCGGCATGCGGTCTCAGTAGTCGTGGCTCACGGGCCCTAGAGCGCAGGCTTAAGTAGTTATGGTGCATGGACTTAGTTGCTCCGCGGCATGTGAGATCTTCCCAGACCAGGGATTGAACCCATGTCCCCTGCATTGGCAGGCAGAATCTTAACCACTGTGCCACCAGGGAAGTCCCACAGCTGTGGTCTTGTAGCGAAAATAACCCATGTTCCCAGTGCAGGACCCTGGTCCTTGGATCTGGTGGGAGCAGTGCAGATCTTATTCACAAATTATTGTGTAGTTCTATTCTAACCTGTCTGGGGCTTCTTGAAGGACTGACATGGGTGCTCACCTCTGAACTGCCTAACTTGGAGCTCGGGCTGGAAAAGTGGTGGGTGTTTCTCAAAAGCACTGCAAGCTGAACCAAACATATACAGACACTTAGGGCAAAAGGTTACGTTCAAAACATATTATCAACCACTTAAACCCTGAGAGGAAAAGCTGGGGGATATTATTTGGGAAATTAGGACATTCAAAAGCACCTGTGTATATGAAGGGAATTTAGAAATCCATGTACACACCCAGGGGCAAGACTTATGCTCAGAAGAGAACTGAGAAGACTCTGAGCTTCACCTCAGGCTGATCCCTAGTCTCAGTACAAACCTGGCTAAAAGTTAAAGGAGTGTTCCAGCCCAGAACCCATCTACAAACACTGGGAGATGTGGATTTTGTTTGTTTGTTTGGGTTTTTCATTTTTAGCTCCTGGCATTCAAGGAAATCTCTGTCAAGACATTAGCCAGACATGAGCTAAATGGACAGAGACATCAGTGACCACACATGAAAAGGAATACAGTCTTTGCAAAAAATAGTTTGGAAAAGTACCTAAACAAAAGGAATACTGCAGCCTTCAACAATTCAAAAACAAAATCAAAACAGCAAAACCCTCAGGAAGGCATAGAACCTGATTTCCAGAGTTTGCCACATTATAATATTCAAATGCCTAGTTTTCAACAAAAAAAAAATCACAAGACATAAAAACATGAAAGAATGGCCCATTCAAAGGAACAAAAGTAATTGACAGAAATCGTCCCTAAGGAAGCCCAGACATCAGACCTACTAAACAAAAACTTTAAAACAACTATTTTAAACATGCTCAAAAGCTAAAGGAAAAAAGAAAGAAAAGAAAAAGCTAAAGGAAAACATGAAAAAAGAACTGAAGGAAATCAGGAAAATGGTTTATGAAAAAAATGAGATTATCAATAAAGAGACACAAATTATAAAAAGAAACCAAACAGAAATTCTGAATCTGAAAAGTACAATAACTGAAATGAAAAATTCACTAGAGGTGTTCGACAGAAGATTTGAGCAGGTAGAAGAAATAATCAGCAAACCTGAAGACAGGACAATTGAAATTATCAAGTCTGAAGAGCAGAAATAAGAATGAAGAAAGGTGAACTGAGTCTAAAGGACCTGTAGGACACCATCAAGAGGACCAACATATATATTATGAGAGTCCCAGAAGGAGGAGAGAGAGAGGAAGGGCAGAAAGAATATTTGAAGAAATAATGGCCAAAAACTTCCCAAATTTGATGAAAGATACAAATCTACACATCTCAGAGGCTCAGTGAACTCCAAGTAGAATATACTCAGACCCACACTGAGACACATTGTAATCAAACTGTTGAAAGCCAGAGATGAAAAAGCGAAACTTGAAAGTATTAGGAGAAAGCTATTTATCAAGTACAAGGGATCCTCTATAAGATCAACAGCCAGTTTTTCATCAGAAACCCTAGACTCCAGAAGGCAATGAAATGACATATTTAAACTGCTGAAAGAAAAACTGTTGACCAAGAATTCTATATCCAGCAAAACCATTCTCCAAAAATAAGGGAGAGGGAATTCCCTGGTGGTCCGGTGGTTAGGACTTGGCGCTTTCACTGCCAGGGTCCAGGTTCAGTTCCTGGCTGGGGAACTAAGATCCCACAAGCTGTGCTGCATGGCCAAAAAAAAAAAAAAAAGAAAGAAAGAAAAAGAGAAAAAAAAGAAAGAAAGAAGGAAGGAAAGAAAAAGGGAGAAATCAAGACATTCTCAGGTAAGCAAAAGTTGAGGGAGTTTGTTACCATTATACTTGCCATGCAAGAAATGCTAAAGGGAGTCCTGCTGGTTAAAATGAAAGGACCCTAAACAGTAACTCAAAGCTGTATCTAAGACTTGAAGGGAGAAGTAAATAGTTCTACAATAACAGTTGGAGACTTCAATACCCCACTTTTAATAATGGATAGAACATCTAGACAGAAGATTAAAGATATGGAGGATTGAGCAGCTCTCTAAACCAACTAGACCAAACAGACATCTATAGAACACTCCAACACCACAATACACATCTCTATCAAATGCACATGGAACATGCTCCAGTATAGATCAGCTATTAGGCAAAAAAGCAACTCTCAGTACTTTTTTTGGCATCATTTATTTAATTTTATTTTTTATTGAAGTATAGTTGATGTACAATATTATATAAGTTACAGGTGTACTCTCAATAAATTTTAAAAGGCTGAAATCATCTTCAGCTACAATGGAATAAAGCTGGAAATCAATAACAGAAGGAAAGCTGTTATGTTCACAAATATGTGGATATTAAACAACACACTCTTTTTTTTTCCGCTGCAGAAAGTTTTATTGTTTCCATTTGGTCCAAGGCTTGGGAGAGAGCTCCAGGGTGGTTAAAAATCTGCCTAGTGGCTGCAGAGACGGGCTTCAGGCAGAAGCTCTGATGCCAGAGGGGCTACTCAGAGGCCGCTGGACTTCAGAGACTCCTAGTCATGCTTGAGGGTGAGTACTTCCTAGAGATACTCGCCCAGCCCAGCCTGGGGACCAGCCATCCCGTGGAGGTTGGTCAGGTGGCACCCATCTTCTTGATGAGTTTCACCCCCTCATCTAGGGAGTGGCTCTCCAGGAAGTCACAGAGGTGGGGGTCTGCATGGGCAGAACCCAGGGCATGCAGGTCCAAAAGGGCCTGGTTCAGGTGCTTCTCAATGAGAATGGCGTCTTCCATAGCGTCCTGGGTTTTACCCCACTCATCCTGAGATGGCTTCTGCACATCCTGGAAGAGGGCACGGCCGCCGCGCTGGTTTTGCATTTTCAAGAGACACTCAGCGCCCTCGCACTTCTCTTTGGCCAATTCGAGGGAAAAGTGGCCCACGCCCTCCAGAGCCACGTCGTCGGGATCAAACTAGAAGCCCAGAGAGAGGTAGGTGTAGGAGACCCACAGAAGCACGTTGACCAGGCGGTTGATGGCGGCCTCCACCTCAGTGGAATAATTCTGATGAATCTGGGAGCTCATGGTTGATCGGTAATAAGGAGTTAATCTCGAAAAATGGTGTTGGCTGGTCCCGGTGACCGAGGATAACTGAGTGGCTGATTCTGAAGGCTGTGACTGGAAAAAAATGTTGGAGGGTGGTCAGAGGCTGGAGCAAAGGGTGTCCCTGGGTCCGTTCCATCCAAACACTGTTGAAGCAAGAGACAGATGCACGGGACTGCTGAGCACACTGCTAACACACTTTTAAAGAAACGATGGATCAAAGAAGAAATCACAAAAGAAATTGGAAAATACTTGGGGATGAATGAAAACAAAAATACAACACATTAACGAACCAAACTTGGGTCTGCTCGCCCACGTGCAGTAAAGCCAATCTATTGACACCAGGCTGTAGTGAAGGAGAGTGCAGTATTTATTGCAGGTACCAAGCAAGGTGCCCAGGTAGCTAGTGTTCAAAACACCTGAACTCCCTGGTGGCTTTCAGGGAAAGGTCTTTAAGGACAAGGTGAGGGAGCGGGGTTGTGGGTATGTGATCAGCTCATGGACATTCTTCTGATTGGCCAGTGGTGAGGTAATCGGGAGTCAACATCATCAACCTTCTGGTTCCAACTGGCCTGAGGTCTACGTGCTTGTGGGCAGCATATGGTTACCCTTTTCCACCTGGTGGAGGTTTCAAGTATCTGAAAAACAACTCAAAGGATGTGGCTCAGAATATTTTCTATAGCCCTTGAGATGGAACTAAAGGTTCTTGACTTTGTTTAACGGCTAAACTAGTATTATTTTGTCTTGATTGACGGTTTTCCCTCCTTTCTGCATTTTCTCACTTCTCTGATTAAATTTATGCTTTGGAGCTTGAAGAAGGCCTAGGAGCCTAATGTTCTTCTACAGACAAGAGGCAGGCAGAGGACATGGTGGGGTCATGGTGGGGGGGGGCTGTCCCAGGAAGGCCCCATAGGGTCCTGGTCAATTATAAACATACTAAAAGTTATCAAGAACCTAACTTTATACTTTGAGGGAATAGGAAAAGAGGAGTAAACTAAAATCAAAGGTAGTAGAAGTTAGGAAATCATAAAGATTAGAGCAGACATAAATTAAATAGAGAATAAAGAAATAATAGAGATACTTCCCTGGTGGCGCAGTGCTTAAGAATCTGCCTGCCAATGCAGTAGACACGGGTTCGAGCTCTGGGCCGGGAAGATCCCACAGGCCATGGAGCAACTAAGCCCGTGCGCCACAACTACTGAGCCTGCACTCTAAAGCCCACAAGCCACAACTACTGAGCCTGTGTGCCACAACTACTGAAGCCCATGCGCCTAGAGCCCGTGCTCTGCAGCAAGAGAAGCCACCGCCATGAGAAGCCCGCGCACTGCAGTGAAGAGTAGCCCTCCCACTCGCCGCAACTAGAGAAAAGCCTGTGAGCAGCCATGAAGACCCAACTCAGCCAAAAATAAAAATTAATTAATTAATTAAAAAACAAAAAGAACCAAAAAACTTCAGGATTTCCCTGGTGGTCCAGTGGTTAAGACTCTGTGCTTGCAATGCAGGGGACGTTAGTTTGATCCTCGGTCAGGGAGCTAGGATCCCATATGCCACGCTGTGTGACCAATAATAATAATAATAATAATAAACCTTCCAACAGAGAAGTCCAAGACCAGATGGCTTCACTGGTGAATTCTGAATCATTTATGGAATAATACCAATTCTTATCTAATTCTTCGAAATAATAGAAGGGGAAGTGACAGTTCTAACAAGGCCAGAATTACTCTGATAATAATGACAGGTAAATATGTTGCAAGAAAAGAAAATTACACACTGTGAGATAATAGGAAAAAATATATATATATATTGGTCTCTGCCCCTGGTTCCTGGCACAGAGCTCCTGAAAACCTTGTAACTTCCTATGTGATAAGAACCCTCGGAGCATCTTTTGTTCTAATATTTGGTCTTTGACCCTAGTTCCTGACACAGAGTTCCTAGAGCCTCTGGAATTTCCTGGGTGATAGGAGTGTCTTTCGTTGTAATGATGGGACTGGGTGGGCTCGTGGATGGCCCCTGGATGGGGGCTGGTCACCAGGAGGGCCAAGCCATGATTAGGAGTTTGGAATTTTCAGCCAAACTCCCTCCCCCACCATTCTCCAGAGAGGGGGGATGGCCTGAAAATGGAGTTAATGATTGATCATGCCTACGTGATGACGCCTCCATAAAGATCCCAAAAGAACCGGGTTCAGAGAGCTTCCGGGCTGGTGAACACGTGCAGGTGCTGCAAGAGGGCATGGAAGCCGTGCGCCCCTTCCCGGATGCCTTGCCTTCCACATCTCCGTATCTTTTTCATGTTCTTCTTCTTTTTTTTTTTTGCCGGGGGCGGGGGTGGGCTTAAAACAGTAGCAATTTATTTTCTCACAGCTCTGGAGGATACAAGTCTGAAATCAAGGTATTGATAGAGCCACGCTCTTTCTGAGATCTATAGGGAAGAATCCTTCCCTGCCTCTTCTAACCTCAGGTGTTTGCCGGCAATCCTTGGTGTTCCTCGGCTGGTAGAGGCATCACTCCAATTTCTTTTTAAATTTAATTTAATTTATTTATTTTTGGCTGCGTTGGGTCTTCATTGCTGCATGCGGGCTTTCTCTAGTTGCGGCAAATCAAAACTATGGTGAGATACCACTTCATTTATTTTTTAAATGTATTTATCTATTTGTTTGTTTGTTTATGGCTGCGTTGGGTCTTCATTGCTGCCCGTGGGCTTTCTCTAGTTGCGGTGAGCGGGGGCTACTCTTCGTAGCGGTGCGCAGGCTTCTCATTGCCGTGGCCCTCGTTGCGGAGCACGGGCTCTAGGCGCCCGGGCTTCAGTAGTTGCGGCGCACGTGCTTAGTTGCTCCGCAGCACGTGGGATCTTCCTGGACCAGGGCTGGAACCCCTGTCCCTGCATTGGCAGGGGGATTCTTCACCATTGCGCCATCAAAGAAGTCCTGAGATACCATTTTATACCCATTAGCATGGCTATTAGCAAAATAACAAGTGTTGGTGTGGAGAAATTGGAACCCTCTTGGACCTCTGGGGGAAATGTGAAATGGTGCAGCTGCCGTGGAAAACAGTTTGGTAGTTCCTTACAAAGCTAAACACAGAACGACCATATGATCCAGCAACTCCACTTCTGGATATATATTCAAAAGAATTGAAAGCAGGGGCTCAAACTAAGCTTGTACACCAATGTACACAGCAGCACTATTCACAAAAGCCAAAAGGTGGAAACAATGCAAATGTCCACCAATAACTGAATGGATAAACAAAATTTGGTATATCCACACAAGGGACTATTACACAGTCATAAAAATAGAATGATGTTCTGATCCATGCTACAACGTGGATGAACCTTGAAACATTATGCTGAGTGAAATAAGCCAGTCACAGAAGGACAAACATTATATGATTCCACTGGTATGAAATGTCTAGAATATGCAAATTCATAGAGACAGGAAGTCAATTTTAGGTTACCAGGGGCTGGAGGAAGAGGGGGTAGAAATGAGGAATTATTGCTTAACAGTTACAGAGTTTCTGTTTGGGGGTGATGGGAAAGTTTTGGAAGTAGATAGCGGTGTTATACTATATGTATGCTCAACATTTCAGATGTACTTAATGTCACTAACAGTCCACTTAAAAATGGTTAAAATGGCAAATTCTATGTATGTTATATATATTTTACCACAATACAAAAATGCAAATTAAAAAAACTTTATAAAAATGGTATCACACCGTTACAATTATTTTCAGTCGGGTCTGGATTGGAGATTTTTGCCTGCAAGTCTGGCCCATCCTTTTTCACTGCTGTATAGTACTCCATCGTAAGAACACACCTGAATATTTCCCAAGTTTCCAGCTCCTTCTTATTATGAACCATGCTGCTGGGAAGGCATGCACATGTAGGTTTCTCTAGGGTTCACACTAGGACCAGGAGGGAGGGTCCAGCCATCCTCAGCTGTGTTAGCATGGCCAAATTGTTCTTCTGAGTGGTCAAGCCAATTCCCATGCCCATCACCAGTGACTCTGTCCCCTGCCTAAGAGTGAAATGGGATCTCAGTGAATTTTTTTCCCTGATGACTAGATTGAGCTTCTATTTATTGGTTGTCCTGGGTTCATCTTCCCAGAATTGCCTTTTCATGCCTGTACTGCATTGAATAGTGTGTCCCCAAATTCATGTCCACCAGAACCTCAGATTGTGACCTTGAGGGTCTTTGTAGATGTAATTATTTACATTAAGATGAGGTCATACTGGAGTAGGGTGGGCCCTAAATCCAATGACTGATTACTTTGTAAGAGGACACATGAAGATGGAAGCAGAGATTGGAGTGATGCAGCCACAAGCCAAGGGACGTCGACCAGTGCCAGAAGCCACCAGAAGCCAGGAGAGTGGCCTGGGACCAATTCTCCCTCACAGTCTCCAGCCCTGCTGACACTTTGATTTGGGACTTCTGGCCACCAGAACTGTGAGAGAATAAATTTCTGCTGTTGTAAAGCAGAAATGTAAGACCCAGTGCGTGGTCATTGTTATGGCAAAAACAATGCCATCTGCCCATTTTTCTGTGTGGTGTTTTTTCTTTCCGTCTAGTGTGTCTGGTGGAGTGGGGGCACTTCATATGTCCTGGAAGCTATTCCTTGGTCAGTTAAATGCATCGCAGGTATCTCCTCTCTGTCCCTGGCTTATCTTTTCAATTTCTTGATGGATTTTTTTGGTGGCCGAAAGTTTGAAATTGTGACTGATTCCAAAGGACTGTCCCAAAAGTATTCATTTTTTTTCCTTGTCAAGAGCAGGTTTTCATTTTTCAGGCAGTTAAGCCTGGGGTATAATTTTCTCTCTTCCGTGATGCTCTCAGCCGGCCGTGACTTCCCTGCCTTCGGGGTTTGGGCCTCTGCCAGCGCCCCTACCTCTCAGAATCAGAGCTCAGTGAGGGAAGAATGGGGACAGCTGAGTGTGAGTCAGCAGGGCCTGGGCTGCAGGCGGAGGGGGGGACAGAAGTGGTCAGCTCAGGCCCTGGGACCGGCTGTGCGGATTCCTGGCTGCGGGTGGTCACCAGCACAGCCCAGGCCGGGCAGGAAGTGGGTCAGCTGAGGCATCAGGCTTGGAGCCCCACATGCTCACTGCCCGGAACCCATAACCTCCCGACCTCCCGCCCCCACACGACCCCCTCCAGCACGCTGGTTTGCATGCCTGCTCCCGTAATGGTTTCACTGACCACGGTGTGCATTTACGGAGCACCTGCTGTGCGCTAGGCCCTGGCTGAGTGTGGACCCCCGGCCCTGCCAGGTGGCTGGGGGAATCAGTTCCCTGACACTGGGGGAAACTGAGGCCCAGAACAGGGCAGCCCTGTGCATGACTCACACAGCGTGGTGTCCCAGTCACCCAGCATCCCAAATCCTCCTCCTTGGCTGGCTGGGGCCCTCTCCGCCTCTAGGTGTCCTCACCCTAAACACGGCAACTTAGAAGAAAAAACAGCTAGGAAGTTTCCACGTTTTCTCTCTTTGCCTCCCTCAGTCCCTCTCTCTCTCTCCTTTGTTCTCTCTGCATTTCTGTTTTTCTGTTTCTCACCACCACCCCCATCAGTGTGTATGTGTGTGTGTGTGTGTGTGTTGGGGGTGGGGACAGCCTGAACGCACCCCTCCTCTCTTCCAGGGGACCAGGACACGTCCGGGCAGGTCTGGACACTCCTTGTAGAAACTGCTGACTGCCTAGTGGCAAGATGCCAGGGCAGGAAGGAGCCAGTAGGAAGGTTGAAGAGGGTGTGCAGGAAGGCCTAGTTTGGGATTTCCGGTGTGGTGCTTTGCCCTTCTTACCCCCACCCAGGCCTGTCACACTCAGAGTGTCCCAAGATGACCTCAGCATCTTCCCCCAAAACTTTGGGTTTTGAGGGATGCATAGGAGTTATCTAGGTGTAGATGGAGGAGGGGGGACTTCCAGGCAGAAAAGACAAGCTGGGGTCAGCAGAGACAAGGGAAAAGGGGTTCAGATGTCCAGCAGAGGAGTCTGGCTTGCTCCTGTGGGCCAAGGGGAGCCACCAAGGGTGTGAGAGGTGGAGAGAGGCCCAGGCAGATCCCTGGAATGGGATGGACTCTTGTCTGAGACCCTCACCTTTAAGACCGAGAACATCCAAGCGAGAGCTGGGGGAAAACTCTGTTGAATGGGGCCAAGGCTTACCCTTGAATGAGCCTCCCTGAATATACCTTAGACCCTTCAGCTGCCTGTCTGTCCCCCATCACAGCTGGGACCCCTGCACTGTACTCCCAGCCTGGAAGCTGCTGGTTTCCTGGTGTGTCCCCAGTCCAAAGCCCAGTGCACAGTAGGTAATTTATAAGTTCCTGGAGCAGCCAAGAGGAGATGGGGCTCTAGAGGCAGGGAGCAGGCAGGGTGGGGGCCTCAGCTGGAGGAGGCGCCTGGCCTTCAGGGGCGTGTCATCCCCCTTCCCCTCCCCGGAGGCTCCTGCGCCTCCCTGCGCCCCCTGTTGGCCTCAGAATGGAACACCCAGCCCCGACCCCTCTCCTCTCTCCCATAGCTTATTGCACACCTATTATGTGCCCAGGGCTGTTCTGGGTGCAACAGACACAGGGGACCCCAGACAGACCTGCCTGTCCTCCGGGACTCCCACAGAACTAGTCAGTTACTACCCAGAGTATGTTGGCACGAGGGTGGGGGGGAACCAGGCAGCTATGGGAGGCAGAGGAGGTACCTGGACAGCCAGGAGGGCTTCCTAGAGGAGGAAGTAATAGTGGTTGTACTTATTAAGTAAGTACTATGTGCCAGAGCTGTAAAAGCAGAGTCTCACTGAATTCTCACACAAGGCCCATGAGTGTGGGGAACGGAGGCTCAGGGAAGTGGGCCTCAGATCGTCCCCCACCTCTCAGCTTCTCATAGCCTTTGGAATAACACCCAGACCACTCGCCAGGCCTTGAGACCCTGCGCCATCAGCCCTGCTACCCCTCCCACATCCCCTCCACCTGAATCACCCAATCTCCTCCACACACAGCCATCCTTCTTGGTCTGCAACTTGTAGGGTACGGTTGAGGTCAGGGGGTTTCTCTCTGGGCAGCGTGGCCAAGGGTAGGCGGCGGTTCCCGTTGAACCAGGGAGGTGAGGGGAGGTTTCCAGGATTTGGGAAAAGGATTCCCCCATGTAAAAAGGACACAGCCCCTTCCAGTGACCACAGGAGCATCTATATGGTACACCTGGGACCCTGCTCACACCCCGGGGCCGTGGAACGAGCCAGCCTTAGAAGCAAAACCACCGTGCTATAGACACCTCATCTTGGGGTGCAAAGACCTTGGGGGCTCAGGGACTTGGAGGGGGTACCCCTTCCCCTGGGACCCATGTTCCCCAAAACAAGCCATTTCCTTACTGCTGAAGCCCCTTCTTCTTTGAAGGCCACTGACTCTGGAGTGTCCCCATTCCTGCTGAGGACAGACACAGGGGGATGACCGAATCCTGTTTCCGGTGTTCAAGCTGCTCAGTCCAGAGTAGCCGGCTTGGGTTCACATTCCCGCCCCTCCTCTCCTTGGGACAAGGGGCTTCAACTGACAGAGACTCAGTTTCCCCAGCTGTAAAAGGTGGTAATAGCATCTCCCCCACAGGGGAATTCTGCACACACTGGGGGTCAGCATGATCACGATTCAAATCCCACTCCCCACCCCGCTTGCTGTGTGACCATAGGCAAGTTACTCAACCTCTCTGTGCATCAGAACCAAGGCAGTGAGTTGTAGGAGGTAGAACACTCAGTACAGAAATCCTCTCATCATTATCCACTCAGCACACTCATTGCAGTGGCCACACACCAAGTACCAGGTCACACACCAAGCACCAAGGACAGAAATACTGGTGATTTGAGGCCCCCTCTGCCAGTTGATGACCCCAGGTTGAGGATGATCCTGGCGGATGCCAGCTTCTCACAAAGACACACAAGATATTGCATATTTCAACTGTTTTATTTGCTTTCTGGGGTGTCAAGTTTGGGGTCTCCCAGGGTCCAGCCCCCAGCAAAGTCTGGCAGACCCTTGCCCGGCCTGGGGTCCCAGACACGGCGCTTTCAGACAAGGCACTCATAGGGTTCAGGGAAAAGCCACCCCGAAGCTGCAGGGGCTGGACCCTCCTTTGGGGACAGAACATGGGGTCACCTTCAGCGGGAAGGGTTTTTCCTAGAGAGAGATTTACGACAAGATAGAAACCTGAGATGTTAAGGGAGCCCCGGAAACACGCCTGAGCAGGAGGAAGGCCAACTCTGTTTCCCACGATCCAGATGGGTCTCCCGTGGCATCCAGCCAGGCCTTGGGAGCACAGAGCCCAATTCCAAACCGGCTTTCTCTGGGATTTCCTCCAAGTGTACAGGACACAAAAGCCACTGGCCCCAGGTCCCACCCCTGCGAACGGCTTGGGTGAGGCCGGTCTGGGCAGCGGGGAACCAGGGCCTGGGGGTGCTTCTCTCTTTCCCATCCTGTCCCCTCTCTGTGCCCCATGTGTACTGCAGAGGCAGGCACTTCTGTGGGTCTCTGGGCAGCTGAAGGGAAGCCTTGGGTGAGGGGAGGGAGGAGGAGAAAAAGGTCTTAAGTGGGGGGAGCAGCTCGGGCTGGACTGGAGCCCTTGGGGGTCTAGGAACCCCTGAAACTCAAGCTGTGACAACTGCCCCTAAACTGGAGGACAGGATCTCGTAGCAGGTATGCCCAGTGTCCATCCAAGAACTAACTTTCAAGATGTGGATTTTGGGCAAATGTCCTTTCCCCTCGACAGCCATTCTGCCCTGGGTCTGAGGGGGATCCTGGCCTTTAACACACTTCTTCACTGCAAAAGTGGAGATGTTTTTCCTCCCAGTGGCAGCCCTGGTCCCTTTACGAGGCACTTGTTCCATGAGAAGGGAAATTTAATTGGGGTTATAAAAACAAAGCCCTTTTTAGCTCCCCACAAGTCTGTGGAGGCCATGAGACTCTTGGCCACGAGGGATGACCTGACAATAAGGCAGCAGCCTCTGCCTGTATGACCACCATCAGCGCCTCACGCTGGCTGCAGGCTTGAGAAGGCTTCCAGTGGCCTCAGGGCAGAGGCTGGGCCCTCAGAGGAGAATGGGGCTTTGTCCCACCATCCCCGAAGGGGACTTCTGTGTTCAGACACTCCAAGAGGTGAAGAGGTCAAAGGTCAACAGTCTAGACAGTGGCAGCAAAAAACAGGCCAGTGTGGTGGGTGGATTTCCACGAGCAGCTCCCTTCCCCCTCCCGGCCACCCCTCGGGGGAACAGGCCTGTGGGGGTACATGCACACCCCCTGGCCCGGCTTCCTGGCAGAAACTTCTAAGATAACAAAAAGGCATCAACAGTATCCTTTTCCAGTCGTCCCCTTGAGCCGGCCCTTTCTGTTCTAGAAGTTTCCACGCCAGCAAAGAGCAGGGTAGCTGAAAACTATTTTTCTTGCTGAAACTATCACAATCTGACCTTTCCCCAAAGACCTGGCACCGACTGGGAAGCCATGACCTCTGCCCACCACCCCCTGCTGCCCACGGCCCTGTCTCTCTCAGTGGCCAGGAGACCTTGGCTGTTCCTTGATTGGACCAGGTGAGCCAGGTGGCACCAAGCCCAGTCCACCAACTGGAATTGCTGCTTCTTCCCACCTTTCTTTCTATCCACTCCGTCTTATTTCTTTTCCGAGCTACGTACTCATATGCAGACCACCGACCTCCTTTTTGGTGGGAAGCGGGGCGTCAAAGGGGCTTAGAGAAGAATAAAGTTATAAGGTGCAGAGGCTCTGGCACCTTAAAAGAGATGCCATCACCCGACGCCCAGATCACTGTCTCTGCCCCCATCCCCCACCTCAGTACCCTCCACAGGACTCACCAGAGAGAGGCCCCCTCCACTTTCCTATGAGTCCACCCCCAGCATCACTTCTCACTTTTCCCCCACCAGCCTTCCCGCCACATCCCTCAGCCCATCCTTCCACCATTAACACTCACTGCACCCACCCCTCCTGGCATTGCTCACCTCCGTACATGCCAAGCTGCACCCACTTCACAGGCTCATCCCTTTCCCTATTCTGTGCCCCCGACAACCCAGACTCTGAAATGACAAGGCAGAAGGAATGAGACTTGGCCCCCCTCTTCTCACACAAGGACATTTTTTTCCGGGACCCAACAAATGCAGACAGATATACCATGGATTGAATGGCTGAGTTTGCCCCAAAGAAAATGATAAAAAGTAATTAAAACAGGAAAATTTAAAAGCTGGCAGGGAGCGAGTGAAACGTTTAATGGCTATCTGATTAAACAAAAATGAGCTATGTGCTCTGTATCATGAACAAGAACAGGGTTCTGGTTTGACTTGAGGAGGAAATCTAAAACCATGGCAGGAACACAAAAATGACACACACACACTCGACAATGATCAGACAATAAATTATGTCTCTAAGTTGCTAAACCACATGGTGCTTTAAACAGAGAAGAGAAGGGAGGACAAAAGAAAGATGAAAATGCAGAGTTTGGAGATGGTGTGTCTGGGTTCCGTGGGCACCCAGCTAAGCTCAAACCTGGCTCACTTCCAGTCTTCCCTCCCTACTCCAGCTTGCCTAGGTCCATTTCCTCCTCAGAGCCCCACAGATCAGACCTTTAGAGAACAGAGCTAGTTAGAGCCAGATGCCATTCTTCATAAGACCTCTGGGGGACCCCCTGGCCTTGAGCCCCCCGCCGCATTCAAAAAGCCACAACCTCTGCTCACAGAAGCCAGCTGAGTGAGTAGATGCCATGACATCCTATGCTCCAGATTTCTCAGGAGACTGCAAACTCGGACCAGGGATGTGGAGGGGGCATTTCTGGCAGATGGAGGGCTGGCATGGAGAGGGGAGCTAGGTCCTGATCATTTTACCCTGCGGGCCATGGTACACACCCACCATATGCTGACCCCACGTCACCATATGCCATATGCTGACCCCAGGTCACCCACCTGTGCCCACTTTTCCCCTCCAGAAAAAGCCCAGGACTCAGAAAATGCATTTCACTCAGAAACCTATCAATCTGGTCTCCAAGCGACACAGCAGCTCAACGGAGGCAGCAACCACCCTGGGCATCGGAACAGCAGGGAAAGAGGGCGAATGTTTAAGAAAATGAAACAAAACAAAAATCTCAGCTGTTTTCAAAAGAGCTGCATGCTGGGAAACACCAACATGATCCAACACAGCATCAGACTACAGCACGCTTCACACTTAGTGAAGCGATAAAACTGCGCGTTCTCCAAAAAAATAGAAGGATACTTCCAAAACGTGTGTTTTCCTCACGGTTGCTTCTGCCACCCCCTCTCTCTGATGGGTGCCAGGGTCCAGCTGAATTTAGTTGCCTCCTGGGAGATGTCACTCTCAACCCTGCTGCTAAGTTCAAAGTCACCAGGGAGTGAGATAAAAATTTACCAGGTAGTGAGATAAATATTTACCGTGTCCTAGGCGCATCCAAAAACCAACTACACGAAGCCTGCTGGCTGCCCCACCGCTCTCCTGCTCAAATACACCAGCACGCATAGAGCTCAGCCCCCAGACTCCATTTTGGCCCTCTCCCCTTAAGGAAAACAAGCACCAAGACTGAAAATCCAGGTCAGATGTGGGGTAGGTTTGCAGCTCCTATGCACTTTTCCATTAAAAAAAAAAAAAAAAAAAAGTCATGTGCATGTTGAAATGAGAGTCTGCTTTCCCACCGGCAGCCCGGCCCCAGCGGCCCCGTGGGTACAGCTCACAGCTCGGTCGTTGAAAGGGTCAGCCAACCCTTTCAGTCTCCTGGGGCAACAGCCACCCCCCACTCCCCGTGGTCCGGCCATGGGCCCAGTGCCACAAGCCCTGAGCAAGGGGACCTCAATGTCACCCCCAAAACAAAGTTGTAGGTCCAGTGTTCAGGGCAGGAGGCTGAAGGGGCTGCACCCCAGGAAAAAGAAAAGACACTTCTATGTTTGGCTAAAGCCCGCGTTTTAACCAAAGGGAATATAAATTACTCGGTGCCCAAACTAGCACTATTGTTTTTAAAAAGAGAATAAGAAAGAAGAAAAAAAGCCATGCCACGTCCCAAGGCAGCCCTTGCCGGGGCTGTCCAGGCTGCTGGGACATGGATCGGGGTAGAGAGTCTCCATGACGTGTTTACATTTGGGAAGAAACAGTCACGGACGGAGGGAACTCTGGAATCCCTCCACCACAGACTTAGAATGGCAGGTAGCCCCAGCCATGGGATCACGGGATAGAGACACCTGAGCGGGGTTCTCTGCAGAAATCAGGACCTCCCGGCTTCCTGGCCGCCACAGCTGTATCCCCAGATGCAAAGAGAAATAGAGAAAAAAATTCTTCACTGCGGCCTTCAAATCAACCAGTGCTTTTGCAGAGAAAAAGGGAGAGGAGGTGTGTAAGTTGGCATATTTGATCCAAAATAGATCCCCAGCTGATGGGCTCGTCCTTCCCGGTCAGGCCCCGGAGGGCGGACGTCTCTCTCAGGGTCCCTGGCAGAATGAGGTCTTGGGAGGCCTGAGCAGCAATCAGTGTTTGTGGCAACAGTTGAGTTTGCCTTCTGACTGCTCTAGGACGTCCAGCATCTCCTCGATGATGGCCTGAAGTGCCCGGCCCAGCTGGTCTGCATTGTAGGGCTTGCCCAGAGGGGGCACGTGAACAAAGGCTGAGCGGCCGTGACTCTGGTACAGAGAGGTATAGTAGGCGAAGTCGCAGAGGTACCTAAGCCACAGGGCGTGGGGGATGGGAAGGAGACCAAACGGGGTCAGAGAGTGAATGTTCCATTGAAATCCATCATAAGACACCCCCCCCGCCCCAACCTCACCAGTCATCCACAAGACGGAATACTGCTTCTCCCTCCCCAGGCCAGCAAATAAATAAATAAATAAATAACTCCAAGTGCTGGGGTATATGTGGGGAAGGAAGCAGTGTGAGATGCTGCTGGCTGGGATACAAATTGCCCCAGGGGAGGGCAATCTGGCAGGCTAGAAAAATTACAAATGTGCAATATTCAATATTTTGTGATAAACCTTAATGGAAAAGAATATGAAACAGAATATATATATACATATATATATATATATATCTCTCAATCACTTTGCTGTACAGCAGAAATTAACACAACATTGTGAATGAACCATACTTCAATAAAATTTTTTAAAAATAATTTTTGGGCTTCCCTGGTGGCGCAGTGGTTGAGAGTCCTCCTGCCGATGCAGGGGACACGGGTTCGTGCCCCGGTCCGGGAAGATCCCACATGCCGGGGAGCGGCTGGGCCCGTGAGCCATGGCCGCTGAGCCTGCGCGTCCGGAGGCTGCACTCCGCAACGGGAGAGGCCACAACAGTGAGAGGCCCACGTAACGCAAAAAAAATAAATAATAATAATTTTTTAAAAATTACAAGTGCATAGACTTTATGACCTGATGTTTTGAGTTTTTAGACTATCTCAGGAGCCATCT
The DNA here is from genome assembly GCF_949987515.2 of Delphinus delphis. Taxonomy (NCBI): domain Eukaryota; kingdom Metazoa; phylum Chordata; class Mammalia; order Artiodactyla; family Delphinidae; genus Delphinus; species Delphinus delphis. Next base: position 13,218,481 of record NC_082685.1, read on the forward strand.
GCACACGAGCACGAGAAAGACGAACAAGGTATCTGCTGCAGCATGATGTGTAAAAGCAGAAAAACAGGAAGCAACCGGCTAGGATCTGAATGTCCCCCCAAATCCCCTCCCGCCCTGTGAGGACACGGCCAGAAGTCGGCAGTCTGCAACCTATAGGAAGGCCTTTATCAGGACACCACCGTGAGGGTGCCTGGATCCTGAACTTCCTTGCCTCCAGAGCTGTGAGCAGTAACTTTCTGTTGTTTATACACTGCCCAGTCTGGGGTTTTTTTTTGGTTATAGCAGACTAAAACACCACCTAAGTGTCCACTGACAGAGGAGTGGCTTAAGAAACTCTGGTTCATCTGCACAGTGGAATACTATGCAGCCGTTCACAAGGCAGGCAGTGGAGCCACAGGAAGACAGAACTCGCTAAGACCCATGTCGCATGCCCACAAGTGAAACCAACGAAGGGAACTCTCATGAAAATGCACACCACGTAACCCCATCCACGTGAAAGCGAAGTGAAACAGGACAAAATTCGAAAGTAGTACGCCAGATGGCCTACATATGTATGGAAACATATGTGTGGGTGAGTAGGAAGGGTCATAATTTAAGTCTCTGATTTAACCGAGGGATCCCTGGGGCGGGGAGGGGCGGTGGGGAGGAGAGAGGGCAAGAGAATCTTTCACAACAGGAAAGTATGAGAATATTCTCTAGAATTATCTGAGTAACTTAAAATTAATTTTAGGAGAGTTCCCTAGTGGCCTAATGGTTAGGGTTCCGGGTTTACGCCGACAGGGCCCGGGTTCAATCCCTGGTCAGGGAACTGAGATCCTGCAAGCTGTGTGGCGCAGCCAAAAACAAAAAAAAAATTAGTTGAAAAAAAAGACTGAGCCCGCGTGCCACAAATACTGAAGCCCGTGCGCCTGCAGCCCGTGCTCCGCAACAAGAGAAGCCACCGCAATGAGAAGCCTGCACACTGCACCAAAGAGTAGCCCCTGATCGCTGCAACTGGAGAAAACCCACGTGCAGAAATGAAGACCCAATGCAGCCAAAAATAAATAAATTTTTAAAAAAAAAGGACTGGTGGGAGGGGGACGGGGCAATGTAGGAGAAGGGGATTAAGAGGTACAAACTATTCGGTATAAAATAAGCTACAAGGATATATTGTACAATACAGGGAATATAGCCAATATTTTATAATAACTATAAATGGAGTATAATTTTTTAAAAATAAATTTATTTATTTCTTTTTGGCTGCTTGGGTCTTCGTTGCTGTGTGCAGGCTTTCTCTAGCTGCGGCAAGTGGGGGCTTACTCTTCCTTGAGCGGGCTTCTCATTGTGGTGGCTTCTCTTGTTGCGGAGCATGGGCTCTAGGCATGTGGGCTTCAGTAGTTGTGGCACATGGGCTCAGTAGTTGTGGCTCGCAGGCTCTAGAGCACAGGCTAGGTAGTTGTGGTACACGGGCTTTGTTGCTCCACGGCATGTGGGATCTTCCCAGACCAGGGCTCGAACCTGTGTCCCCTGCATTGGCAGGCGGATTCTTAACCACTGCGCCACCAGGGAAGCCCAGGAGTGTAACTTTTAAAAACTGTGAATCACTGTATTGAACATCTGTAACGTATACTATTGTACATCAACTATACTTTAATAAAAAAAAAATTAAGGGACTTCCCTGGTGGTCCAGTGGTAATGAGTCTGCCTTACAATGAGGGGGACACGGGTTCAATCCCTGGTCAGGGAACTGGGATCCCACATGCCACGGGGCAACTGGGCCTGCACGCCACAACCACTGAGCTCAGAAGCCTCAACTAAAGAGCCCAAGTGCCACAAACTACAGAGCCCACGTGCCCTGGAGCCCATGTGCCACAACTAGAGAAAAGAAAAAACCCACACGCCACAGCTAGAGAGAAGCCCACGCATCACAATGAGAAGAGCCCGCGTGTGGCAACGAAAGATCCCACATGCCACAGGGAAGATCTCGCATGCTGCAATTAAGACCTGACGCAGCCAAAAATAAATTAAATAAAGAAATAATAAATGAATCTTTAAAAAATAATAATAATTTAAAAAAAAAGACTGATGGTAAATTCAGCCACTTCATTCTGTCAACTGAATTTGCCACCTGCTGCCTTTGGACTGGAGAGGTGTACAAAGTGTTGAGAAATCAAGGTATCTGGTGTTGAGAGGGCATAGAACAGAGAGGTCTGGGAGGCTGGGGAGTCCTTCCCAAAGGGGCAACATTTTGGAGTTAAGACCTGAAAGAGGTATTACCAGAGGGAGGTGAGCTCTGGGCAGAGGTCTTAGCATGTGCAAAGGCCCTGATGCTAGAGTGAGCTTGGTGTGTTTGAGGAACAGGAGGAGGCTGGTTTGTGGGTCTGGAAGGCAGTGGTGAGGCAAGAGTGAAGGCAGAGGACGGTGGAGAGGTGGGCAGGGGTCAGACCGCACAGAACCTGTGCATGGTGGAGAGTTGGGATTTCATTCGAGGTGCAGTGGAAGCTGTAGGAAGAATTAAGCAAGTTAGGGACATCATCGGACTTAAATTAATAGACCCTCTAATAGGCTGGATAGTTAGTTTCTGTCCCAAATCTGTGTTCATCTAGAACCTCAAAATGTGACCTGATTTGGAGATAGGGTTTTTGCAGGTGTAATTAGTTAGGATGAGGTCATAGTGGTTTAGGGTAGGTCCTAAGTCCAATGATTGGTGTCCTTGTAAGAAGGCCACATGGGGACTTCCCTGGCTGTACCGTGGTTAAGACTTCGCCTTCCAGTGCCGGGGGTGTGGGTTCGATCCCAGGTCGAGGAGCTAAGATCCCATGTGCCTCGCAGCCAAAAAACTGAAACATAAAACAGAAGCAGGGACTTCCCTGGTGGCGCAGTGGTTAAGAATCCGCCTGCCAATGCAGGGAAAAACGGGTTTGATCCCTGGCCCAGGAAGATCCCACATGCCGCAGAGCAACTAAGCCCGTGCGCCACAACTACTAAGCCTGCACTCTAGAGCCTGCGAGCCACAGCTACTGAGCCCACATGCCACAACTACTGATGCCCGCGCTCCTAGAGCCCAAGTTCCGCAGCAAGAGAAGCCACTGCAATGAGAAGCCCGCGCACTGCAACGAAGAGTAGCCCCCACTCGCTGCAACTAGAGAAAGCCTGTGCGCAGCAACGAAGACCCAACGCAGCCAAAAATAAATAAATACATTTATATATTTAAAAAAAACAGAAGCGATATTGTAACAAATTCAATAAAAACTTTAAAAATGGTCCACATCAAAAAAATCTTAAAAAAAATAAAAGAAAAGAAGGCCATGTGAAGACACACACAGGGAAGAAGGCCGTGTGGAGGTGAAGGCGGAGACTGGGGTAAAGCATCTCAAGGCGCGGAACACTCAGCGCTGTCAGCAGCCCCCATAAGCCAGAGAGGCATGGAACAGATTCCCCTCAGCACCTCCAGAAGGAGCCAACCCTGCGGACACCTTGATTTTGGACTTTTAGTCTCCAGACCTGGGAGAGAATAAATGTTTGTTGCCCTAAGCCACCAACGTGGTAATTTGTTATATATAGCAGCCACAGGAAACTAACAGACAAACTGACTGCTTAGGAGAGAAGGACTGTCAGGGTTGGGGTAGAGGTGGCCGGAGGAACAGCAGGGAGACGGCCGGAGCAACGTGCAGGTGGGAGATGCCGGGGTCCACAATCCACACACAATGAGTTCCAGGAGCAGAATCCGTGGAACCTGTTTTATATATATATACACACACATACACATATATACTGAACTCTGTGCCTCATGGATGGTGAGGTTTATATACTGTGAAATTCTATGTAAAAATATCATGTATAATACTGTTAAAATATCCCATGCGTAAAAAAAATTATCCCATGCTTTAATCGGGTGGTAAATCAATTATGTTTTCAGAAGTGAAAAAGAGGGTTTCCCTGGTGGCGCAGTGGTTGAGAGTCCGCCTGCTGATGCAGAGGACACAGGTTTGTGCCCCAATCTGGGAAGATCCCACATGCCGCGGAACGGCTAGGCCCGTGAGCCATGGCCACTGAGCCTGCGCATCCGGAGCCTGTGCTCTGCAACGGGAGAGGCCACAATAGTGAGAGGCCCGCGTACCGAAAAAAAAAAAAAAAAAGTGAAAAAGAAAAAGTGAGCACTTGGCCCAAAGAGGCTAAAGTCAAACACACTTGGCTTGTTCAACACCCAGCCTAGGCTGATGTAGGAGGGAAACCCCTACTCACACCTACACCATAGGGCCCCATGGTGCCTTACCTGCCGGCATCTTGTGAGATGGTCACTGACACATCCAGGCCCAGTGTAGTAACCCTCTTACATACAGCGTCCATGTCAATGATGGAGTCAATGCTTTCAGGCCCATCCTCCACACAGCACTGGGAGCCAGGGCAGAATCGGCAGTTGTCCAGCCCCTTGTAGCCCTTGTTGTGCCCGCACTTCTCCAGCGTGACTGTGGTCGCCATGCCTGACACCCCCACATGCACCACCAGCTGCAGACAGATGGGCAAGGCTTAATAGGGTCTGGTCATGGGACTGGGAGTCCCCCCAGGCCAAGGAGAGGGCAGCATCCTCACAGAGCTCTGCTGGGGGTTACGTGCTTTCTGACATCTTGCTGCTGGAATAGACCCTACAGTCACTCTTACAGAAAGGTGTGCCAAGTGAAACATGCAAGAATGTGAAATATGCAAAGATGTTCATTGCAGCTTTGTCATTACAATCAAATATTGGAAACAACCTAATTAGACATCCATGGTGAGGTGGGGGCGGGGGGGGGGTTGGATAAATAAAGTATGAGCTACTTTGTAGCTGTTAACATGCCCAAGGCAATTCTGTGTGAAATAATCTTCAAGACATATGGCCAAACACAAAAGGCAAGGTATAATTTCCAGGAATCTAACCTAAAAACAATCAAAGGGATAATAATTTGCCGACGGTCACTTCGGTGTTATTTATAAAAGTGAGGAAAAAAACCCCAAAACATAGAAATGACCAGCATGCCCAATAATAGGAGAATGGTTGTATTAATTATTAAATATCACCCAGCTGTTAAAATAATGTTAAGGGAGAATTTTTCATGACCTGTGTGGTTAAATGCTCATGATAACATATTTATAAGAGGCAGGATACCAAACTGAATACAGTTTAACTTCAAATATTAATTATTTGTGTGCATGTTTATATACAGAAAGGGCACTGTAAGAAAATATGTGAACATTTAAAATAAAGACTGATGAGCACACTGTGCCATAGGGCAGTCACAGGACACATGTGGCTATTGACCATTTGAAATGTGGCTGATACAAGCTTTTTTTCTATGCATTTTCTTTATTTGATTATTGGTTATTTCCCTACGGTGATATATCTCACAGTGACTTTTCTTTTTCCACATCTTTACTGGAGTATAATTGCTTTACAATGTTGTATTAGTTTCTGCTGTACAACAAAGTGAATCAGCTGTATGTATACACACATCCCCATATCCCCTCCCTCTTGCGCCTCCTTCCCACCCTCCCTAGCCCACCCCTCTAGGTCATCACAAAGCATCGAGCTGATCTCCCTGTGCTATACGGCTGTTTCCCACTAGTATATATACGTCAATGCTACTCTCTCACTTCGTCCCAGCTTATGCTTCCTCCTTCCCATGTCCTCAAGTCCATTCTCTATGTCTGCGTCTTTATTCCTGTCCTGCCTCTAGGTTCATCAGAACCATTTTTTGTTTTTTTAGATTTCATATATACGTGTTAGCATACGGTATTTGTTTTTCTCTTTCTGACATACTTCACGCTGTATGACAGACTCTAGGTCCATCCACCTCACTACAAATAACTCAATTTCATTTCTTTTTATGGCTGAGTAATATTCCATTGCACATATGTGCCACATCTTCCTTATCCATTCATCTGTCAGTGGACACTTAGGTTGCTTCCATGTCCAAAAATAAACACAAAATGGGCTTCCCTGGTGGCGCAGAGGTTGAGAATCTGCCTGCCAATGGAGGGGGCACGGGTTCGAGCCCTGGTCTGGGAAGATCCCACATGCCGCGGAGCAACTAGACCCGTGAGCCACAACTACTGAGCCTGCGCATCTGGAGCCTGTGCTCCGCAACAAGAGAGGCCGCGGTAGTGAGAGGCCCGCGCACCGCGATGAAGAGTGGCCCCGGCTTGCCGCAACTAGAGAAAGCCCTTGCACAGAAATGAAGACCCAACACAGCCAAAAATAAATATAAATAATTAATTTTAAAAAAACACACAAAATGGATTAAAGACCTAAATGAAAGGCCACACACTATAAAACCCTTAGAGGAAAACATAGGCAGACCACTCTATGACATAAATCACAGCAAGATCCTTCTTGACCCACCTCCTAGAGGAATGGAAATAAAAACAAAAATAAACAAATGGGACCTAATGAAAATTAAAAGCTTTTGCACAGCAAAGGAAACCATAACCAAGACGAAAATATAACCCTCAGAATAGGAGAAAATATTTGCAAATGAAGCAACTGACAAAGGATTAATCTCCAAAATATACAAGCAGCTCAATATCAAAAAAACAAACAACCCAATCCAAAAATGGGTGGAAGACCTAAATAGACATTTCCCCAAAGAAGATATACAGATTGCCAGCACATGGCTGATACAGATTGAGATGCCAGTGCAGCACACACAACAGTTTCAGAGACTGGGCATGAAAAAAGAATGTAGGGACTTCCCTGGTGGTCCAGCGGTTAAGACCCTGCGTGTTAAGACTCGACTGCAGAGCACGGAGATCTCACATGCCGCACGGTGCGGCTAAAAAGTAAAAAAAAAAAAAAAGTAGCTGTAGTATAGAGGGTTGAATGGTGACTCCACCACCACCACCAAAAAAAAGAAAAGGAAAGGTATGTCCCTGTCCTAATACCTGGAAACTGTGACTGGGACCTTATTTGGGAAAGGGTCTTTGCAGATGTAATTAAGTAAAGGATCTTGAGATGAGGTCCTCCTGGATTACCTGGATGGGCTCAAAATCCATTGACAAATGCCCTTAAAAGAGACACACAGAGCAGGGACAGAGAGAGAGGAAAGGAGAAGGTCATGCGGAGACAGTGGCAGAGGATAGAGTGATGAGGCCACAAGCCAAGGAATGCCTGGGGCCACCAGAAGCTGGAAGAGACAAGGAAGGATCCTCCCCTAGAGCCTTTGGAGGGAGCCACAGCCCTGCTCATGCCTTGATTTTGGACTTCTGGCCTCCAGAACTGTGTGCTTATAAATTTCTGTAGTTTTAAGACACCTAGTTGGCAGTCAATTGTTACGTCAGCCACAGGATGCTAATCCATGCAGTACGATGCTTAAACAGTACTTGCGGGTGAGCACAAATGTATATGAAGATGCATGTGTGTGAAGAAGATGTGAGTGATGACAATAGCCATGGTACCAGTTAACCACTATTACGAGCTTACTATAGGGACTTTCCTGGTGGTCCAGTGGGTAAGACTCCACGCTCCCAATGCAAGGGGCTTGGGGTTCTATCCCTGGTTGGGGAACTATATCCTGCATGCATGCCGCAACTAAGAAGTCTGTGTGCCACAACTAAGAAGTCCGCATGCCACAACTAAGAGTCCACATGCCGCAACGAAGATGCCCTGTGCCAAACTAAGACCTGGCGCAGCCTAAATAAATAAATATTTTTTTTAAAAAAGAGCTTACTACAGACCAGGAGTTCTCAACCAGGGGTAAGCCTGCCTCCAGAGGATGTTTGGCAACATCTGGAAACGTTATGGGGTATCAAACTGGAGACACGGTGCTCCTGGCATCTCATGGGTGGTGGTCAGGGATTCTGCTCAGCACCCTACAGTGCACAGCACAGCCCATCACAGAGCAGGCTCTGGCTCCAGTGTAGCTGAGAAACCCTGGGGTGGGCTGAGAATTGTTTACTGCCCTACTGGCCTCATCTCTCTCATCCCCACCACAAACTCATGATGTTAGTGCTTGTGATAGCGAGATCTGTAGTAAGAGACATACATGTGTTGGAACTTCCCTGGTGGTGCAGGGGGTGAGACCCCATGCTCCCAATGCAGGGGCCTGGGGTTCGATCCCTGGTTGGGGAACTAGATCCCACATGCATGCTGCAACTAAAAGTTCTCATGCCATAGCTAAAAGCCCGCATGCCGCAACTAAGACCCAGTGCAGCCAAAATAAATAAATAAATATTAAAAATAAAAAGAGAAATATATATTTGTTCTTAGTTCACTCTTCCTGGCACAGAGCTCCTAAAACCGTTAGAGTTCCCTAAGTGATGAGAGCAATAAAGATGTCCTGTTCGGTTAATTTTTTTTTTTTTTTTTTTCTGCTGCATGGCATGTGGGATCTTAGTTCCCTGACCAGGAATCAAACCCGTGCCCTCTGCAATGGAAGCGTGGAGTCCTAACCACTGCACTTCCAGGGAATTCCCCTGTTTTGTTAATGAGGTAACTTTTGGAAAGCACCTTAGAATGGGGGCTGGTTGCCAGGGGAACCAACCACATGATTAGAGGGTTGGAACTTTCAGCCCCACCCCCCTACCTCAGAGGAAGGGAGAGGGCCTGGAGATGGAGTTCAGCTGGGGAGAGTAGGGCGCTTGGGAGGGCGAAGCAGCATATGCTTGGGAGGGCGTAGGACAAAGCATACATTGTCCTATGCATCTCTTTCATCTGGCTGGCTGTTCCTGAGTTATATGCTTTTATAGTAAACCGGTAATCCAGTGAGTAAATGGGGTTCCTGAGTTCTGTGAGCTGCTCTAGCAAATTAATGGAACCCAAGGAAGGGGTCATGGGAACCCCTGATTTATAGCCAGTTGGACAGAAGCACAGGTAACAACCTAGACTTAAGATTGGCATATGCAAACTATTTTATATAGAATGGATAAACAATAAGGTCCTACTGTAGAGCACAGGGAACTATATTCCATATCCTGTGATAACCATAATGGAAAAGAATATTAAAAAAAGAATGTATATATATGTATAACTGAATCACTTTGCTGTACAGCAGAAATTAACACAACATTGTAAATCAACTATACTTCAAAAAAAAAAAAAAAAAGATTGGCATCTGAAGTGGAGGGCAGTGCTGTAGGATGGAGCCCTTACCCTGTGGAATGCGATTCTATCTCTGGGTAGGTAGTGTCAGAATTGAGTTGAATTGTAGGACCCACAGCCGCTCTCCAAGAATTGCTTGGTGTGGGGATAACCCCACCCACGCGCTGGAATTGGGTGGTAGAATTTTAGTACTTCAGTCACCCCTCGCTTCGGTATCCACAGGAGATTGGTTCCAGGTTCCCCCCCTCTTCAGATAACAACAGCTGGGGATGCTCAAGTCTCTCATCTAAAATGGCGTAGTATTTTCATATAACCTACTGCACATCTTCCTGTGTACCTCAGATCATCTTTGGATTGCTTACGATACCTAATAGAATGCAAATGTTATATAAATAAATAGCTGTCAGCTCAAGGCAAATTCAAGTTTTGCTTTCTGGAACTTTCTGAATTTATGTATTTATTTATTTATTCTGCACTGCACGGCTTACTGGATGTTAGTTCCCCAACCAGGGATTAAACCCGGGCCCCCAGCAGTGGAAGCATGGGGTTCTAACCACTGGACCACCAGGGAATTCTCTGGAATTTTTTTTCAAATATTTTTGATCTGTGCTTGGTTGATTCCTGACTATTATTATTTCCACCTGTCACAGGAGGAAACTGAGGCACGGGGAGCCCAAGGAGCTTCCCTGAGACCTCACAGCTCATCAGTAGCAGCCTGGACCCAAAATGCTTCTTCTTTATTCCTTTCTATATAGTGAGACATTTTTAAGACATCTTCATGCCTTAGGTTTTCTTTTTAGCTAGAATAAGGCAGGACTATATAGACAGTAGAGGAAAAAGCTCATTCACAGAACCTTCAGTCACATCTCACTGAGCCTCCAGGTCCCCCTCTGTAAAAAGGGACAAATTCTAATTTTTTTAAAAAATAAATTTATTTATTTATTTTTGGCTGTGTTGGGTCTTCGTTTCTGTGCGAGGGCTTTCTCTAGTTGCGGCGAGCGGGGGCCACTCTTCATCGCGGTGCGCGGGCCTCTCACTACCGCTGCCTCTCTTGTTCTCTGCGGAGCACAGGCTCCAGACGCGCAGGCTCAGTAGTTGTGGCTCACGGGTCCAGTTGCTCCGCGGCATGTGGGATCTTCCCGGACCGGGGCACGAACCCGCGTCGCCTGCATTGGCAGGCAGATTCTCAACCACTGCGCCATCAGGGAAGCCCCCAAATTCTAATTTTTAAAAAAGAGTTTTGAGGGAGCTTCAAGGATGGCGGCATCCACGGCACTGACTCTGCAGGAGAGCCCCAGCATGAAAAAAGCAGTGTCGCTGATAAATGAAATAGATATAGGAAAACTTCCACGATTGCTCACCCCAATTCTTCAAAAACTTCACCTGAAGGCTGAGAATAGTTTCAGTGAAGAAGAGGAAGAAAGACTCCAAGCTGCATTTTCTCTAGAGAGACAAGATCTTCACCTAGTTCTTGCAACAATATCATTCATTTTAGAACAGGCCGTATATCACAACGTGAAGCCAGCTGCTTTGCAGCAGCAGTTAGAGAACATTCATCTTAGACAAGACAAAGCAGAAGCATTTGTCAATGCTTGGTCGTCTATGGGTCACGAAGCAATTGAAAAATTCAGGCAGAGGATTCTCGCACCCCACAAGCTGGAGACGGTCGATGGCAGCTTAACCTTCAGATAGATGGCCCACTCTGCCCAAGCAAAACTAAAATCTCTTCAAGCTGTGTTACAGCTAGGAGTGAGCAATGAAGAGTCGAAGAGCCTGAAGGAAGTTCTTGTGGAATTCAGTCACGAGGAATTGTTTGATTTCTATAACAAGCTTGTGACCATACAAGCACAGCTGGCTTCCCTTACAGGATGTTCTCCAAGACTTGTTTCTCTATATACTCCTGCCACCTTATTATTTTGCACTGAAGATAAACGGCCAGTTGTGTTTTCTGAAGGATTCATTAGCTTTCTTCTTGCAAATTATATGGCTTACTGCTTCTTATCACAGTAACGGCCAAGGAAGATCATTGTTCTGAGTACAGATGTTCTAATATACATTCTCTAGTTCTGTGAGCCAACAGCAAGCAATTGTTAAGAACACTTCTGTGTTAAAGGAAACAAAAGTGAATATCGGATTGTTTTTACTGTCCTATTTTTGCTTTATTGCCTGACCTTTTTGTTTTTTACATACTTGATGATACTTTTATGTATCAAGAAGGGTCCATGGATACAAAGTGTAATGTGTACCTTAGAACACAGAACTTCATTAATTACAATAATAAAAATAAGAAAGTAGCCACATTCAAAAAAATTTTTTTTATTGGAGTATAGTTGATTTACAATGTTGTGTTTCAGGTGTACAGCAAAGTGAATCAGTTATACATATATCCACTGATTTTTAGATTACTTTCCCATATAGGCCATTACAGAGTATTGAGTAGAGTTCCCTATGCTATACAGTAGGTCCTTATTAGTTATCTATTTTATATATAGTAGTGTGTGTATGTTAATCCCAACCTCCCACTTTATCCCACCCACCCACCCCTTACGGGACAAATTCTACTTGAGGTGCAATGAGAGGGCTTCTTAGAAAGGAAGATACCTCCAGCCAGCCCTGGAGGATCTGAAACAGCAGGCTAGGGTCGGAAGCTGAGTGAGGCCCCCACAAAGGGGACTGGGACTGCACTTGTCAGAGATACCAGCCCAGGTAAGTTCCCAGATGGCTCCTGCCCAAGGTCTTGGCTGGGCCAAAACTACCTCTGTGGGAGGGTGTGGTTCCTGCCTGTCTGGCCTCCATTCCATCATATCGGGTTAAAACCACAGCTCTCTCCCACAGCTATTTTCCCTTTGTGGACCACCCTCCACTTCTTCTCATTCTAGGAGGTTTGGAGAGAGGTGACACCACCCTCTGGCCACCGGAGTGGGCATGTGGGACTCAGGCTTCACAAATCAGAGCATTCCTTCTTCCCCAACCATAGTGATTGGCTCAGGGACTGGCCTGTGACCCGAGCCAGCCAATGAGAATCAGCCATAGACTTTGGGGAATTATTTGGAGGAGAGGTGTTCTCTTTCTGCTGAGCGGCTGAGTTGGGAGGATATCAGCCAGCAACCACCTATCTTTGCCACAGCAAAAGCAAAGTGGAAAGCAAAGCAAAGCTACGTGGTCAAGAGAGGAGGCTGACGACACTGGGTGAGCACCTGAATCTATACCACCTGAAGCACCTGAAGCTATGCCTAAAGCATACCAACATTTGGGCTCAAGCTGGATTGAGGTGTGATTTGACTGTCACTTATCACCAAACAGGTCATGACTGATACAGAACTCAAGTGGGACAGAACCAGGCTCTGTGAAGTTCCAGATGTTCGCTTTCCTCCCTCACCTCTAAGGGTAACCCAGGAAAGTGCGGCACTTTAGGAAATAAGGCTGTGGCGTCAGCCATGTGATGAGAGCAGGAACAAAGTCACACGAGCCATCCATGTGTGGGGCACCCACCTGCAGGTCCTGATGGGGAAGCACCTACCTTTCCCCCACTCATCTTTGCCCCATTTACCTGTGGACTGTGCTTCTCCCACAGAGCGGGGATGAGCCTCTGGACTGTCTTGTACTCCACTGGAATCTCATACACATGCAGGTCCACGCTGTCACCGAGCCCCAGCTTCTCCAGCTCCTGGGAGCAAGAGCAGAGGAAATGTGGCATTAGGTCAGGGCTGCAGGGATAACTAGATCCCTGGGGACAGAGTGACCTATCCTCAGAAGACAGGCGGGGTTCCTGACTCACTGCAGAGCGGGAAGGCACATGCGCTGGCCTATCCCAAAGATCCTCCCTCAGCCCCTTCCCCACCCCCTCTCTCAGCATCTCCGTGGGCAGCAGCATGATACCATGGCCTCTGAGGCTAGTCTCCTGGATTTGAACCCTGCCTGTGGGGGGAAGGGCAGTGACTTGGGCAAGTCACTCAACCTCTCTGTGCCTCAGTTTCCTCATCTGTAAAATGGGGATAATAAAGTACTTACTTCACAAGGTAGTTATAACAAATGAAGGAACTAATTCACGCTAAAGAGTTCCAAGCAATGTTTGGCATACTGTAGGGACTCGAATAATGTTGACTACCATTACTACTATTATTTTTGTTGTTTGTTATTACGCTCTCCCTTTGTTACACCTGTTAAGAATTATTTATAGACTTGGTGCATGGTAGATAGCAGGGTCTCAACATATATTTACAGATGGACCCAACTCCTTAGGGAGCCTCTAACCATCTCAGGAATGAAGGGGTTTAAGAACATCATGAATTATAAACAAAAATGGGCTATGATGACCCCAAATTTCATAGCAGCACTATTTACAATAGCCAAGACATGGAAGCAACCTAAATATGTCCATCAACAGATGAATGGATAAAGAAGATGTGATATATATATAAATGGAATATTACTCAGCCACAAAAGAGAGTGAAATAGGGACTTCCCTGGTGGCACAGTGGTTAAGAATCTGCCTGCCAATGCAGGGGACATGGGTTCGAGCCCTGGTCCGGGAAGATCCCACATGCCGCGGAGCAACTAAGCCTGTGCACCACAACTACTGAGCCTGCGCTCTAGAGCCTGCAAGCCACAACTACTGAGCCCACGAGCCACAACTACTGAGCCCACAAGCCACAACTACTGAGCTCACGTGCCACAACTACTGAAGCCCACGTGCCTATAGCCTGTACTCCGCAACAAGAGAAGACACTGCAATGAGAAGCCCGCACACTGCAACGAAGAGTAGCCCTCGCTCGCTGCAACTAGAGAAAGCCTGCACGCAGCAACAAAGACCCAACACAGCCAAAAATAAATAATTTTTTTAAAAAAAGAGTGAAATAATGCCATTTGCAGCAACATGGATAGCCCTAGAGATTATCATACCAAGTGAAGTCAGTCAAGCAGAGAAAGACAAATACCATATGATCTCACTTATATGTGGAATCTAAAAAAAAATGATACAAATGTACTTATTTACAAAACAGAGACAGACTCACAGACCCAGGAAACAAACTGACGGTTATCAAAGGGGAAAGGGCAGGGAGGGATAAATTAGAAGTTTGGGATTAACAGATCCACACTACTATATACAAAATAGATAACCAACAAGGACCTACTGTACAGCACAGGGAACTATATTCACTATCTTGTAATAAACTATAATGGAAAAAATCTGAAAAAGAATATGTATACATAAGTACATACATATATATGTATATATAAATATATATCTGGGAAAAAAGGGCTATGATGGATCACCACATGCGTACTTTTCTGGGGAAACACGGATGCTTTCCTCAGATTCTCAATGTGGCAGAGCCCATGACTGGGCCTCCTTCCCCCAGATGGCCCACAACCCAGAGCACAGCAGACCCAGAACCAACTTTCCCGGAGGAATGATGATCCTGGCAGCTCTGGCGTCCAGGGGTGAGCAGAGACGTTCAGGGATGAAGGTTTCAGCTCAATATCAAAAACTGAGCATTCTTCATGGTAAAATTAATACCCCAAATAATGATTATCGGTCAGGCTGTTTCATATTATTCTCAGATCTCATGCAGTAATTTGGACATGCTACCACTGGCGGATGTTACAGAGTTCTATGGGCAGGTCCCAGGCGAAGCAGTTTTTGCATCTGGCCGTGCCGAATTCACTAGAGGTGAGCTCTTTTTTTTTTTTTTTTTTTTTTTGGTCACGCTGCGCGGCTTGTGGGATCTTAGTTCCCCGACCAGGAACTGAACCCAGGCCCACGGCAGTGAAAGTGTGGAGTCCTAACCACTGGACCACCAGGGAAGTCCCTAGAGGTGAGTTCTTGCATCTCCTGCAGCGGCTGCAGGATTTCTTTCTCTAGTTGCCTTGACCTTGCTATACCCACGCTATGCCAAATCTGTGCCCCACTGACTGCAGTTGCTCTGGAGAGTATCCGATGCCTGGAACAGCAGGTCTTTCCTCACTGATAGCTAATTCCAAATTGCTCCCCAGAGAGGTCACCTGGAGACAAGGACATCTGGAGGGTAGGTGGGGCGAGGCAGGTGTGTGTGCGGGGGGGAGTCTCAAATGCCAACACCAGGATCTGGGACCCCAGCCCTCTTGCTAAGCCCAGTTACGTGTGACATCAGGAAGCCCTCCCCGCCGGACAGAAGAGGGCAGAGCGCAAACCTGCTCCCCAAACGTGGTGCACGGCGAGCTGCAGACACTGATGGGTAGAGGGCTGGGGGGGAGGGTGGTTATATTTTGTGTGAGATCTATTTTAAAAGACGCTAAAGAGAAAACTTTGTAAACTATTTAATTTCTCCCACAATCATTTTTCTTAGTCACTAATATTTTTATTCTTCATGCTCCTTTGTCTTCTCAACTCCCTGGAGTGTGGTGGTGGGAATCAGAGGGGACTTTCTTCAAGGGTTTATGGATTCAGAGACGAGGCAGGCCTGGTGCTCGCTGGCACACAACCATGATTCCTACCTGACCGTATTGTTTTTTACACCATTGAACCCCTGAGAAGCGCTGGAGGTTTTAGATCTGTGCTCCCTGTTTCCATTCCCGTGATTTTATCAATATTCACCCTGTTTGTGCACGCTGCACGCCCGGAGTGATTATTCTGAATGGCCACACATTAAAAATAATAGGAGGTTATAGACCACTGTTTGCTTGACGCTTGTTGGATACACCCAAGTTTTGTTTTGGCAAATTGATTTGGAGATCAAGCCCCACCTCCTCCCCAGCACTGCCCCAGCCTCCTGTCCCCCAAGGCAGCATCTAAAATCACAACGCAGGCTTTCCCTGCTTCCACTCTGCTGTGGCTCCTGCCACGCTCAGAATAAAAATCTTAACTCCCCACCATAGCCCACGATGCCCTGAGGGGTCGGGATGCTGCCCTCCTCTCCCTTTGTCCCCCTTCTGCTCACTTCTCCCAACACAGCCTCCCACATACCAGACTCACTCCTGCCTCAGGGCCTTTGCACTGGCTATTCCCTCCACTTAGAATGCTCTTCCCATCACTTTCCAGTCAGTTGACTCCTTAGCCTTCATGTCTCAGCCTCCCAAGAAGACATTCTGGATGCCCAGCCTGCTTTACATGCTCTCTTGGTCCCACAGGTCAATGTCTTGGCCACGGCCCAAGATGTGCACACATTCGGTGCTGGTGAATGTCGGCTGAACAAGTGAGCAGTTCAAGCTTGGACTGAGAACAAATACAGACCCAGGTGAGCCTGGGCAAGTACCCGACCCTCCTGAGGGTGCCTTGTTTTTCTTAACTGTAAGTGGGGGTTTGGACTCACTGCTGGCTGTGACCGCTTTCCTTTTCATCCTTTCCTACATTTAAAAGTAGCTCCTAACTATTTGCAACAGCTGAAGTATCCATCACTGGATGAAAGAATATAAACAAAATGTGGTCCATCCATACAGTGGAATATTACTCAGCCATGAAAAGGAATGAAGCACTGACACATGCTACAATGTGGATGAACCTTGAAAACATCATGCTGCATGAAAAGAGCCAGACACAAAAGGTCACATATTATATGACTCTGTTTATGTGAAATGTCCAGGACAGGCAAATCCACAGAGACAGAAAGCAGATCAATGGTTGCCAGGGGCTTGGGGACTGGGGATGGGGAGTGACTGCTAACGGGGACAGGATTTCCTTTTTGGATGATAAAAATGTTCTGGAATTAAATAGAGGTGGTGGTTGGACAACACTGTGAATGTAATAAATGCCACTGATTTGTATACTTTATTTTTTTTTTTTTTTTTTTTTTTTTTTTTTGCGTTACGCGGGCCTCTCACTGCTGTGACCTCTCCCGTTGCGGAGCACAGGCTCCAGATGCGCAGGCTCAGCGGCCATGGCTCACGGGCCCAGCCGCTCCGCGGCATGCGGGATCCTCCCAGACCGGGGCACGAACCCACGTCCCCTGCATCGGCAGGCGGACTCTCAACCACTGCGCCACCAGGGAAGCCCTGATTTGTATACTTTAAAATAGTTTTATACTATGCAAGTTCATCTCAATTTTTTTAAAAAGGAAAAAAGCAGCTCTTAATTGCATGGATGGTGGAGGGTAGGAATCAGGGGTGGAGCCTCTAGAGCCAGGTGACCAGGTTTGTTCTCCCTCCCCTCCCCTCACTCCCTGGCAGGGTGACCCTGGGTAAGTCACTCAACCTCTCTGTGCTTTAGCTCCCTCATCTGTAAATGGGTGAACAGTAGTATCCATGTCATAGGGAGAAAAAATAAAACAATAGAAGAAACTAGAAAAAATAAAACAATGTTAAATTATATTTTAAAACATTAATGTGTTTCCTTTAAAAAAAATCCAAAAAAATCCAAAAAAAATCCAAAATTTCTGCCTAATATGGCATAAGTGAAAAAAAAATAGATAAAATGTGTAAAATAACAGTTTTCAGACGTGGAGTTGAGGAGTCAAAGCTGAGGTTCTAGAAAGTGTAAGAAGGCTACAGTTTGCAGAGTGGAGTCGTGGACAGGAGGTACCTGGGGGGAAGAGGAGGTAGGGGGAGGGAGAGGAGGGGGGAGGGGAAGGGGAGGAGGGAAGTAGGTAGAGAGTGTGTGTAGAGAGGGAGAGAGGAAGAGAGAGGGAGAGAGAGGGAGGAAGAGAGAGAGAGATCAATCTAGAAGTTGATCCAGAGATCTTTTGAGAGTCTGAGGACTGATGGGTTTACACGCATGCAGAGGCCAGGGACAGAGCCACTTGAAAGGAACAGAGGGAACAAGCCTCCGAGCTCACACCAGGTTGGAAATACTTGTTCCCACCAGCCAGAGTGGAAAAACTTCACAAGGAAGTGGAGAAAAATTAGCCCCAGAGCGGAGACTGCTCTGGTTCTGCCTAACAAAACTGAACAGCAAGGCTGGAAAGGAACTGTTTCCAGTAGCTTAATTGTATCCCAGAACAAAGATCAAGAATATTTTGAGGAAATACAAAAGGATACAGCATGCCACAAGGTAAAATTCACAAGGTCTGGCATCAGTTGAAACTTACCAGGCATGCAAAGAAGCCAAAAACTACCACCCATAATGAAGAGAAAAATCAATCAATAGAAACAGGACCGGGGGCTTCCCTGGTGGCGCAGTGGTTAAGAATCCGCCTGCCAATGCAGGGGGCACGGGTTCAAGCCCTGGTCCAGGAATCCCACATGCAGCGGAGCAACTAGGCCCGTGAGTCACAACAACTGAAGCCCGCATGCCACAACTACTAAAGCCCGAGCACCTAGAGCCCAAGCTCCGCAACAAGAGAAGCCACTGCAATGAGAAGCTCGCGCACCGCAACAAAGAGTAGTCCCCGCTCGCCACAACTAAAGAAAGACCGCACGCAGCAACGAAGACCCAATGCAGCCAAAAATAAAATAAATAAATATTTTTTAAAAAGAAAGGAAAAAAAAAGAAAAGAAAAGAAACAGGACAAGGGAATTCCCTGGTGGTCGAGTGATTAGGATTTCAGTGATTAGGATTTCATGCTTTCACTGCCGATGGCCCGGGTTCAATCCCTGGTCAGGAAACTAAGATCCCTCAAGCCACGTGGCATGGCCAAAAAAAAAAAAAAAAAAAAAAAAAAAAAAAGAAATGAAATGAAGTGAAACAAAATAAAATCTACAGAGTAAATATCCACTTCCAAGCCCTCCACACACACATAATTTGCAGGAATTTCAAATTCCCAACTGCCTGGGCAGGAGGAAGGACCCAGATATGTGAAGGCACCCAATCTGGGGTCCTCCTCTTTTCCTTTAAATGATGAACTGTGTCCCTTTATCAGGATCTTGAACATGTAGGGGAAATGGGGATACACAAACTTTTCATTTTTAAGGAAAGTGGGGACTTCCCTGATGGCACAGTGGTTAAGAATCCGCCTGCCAATGCAGGGGACACGGGTTCGAGCCCTGGTCTGGGAAGATCCCACATGCCGCCGAGCAACTAAGCCTGTGCACCACAACTACTGAGCCTGCGCTCTAGAGCCTGCGAGCCACAACTACTGAGCCCACGAGCCACAACTACTGAGCCCACATGCAACAACTACTGAAGCCCACGTGCCTATAGCCTGTGCTCCGCAACAAGAGAAGACACTGCAGTGAGAAGCCCGCACACTGCAACGAAGAGTAGCCCCCGCTTGCTGCAACTAGAGAAAGCCTGCACGCAGCAACAAAGACCCAACACAGCCATGGAAAGCAGTGAAGCATTGATTCATGCTACAGCAGGGACGGACCTTGAAAATGTTATGCTGAGTGAAAGGAGACATAAAAGGCCACATTCAATTATGTTTTCAAAAGTGAAAAAGAAAAAGTGAGCACTTGGCCCAAAGAGGCTAAAGTCAAACACACTTGGCTTGGGCTTCCCTGGTGGTGCAGTGGTTGGGGGTCCGCCTGCCGATGCAGGGGACGCGGGTTCGTGCCCCGGTCCGAGAGGATCCCACGTGCCGCGGAGCGGCTGCACCCGTGAGCCATGGCCGCTGAGCCTGCGCGTCCGGAGCCTGTGCTCCGCCAACGGGAGAGGCCACAGCGGTGAGAGGCCCGCGTGCCGCAAAAAAAAAAAAAAAAAAAAAAGTTCCTATAAAAGGGTTTCATCTTCAAAGAATTCATGGAAAAGGCTCTGACAAGTACAGGTTTCTGGTAACTGACTATACTGCTGAACTGCATGAATAAGCATTTTCAGAACTCTAATGGAAAAGTGATGAATTCATAAAAGTGCTAACAAAAGACCAAGATGAAAAACAATTAATTACATGGGACTGAGTGAACTGATGAGGATGATTATAATTTGTGTGACTTTCTGTTTGAATAAAAAAAAAAGTTAAAAAAAATGCGTTTCCAAAAAGTGAGCCTGAAACCAAAAAGGGAAGAAGTGCTCAAGAATGATACAGGAGCCAGCCTGAAGGGGCTGCCACGGGCCAAATCCGGGACAATTTGAACATCAAAATTAAGAGAGAAGGATGTAATAACCTATACAGGAAAAGAATCTGAAAAATAATAGATATATGTATATGTATAACTGAATCACTTTGCTGTAGACCTGAAACTAACACAACACTGTAAACCAACTATACTCCAATATAAAATAAAAATTTAAAAAAAATTAAGAGATTATCATCTGTTGAAGACAGTACCCATGAGTCCACGCAGATACAAATAAACTCACAGAAGGTCTTAAAAAGTGTCAAAGGTAAGATGGAACTAGAAAACCATCATTTGGCAAGCATCATACTAAAATAATAACTGATTCAGGTGAGACTCACCAGGGGATGCTAATATGGTCTCAAAGCATCTCTTTACAGGGTCTCAAAGTATCTCTCTATGGATGCTTTCTCATCACAAAGGGCAAGAGAGTAACTTTGCAAAGAAGAAATCCATCAGACCTCACCTTTAGCAAGTGATCAAGGTCAATGATACCAAGAATGAGACGCAGCAATATAACCAGTGCCTCCTGATATGATGCACGGAGAAGGACACAACGTTACTTCTGTGGGATTCCTGCCCCCAATACACACACAGCCTCCATCTAGTCATGAGGAAATGCTGGAGGAGCCACCCTGACGGACACTCTCCGAAGGATTGAGCAGTTCTTGACAAACATGTCATGCCGTGAGACGCAAAGGAAGACTGAGGAATTTTCCAGACCACAGGGGATTAAAGAAATGGGACAACTGAACCCTACATATAATCTGGAACTTTCTTCTGCTGTGAAGGACATTAACAGGGTGGTTGGCAAATCTGAATAAGGTCTGTAGATTATAGAATTGTATCAATGTCCAATAAGCCTGATTTTGATCACTGTGCTGAGGCTGTGTTTTAGGAAACACACGGTGGCTTATTTAGGGATAGAGGAGTATCATGTCTGCAACTGACCCTTAAATGACACAGAGCACGACAGTTCCTCAAAATATTAAACACAGAATTACCATAGGATGCAGTCATTCCACTTCAGGGTCTATACCCACAAGGACTGAAAGCAGGACCTTGAAGAGATATTTGTAGGCCCATGTTCACGGCCGCATTATTCGTAAGAGCTAAGATGTAGACGCAACCCGAGTGTCTACTGACCTATTAATGGATAAGCAAAATGTGGTATATACAGCTTGCGACAGGCAATGGGATATATATCAACCTTCAAGAGGAAGGAAATTCTGACACATGCTACAACACGAATGAACCTTGAAAACATTATGCCAAATGAAATAAGCCAGGCGCAGAAGCACAAAACTGTATGCTTGCATTTATATGAGGTCCCTAGCGTAGTCAGATCCATAGAGACAGAAAGGAGAATGTGGTAGCTGCCAGGAGCCGGGAGAGTGAGGAATGAGCAGTTAGTGTTTAATGGGGACAGGGTTTCAGTTTAGGAAGATGAAAAAGTTCTGGAAACCAATGATGGTGATGGCTGCACAACAATGTGAAGGTGCTCAATGCCGCTCAACTGTACACTTTATAATAATGGTTAAGGTGGTAAAGCTTATGTTATATATATTTTACCATAGTTTAAAAAATGACTTGGAAGTCAAAAAATGTTTAAACTATATTTATCTACCTACCTATTTATCTATAGAGAAAGAGCAAATGTAATATAATGTTAACACTTGGGGAACCTGGGTGTGAAAGGACTTCTTTGTCTTCCTCTCCTGCCGTGGCTGGGAGGAGAGATCTCCAGCAAAGACATCTCAGCATAAGGTAAATAATCTCATCTATCTTTACATCCTGTCAACCACGACCCAACTTTTTCTTACCCTCCTGTCCCCCACAGCTTGAAAGTTCCCTGCCCCCTCCCGTTTCTTTTCCGCATGGCCCTGGCAGTGCTTTCTGGCAACATGTTGAAAGTCCAGTAGTGAAAAGAATCCATCCCCCAGGTTAAGTGAGGACTTAAAAGGATCATCTTTATTTGTTCAGAGTTTCACTCAGGGAGTTATCGCCAAAGCTGTCCACGGGACAGGCCACCCATATGCCCAGGCAAGTCAATTTGGTGGAAGAATCTCTATGGGCAGGGGGGGTGGGGTACTGAGGATGCTACTAACTCGGTTAGTGACCAAGCCAAGGAACCCTCTATACGGCGCAGTAACCCTCCCGGTGGCCACCATGACATCTGATACGCCAAGGTCGGACCCCCAGCTCAGGGCAGCAGCCCCGCCTTATGGATCCTGTCTCTCTGCCCCTCTCCCTTCACCCAGCAGAACAGGCGCTACATGCTGAGCACCACTGCCCGCCCAGAGTAACTCAAGGGTCTCTCCCACTGGGTGATGTTTACCAAGCATTAGTGGGAAGAATCGCCCACATCGACTTTTGACGGTAGGAAATGACCTGGTGCCACCAGGGAGCCATGGAGTGAGTCACCTTCTTGTCCTAACCTTTCCTCCTCATGTCCTCTGGGTCCCCACCTACCCCCTCCCCATCTAGGGGAAAAAATAAACTAAGAAACCCACCATCAAAGAAATACACACACACCATGGCCAGCATCCCCACAGAGAGGCGTCCGCATGCTCGCTAGAGACCCTGAGAGGGGCATCCTTGTTGCTTTACTCTTGGGGAGCAAACCCTGAAGCCCCCGGTGTCAGTGCCAATGGGAGGAGGGGTGGGTCGGGAAAGGAGACAGTTGTCCCCCCGCCACACACACACATACACACACACACACACACACACACACACCAATACAGGGTGAGGAAAAGCAGCCGGTGCCAGAGGAACACACCATCCCATTCATTTCTTTGCAGCTTGAGACCAGGCAAAACTCATCTGCGGTGACGGAGCTCAGGAAGCAGCTGAGGAGCGATGGGGGGCGGGGGGTGGGGTAGCAGGAAAGAATGTTCTGGGTTGATGGGAATCAACCACCTTGATCGAAGTATTGGTGACATGGGCATAAACACTTTTCACCAAAGTGATGGGGGCACTGAAGATCTGTACATGTTTTTATACAAATGATTCCCCAATTTTAATAAGGGCAATGGTGGGGGAGGAGCAGCTGTACCATTCATCTGAAGTTAAGAGAAGCAGGTGGCCCGTAATCAAGCGAAATTCTTGGCCTCTGACCACTTTCTGCTCCAAAAGGACTGGACAGTCCTCCTGGGGGGAGGGTAGCGGCGCACCCCAAGTCCCACAACAATCTGCAGCCAGCACAGCCACCAAGCACAGACTGTGAAAGTAACGGGGCTTGTGCGCCCCAGACAACACATTGTCTACACCCCACCTACCTGACAAGACCCTGCCGCGCGGCTGCGTCTGACCGATTCCCTTGACCCCATAACAAAGACCCGCTTTGTTCCCTGGTTAATATCCTTAGCAGGTCTGTCTAGACTCACTGTGGCAGTAATTGTCCTGTGACCCGACTCCTCCTTGCCCCACTTGGGCAGAGAAGGCTACAGTTGGCCCCAAGCCAACAGAGTCCAAGCCCTCAACACCCACCTGAGCCTCCTAGGGCGAGAAAGACCCGCAGCCAGCATCCCACTCCCGCCACCCAAGACCTGCGGGGAGACGGGACACTTGAAAAATGCAGTCCCTCCTGTGTGGGGTGCCAGGGGCAGCGGCATTTTTTCCTGGGAAAGAGGAAAGGAGGGGTGCCCCTCTGTCCCCAGAACTCCCACCTCCAGAATGTGGCTGGTGGGAAACAGTTCACTCTCTGCTGGGGCGCCAGTTCACCCAGGGCATGAAGAAGGAAGGTCAGATAAGAGAGAGAGGAGAGAGACAGAAAGAGAAAGAGAGAGAGAGAGAGAGAGAGAGAGAGAGAGAAGGAGGTGGGGGAGGGAGAGAGTCAGGAAGAGACAGAGACCCAGAGAGAGATAGAGGCACCCAGAGAGAGACTGAGAGTGACAGAGAAACAGAGAGAAGGGGAGAGACAGACAGAGAGAAGTGAGTTGGTCCCTGGCAGAGGAGAAGGAGTTCCTTCCACAGGTGGCAACTCGAGCTTCAGAAAAATCAGTTGGGACAGGAAGTAACGGCTGCTCACTCCGCCTCACCAAACACCCATCTTCAGCTTGAGGTGACAGACATCAATGGTTGCCCACAACTCATGTCTGGATCACACCAAGAACACTCTGAGGCATATTTTCTTGAGGGACGGATTTGACCCATCCAATGACTACACCCTTTCCATGGGCAAATCTGTTTTATCCAGAGTAACTGAAAAGCACCACCAGCAGCTCCTAGCCACCCCATGGGTGGATCCGGCAGATGCTCTGCTGTGCAGAAGGCATAGGACCCAAGTGCAATTCCAATGACACCAAGTTCTAGAACAGGTAAAACGCACCTATGGAGGCCATAAAGTCAGCAGAGAGGTTTACACCTGGGAGTGGGGTTGGCGGGCGGAGTGGGAGTAGCTGGGAAAGGACACAAGGGGCTTCTGCAATGGGGACGAACAGAGAAGGGGCTGAGAATGTTCTAGGTCTTGATCTGAACTCAGGTGCTGCGGAGGTACACGTGTCAAATTTCATGGGCTAACACTGCTGTGCGCACTCAGGGTATGTACGGGCAACTCCAGTTTTTGCTGTTGTTGCTTTTTTAAGGGAAACAATTGGATCTGGGAAGGTTGGCATTTTTTAGCTGGGGAATGGTGGAGAATTCTCTCTTCTTGTCTCATAAAGTTGAGGAGGAAAACTGAAAGTCTTCTAGAGGTGAGGTCTGGAGAGATGGGTGACTGAAATATAAGGGGTATGTCCCCACCGGCAGCAGGATGAAAAGCTGCCATCCTCCACCATCCGAGTCCCAAAGCTCGGAGGGATTTCCAAAGATTGTTTAATTGATTTTTCTCCTATTTAGATGCAGATCATAGTGTCTGGGGCCCAGGAATTCAGACACACGGCTTTGTGTCCACTCAGCCCCGTGAAGACTCCTGTCTGAAACTCGCACAAAGCCAGACACACACGTCTTCAGAAACACGCTGTTTCCTTTTTGTCTGGGGCTCCAGGGAGCGGGTGCGACGAGCAGGGCCTCAGACATGCTCCCATCTGCGGAATCCCGGGGATCCTGTCCCTCTGTTCCGCTAGCAAAGTGGGGTGAAAATTTTTAAAAAGGGAGAGGAATGTGGCCAAGATTTTGAGGTCTGGAAGAAGGGTAACAAAAAAGGTGGGGCACCCCAACTGGGAATAGACACACTGAGGTTTCAGCTTGGATTTTTCTCCGAATTCAGGGCTCTGGAGTGGAAAGCAGGGGATGCTTTAAATCAAGAAGCTAATGGGCTAGGATTAACAAGAGCTTGGCTCTGGTCCGTGCAGATCTGATTTATATAAGGAGGAAACTTTTCTCTCTTTCTCTCTGCCCATTGTTCCCCAGTCTGTCCCTCCAAATGCCCCAGCTGACAAAGAAACTGGAAGGCTCAGGACAGCGGGAGAGACCTCCTCCCCCGCAATATGCAGCCTTTGCTTCCTCCAGCTGCCAGGAAGCAACACTGAGGGTCACTGCACCCCCTCTACAAGGTTAATACATCCCCCAATATCCCTGCCTGGTCCCCCAAAACCTGGCTGTGGCATGGGATACTTCCGAAGAAATGCCACTCTGGTTTCTGAGCTGGATGACCTCAGATAACTCTCTCTGTGCCTCAGTTTCCTCATCCATAAAGTGGGCACAAGAATAACTGCACCTAAGGGTTGCTGGGAGAATTCAGCATGCTGGGCAGCAAAAAACACTTGGCGCAGAGCAAGCACTCAACAAACGCAAGCTACAGTGGTAACTATCTGAGAGGAAGTGTATATCAGACTTAAATATCTCTCAGGAAGCTTCACAGGAGACATTCTCTTCGTAGGTTACTTCCTTTCTTTGGTGTCAAGTATTTCCAGGGGAAGCCCAGCCCCAAGCCTGATTCCTCCCCTCTGGATCCAGTTACCTGGACTGCAATCCAGCTGGCATTCACAGTGTGTTCCCCAAAAGGGCCGAACCCTGAAAAAAATAAGAAAAGCAGCATGTCACCACCCAGCGGCCCCTCCTGGCCTGCCCAGGGCCAGGCTGCTGCTTTCATCCAGGAGAATGGAACAGGGAGCTTCGGGAGCAGCTGCCACCTGGGACAATGTCGGGGGCCTGGTCCCAAGTTTGGGGTGCACCCAGTGGCCCTTCAGAGCCCTCCATCACACAAACTTGTCTGCTCTTAACAGAAGCTGTGAGTCCTTTCTCGTCCTCACTTTCACCTGACCTTCATGCCCAGCAAGAGGCCAGTGCCCTCCTTTTGCCCCAGAAAAGGCTGGCCTTGCTCCCTTCCCGATTTCTTCCCCTATCCTTGACCCCTAAATATAATATAATTTTATCACTGTCTTTGTGCCTCCTCCCTGGACTCTGGAACTGCAGGGCCATAGGCGGTCTGTGAATCATCACCTGATAAGGAACGGCCCTTAAGGGATGCATGTGTATATCTCCCAGGTCAGGCTGTCCAGACATCATCCCACCACCCTCCTCCCTACTCACTCAAACTCCAGGCCCCATTTACAAACCAGATTCTCACCTGAGGATGTGCTAAGTGCTCTGCATGCCCTGTGGCATTCAGCCTCCCTGTGCCTCTCTTTCAGGCACAGGTGTTTCCTGGGCCCATTTTAGAGGAGCTGGGACTGAGGCACAGAGAGGTGAAGCCAGCTGCCCAAGGTCTCACAGCAAGAAGACGGAAGAGCACGGATTCAAACACAGACCCAGGAAAGTCTGTGGCCTCCCTCTTCTAATCGCCCCCAACACACCTAAAAAATAAACCTCTCTAAAAAATAAACCTCTCTAAGAAAGGCTGTCATTGAACCATGGGTCACTCCAGTTGGGCCAAGTGTCCCAAGTGGTATCATGGCCCTGGGAGGGATGCTGTTCCCTGGATCAGCAGGGGGCCCCCAAGTAGGGTCAGAACCTCTCCACCCCTTTCCTCCTCCTGCATGGACCAAGTATGAGTCCCAGCTCAGCCACTTACAAACAAGGTGACCTCTGTGAGCCTCAGTTTCCCCCTCTGCAAAATGGAGGCAGTAAAGATTTAACGAGCTCATGCAAGAAAAATGCCCAGTCCCGTGGCTGCCTGCTGAGTCAGGACTAAAGTAATAAATAAGCAGATATAGGAGGGCTGCAGGGGAAAGTGACCCTCTGGCAACTCGACACACCTGTTTGTCAGATAAGTGGCTTCTTCCGTATTCCTGGGAATTCCAGGACCAGCCCAAACCTCCCTGGACCACAATATACCTGTTCGAACCTTAGCTGGATTTCTCACTCTGACCCTCCTGACAGGGTCAAAATACCGCACGCCCCCACGCCGACCAGAGGCCTGGCAGAAACTGACCGCACACGAGGCTCCGAGGTGGAGTCTCCTAGAGGAGAAGCAGTTAGTTTTGGGGAGTCAGTGACAGTGGGGCAGGGGTCCAGACTCACCCACAAACAGCCCGGGAAGGAAAGATTTTGACCAAGACAGTCCTTGGGACAAGCGGAAGAACGGCCGGGCACCCGAGGTTCCCCAAACTTCACCTGCCCCTGCCTGGGGGGAGCAACCCCCCATTAGCGCAGGGCTCGGGGAGCAGTGGTTGGCAAGAGATTAACTTATCACGCGGCACTTCCTGCCCGCAAATCGACCTTTGTCCCCTGGGACCGGGGGTGGTGACAAACCCGACCTCGGGAGGGGCAGGGAGGAGTCCAGTCCAGCCTGCCGGCCGGGCAGACACAAGAAACAAGCGCCCGGAGGGTCCCTGTCCCCAACCGGGGAAGGAAGGAGGCCAGAGGGGCCTGCTCCGTGTGGGGCACTTGGCAGGACACCCACGTCCTTGCCTGCCCCGACTCCTGACAGTGGGACCACAGGGGCGCCCCCTTCTCCACTTTCTCTGTCGCGCGGACTGAGCTGGGCTCCCGCGGGCGATGACATCTGCCAAACCTGGGACGACTTCTAGCACCTGCCCCACCCGGGCCACCGCGCTTCTTCCGGCCCCGCTGCCTCCGGAGCCGCCCGACCCGCCCCCGCCACGGGCCGCGGCTGCCGCGGCCGCCATCAGAGCACTACTCGCGTACCCGTCACCACCACCGCCTTCCTGGGCTGTTCCATGGCGGGCTCAGGCTGCGCCTTTGACCCACTCCTGTCCGGCCCGGCGAGCCCGTTGCTGCCGCTGCCGCCGCTCGGCCACCGCGCCGCCCCGCCCCCAAGCCCGGCCCCGCCCCGCCCTGGCCCCGCCCCCGGCCGGGCTGCTGGGCGTGCGCGTCCCCGCGACCAAGACGCAGAGTGCACGCCCCATCCCTAACTCTCCCCACAGTAGTGCGTGGTTGCCCCCACTCCCCAACCTCAGTTTACCCACCCGTACGATGGGGACAGTTCGTCCTGCAGGCTGTGGCCGCTTGAACTCGAGTCACACGCTGGGGACGAGGCTGTTATGCATTCCACAATGTTCACCGATCGCTTGCTGTGAGTTATATCGGTGCCCCCCACCTCCCTGTGAGCAAGGCTCCATTATTCGGCCCCTTTTACAGATGAGGAAACTGAGGCATGGTTCGGAAGGCCATTCACCTAAATCCTCCTGGGGTCACAGATGCGGCATTCAAGCCAGGAGTTTGAGGGAGGGATGAAATAAGGTGAAAACCGGGCACCCACAGCTGGGTGGTGCCCAAAGCAGGCTCCTGTATTGCTAAGGAGGCTGACGTGGCCCCAGATACCTGGGCCTCCCCTCCCTCCTTCTCCCCAAACACAGCTGCTCTAGACCCAGCAGTCCTCCAAGGGCCCACCCAACACAGTCCCACCTTAGGGCCTTTGCACCACTTGCTGTTTCTTCTGCCTGGAACATACCCTACAGGTTCCTGCAAAACTAGTTGCTTCTTCAGGGCTTAGCTGGAACATCACCTCCTCCTAGGGGTCCTCCTCACCCTGGCTGAAATCCCCCACCCCAACTCACCACCACCCCAGTAGGTCCGTCTCATTTCCTTGTTTCATCCTCTTCAGAGCATTAATCACATTCAGAAATCATTCCTTTATAGGCACTGCTTTTCTTTTCTTTTTTTTAATTTTATTTATTTATTTATTTTTGGCTGCGCGTCGTGGGCTTTTCTCTAGTTGCGGTGAGTGGGGGCTACTCTTCATTGTGGTGCGCGGGCTTCTCATTGCAGGGGCTTCTCTTGTTGCGGAGCACAGGCTCTAGGCATGCGGGCTCAGTAGTTGTGGCTCGCGGGCTTAGTTGCTCCCCGGCATGTGGGATCTTCCTGGACCAGGGCTCGAACCCGTGTCCCCTGCATTGGCAGGCAGATTCTTAACCACTGGGCCACCAGGGAAGCCCGACACTGCTTTTCTGGTTTATTTCCCTTTTCCTGCCCTGACTTCCAGAAAAGGGTTATGTCTCCATTAGAGCCTTGTGCCTGGCACACAGTAGGTCCCCAACCCACATTCAGCAGAGGCCAGCATTCTTCCAAATATAGCCAAAAAATACGGCTGAGTTTCTGGCCACATCCTTAGAAACAGGACTGGACCTTGGACATGGGTCACTGACATCTCATTCCAAGCAGCCTTGGCCCAGATTAGTTAGGGTGCTGACCAAGGACCGTCTGCCTCTGGCCCAGGCCTCAGAATATCCAAAGCAATGTTCTCTGAACTGCCCGGCAGCCTTGTTTGCAAGCTCAGACCAGAGGTCACACACTCAGTGGCTATTTTGGTCTCTGGCAGTTTCAGGTAGAATTCAGAAAATCTGAAATCCAGCCTGGGCCAGCTGTGGGAGCGAGACCTCAGCCAAGTAGAAGAAAAGAACAGAAGAAAAATCTCACCAAGAATCTGGTTTTATAACTCAAACATGTAATAAGTGTCTGGTACAAAGTGCATGTATTGCTGGAAGCTGGGGATGTGAAGAGAGGGAAACCACAGAGGGTTTCATTTTCCCCCCCATCGCAATGGGAAAAAAAAAAAAAGGAAATTGATGACACTGAGTTAGCCGTGATCAGAAAAACGGAGTCACATGCTACTGCCGAGAGTGACGGGGGTAAAAGTTAGTATTCACTGGATGCAGGCCCTGTTTAAGCACATCACTGATGTTCTCTTTTTTAATATCACAAATTTTCGGAGAGAGGAACTATTCTTCTCCCATTTTGCAAGTAAGGAAAAGGGACCCAGAGCAGCTAAGCCGCTCGTCCCAAGTCACACATGGAAGGGGCTGGGATTTGGATCAGAAATAAGTGGGTGAGTCCTTAGGGAAGGAAAAGCAGGACCAAAGTCCTTAAGGAAGCACAAGAAGGGCCAAAGAAAGCTGGCTAGATGGGGCTAAGTTATGTGTTCACAGAGAGAGACACAGTCTGGCTTTGCAACAGTGTAACAAGCAGCTCAGTGCCTGTGAGGGGTGAGGTGAAGGGAGGGTGAGGGATGGAGAGCTCTTTATTTAAAAAACCAAGATGGTTACATTGGAAAGCCAAGTGCAGTAAAGTGGTGCAGCTACTGTGGAAAAGTTTGGCAGTTCCTCAAGAAGTTAAACATGGTTACCATAGGCCCCAGCAATTCCACTCCTAGGGATAACGCCAAAATAATTAAATAGGTGTCCAAATATTATAGGTGAAAGTTCATGACAGCACTATTCACAATCGCCAGAAGAAAAGAAAACAAATGTTCATCAACAGTTAAAGAAATAAACCGTGGTCCATTCATACAATGGAATATTACTCAACAGTGAAGAGGAATGAAGCACTGACACATGCTACTGCGTGGATGAACCTTAAAACACCAGGCTGAGTGAAAGAAGCCAGACTCATAAGGCCACATACTGTATGATTCCATTGATATGAAATGTCCAGAACAGGAAAATTCAGAGACAGAAAGCAGACTAGTGGTTGCCAGGGGCTGCAGGAGGGGAGATGGGAAGTGACTGCTAATGGGGACAGGGTTTCTTTTGGGGGTGATGGAAGTGTTCTGAAACTAGATAAGAGGCAATGGTTGCACAGCATGGTGAATGTATTTAATGCCACTGGATCATATACTTTATTTTTTTAATTGTATTTTTATTAATTTATTGGCTGTGTTGGGTCTTCATTGCTGCATGTGGACTTTCTCTAGTTGTGGCGAACGGGGGGCTACTCTTCATTGCGGTGCGCAGGCTTCTCATTGTGATGGCTTCTCTTGTTGTGGAGCACAGGCTCTAGGAGTACGGGCTTCAGAAGTTGTGGCTTGCGGGCTGTAAAGCGCAGGCTCAGTAGTTGTGGCGCACAGGCTTAGTTGCTCCACAGCATGTGGGATCTTCCCAGACTAGGGCTCGAACCCGTGTCCCCTGCATTGGCAGGCAGACTCTTAACCACTGCGCCACCGGGAAGTCCCTGGATCATACACTTTAAAATGGTTGAAGTGGTAAGTGTTATGTGTATTTTATCATAATGATTAAAAAAAAAAACAGCGTGGAAGCACTGATGGAATGAAAAACAAATGTCAGAGTAAGAAAAATGTGTTTGCAAATGCAGAAAATATCTGAGGAAGGAAGAGTAAGAAATTGATAACATGATAACAGTGGGGGCTTTGGGGAGGGAACCAGAATATGGGGGAGGTGAAAGTGGGGGTGGAGGGGAGACACCCTCAGCATTTCTTCCACTGTGTACATACATGGACTACTCAGAAATAAAAGATGAGGGCTTCCCTGGTGGTGCGGTGGTTAAGAATCCACCTGCCGAGGCAGAGTCCACGGGTTCCGGGAAGATCCCACATGCCGCGGAGCAACTAAGCCCGTGAGCCACAAGTACTGAGCCTGTGCTCTAGAACTCATGAGCCACAACTACTGAAGCCCACATGCCTAGAGCCCATGCTCCGCAACAAGAGAAGCCACCGCAACGAGAAGCCCGCGCAACAAAACAGAGTAGCCCCTGCTCGCCGCAAATAGAGAAAGCCTGCACAAAGCAACGAAGAACCAACACAGCCAAAAATAAATAATAAATAAATTTTTTAAAAAAAGAAATAAAGATGATACACTCTCTTTTTTAAAAAACACCACTCGATTTTTTTAAATTGTGGTAAAACCGTAAAATGGACCATTTTCAAGTGTACAGTTCAGCAATGTTAAAAGTACATTCTTCACATTGTCGTGCAACCAACCTTCAGAACTCTTTTCATCTTGCAAAACTGAAACTGTACCCACGAAACAACTCTCCATTCCCCCCCCACCCCAGCCCCCGGCACCCACCATTCTATTATCTTTCACTGTGAATTTCAATACTTCTAGGGATCTCATATGAGTGGAATCATACAGTATTTGTCCTTTTGTGACTGGCTCGTTTCACTTAGCATAATGTCCTCAGGGTTCATCCATGTAGTAGCATGTGTCAGAATGTCCTTCCTTTTTAAGGCTGAATAATATTCCACTGCATGAATGGGCCACATTTTGTTTATCCATCTAACCATCAGTGGACACTTGGGTTGCTTCCACTTTTTGGCCATCCTGAGTAATGCTGCTGTGAACATGGATACACAAGTATCTTTTTGAGATCCTGCTTTCAATTCTTTAGACCATTCAACTTTTCTAACTTCCTATTTGGAAATATTTTAAGACTGAAAAAGTTGCAAAAATAGTTCCCTCTCCATGGACACTTAACTAAACCATTGTCAAAACCAGGATATTGGGGCTTCCCTGGTGGCACAGTGGTTAAGAATCTTCCTGCCAATGCAGGCGACACAGGTTCAAGCCCTGGTCCAGGAAGATCCCACACACGGCAGAGCAACTAAGCCCGTGCGCTGCAACTACTGAGTCTGCACTCTAGAGCCCGCGAGCCACAACTACTGAGCCCGCGTGCCACAACTACTGAAGCCCACACGCCTAGAGTCCATGCTCCGCAACAAGAGAAGCCAACGCAGCGAGAAGCCAGTGCACTGCAACGAAGAGTAGCCCCTGCTCGCCACAACTAGAGAAAGCCCGGGTGCAGCAACGAAGACCCCACGCAGCCAATAAATAAATAAATAAATTTTTTTCAAAAAACAGGAAATTGACGGTACGATGCAATGGACTCAGGTACCACACCTTATTTCCTGGAGTTGTAAAAACAAACAAAGAAACAAAACAAACAAATAAAAACATTTCATTTGTGAAGAATTTTTCCTTTTAGAATTTCTATGCAATATTCTTAGGGAGAGAATGGAGGGCAGCAAGTGTGGTGGTTAGAGCCAGATCGCCTGGGTTCAAATTCTGCCTGGCTCCTCACGTGGTGCCTGCTCTCAGATGAGTTATTTTCCCATTCCAAACCTCAGTTTCCTCATCTGTAAAATGGGGATCAAAGAGTACTGGGGCCCCAGTGAGTCCTGGGAAGGAAGGTAAAGTATATAATAGGAGTATTAACATAGATAACAATGTGGTCACACAGAATGTCTTCATGGAGCATCTTTTTTTTTATTGATGTATAGTTGATTGACAATGTGTCAATTTCTACTGTACAGCAAAGTGATTCAGTTATACATATATATACATTCTTTTTCATATTCTTTTCCGTTATGGTTTATCACAGGATATTGAATTTATTACCTGCACTATACAGTATTTTTTAAATAGAATGCGCTGTTTGCATATGGAAAGATGAGTGTGATGTATTGCTTAGTCAATCAACAAACCCACAGTTTATCCAGTTTCTTCCACATGCTCTCTCTCCATGCCAACTCCAATCTCTCCTAACACGTGTCACTGCTGTAATTTCACTTTTATTCATACAGTTGTGCAGCTGCCGACTGTCTCCCTCTGGACTGTGAGCATGGGAGGGCAAGGACCTGATCTGACTTGGTCACTGCTGTGCACAGGGCCCAGCACGAATCGGTGCTCAATAAATATGCTAAGTAGAGCAGAACCCACCATGCTGGAGGTTGACTTGGGAAAGAAGCTGCATTTCTCTGTGGACCCTGACAGCCCTGGGAGATTAGGGGCTCACAGCCACAGAGAGCCAGGTGGGGGAGGCTAGGACTGGAGCTGGATTCAGATCCCACCCCTAGGATCTCCAAGACTCTTCACATTGCCAGCTCCTGCTGGGTGTGGCCTTGGGGGAGGTGGGAGAGAGTGGAAGCCCACGGGACCCCATGGCGCCTTCTTGGGGCTCCTTCCTTTTGGCTCTGCCAGTTCAGGGACTGGATGGGCCTTTTGGCCGAGTTAGGCAGAGTGACATCTGGGTAGACATGCGCGTTTCAAAGGGTGAATGCCCCTTTTTCTCCAGGTGGTCTTGAGATGTGTGAGTCCTTTCGGGGGCTCAGACTAGAGGATGGAGAGGGTGCTTTTGTTACTGAACCAAACTTGGGTTTGCTCACCCACGTGCAGTAAAGCCAATCTACTGACACCAGGTTGTGGTGAAGGAAAGTGCAGGGTTTATTGTAAGGTGCCATCCAAGGAGAAGGGTGGCTCCGGTGGCTTGTGCTCAAAAACCCCAAACACCCAGAAAGGTTTCAGCAAAGCATTTTTCAAGGCCAAGTGAGGGAGGTGGGTCGCAGGGTATGTGATCAGCTTGTGCTGATCCCTGACGGTCCAGTAGTTAGGATTCCGTGCTTTCACTGCTGAGGGCGCAGGTCTGATCAGGGAACTAAGATCCTTCAAGCCACGTGGCCAAAATTTAAAAAAGAAAGAAACAGAGAAACAGAGAATAAGAAAAAAAAAAGATGCATATAGTTTTCTAGCAATTTTCCTTTTTTCCTGTACTCCTTTTGCGAAGTGGGTTCTGGTAATCCTCAGAAGCTATGACTGTAGTGGCAGGAGGGGGAGATGGGGGAAGCAGTTTCCACCTGCAACTTAAAACAGAAGAAAACAAAATTAAGGAAGATAAATCTTTTTTTTTTAAGAACTTACATTTTAAAAAAATTATTTGTTTATTTATTTGGCTGCATTGGATCTTCGTTGCGGCACACGGGCTCTCTCTAGTTGTGGTGAGTGCGGGCTTAGTTGCCCCGAAGCATGTGGGATCTTAGTTCTCTAACCAAGGATGGAACCTGAGTCCCCTGCATTGGAAGGCAGATTCTTTTTTTTTTTTTTTTTTTTGGCGGTACGCGGGCCTCTCACTGTTATGGCCTCTCGCGTTGTGGAGCGCAGGCTCCGGACGCGCAGTCTCAGCGGCCATGGCTCATGGACCCAGCGGCTTGGCGGCATGTGGGATTCTCCTGGACCGGGCCACGAACCCGTGTCCCTTGCATCAGCAGGCGGACTCTCAACCACTGCGCCACCAGGGAAGCCCCCCCCTTTTCTCTCTTTTTAAGAATCTAACCACTAAGCTCAGCCCACTGCCTGCTCCCGGGGGGGTGGGGGTGGGGGAGGATTTACATATAATTTTTTAACGAATGGAAAATATTCTGTCTAGTGGAGGAAACATAGCTTACTCAACCAGTCCACTGCTGTTAGACATTTATATTCTTTCTGCTGTTTTAGAATTGGCAACATTGTTGCAAGGTCTTGGTGTGGAGCAGTTCCCTTCATTTGCAAGACCGCCTTAGTATAAAATTTCAGAAGTGAATTACTGAGTTGCAGGGTGTGACACTTTTATGGATTTTGAAACATAATGCCATTTCTCCCCCACTTAAAAGAAAATATATGTCTACCAGTTTCACGACAACCTTGCCAGCACTGAGTTTTATGATCCCCCTCCCCTTTTTTTTTAAGTGGAGGATAGTGTATCTTTTTAAATTTGATAGGTACCTTGGTTCACACTCTTCCGGTTTCCGCTGTCAGAAATACAATTTAAACTGGACTGGAAGAAAATAGAGGAGTATTTTCAAGGGATAGGAAAGGATGACGATTTTCTGAAGCATCAGGTACAGCTGGATCCAGGATTAAACACGGCCAAGACTCTAAAATGAAAAGATGGCCATGTCTGTACCGGACTCACATTACTCCAGCTCTGCAATTCCAGGAGACTTCCAGGGAAGACCTCTGATTGGTTAAGCCCGGGTCATGTGTCCATGATGGGGGGAAGGAAAAACTGTGCTGACAGCCTAAAATAGCGGCCCATGCAAACTCTCACGTTGCTCCTACAAGTCAGGGTCAAGAAGGCTTAAGTGTGCAAATGAGCAATTACAGCGTGGTACAATTACAAACCAGGTAATGATGAAAATCAATGCAAGGTACTGAAGTTCAAAGTATAAGAGAAGGAATGATTAGATTTGGGGGGGGGCAGTCATTGAAGAATTCACAGAGCAGCCATGCATTAGTGAAGGGCCTGCCAACTGCTAGGGACAGAGTCCACACTCCAAGTGAATTAAGCAATAAAAGACAACTTGTTGGGGATTCCCTGGTGGCGCAGTGGTTGAGAGTACGCCTGCCGATGCAGGAGACGCGGGTTCGTGCCCCGGTCCGGGAAGATCCCACATGCCGCGGAGCGGCTGGGCCCGTGAGCCATGGCCGCTGAGCCTGCGCGTCTGGAGCCTGTGCTCCGCAACGGGAGAGGCCACAACAGTGAGAAGCCCGCGTACAGCAAAAAAAAAAAAAAAAAAAAAAAAAAAAAAAGACAACTTGTTGGGCTTATATAAGTGGAAAGTCGCACCTTATGACTTCAGATATAGCTAGATCCAGGGGCTCAAACTGTGCCTCTTTTCCACAGAGGAATTCTATGTTAGATTCAACCTGCAGAGAGCTTCTTCCAGAAGATCAATCGGGATGGCACTGGGCTTTCACTATTGCACTTTAAAAAACCTCTATGAAAAGCACTTTTCTCCCTTCTGGCCCTCAGTAGCCGTCCCAAGGGTGAGTCTAATTGGCTTTGGTTGGTCACTTGCTCCTCTTTGGCCAACGACTATGCCCAGGTGGACGGAGAACTCCGATTGGCCACCCCTGTGTTGAAAGAGCTGACCAAATCTGCAGTAACCATAGTCCGCCACACGGGGTCACCCAAGCAGAATTTTCAAGGATGAACAGGAGTTTGTCAGTTATGCAAAAGGAGAACGACTGAACATAGAAAAGTCTAGAATAAAGTCAGAACGAGGTGAACCAGCATGCAATTTTCTTCCTACTTCCACCACCATGTTGACGCTGGAGCACTTCATGTAGCCCAGTTTATGTTGTTTACATCAAAGCGGCCTTTACCCTTGGCAAATAAGTCTCGGCTGGTCACACTGATTCCTCTAGCCCAATCGGCATATCACTGTTGGCCACTTACTAGCATCCTGCACACTTCCCTGACCTCACCAGCAACACTGGGAGCATCCCCAAGACAATGATAGAGGGGAAAATAAACTCTGCCCTGACCCTGGGTAGGACCACTTTGAGACACAAGCTCTTATGCTGTCTCCCTAAGGTCCACAGCTGGACTAACCCTCAGGTGCCCACTTTGTCACCTGTTCATTGGCATCCACTGCAGGGATCCTTCCCTCCCTGTCTCAGGTCTCCATCCCCAGTGGGGACTTCCTGGGGTCACCCCCTGAATACTCCATGTGTCCTTGAGTCCTCATCTCAGGGTCAGCTTCTGGGGGAGGGCAGACCCCAAACTAAGACATGAAGGACAACTGTGGGTCCAAGGCTACCAGGTGCTTGGCACTCTATATGGGTTTCACATGTGATCACTCCACACAGTAACCCTGATTTGCAGAGATGATCACAGACTGTCCCCGACTTATGATGGTTTGACTTCAGATTTTTCAACTTCATGATGTGCAAAAGCAATCATTCAGTAGAAACTGAACTTTGAATTTTGATCTTTTCCGGGGCTAGACATACACTCTCGTGATGCTGGGCAGCTGGCAGTGAGCCTCAGCTCCCAGTCAGTCATATGGTTACAATGGTAAACAACTGATACACTTAAAACTATTCTGGTTTTTACTTTCAGTACAGTGTTCAACACATTACGTAAGATATTCAACATTTTATCAAATAGGTTTGTGTTTGATGATTTTGCTCCACTATAGGCTAATGTGAGTGTTCTGAGTACGTTTAAGGTACGATGTTTAGTAGGCTAAATGTATTAAATGTCTTTTCAATTTACAATATTTTCAACGTATGATGGGTTTATTGGGACGTAACCCCATCGTAAGTCCAGGAAGATCTGTATTCCTGTTTTTTTTTTTTTTTTTTTTGCGGTATGTGGGCCTCTCACTGTTGTGGCCTCTCCCGTTGCGGAGCACAGGCTCCGGACGCGCAGGCTCAGCGGCCATGGCTCACGGGCCCAGCCGCTCCGCGGCATGTGGGATCTTCCCGGACCGGGGCACAAACCCATGTCCCCTGCAACAGCAGGCGGACTCTCAACCACTGCGCCACCAGGGAAGCTCCTGTATTCCTGTTTTTAATGAGAAGGGAGAGGGAGAAACATGCCTGAGTCACTCGGTCCCTTCATAGCAAAGCTGGTCCCCAGACCCCTTTCCCCTCACCAGGTCCTGGAGGGTAGATCAGGGTAGACCTGATGCAGGGGAATCTTTTATTGAGAAGCTGAGCATCAGGGGCTCCCTGAGCTGGCTCTGAGAGGAATAGGGACTTTACAGCTGGAAGAGCTTGGCTCTGGGCTTGGTAAGAAAAAGCTCTCGGGAATTCCCTGGCCGTCCAGTGGTTAGGACTTGTCAGTGACACTGCCAGGGCGGGTTCAATCCCTGGTCGTGGAACTAAGATTCCACAAGCCACGTGGTGCAGTCAAAAAATTAAAAAGAAAAGAAAAAGCTCTCGGGCCAGCGCTGACACTAAGGAGGCCTGGAAAAGGGTAGTCACTGGAGGAGAACACCTATGTCTCATTTACAGACCTGAAGGTCAAGACATCTGTGAAAGTCAAGGCAGAGGAAGGAACCCTCGATGGTCATCCAGCTGGACCTTTCCTGGAAATTTAGGCTGCAGATATGCTCATGAGTGTGTGAAAGTACATGCATGGTCACCTAGGAGACATGAACTATTCAAATAAATGTCTATGTTCAAAGGAATCATAGCTAATACTTGATGTAGTGGGTTGAGTATTGTCCCTAAAAAGAAATGTTCTAGCATATCTTGGATAACATAGATAAGTTCTAACCTCCATATCTGTGAATATGACCTTATTTGAAATAAAGTCTTTTTGCAGATATAATTAAGGATCTCAAGATGAAATTTATCCTAGATTTAGGGTGGGTCTAATAAGAGAAAGGAGTGTCCTCATAGAAATGAAGAGGAAGATCTGAGACAGAGAAAAGCCATGTGATGTCAGAGTCAGAGACTGGAGTAATGTGTTTATAAACCAAGCCCTACAGGACTTCCCTGGTGGCACAGTGGTTAAGAATTTGCCTGCCAATGCAGGCGACACGGGTTCGAGCCCTGGTCTGGGAAGATCCCACATGCCGCAGAACAACTAAGCCCGTGTGCCACAACTACTGAGCCTACATGCCTAGAGCCCGTGCTCTGGAACAAGAGAAGCCACCGCAGTGAGAGGCCCACACACCACAGTGAAGAGTGGCTCCTGCTCGCCACAACTAGAGAAAGCCCGCACGCAGCAACGAAGACCCAACACAGCCAAAAATAAATATAAATACATTTATAAAAAGATAAAAAGAAATAAATAAACCAAAGACTACAAGGATTGCTGGGAGAGAGGCATAGGATGAATTGTGCCTCAGATCCTTCAGAAGGAACCAACCCTGCCAACACCTTGATTTCAACTTCTGGGTCAAGTTTTATGGTTTAAAGTCACCCAGTTTGATCCCTCTGTTACGGTAGCCCAAGGAAACTAATACCTTTTCCTAATTATTTTGTTTACCGGCTGTCTCCTCAGTGGGCTCCTAAGCCTCAGGAGGGCCTGGAGTTTTGTCCGGTTTATTCACTTATGTGTTTCTAGGAGCGGGTCCATAGTAGGTGCTCAATGTTGCACACCCGTGTATCAAGTGCTCAGTATGTGCCAGATTCTGTTCTACGTGCTCTTCCGTGGCTTAACTCGTTCTGTCCTCACTGCAACCTTCTAGCGCATACACTATTATTACGGCCATTTCAAAGGGAGGCAAACTGAGGCTCAAAGGGCACAGCCGGGATTCCAACCTACCAAAAGACATGCCTTGGATAATGGTCAACTACAATCATGAGACTCAGGAGAGGAGGGGCCCGAAGGGAGACATAAGCACATCCCAATAACAACCAAACAGCTTCCATTTCTCTCTCTCGAAACTGGAGGTAATAACCGCCTTCGCCCACGACGTGGAGCCGAGATCCGCGAGGGTTTCGCCTGCGCATGCGCTTTTGCCCACAAGGCCTCCTGCGCCTGCGCACATTGCTCCGCCCCCTTTTGCAGCACTCACGGCGGCACTTTACGAGTCTGTCCCTCATTTCTCCTGTGAGAATACGGCCCGCCCCGCCCTCGTGCTTAGTAGGCCTAGCCTTACTCTGCGTGGATTGGTTGCCCTTCCCACGAGCCCCTCTCTGACTGGCTCGCGTCGCTGCCACTCCATTTCAGCCTAGTGGCGCGCAGCGGGGCTGCTACCGGCGGGAACGTGAGCGGCGGCGGCGGTGGCGGAAGTGGCCGGCGAGCCCGGTCCCCGCCGACACCATGGTGAGGGCAAGACGACGGGGGAGCCGGCCGCCAAGGGCCCTCGGGGCGGTGCTGGGGCAGGGGGTGTTGCGGAGCGAGCGTGCCATCCGGGCCTCGAGTCCTCCCACCCCCGGCCCGAGGGGGTGGTAACTGAGACCGGGGACGGCAGGGGCTTCTTTCAGGACACCCAGCATGTCGGTCTCAGGGGAACTTGGGACTGACCGAACGTGTAATCATAGTATAGCGGTGTAGCCGCAGTCTTCCCATTTTTCAGGTGGGGAAACAGGCCGGAGAGGAAAGGGACCCACCGAAGGGCCCGGTGAATGCCGCAGAGTGACTTTTCGGGCAGGGAAGTGACTCCGAGTGCATCCGACCCAGTCTAACCTCATAGATTGTAAAGCTAGAGCGCCAAGAAGTAGGGGGCCGGTGTGCGTTCTCAAATTAAACCAATTTAGGGAATTTCAGGGCTTGTAAGGCCCTTAGAATGCTAGCCGCACAACCTCCTGTGCCTCTCTTTTTCAGGCTGACAAACAGACCCAGAGAAGGGTTTGCTTCTTCCTGTGTCACACAGTATGTCGTTCAGAGGGAGAGGGGGTATTTTGAGCTAAGGATGGACTAACTGCACCCTCCCAGTTCACAAAAAGAAAAATTGAGGCCCTGACAGGAAGCCTCCCCAGGGCCATGGCGCTCACAAGTTGTGGAAGTTGTAGATCTAACCCAGAGAGTGTCTGTGCCCCCAGCGTATGACAGGGAAACGGAGGTCCACACAGAGGAATTGAGAGCTGAGAGCTTCTTGGGAGAGTACCTGGCCCATCAGCACCTGAGTTGCTCTGAGACGGTTGCACATTTTTCAGAGCCGACCGTGAGGGCTCGCTAAATTCTCCTGGTCAGTGTAAGGATGGAGAGAAGGAAGCAGGTTCCTCTCTGCTGGAGGGTAGAGTTGGTCTGAGGGACTGGGCGTGGAGACAGGATCTTTGTCTTTTATCTTCATATAGTCCCAGAGCCTAGAACAGTGTCTGTGTGAAGTACAGATTCATTCATTCAGCCTGTTCGCGCCTTCTGAGGAGTGTTCAGGAGTGGACAAGGCATGACACACTGCCTGTTCCCTGTGGTCAGGGCAGGGCAGGGCCGGAAGCAGAGGTGTGGGCGAGGGAGTGGGTGGTCTGCAACCAGCTTCCTGAGTTGGGAGCCTCAGGATACTATTAGGTCTAGTCCTGGATTGGTCCAGGCCTGAGGGTCAGACCCCAGGCGTTCTGAGAAAGGCCAGAAAAAGGAGTTCTCATGCCTAAAGCTCTTTTATGACTTTCCCGACTCCAGATGACCCTGTCTCCCCCTGAACTGGGTGTTTGGCCCTTTCCTGTCTCCCTGGCACCTTCAAGTGTCTTCCATCCCCACACCCCTGCCGCCGCCCCTTCCCCTTGGCTTTTAAGTTCACCGAGGATCCTCCCCTTCCCTTCGGCTCTGTCTCCAGCACAGTTTGGGGACAAGGACGTAGAAGATGGCAAGATGTGACCACTGCTTGGCATTGCTATCCCAGTGCCACCTCTCCTTTGAGCCTCTCCTTTGAGCAAGAATCCCCCCTGCCCCAAGTGCCTCCCTTGGTGGTGTGTGCTGTATTTGTTCAGAAAATATTTACTGAGTCCTTCACGTGTGCCTGGCCCTGGTGTTCAGTGCTGGACAAAGTCCACACCCTCTGAATTTTCCAGTCTAGCAGGAGGCTTGTGGCACTTCCAGTCTAGCCAGGGAGACATAATAAATAAACAAGTTAATTAGAGACTGGCTACGTCCTATAATAGAAACAGCAGAGGGTGGCCCAGGTGGAAACCGTGTTCCCTCCATGGGGTTATAATGAGGGCCTGGCCGAGGGAGCAGCCACCAGCCTGGGGAAGGGCACCCCAGGCAGAGGGAACCGAGGAACAAAGGTTGGCCAGCAGCACCGGGCATGGTGTGTGAGGCGCTGAGTGGGCCAGTTTGCTGGACCGTGTCAGGCCTGGCTCTGGCCCGCCTAGGGGGCGGCTGCGCAGGCGAGGGTTGTGAGCAGGTGCTGGACCCATCTGTGTTGCAGCCGTATTCTGAGGGCACACTGCCAGCAACAGCTAAGGAGGCTGTGGGTCCTTCAGGGCTGTGCTGCCGGTAGCTGGGACAGGGTGGCAACCTGAGAGGGACTGGCATAGAGGCTCTGTATGCCACTGAAGGACGTCTGTGGGTCCCCTGCTGGCAGGCATCAGCCTACTTTCCCCGGCTTTAGCGGGATCTTGCTCCATGTCCCTGGGCAGGTCCCATCTGCTCTACCGCTGGTGCCTCATCTAGAGGGGCCTTGACTGTACTGCTGTGACCCTCCCTCCACCTCTCAGCACTGAGTCCATCTTCATTCTCGCCTTCCAGGGCTAAGCTGGTCCTGTCCCCTCTCTGCTGATCTGGGAGGAGGACCTAGGTGTGTCATCGCCCTGGTCCAGATTCCCATTGTGGGCACAGAGAACAGGCTTGCCCAGCAAAGCGTGAGGCTTCTCCGTTGTAAAATACCCCCTGGGTGTGTGGCTCGCGCACGCGCGGCTGAGCCTCCAGCTCTCCGCACCCGGCAGCATCACACAGATGCATTCCGGAGGAGAGGGCAGGAGCTGCAGGTTGGCCACATTGGGACCCCAGCCTGCCTGCCCACCCTCCTCGGAGCAGCCACCTCCTCTCCACGTGGCTCCTTCTTCCTCCTTATCGTGCCCTTCCAGGAAGCCAGTGCAGGAAGTGGGCTTGGGCCTGGCTTCCTGCCGCCCCTGGATCTTCCCCGGGTGGCTCTTAGGGAAGGCCCGTGGGATGTGAGATATCCCCCCACCAAGCCCTTCCATAGGGAGCCATCCTCTGGGGGTTGAGGGCCCCTTGTGGCCTCCTGAGAGAGGCCACACAGTCCCCACCACCTGGAGAAGCAGCTGCCTCCTATTGGAGGGTGAGGGTGGGCTGGGACTCCCCTGCCAAGAAGTCCTGGGGCTCAGGCCAACTTAGGATTGCAAAGTTGCTCGGGCAAGGTGTGATCCTTGCTGAGGCAGTTTCCCATCTTGTGGGGCCCTTGGTCTAGAACCTTCACCTGACTATACTGGATAGGCTGTCACTGGACCCTGGACCCAAGCACTGCCACCTGAGCCACCGTTCTGGAGACCCAGAGACAGGCCCCAGTGTATGGGTTGTGATTTGTGTACCTAAAATGAAAAGAACTGACTTATTTTCCCCAGTTACACTATATGTTTTTTATAAAAAAGAAATTCAGCAATAATGGGAAAAGAACTATCTTGAAAGTTCACCTTATCAGGGGGCGTTTTTAAATCCCATCCTTTATCTGCTCTCACTTGCAGTGACCACAGGCTTCTTCTGAAATGTTTCTTCCTCTCACCTGGTGAATTCCTCTATGAACACCCAGCTCAGATGTGGCCTCTGATTGGGAGGCCAGTTGCGCCTGGCCAAATCACTCTTGGTTCAATCAGAGCTGCCCCCTGAGCCCCCTGTGGGCTCAGCGTGAGCTGGCTTCTGACAGATGGGGTCAAGTCAAGCTCCGTCTCTCACTAGCTCACTGGTGCCGGGCAAGTTCCTCAGTCTCTAAGCTGCAGTATCTCCGTCCATAAAGTGGGTGTGATGATAACCACCTACCATGCCGACAATGAAAGGCCTAGCTAGAGCTGCATGTATTAGCCTGGATGTATCTCAGAAACATCAGTGGAGCAAAAAATTCAAGCAGCAGCAGAACCTGTGTGCTGTGATGCTGTTGATAAGCATGGAGGGCTACACCTGGTCCTGTCAGGGGTGGGACTATATGCAGCCT
The DNA here is from genome assembly GCF_949987515.2 of Delphinus delphis. Classification (NCBI taxonomy): domain Eukaryota; kingdom Metazoa; phylum Chordata; class Mammalia; order Artiodactyla; family Delphinidae; genus Delphinus; species Delphinus delphis. Next base: position 13,262,622 of record NC_082685.1, read on the forward strand.
GAGCTACAAAGAAATGCCCGGAATGGTCAGCGCCAAGACCAGAGGGCAGATGCCTCTGCAATTGCAGGGGTGGGGGTGTTCCTGAGACTTTTCTGTCCTAAGCTAGGAGGCAGGTATGTGTCCTGGGCTTGGGCAGAGTTCAGAAGCTGCATTTCTGTCGGGGAATGTGTGCTCCTGGAGTCTCAGCCCTGCCCAGAGGCCAGGGCTCCACAGCGCTGGCTGATGAAACAAGTCATGTGCTTTTGTTTGCCTTTCAGCTTCCTTTGTCACTGCTGAAAACGGCTCAGAATCACCCAATGGTGAGTACATGCTGGTCTGGGATGGCACATTTCAGCGGGGACCAGCCTCAGCACAGGGACAGGGACACTGGGCAAAGGGTGAGGTGCCTCCAGCCAAAGCCACTTCCTGCCTGTCCTCTTTTCCCTCCCACATGCGTCAGGACCTGTGTCATTTCTGCTCCTGATCAAAGTAATACATGCTTATTAAAAGTGTCAAATACTAGAGACTCAGAGAAAGTGGAAGCCCCTCTTCGTTCATCTTCCCAACAATTTAACTATTCTTTGATATACACACATCTGGACTTTTAACGTGTGTGTAAGCGTGAATGAGTTTTTAAAATATGGATAGGTTCATGCGATGCTCATTCCCTAAGCTGCTTTGTCCTTTCGTGATAAAGTGTAGTATCTGTCAATATGTCCTGTTGTCTTTTCTTTTTTTTAAATTCAGACGTTATTCACATACCATACAATTCAACCTTTCGAAGTACAGTTTAGGGACGTTCAGTACATTCACAGTTTTGTGCAACCACCACCTCTATGTAGTTCCAGAGCAATCCTGTCACCCCAAAAGGTGACCCAGTCTCCATTAGCAGCTGCTCCCCTCCCCCTCCACCCGCCCCCCTGCCCCAGCCCCGGGCAACCACGAATCTGCTTTCTGTCTCTGTGGATTTGTCTGTTCTGGACATTTCCTGTAAGTGGGATCACACAACATGTGGCTTTTCATGTCTGGCTTCCTTCACTTAGCGTGATGTTCTTGGGGTTTGTCCACATTGTAGCATGTGTCAAAGCTTCATTCCTTACGGCCAGGTGATATTCCATTGTGTGGATACACCACATTTTATTTATCCATTTGTCCACTGATGATGGACATTTGGGTTGTTACCACTTTTTGGCTATTCGTGAAGATTTTAGCTGCTGGGAACATCCGTGAACACATTTTTCCATGGATGTATGTCTTCGTTTCTCTTGGGCAGATAGCTGAGTTGATTCCTTTTATTTCTTTTTTTTTTTCCAAACTTGAAAGTGATGACTTTACAAATCATATTTTAAATCTTAAAGTGGTTGCCAAGGGAAACGGGCAGAGTAGCTGGAAAATGTCTGCAGCACTGCAGAAGGCAGCAGGAGAGCGCATGATGTCTGCCAGGTGGCCGTACGGGGACTCGGCTGTATCGTCCTGCAGGCTCGCCAAGATCTCACCCTCGCCACGTCACTGTCACCCACCAGCAGGAACTTCAGCAGGAAGTCATAGGCACGGACCAGGCTGCCGCTGGCGCTCATTATGCCGGCGCCTGCACCCATGCCCAGCCCATGGAACAATACAGAGGTGGCGGCTGTGAGCCCCGTGCCTCTCCAGCCCTGAGAGTTGATTTTTTTTTTTAACTTTTTATTTTATGTTGGAGTATAGTTGATTAACAATGTTGTTAGTTTCAGGTGTACAGCAAAGTGATTCGGTTATACATATACATGTGTCTATTCTTTTTCAAATTCTTTTCCCATTTAGGTTGTTACATAATATTGAGCGGAGTTCCCTGTGCTATACAGTACTTCCTTGTTGGTTATCCATTTTAAATATAGTCCTGTGTACATGTCAATCCCAAATTCCCTAACTATCCCTTCCCCCCACCAATCCCCTCTGGTAACCATAAGTTCATTCTCTAAATTGATTCTTTTTTAAGTCTCAGCCTTTTCCTAGCAAAAGCCTGTCTTCTGCATGACGCGCTTTTCCGGAAACACATCAAAATAAGCAAGTAGTTATTGCAATGAAAAACAGTTTTTCCAGACCACCAAGGATCACATGTGTGCCATCACCGGGCACCTGCCCGGCCCCCGGCCACCCTTACTCATTCCTTTAAAGATGTGGGGGGGGGGGTTGTCTGTTTCTTTCTTCCGCACACAAAAAAATGATTTCATCGTAGAAAGTCTACAATGCCCAGCAAAGCGTAGCGAGAAAGCAGAGCGTGTCTCCTGTAAGGTGGGCCCCTGGGGGCCTGGGCACCGTGTGCTGTGGCCAGTGGGTCCGAAGAAGACACGAGGATGTGTCTGAATGAGGCCTGGTGGTGGTGGCCTGCTCTTCGGGGTAAGTCTGCACCCCTCTTAGGGCCTGAGACTGACGTGGGACCCGTTTTCTCTCCAGTTGGTGGAGCTCAAAAACGGGGAGACGTACAATGGGCACCTGGTGAGCTGCGACAACTGGATGAACATCAACTTGCGTGAAGTGATCTGCACGTCCAGGGTGAGTGCCCTCCGCCCCGAGTCTGCTCTTGCTGCCTGGGGGCCTTGGGGCAGCTCCGGTCTGGTGGGCAGAGCGAGTGGGGGTCGTGTGGCCAGGAATGCGCACTGGGACCTGGGGCTTTACAGAGCCTCAGCATCCTCGCCTCCAAGTGGGGTAAAAGCCCTTCCCTGGACGTGTGGGAGGAGTGGGAGGGTGCCTACCGCAGCCTATACCACCAGTCATCCTGCCAGGGGCAGGGCCTCTTGCAGGGGCGGGGCCCGAGGGACTAGTCAGGATGTTGGGGGGAACAGCCGGACAAGGCTCCAAGTCTCTCTAGTGCCCTGGACTTTGCACCTGCGGGGATGCTGCCCAGCAGGCACTGAGCTGCTCCTGCATCCCCGGGTGCCACCCCTGACCAAGAAGGACTTAGGCCTGGGGGGTGCTTCTGGCCATAAATCCCTGCTCTACAGGGAGGGGGTGGGCTCCAGGGCAGGCCCCACCCTCCTTGTTAGCCTCTGCTGCCTTTGGTCCTGGCTGTGGGCATTGCCCACCATGTGGGCCGTGGTGGCGTGACTGGGGGATGTGCAGGCCACCACGGGGCTTGTTTCCCCTGAGGCCTGAAACCAGGAAGTGCAGGGCCGGGGTGGGGGAGAATGTTCCCCAGGGTCATCCCCGCCTTGGGATGATCCACAGAGTGATGAGGACGGTGATGAAGGCAGGACTCCCTCCCCCTAATCTGCACTGGGTTCTGCTAGAGCTTTCCTTTCACCTTGATTCCAGTCTCTGTCCCCCTGCCCAAGATAGCCCCTCATGTTACAGGGAGGAAGCTCCTGGAGGGCCCAGGCAGGGCCCGGCTGTCTTGAGCCACAGGCAGTGTGCCCCAGGGCTCACAACGCCAGCATACGGCAGAGCACAAGGCAGCCACTCTCACCCCAGTCTGTGCTCCTGGACAGTTCACACCCCAAAAGGCAGACAGAGGGCTGTGACCCCCTACCCTCACCTGCTTGGCTCTGTGACCTGCTTCTTAGGACCGAACTCCTGGTGGCAGGCGTTTCCAGTGTGCCTGTGGCAGACGATGCCACAGTGCACAGCTGAGCGCTTGTCCTTCTGCACGCCGCTGTTACGTCTGTGTCCACTTCTGGGACCTAGAACCAATCGCTGGGTCTCAGGGCAAGGTCCGTCCGGCCTCCATGGCCAGCCGAGACTGGACACGTGGCTCCCCCTGGGGAGTCCCCCTCTGTGACCCAGCGGTTGGGAGGAGAGGCTGGTGGGAGGTACCGTCTCACGCAGGCCACGCAGAGTCCTCATCTGTAAACAGGTGATGGCAGCCCCTCCTTCCCTTGGGTAGCAGGTGGCTGAACAGAGATCCCAGGGGCTGAGAAAGCACGGGAGAGCAAGGGTCGGGAGGCATTTAGCTGCCCCCCATGGAAAGCACAGTAAACCCTGTTCCTACAGGGAGCGCGCTGGGCTCGGCCTGCCCTTGGCTGAGGGAAAGCCTCGCGCTGAGCCACCGGCCCCGGCCCCAGCCCCAGCCCCGGCCCTGAGCTTCCACACAATCATTGTTTCTGTCTGGCTGTACTTTGCATCCCCACAGACTTGGCCCCTCGCCTACCATTTCTGGGAAAGGAATGCTCTGAGGCCTCTTGGGGTTCCTGTATGGGTCGGGGGCTCTCGTGTGTGTTCCTGGGAAGAGTTGGCCCGCAAACATTCCATTTGTCCCTGCCGAGTACCTCCACTGGGCTGGGCCAGATCGGCCCAGGCACCGCTGATGAGTGTCATGCAGGACTGGGGCTTGCAGGGAGGCTGGAAGCAAGGCCTGTTGAGGACTGGAGTTAGCCAGACGTGAAAAGGTGGGAACAGCGTGTGCAAAGTGCTGGGGCCCGGAAGCCCACCGTGTGTGTTCCAGAAAGTTCCATCTGGAAGGCACATCGAGTGCCGAGAGAGGGCAGCCAGGGTGGGGCTGGATCTCAGGCCCTCTGGAACCACACTGAGGAGTTTGGACCTCGTCCTTGGGCCAACGGGGCGCTGATTGGGATCTAAGCAGGGAGGTGTCTTGGTCTGATTTCTAGGCGTGGCGGGGGAGGGTTACCAGGCTTCTGGCCTGGGCAACAGGGATGGGGCCGGAGAATTCATCTGATGGATGAGGCCCCGGGCTCCCGCCCAAGGGCAGTAGGAGGTAGCGTGGAGGGAAGGCCTTTTGCTGGTCGCAGGGTATATGGTGGTGGGGGGGAAACAGTCAGCATCCTAAGAACTGCAGGGTTGGCGTTGCTCAGGAGTCTGCAACTTTACAAGCCCCTTGTCTCTCTAGCCTCCAATAGCTCTCCTGAAAACTGGCATCACTGGGAGCTGCCCCTGGCTGGCCCCAGACCTGGCTCCCCACCCCCGTCCTGGCCCTCTTCACCCATCACGCAGGGTCTCTGTCCTGCTCACTTGTGTCCCATGCCCAGCTCAGACCCTGCCACGAGATACTTGTGTGAATGAATGAGTCAGGGTGCATAGAGAGGGTTCCAGAAGGTGAATTCTGGAAGGCTGGGGGCAGGAGGGGGAGGAGCTGGGCTGTGGCAGCACCTGGCGCGTGGGACAGCCTCACCCCTCTCCAGGCTTCGGGCTGCATCCCCCACTGGAGGACAGGCTGAGGACACGGAGGCTTCTCACGAGGCCCTGCCCCACCCTCTCTCATGTGTGAAGGGCTGCCAAGGATCTGGAGAGATCCTGCTGGAGTGCGGCCCCTCCAGTGTCCCGTCCAGGACGAAGAACTTTGCAGCCTGCGGGGCCTGCGGGGGCGATGCCAGGTGCAGGCGGCCTGAGGGGACAGATGCTGCCCCGGCCATCTGCACCTGCTCTGCAGGGACCCTACCACCCCCGCAAAAGATCTGACACACACACCCTCTCTCACAGGACGGGGACAAATTCTGGCGGATGCCCGAGTGCTACATCCGCGGCAGCACCATCAAGTACCTGCGCATCCCTGATGAGATCATCGACATGGTCAAGGAGGAGGTGGTGGCCAAGGGCCGCGGCCGCGGTGGCCTGCAGCAGCAGAAGCAGCAGAAGGGCCGCGGAATGGGGGGCGCTGGGCGAGGTATGCCCTTCTCTCCCTGCTTCCTCCCTAGCAGGCTGCTGGGGCCTCCCTATTGGCGGGGGTGACTCTAGCACGTGGCATCCGTCCCGGCCCAGTGTTGACATTCTTGGCTGGTGCCGTCATGGTGCCGAGGGCCTGGCTCTGAGCCCCTCCTACGTGGAGCTGGGGGGCTGTGACTCATGGGGCTCCTCTGCAGAACAGCTGATGCTGCTGGTTGCCGCCTGTCCCCACCGCAGGAGCCCAACCCGGGGAGCCCAGCTGAGTCCTGGTGGTCAGTGCTGACCCTCACCCACCTGGGCCCTCCTGCCCCACAGTGGCTCTCAGTGCTCCCTTAGGTCTGGGTCCAGGCCCACATAGACCTGGGACTTGAGCCCTGCCTGTGTTTCCTGGCAGGTGCTCTGGGCACCTCGCCAAGGCTCAGTTTCCCCTCTGCAGAGAGGGTCCCACAGTGCCCGCCTCACTAGACTGCGGGTGAGTACCCCAGCGCGGGGCCCCGGCATGGAACCCTTCCCTGCTATGACTCCTTTATACAAAGCCAAGGTCATGCCTTTTGGATAGATCTCAGCACACCACCCTGAGATTATAAATCTGGCATAAAATTAAACTTGTGCAGTCAGCTGGGGCCTGAGCCCAGAGGCCATCTGCAGACCCTGCCCTTCCCGCCTCCCCCGCCCGGCTCCTGTTCTTGGAGGGACCTGGCTTTGTCTCTTGCATCTGGAGGGGCCTCCTGTGTGCCAGGCCCGGGGCCCACCTTGGGGGCTCATGGGCAGGGCTGGGAAGGGCACAGGAGCCAGCCATGAGCTGAGGCTCACGTGACAATCAGAAAGGAGCCAGATGGAAGAGGGCAGGAGGGCACCCCAGGTGGAGAGTAGCCTAGGATGGGGGTGAGCAGGGTCCCAGGGGTCCCAGGACCTGTCCCCGGGGCTAGACCCTTCACTGGAGGCCACCACTGTCAAGTAAACTGCCTGAAGGAGCAGGGAGGACGGGGAGAGCGGCTTGCTCGGGCGGCTCCGAACGGAGGCCACGGGGCCTTCCACAGCCAGTGGGACTCTCACAGGGGTCCCCGCATAGCCAGGCTCCCCTTGGCAAAGCTGGTCTTGCCCCATGAGACGTGAGGTTAGGCAGACCCTGCCAGCATTGGCTTCTGTCCCCAGAGGGCCCCCTGCATGTCTGTGGAGGAAGGGGGCCTGTGTGTACATTTCTATGTCCCCATGCTGCCCTGATCCTTCTGGGACCTCCCTGGGCCAGGGGCATGCCCTCCCTCCAACTACTCACCTCCCCCAACAGCAGTGCCATTGTTCCACGTAAAATGTATTTTGGAAACAGCCCCACCACTGACTGCAGAGGTCAGAGCTCAGGAGGCTCCCCTGCCCCTTCTCCAGGCTGGACACACACAAACCACCCAGTCGTTTCTCTCCTGGGCCAGATGCGGGTGGTGCCAGAGCAAGGAAGGTCCAGGTCCCCTGGTGCAGCTCCCAGCCTCACAGCTGGGGGTCATTGCCCCATCCCTGGACTGAGTCCAGGCCTTGTCTTAGTTCGTGCCCCCCCCCTCCTCCTGGAAGCCCTTCTGGCTTTGTCCTGGTGACTGCCCTCCACCTTGGCCCCCAGCCCTCTCTTCCAGGAAGCCCGCCCCAAGCCCAAGGTGCCAACCTCTGTCCTCCCTGGCATCCTTTACACCCCTGGGGGGCCTGGTCTGGTCCCTTGTCACACTGAGAATGTTCTGGAGCACTACCCATGCCCAGCCCTGGTCGACACTCCATCTCAGATTCTCGGCCTGCCCTTCCCGCCAGAGGTGGGATCACTGCCCTCACTTTATAGAAGTGGAAGCTGAGACCCAGAGGGATTAAACAACTTGGCCACAGTCTAAGGATTCCAGTTCCTGGTCCCAGTCCACAGTGGGCCTCCCAGCCTGGCTCTGCTAAAGCCCGTTTCCCCTGTCTCACAGGTGTGTTTGGGGGCCGGGGCCGAGGTGGAATCCCAGGCACCGGCAGAGGTCAACCAGAAAAGAAGCCAGGCAGACAGGCGGGCAAACAGTGAGCCGCCCCTCTGTTCCCCAGAGATTGAGCCACCGCCACCGGGCATCTGCTTCCACCCGCAAGGCCGCGTTTCTACTCTCCAGTTTATGAGTCTGTTCAGAACAAAAAGAAGAGGCAGGTGTTGGGGGAGGACCCCCCTGCCTGTCATCTTGTGATCCTCCTCTTTTTTTGTCAGCCAGCAGTTCTACAGTTGGAAACGTTATTCTGTGCTTCTGGTTTTGTGAAGTCGCAGCCAACTTGATTCCTGAAGATTCTGTGTTTAATGAATCTTTAAAGCCCTCACTCTTGTTTTAAGGGCAGGCATTTTCCAAACAGGTTTGTTTTGCATTTTGTGTTAGATCCCTGTGTGACGAACAGACGGGAGGTTTTTATTTTAAGCTGTTTGCGCTGAGATTGACAGCCTGGAGAGTTTCCTAAAACACGGACCCCAAAATTGCCTTTTCAAAACGAATCCAGGCGAACGTATGCCTCAGAAGCTGTTCTGGGGGACGACGCTGGGCCCTGTCCCTTCACTTCCTCTCTCCCTCTTTGTGTTACAAAAATAAAAACAAATACAACTACAAACTGTAAATCCATTAATTCCTTTTGAACCACTGGGTGCATCTAGTAGGTAGTGTCCTCAGGAAATCACAGCCCCATGCAAGAAGTTGTCTTTTGTACCCTGTGGCCTCTCACTGAGGGGAAGCAATTTGTTGGGACACTGGTTCCCATGTCCCTCAGCAGCCTCTTAACAAAAGGTGGAAGGCAAGACTGGGCTCTGGGCAGTAGGCGACCCCCTCTTCTCTTTGTGGGGAGGTGGGGGGAGGAAAGTCCCAGGTGGGAGCCAGCGGGACACCTACACCGCCTGGCGTTGCCACCAGTGTTCTGCCCTCCGTCCCTGTTTTGCAAGCACCATTCACACCAGAGTTCACCGAGAGAGAAGCCATGACAGGCGGCTGCTTCGAGGAACACATGAGGAAGGTTTTCGTGAACCTTTTACCTCTTCTTCAAGTCAGGGCACTGCCTCTCCACAACCCAGTGATTTGCTTGAGACGCTGAGCCAGCACTTGTGAAAATGTTTCCGGTGACATGGTCTGCTGACCGATATTCCCGGGAACCGCAGAGACAGGCTGGTGTTAGGAGGCCAGTTCCTGTGGGTGCGGGTTCTACCTGTCACGGGTTTGAGACCGGTTCTGAGGGGTGATCGGAAGAAAAGGTTGTGGTGCCTGTAGAACTGCCACTTATCAGGTCTGCAAAGTGCTGGCCTAGCTAGCTCGAAAACCTCTGACTAAGATTTCACAGCCCCATCCTGTCTGGAGAGCGCCATACCCTGCCGCCACTCTCACCCCCATCATTGCTTCTTCCCCGGGCCCCCCCTCCAGGGACCTGCTGCTGCCTGAATCCCTGCCTGGTGACAAAGCAACACTTTGGCGTAGGTTGAGGACAGGGGTGTGAGGTCTGAGTGTGACCTGGGCCCTGAGAACCCACCTCCCGCATCACAGACGTGGGCTGTGCAGGGGGCCGGCTGACATGAAGGCGCAAGAAGAGAAGGACGGTTGGGGAGGGAGGGGCCGTGTTCACAACTCCCCTCCCCCATGGCCCTGGACGCAGAGTCCCATTATGGCCTCCAGGGCCTTGCTCTGGGGGGCTAGGTCTCCCCCCTGCCGGGCGCGGGTCGTCTCCAGTCAGGCTTTGATGAAATCCGTGGGGCTCTGGTGTCCTGCGCGGCTGTGAATGGGAAGCCCTTTAGGAGCCCCGCCCCTTCCTGCTCTCCGCAGTTTGGTTTTTCTTCCCTTACCCGGCTCTGGACCAGGAACGTGTTCAGACGTTCCCAAGGGCCCATTCGCAGCTCAGGGTCGTGGGTCCCGGACGCGCCCCGTCTCCGCGCGGGGGCGCATCCTCGGCGTGCGTAAGCGCGGCTTCCCGCCTGCGCCGCCAGCCGCGCCAGGCAACCCTGACCTTTCCAGCCGGGCAGTCCGGGCTCTCATTTCTCTCCTTGCCCGCTGGTGATATGAGCCGCTTCCCCGGCCCTGGCCGCATAGGTGCCGTGGGCTTCCGGAAGGCGTCGTCCTCCTGAGCTGGGTGTCGGGACAGGCCCGTTTTCCAGTCTTCTTCCTGGTTGGTTTCAAGAAACCAGCCTCAACCCCTTCAACAAGAAGAGAAACCAAAAGTGCTGGCCTGGTTCCCACAACTCGGCCTCCTTCTTTCTGCCCTTCTGATGGTCTGTCCCCAGGGATTTTCACCCCCATCAGCTGACTGCTGCATGACCTGCAGCCTGCGGGCTAGCTTACGTGTAGGTGGTTAAGTGTAGGTGGTTCCTGTAGGCCCCGACCTCCTCCCCTTGGAGTTTGCTCCAGCTGCTACAGGTCAGGGAGACCCACACACCCAGGGTGTGACTCAGCCTGGGGCCAGCGCCAGCCTGGATGGCCCTGCTGCCTCACCCTGGGGCCATGAGTCCATTTCAGAGACCTGGATTCAGTGGGCAGCCTCAAGCAGCAGCCCCGCAAGCTGGTGGTGGGTGGGAGGGTGTCTCTTGCTTTCCCGCCTGCACACACTTCTGCGCGGATTCCTCCTCTCCTGGGCCTCACCTGCTGCTCCAAGAGCACCTCCCCCGGGAAGCCCTGACCCCAGACTGCTGCCTCCCACGTCCTCCAGGCAGGCTTGACGGCCGCTGTCCTCCCCACCCATTCAACTGGACCCTGGGGTCCGCGTGTCCTGGCATCAGCAGCATGTGTGCCCCTACCGGCTCAGCATGTGCTTTGGTGTCCTCTGACATCTCTCTGTGGACAAAGGGCCGCTTGGCCTGTGGGAAATGGTCTGATGTCCACTTAAACGATCTCAGTGGGGGAAGCTGCCCGCCACAACGGGAGAAGAGGGCTGGCCGGGGGCGGAGGAACTGGGGCCACAGCTCCATCCCAGGCACTGGAGACTCAGCTGTGAATTAGGCAGAGAGTCCCCACCATGGTGGCCCTTACCTTCCACAGGGGTGAGCTGGCAACAAACAAGCCGAATGCATAAATTCAGAGTAGAAAGCAAGGGTGGGGGAGAGAGGTGGTCTGGGCAGGCCAGGGGGTGACATTCAAGAAAAGGGTTTGAGGGAGGCAGAGGAGCCAGCCATCTGGGGGAAGAGCGTTCCTGACAGGGAAACAGCCTGTGCAAAGGTCCTGTGCCAAGTGGTGACCGGAGCAAAGTGAGAGGACAGGAAATGGGGCGGGTGCAGGCCCTGAGCGAAATGGGAAGCCGCAGAACGTTCTGGAACAGACTGAGGCAAGGGTGAAAGCCAAGAGACCAAGAGTAGGCAGTGCTGGGTGCTCAGCCCAAGGTAGAGGCTGTAGAGGTGACAGGAGAAGGGGCAGGGGTGCCATGAGGGCCCAGGCAGACAGGCTGTTGTTCTGCAGGAAGCTCAGGATGCTGGGGTGGGTCCTTTCCAAAGAGTCGAAGGGGGACATGGTCAAACCAATTCCCGAACAACGAGAAGCCTCTGGCCTCGGAAAGAGAGCAGGGAACAACAGGTAGAGGGAACAGCAAGTGCAAATCCCCTGAGCTTCCATGGCCTGCTTGGGAAGGGCAGAGAGGATGAAGAGACCCAGGGCCGTGAACTAACAACAGTCTAACATGTGCCAGGCACTGCCTAGGCGCAGACACAGAGAGGGTGAGCGACCCTCCCCAGGACACACAGCCCCCAGGACACACCGCTCCAGAGCCTCCTCTGAGCTCCTCCCTCTGTCCCCTCCTTGAACTTGGAGGATCCATTTACCTTCTCTCAGGTCAGTTGTGTCAGGTGTAGAATTAGGAATGGGGGCAGGTGAAGTCAGCACCTGTTTTTTTTTTTAACAAATATTTATTTATTTATTTATTATTTATTTTTGGCTGCACTGGGTCTTAGTTGCAGCACACGGGATCTTCATTGCAGTGTGCGGGGTCTTTACTTGCGGCATGTGGACTTCTTAGTTGTGGCATGCGTGTGGGATCTAGTTCCCCAACCAGGGATAGAACCTGGGCCCCCTGCACTGGGAGCATGGAGTCTTACCCACTGGATCACCAGGGAAGTCCCTCGGCACCTGCTTTAAAATTCACTCCCCTGGCTATAGCCTCAGTTGAGGGACAGAGTTTGAAACACACAGAGGGCCAGCAAGTGTAACCCCACTGTGCTTCAGTTTCCTCACTGGTCAGCAGGGATAGTAGGGGACTCCACCTCACAGGGATTGTTGGGAGGATTACATGAAGGGAGGGTGGTTGGTAGACGTACAGCCAGTGCTCCATATGTGCTTTTTTTTCCCCCCAGCAGGGATCAAACCCGTGCCCCCTGTAGTGGAAGCGCAGAGTCTTAACCACTGGCCCTCCAGGGAAGTCCCTCATACGTGCCTGAAAACATAGGAGAGGCGCTTCACCGAGCACCTGTGGAGTGTCTGAAACCTCACCGAGGACCCTCTTTACCTCCATAAGCCGTGGGGTCAATGTGATTGGCTTGCTGTCCAGGGGGGACCTGGGCAGTGGTGCCACGCTACAGGGAGTGGCCAGGCCACTGTCCTTTGTACCCTGGAGCCCAGCACCAGACGCCTGGCCCCGGGCTAGGGAGCCGTCACCTTACAGGCCCAAGGTCCTGCCCTGAGAGCCCCCTCCTGGTCTTTGCCCAGCCACCCAGCAGTGACTCACCCCTACTCTGCCCCCGCTGGAACCAGGCACCGAAATAGTCACCCAGCTCATTCTCCGGGAGTGGCCATGGAAATATTTCAGGGCTGCATTCAGTGCCTAAAAATACTTGGCGAGTCCTCATGCATCTTCCCCTCCCTCATTCTCTTCTCTGTTCCTTTGAAGACTGTCCCTGTAAGCACCCCCAGGACCTGTCCCTCCACGCTGCACCCCTCCAGCACGTTAAGCGTCCAAGGCCAGCAGGGCTGTGGGATGTCCCCAAGTGCCCAAGTCCGTGTGAAGGGTGGCGACGTGGCCTCCCTCCCTCCCTGTTGCCATGGAGAGACTCGACAAGGTTCCCCAGAACTCTCTGGAAGGGCGAAGCCTTTTCCACAACCCCCAGAAGTCTCGGTTCCTGGATGGGGAGGCCCGGGCGCAGCAACACTGTCCAGGGAGATCTTCATTACTCAGCAGTTTTCCTTAAAAATTAGAAAATGGATCTTGCTGTTTGTGTTCACGAGGCTGCTAGAAGCAGGCCCCTAGGACGGGGCCCCCAGCTGGACTGAATTCCATTGCCTTCCCTGCCCACTTGCTTCGGGACCCCACATAGGTTACAGATCCTTCTCCCTCCCCCAGGGGAACAGACCGTCCCCTCCAAGGGACCCAAATATCTTTGATGTCATCCCAACCACTCAGCCTCCCGGGCACACTCCATCCTAACCACCGAGCCCCTTAACCTTTCTTGTGGCCACAGGAAGGCGAGGGAAGCAATTGGAGTCAGACTGTGCCTTGGCCCCCTGGGGTCTGATCCAGCTTCTCTGTCACTTGAAACCTCCAGCTAGAGGGAACTGCAGGCACAAAGGCCCTGGGGAAGGTGCATGCTGGGTGTCTTAGAGACACAGGAGGTTGACCATTATTGCCTAAAGTCCACCCTTTATTCAGATTTCCTTAGTTTTTACCTAATGTCCTTTAAAAAAACAATGGAGGTAACATTGACTAACATAAAATCAACCATTTTAAAGTGAGCAATTCAGTGGCATTTAGTACATTCACAATGTTGTGCAACCACCACCTGTATCTAGTTCCAGAACATTTTCATCACCCCAAAAAGAAACCCCACACCCCCTCCCTCCTCCTCAGCCCCTGGCAACCACTACTCTGCTTTCTGTCTCTATGGATTTGCCTGTTCTGAACATTTCACATAAACGGAATCACACACTATGCAGCCTTTTGTGTCTGGCTTCTTTCACTCAGCATAATATTTTTAGGGTTCATACATGTTGCAGTGTGTATCAGTGCTTCATTCCTTTCTTTGGCTGAATAATATTCCGTTGTATGCATGGATCACATTTTGATTATCCTTCATCAGCTCTTGGACATCTGAGCTGTTTGTTGAGTTTTTACTCTGCCTTGGGCACAGTTCTAAGCACATAATCCCCACCCCCCACTGTAAAGTCATACTGTGCTCACCATGCCAATTTCACAGTTGGAGAAGTGAAGGCATACCCTGGGGGGTAGAGAGATAATTGGGAAACCAAGAATTAAACGAGATAAATACGCAGGTGAAGACCCTAAGGGTCTTCCAGGCAGGGAGAGCAGCATGTGCAAAGGCCCTGAGGTGGGAATGAGCTGGTGTGCTGGAGGAAAAGTGCAGAGGCTGGTGTGGCTGGAGTGGAATAAGTAAAGAGGGTGGAGGGAGGTGGGCAGCAGCTGTGGGGCCTGCGGAGTGTGGGGAAGTGTCTGGGCTGTACCTTGAGATGAAGAGACAGAGAGAGAGACTGAAAGACGCAGGAAGAGGGGGAGAGACTGAGAGCAGGAGGGAGAGAAGGGGGCCTCAGCATCTTGAGGCCTGGACCCAAGTGGCCTGGGGGTCTTCACCCACATCCTCCCAGCCCAGACCCCTCTCTGATACCTTGACTGCACGGGCGTGAGGTAACTGCCCTGGGCTGAGAATGATGTGGGCACACAGGAGGTGGTCCATAAATGTTAGGCGGATGTATGAATGAGGGATGGACAGACAGACAGACAGATGGGCAGGATGACAGGTGAATGGAGGGAGGAAGACCTGGTACCCAAGTCAGTGCAGTGAGAACATTGTCCCCCACCTTCCAGCAGGTGATTGGATGGGGGTTGTGGAGGAACTTATCCAGCTGCCACAGGGCCTCACCCACTCCTCTCTAGTCTCAGAAAATGAGTGGAGTGGAGTGGAGGCTACAGGGTGGGGGTTGGGGAGGGTGCTGTGAGTGCAGAGGCGGGCCGGCTGGGTACCAGATGCCGCTACCTGCCTCTGCCTCTGAGTCAGTATCACCATGGCAACACGGGCCCTGCCGGATGCTCCTCTGGGCACATCCCCCATCACTGCAGCCACCATCACTACCGCCTCCTCACAGGGGGCAGGGGCAGAGGGGACAGCTATTTTTACCCAGGCTCAAGGACCCTGATGCCCACCTTCTCCCATTTCCATCAGCCTGTCTGTCTCCTAAGCCACCCCCTCCCTACAGAGCTTGCAGCCAAACTGGGGGTGAGGAGGCTGAGTGAGGGGCCCAGGGGCGTTGGGGAGCCAGCCAAGGGAGAGTCTCTGGGCTCTGCTCGGTAGGGGAGCTGCAGGGTGTCTCCTGAGGTGGGCACTGGTGAGGGAACATCATGGGCAAGGGTTGGGTGGCTCGATGGCAGCAGTGGGCAGAGAGCTAAGGGGTGGCAGGGAGATGGGCAGGGAGCCACAGAGAGTGTGAGGAGGCCAGGGTGGCACTCACAGAGGGCAGAAGATGGACCCCTGTGACCCTTGGCAGTCCCTATGCCCCCTGTGCCTCCCCTGGAACATGGACACTGGTAGGGAAACAGAGGCAGGGAGGGTAGTCACGGGCCCTACCTGGGCTGGCAAGGACTCCAACTATCACCCACTCCAGCTGCTGACAACATGGATACCCCTGCGATTCCCACCCCCCTTACCTTCTCCCATCTCCCCTTTCCTCACCCCACTCCAGGCCTCTTCCTTGAGTCTCTTCCAACACACCTTGCAGCCCTACCTCAGGGCCTTTGCACTCGCTGATCCAGCTTTCAGGCACATCCTTCCCAGGTGCCTCCTCTTGGAGCCCCCTTTGTCTTCAGGTGTCAAGGACCCTCTGTATTCACCACTCCCCTCCTCCCAGTGAGATTTCTTCATAGCTCTTGTCACTGCCAGATATTATATTATCTATGTTTTCACTTATTTCCACCCCAAGAATGGGGGCCCCTCTCAGAACCTCAGTTTACCCAGCTTGACAATGGCAGTAGCCAGTGTGCGGAGGGAAGGGGAAGACAGGCAGTGAAATACCAGTGTCTGGGTCCTCTCCACCTGACCCAGAGCTGCAGGGGCATGGTGGGGACTTGGAGTGACCTACAGCTCCCTGGGCATTTCAGGCCACAAAGCCCTGTCCGAGGTCAGTGAGCAGTGGGTG
The DNA here is from genome assembly GCF_949987515.2 of Delphinus delphis. Lineage (NCBI taxonomy): Eukaryota > Metazoa > Chordata > Mammalia > Artiodactyla > Delphinidae > Delphinus > Delphinus delphis. The sequence goes on from NC_082685.1 coordinate 13,278,278, forward strand.
AGCCAGGCTGGGGCCGCAGCCAGCATCAGGGATCCTGCCCTGTGAGCCTCCAGGACAGTTGGGGCCTCCAGCTCCCGGGGTGGCCTGTGAGTTCCTTACACCATACATACTGATCATCCCTAGGAGACAGTCACTGTATTTTCCTTGTACAGATTTATAATGTCACCTTCTCTTCATGCCAGCGAGACAGAAGACTGGGTCCAGTCCCCAGCCAAGGGCCCTGCATCCCAGTGAAAAAATGTGGCTTGATTTAAAAACAGTCATTTGTCTCTTCCTGTGTCTCCTGCCTTCTCAAGCTGGTCTCTCTTCCCACCTCCTTTCTCTCTGGTCTCTGTCTCTGTGTTTCTCCACCAGACTTTGCTTCCCTCCCTCTCCCCTCTCTCCCTCCATCTCTGCCTTTCTCCCTTTGTTTATTTCTCACTCACTATAATTCCCTTTTCCCTTCCACTATGTGCCCGCTCCAACCCCCCCTGTTAGGAGGCCCTGATAAATCCGGCCTTGCCCAGAACCTTGGGGCCGGCCCCTTAGCCTCTATCTACCCATTCATCAAATGGGCTTGTCCTAGGACCTGAAGTCCTGGGCGGAGGGGAGTTTGGCAGCGGACATGTCCCTCCCTCCCCGGCTGCAACAGCACTTCACGGCCCGGCAGGGAGGGGTTAACCGCGTGCCGTCCCCCTTCCCCCAGCCCTGCATTTAATTAGCAGCCCCGCGGGGCTGCCGAACTGGGCGTGGGGCGAGGGGGGCCGGGCCGGGAAGGGAGGGAGGGAGGAGAGGAGGCGGGGGAGAAGTGGAGGGGAGTAGAAACGGAGGGAGAGGGACGAAAGGGGGCTGGAGGTAAGGAGGGGGTGCCGGGAACCAACCGGGGATTCGAATCCTGCCTGGCTAGTGTCCCCAGCTCGTACCTCAGGGCTCTCGGTTCCCTTCCCCGCCCCTCGGGGTGGGAATCCCCTCCCACCCCCCCCTCCCGAAGGCCGAGCCGGGCGCCCGCAGTAAATGTCAGCTCTCTTCCCATTGTCCGGTGGAGGAAACTGAGGCCCACGTAGATGTGGCGACTAAACTAGGACACAGCTCGGGGCTGCCTAGCGTTTATCCGCGTTTGTCTGCGTGCTGGACAACAAAACCAAAACACCAGTTCGTCCCAGCCAGGCGACCCCGGGGGCGGTCTCGGCTTGGGAGACGGTGACCCGGTGGAATAGGGGCGGGCTGGGGCAGAGGGGCAGGAACCTGGAGCCCAGAGGCCCAGGGTTTTCCCACCTAGGCCACGCCTCTCGTGCCTCAGTTTCCCAGTCTATTTGCGCAACGTCGGGGAAATTGGAGGGCCGGACCCTACCCACCACCACACCCACGGTCTCCTGCGCTACAGGGGCGCGGGCCGGGCGGCCAGACCATCCGAGTCTACGCCGCTCCGCCTCGCCTTGACGTCGGTGCTGACGCCACCCGCACCCCTCGCAGCCACAAAGTCCGGTCGCCGCGCGGGGTTAACTCTTGCGCTGCCACCCGCTGCGCCGAGACCTCCCCCCACCACCACCCAGTAACCTTTCTCTCCCCCACCCCCGCCAGAGGAGGGGCCAGGCTGCCGGGACAGACGTGGGACAGGTCCTGGGCAGCCCAGCCGCCAGGAGAGGCGAGAGGCCCCGATCGGCATCCAGGTCTTTGCCTGCGCCTGGAATGTGCCTCCTCCCCAACCCAAGTCCTTGTTTACTGCGACATCCCTCCCTCCGGCCCGGCCCTGACCCCTCCAGGGCTGGGCGTGTCCTTGTCCGGCTGTGTCTCCCCGCCCCGGATGGGGGGCGCTCCTCAGGCCCGGGGCGGGGACCTGTCACCCAGCGATTCGCTGTTTCAAGGTCGAGTTTCTTATACCCATTTTTAACATGAGAACCGTCGAAGCCTAGAGAACTTGTAAGTCACCCAGAGGTGGGCCGTGTAACCCTGGCCGAGCCCCAGCTCTTGCGGCTCCCCTGCCCCACCCCTGAGGGGGCGGGGGCTCGATTCCCTCGACGGGGGAGGGAACCCTGCAGGCCCCGCCCTGCCCCAGGGGAAGTGAGAATGGGGGGCCCTCCCCCACATCCTCACCACTTCCTCCCGGGGAGAGGCGGTGGCGGAGGGGGCATGGGGGAAGGGTGGGAGGCGACGGGCGAGGGAGTTCAGAGGAACGGGCTCAGGTTCAGAGTGGGGGGAGTCTCCCTGGCCCCGCGCCCAGGAAGGGCACGACTGGCGTTAATATATACCTCGCAGGCATCCACCCCCCGCAATCTGCTCCTTCCCGGGGGGCCCCTTCCCAAGCGACCCGGACTCTGCCTGCTCCTCCCCACCCTGGGGGCCCCCGCCGCCTCCTCCCTGCTCCCTCGGCCGCTTGCTTCACCCCCATTCGATCTACTCCCCTACAGGAGCCTGATCTGTAGGGCTGCCGACCAGCTGCCGGCCCACAAGGTCCTCCCCCGCCCCGCCCCCCGCAGGCCCGAGGTCCAGACCCGTCTTCTCTCTGCATCAGCCCAACTCCCTGAGCCTTGTCTACCTGTAGAGATTCACCTGGATTCCAGTCTTCCCTCCAAAGATTGGACCCATGCCTTGCTCAGAGCCTCAGTTTGTTCATGTGAAAAATGGGGACAGGTGTCACTCTTCACGGTGCTGCTGTGGGGTTTTAAAGGAACAACGTCGAGAGTGAGTTTCCCATCTTGGCAGCACGGAAGCATCTGCTCATTACTTCACTCACTCATCCACTTATTCATTTAATTATTTATTAATGTGTCCATTGATTCACACACACACCCTCCCCAATCCCAGGCAGCTTGGGAGCGACCTCAGGGGTCCACAGGACTGTGGGTGGGGACAGCCCCAGGGTCTTGAGGCAGAAATGGGAGCTTCCACTTAACCAACCTGAAGCCTCCTCAGAGAGGCCTCTGCCTGCCACTGCAGCCTCCACCTGTTCCCCCAGACAGGTCGGTACCTCTCAGGGCCTTGGGAGGATTCCGGCTGCTGCAGGCAAACCCCACGTCATAGGTGCTCATCACCAAGGCTGGGCACATTATTGAGCTCCTACTGCGTGCTGGGGTCCTTCCCTTGGGGACAGGAATGCTGGGTGGGTCCCTGTGGCTCCTCCTGCCCTGTGGACGCACATGCTCCACTCTTGTTGGTTTGGGGCTTCCCTGCTTTTAATGCTTTCTGGATACTGGAACATTCGGGGTCCAGGACTGGCCCAGAATGTCCCTGAGGAGTGAATGCCTGAGTTTTGCTCTCATTTCATCGTTTTTCGGTTTCTTTCTATTTATGGCAAGAGAAACTGGTTTTCCATTCCTGGTGGTGACTCGAAGCTTCCCTCTTGAAATTTATTTACTGAAGTAGAAACAGAAAAGGGGTCGACTTAAAGGAAAAAATTGTGACATTGACCTAAAGCGGGCTTCTATGTTATGGTGGTGGTTTCCCATCCCATGTGAGTCTGGTCAGCTCAGAGGTGATGAGAGATGGCCCCAAACCCTCCCCCAGCACACAGGCCTGGGCATACAGCAGGCGTTCAGTAGAGGGTGGTAGAATGGATGAATGAGGGTGCTTGCACTTGACCAAAAGCAAAAAACAAAACCAAATCAACTTCTGAAGCTGGTCTTGTGAAATCCAGCTCACCGCCCTCTGACCCCCAAATCTTCTGGTTCCCCAACGTCGGCCTGTGAAAAGACCTAACCTGGGTCTGGGTATACAGCAAGTGTACACAAAATGTGCACTGGATGAGTGCAGGAGTCCTGCCTGTCCTGGGGGGTGGAGGTCAGGATAGCATAAGACATTATTTTCTTGTCCCACAGCCCTTCTGGACTCATTCAATCAATCAAGTATTGGACCTAGTGACTCTTCTGAGCCTGCGGGAGCCTCGGGACACCACAACCTCGGGAAAGAGTCAACAGGGCCACCGGTCATAAAGCAGGCTCTGCCCGGTGTCCATCTGGTGCTGAAGGTGGCTGCCGGCGCATCAGCTTCCTCGTCTGTAAAATGGTCTCGTGAGACTGGAAAGAGCCAGAGGGCAGGGGCTGAGTCCTCTCCCAGAGGCCTGACGAACACCTGCGCTGGACGAGGGAGGAGGGCGGTTCCTGCTCCAGGCGAGGGCGGAGGCGGGATAGGAGGGGAGGGGCCGCCGCCTGCGCCAGTAACCCGATCCTCAGGAATGCGCCGGGGCCAGAAGCGCCCCCAGCCCGAGCCCGGCGCCCTTCCCCCGGCCCACCCGCGGGGTTCTGCCACCGGGGGACGGTCTCCGCAAGTTCCACCCCCACCAGCCCTTGGGTCCTAAGCGCCGGGGGACTGTCCGCAGAAGCCCCATCCAACCCCGCGGTGATCTGAGCACGCCGGGACCATCCTTGGCAAGAGCCTCTGCCCCAGGACCCCCTCCGCTTCACTCCCTTCGGCTTCCTGCTTAGCTCTTTTTCTTTGGGGCTTTCCGTTTTATTAAGTAGATTTTAGGTCTCTGGAGCTTCAAATAAAGACTAAACATTAAATCGAATTGCAGGTTGCTTTAAACAAGAAAGCAAATCTCTTCGCGCTGGGGAGAGGGCAGAGCTGCGGAGATTTGAACGCCGGCGAGGGGGCGTTACGTTCAGCCTCCATTTGGAAGGCTGGGGTGGGAATGGGGCTGAGGCCTTGGCTGTGTGACCCAGGGCAGGTCGCGCACCCTCTCTGGACGCTGCTCTGGGAAGTGAGATAATGTCCCAAGACTTAAGAAGCTGCAGGGAGAGTAAAGGCGAAAATAAAGAGTCCCGACCTAGCCCTGTTACCCTCTGGTCCCTCAATCCTATCTGCCACTTCTGCTGCCCTTGAGACAAATACCACCTAGGTTTCAGGGGAGGTACCTCCACTGCCCCCCTTGCCTTCCTTCTCTCGCTCTGGCTCCCCTTGGCTCAGTGAATCCAGCCTCACTTGCTTCTCTACTCTCCATCGGTGTGGCCAGCAGGTTCTACCCCAGGGCTTTTGCACTTGCTGTTCTCGCTGGGACACTGCCCTCAAATGAATTATCTCATGATTTGCTCCAGCTCCTCCTGTATTCAGCATCACCTCCTGGGGTGACCCTCCCAGAGTACCACACTCTAAAACACTACCCCTTGGGCTTCCCTGGTGGTGCAGTGGTTGAGAGTCCGCCTGCCGATGCAGGGGACACGGGTTCGTGCCCCGCTCCGGGAAGATCCCACATGCCGCGGAGCGGCTGGGCCCGTGAGCCATGGCCGCTGAGCCTGTGCGTCCAGAGCCTGTGGTCCGCAACGGGAGAGGCCACAACAGTGAGAGGCCTGCATACCGCAAAAAAAAAAAAAAAAAAAAAAAAAGTAAAACACTACCCCGTTCATCCTCCGTGAAGGAAGTACCATTTATTTTCCTTGAAGCTGTGCTTGTCAGGTCCCTCCTTCACACTGTGTGTCTGAGAGGTTGCCGGTGTTTGTGTCACCCATGTGAGTCCCCATCACTAGGTTCACAGTAGGTGCTCAATCATTGTATGTGGAATGAATGAATGAATGGGAGTTTTCCTTAGTTCACTGCATGGGACTGTTGATGGATTTCAGGCCCCCCCCTTGACCTGCCTGAGAAGTCCCCAGTCTGGGAGGACTAAAGCTGGACACAGCTATCCCCCAGCTCTATGGGGTCAGCGCTGGTCCAAATGGAGGAGCAGGGCTGGAGTGTCCCAGAGGGAGGAATGAGAGGATGGGGAAGGGTACTGGGTCACAGGGAACAGCAAGTGCACAGCAGAGGAGCCTGAGGGGGGTCGATATTGGAGAGTAGGGATGGCAGAGGCTGCCAAGGGCAACTCCCCACACTTAGAGGCCAAGACAGGTCTTCCCCACCTAGCTCCAAGGACCCTCCTGGGGCAGAGAGAATCAGAAACACAGAGTGGACAGGGCTCAGTCAGATGGAAGGGTTTAGGGGAGTCCCTGGAGGCATGGTTAAGGAAGACTTCTTGGAGGAGGGAATACTGGAGGTGGTTTTTGAAGGATGAGTAGGAGTTTGCCAGGAGGCTAAAGAAGGGCACTCCAGGCTGAGGGTATTCCAAAGAACTGCAGTTAAGTTTGGCCAAATGATAATAAAGTAAAACAATTATAGAGAACATTTATTGAGCCCTTACTATTTGTTCAAATACTTCCAATAAAAGTCACAATACTCCATGAAGTAGGTGGATTATTTGCTCCATTTTCATAAGCAGTAAACACACTCAGAGATGTAACATGCCTTGGCCTTCCTGTGCCTCCATTTCCCAAAGCCTGTCTGTTGGGTGACCGCTCAGCTCAAGCTGGCCCTGCCCACAGCTTACCAGACCATCCCTACCTATCAAAGTCAAGGCCCAAGGTCAGGGTGGAGCCTCCCTAGGCCGCCCACTCACCCTCCTGCCTTGGGGAGAAGCATGATCCCATCTCCTTCAGTCTAGCCCCACTGCACAGGCCCAGAGAAGGGTCCTAGGGCAGGGCTGGTTACAGGCTGGGGGCTGCATCCACTCCATTTAGGGGTCCCTTTGCTCAGGCTGGTACCCAAGAGGACAGGTCTGGAGGGCACAGAGACCCACATTCCTGGAAACACAGACACATACACCTATACACACACACGGGTACATAGATCCATGTGCACGGATCCACACGGGCACAGACACCCACTCCCGTGTGTGAACACATCCGGGTACACTGACCCACGCGTGAACACACACAGGCACATGTGGGCACAAACAGACATTTGTGTGTATGTAGACACAAACCCACACCCCCAACCCTCTGCCAGCCAGGCCAGGCTTCTTGCTTGTGATGACAACCTCCCTCATGGCCTTCTTGCTCCACAGCCCAGTTAGGGGCAAGGCCAGGTGAGGAAGGGAAATAGAAGAAAGGGTGCTCATGTCCATAGGCCAGTCAGACAAACCGAGGCTAGAAACTGCCACAGCCACCCCACCAGCCTGTGTTCTCCTTTAACACTGGCTGTTGGATGCTAGGCCCTATGCAGGAAGCTGGGGATCCAGCAGGCTCAAGATAGACAAGGTCCCTGCCCTCCTGGGCCTTATGGTCCGTCCCATCATTCTGGATGGTTCTGAGAATATAACAGAAACAAGGTGAGTGGGAGGGGCCTCTCTGAGGACAAGTGTAAGCATGGTGGGGGGAGGAAGGGAGCACCAGGCTGAGGGCATAGCACCTATCGATGAGGCAGCAATGAGTTGGGAAGACAAAGCTCAGACAGGTTGAGGGTGAAAGGTTAGAGGGGGTCACCCGAAAGAGCAATGGAGCGTATGGGGCCTCCACCAACTGCTTATGGATTGAGCGTCATCCCGAGTGTGGTGAGAGCCATGGAGGGGTTCTGTGCAGGGGCTGTAGGTCGGATCCAAATGTCCCCAGGATCTCTTGGGAGTGTGGGGAAGGGCCCCTCTCACCTCCCTCAGATCCCATCGCCAGCCAGCCTTTATGGAGGCCCATTAAGCCTGACCTGACAGTCATGATAGTAGTAATAAACAGGTAATAATTACCAGCTTGGATTCCTGCCTTAACAACCCAGTCCGGGAGTCACCGGGGTACCCACAGGAGGCCCTGGCAGAAGCAGAGATACAACGTAGGCGGCTGCCCAGGGGCACGGACGCCCGGGTTCTACCAGATGGATAAGAGTTCAGGCCTGGTCACAGCTCTGGCCCCGAGGGCAGGTCACTCCACCTCGCAGAGCCTTAATTTCCCGTCTGTAAAGTCAGGAAGTCGGACTCCCGCGCTTTAGACCCCACCCAGTGAAGAATAGCAGGATCAAAGCATTTCCAGCAACTTCTGGCTGAAACCTCCTCTCCCCTCCCCCGTCTTCCTGGGGCAAACACACCACCGGGGACTGGGGTGGGGGTGGCGGTGACGTGGAGACAGACCTGACGCACGCCCCCGGCGAGCCACCCGGCACAGCTCCCTCAGGCCCGCACAAAGCCTAGATAGAGGTGCGCTAAGGAAGGTACAGTCGGCACGGTGGAGCGGGAGGCGACAGGGAGTTATTTATCCATCCGGAGCCCCATCCCCCTCCGGGCTCCGGAGGTCGGCACCGCCCCCGCCCGGCCGGGGCCCCACTCGCGGACGCGGGGCGGGGCCGGGCCTCGGGGCGGGCGGGCGCCGGGTGGCCGGGCCCATCACGCCACCCGGAACGTGCCTTGGCGGGAGGCGGCACTGGGGGCATTGGTCGTACACAGCACTCCTGGGGCGGAGTGACCGGGCCGGGCGCTCTGCTCGCCCCCATGACGTCAACCCATAAGGCAACGCGCTGTTGTGCCGTTTACCGCGCGTCACCCGGACAACGGCAGTCGGTGGGGGTTGAGGGGGGCGTTGGTGACTTGGCCCCGCCCCGCCATGCAAATGAGCAACGTCACTCGTGCCCAATGGCGAGCAGGGACAGTGAGCTCATCGCGCTCGGCCGAGGCTATAAGGGGGCGCGCGGGACGCGCGGCTCAGGAGCCGCCGCCAGCGGAGGGCCGGGCGCAGCGGCCGCGGCGGGAGCAGGGCCGAGCGGACGGGGGGGCGCGGGCCCCCCGGGCGGCCGCGGCCACTCCTCCCCCCCGGGCCGGCGCGGCGGGGGAGGCGGAGGATGGAAACACCCTTCTACGGCGATGAGGCGCTGAGCGGCCTGGGCGGCGGCGGCAGTGGTAGTGACGGCAGCTTCGCGTCCCCGGGTCGTCTGTTTCCCGGGGCGCCCCCGACGGCGGCGGCCGGCAGCATGATGAAGAAGGACGCGCTGACGCTGAGCTTGAGCGAGCAGGTGGCGGCAGCGCTCAAGCCCGCGGCCGCGCCGCCCCCGGCCCCTCTGCGCACCGACGGCGCCCCTGGCGCGGCGCCCCAAGACGGTTTGCTTGCCTCGCCCGACCTGGGGCTGCTCAAGCTCGCTTCGCCTGAGCTCGAGCGCCTTATCATCCAGTCCAACGGGCTGGTCACCACCACGCCGACAAGCACGCAGTTCCTCTACCCCAAGGTGGCGGCCAGCGAGGAGCAGGAGTTCGCCGAGGGCTTCGTCAAGGCCCTAGAGGACTTACACAAGCAAAACCAGCTGGGCGCGGGCGCGGCCT